>NW_026522059.1:1875000-2500000 GCF_021234435.1 Artibeus jamaicensis
CCCAACTTGCTGGGGGTCCCCGGTGGAGTCCTCTTGGTCCCTCTGTCCACTGGTGGGCAGGAGCAGGTGCAGGCCCTTCCCGCTTTCTCAGTACTGTCTTCATGCAGCCTCCTGGGCACCGGGCTGCCCTGACCATCCCCTCTCTTCTGCTGCTTAGCATTTATGGTTAGGGGCTGTGCAAGGAACCTTTTTTCCTCTCTCTCTCTGCCTGTGGCAATACAGTCACAGTCTAGTCATATGGACCCAGGAAACCATAACCAAGCCACAGCAGTGACCCAGGCAGAGGTGCCGAAGGAAGGTGGACTAGGGCAGTCTTAATGGGAGGGGCGGGGAGCAGTCATGCAAGGATAGATTTTGAAGGCGGAGCTCACGGAATTTGCTAGTGGATCTTTTAAAATGCAAAGAACCAATGAAACGTGAGTCAGTGCTGCTCGGCAGCTCCCAGGAGCTCCTTCGCCCTCTGTGGGAGCTTTTCACTTCCCCGCTAGCCACGCGGCCCGTTCCCTGGCAAGCCACGCGCATCGCTCCTTGGGGCCTTGGCACTTTGGACGTTTCCGGTGCGACCTGGCTCTCCCTTCATTTGGGGTGAGTGCTTCTCTGTCACCTCTGCCCTGTGGCAGTCCTGGACCTTTCTGCCTGCTGATAGCTTCTTTCCCACTCAGGGCCTTACCGGAGTCACTGCATCCCTGTTCCTGGTTTCCGGTCCCGCCTGGTATGTAGCAGGCGCCCTGTAAGAGATTTCCAGTGCAAATGGAATCAGCAGTAATGAAATTGGAAGGCAAACCAAGAGACAGAATTCCGGCATGGCGTAGTGGCTCGTATTCAGCAGGGAACCACACTGGACCCCACAGGGACACTTGCTTCCGAGGCTGCAGACATGGGCCAGCACAGACGTCAGCGTCCATGCGTGTGACGGTGGCCCTATCAAGGAGGGCTCTCTGCTGGCCAGGTTACTCAGGAGGAAGCTGTGGTTCAGAGAGGCTTGGCAGCCCTGGGGTCCTGCAGCTGCTGTGGTGGTCCAGTGGAAGAAGATGAGTCCCGTCACTCGGCTGTCTCTTCTCCCCTCCTGGGAGAGCTGTGTCCCTAGCAGACGCAGAACCAGTGGCTGTCGTTTTCTCTGCCTGGCTGACAGTTCCTCTTAGTCACAGTGGGCATGTGAGGACTGCGAGCTCCAGCTTTACTTCTGAGAAGTAAGGGCTTAGCGCTCAATGGCAGTGCTGGGCTCGTGGAGTGACAAATGGCAGGGCCGTAGCTCTGCTGTGCCACCTGCAGTCGGGTGTCCTCGTGTAAGTAAGCCCGACGGGGGCACTTCCTCACTCAGCCTTCCTTTCTTCAGACACCTCAGTGAGCTGGCCTGCAGCACATGGACTTGGTGGGAACTGTCTTCAGCAGGACCACCTGCCCGAGCCTCCAGGACGCGTCAGTGGGGAAGGATGGGCTGGTTTGATGGACAGTTGTTCTGTTAGAAGAGGAACAGCAAAGTTAGATCCCACCTTAAAAACACAGACGTCCTCGCGGCCCGGATCAGCGTGGGAAAGCAGGGAGTCCGGCGGGAGATGCAGCCGAGCGACACGTGCTGCCCTGCACTGGGAAGGTTTTCTCAGCGCCCCTGCAGTGCTCTCTGTGGGGGGAGGGCAGCACCGTGACTTTTCAGAGGCTGAGATGGTCTGTTTATGGAAAGACATTTTTAAAAGTGCAGAAAGAAGTGAGGTCTTAATATTCCAATGAAAGGGCCTGGACTTGTGGAATGGTTGGTACCAGTTTCCGGTCCTGTGAGGTATGAACGTAGACTTTTTATGCCGTCTGCATGGAGCTGCAGCTGGGAGAAGGCACTGGCGACACGTGTGACTGACGAGCGGAGTGCTGGACAATGTGGAGTTTGCAGACTGCTCCAGGCATGAGCAAGAGAAAGGAAGGTGTTTCGTGAAAGAACAGAGGTGGGGCCAGTACCCCCAGCAGGACCCTGTCCCTTCCTTAGTGCCTTCATGATTGAATTAGGGGCATGCAGGGTAGCGGTTAGGGAGACGCCCGTTGGGACCACAGCGAGATTCTGGCTCACGTTATGGGGTTGGCAGGAAGTGAGTCGTTTGGCAGGCTCAGTAGCTGGAGAGGTTGTGGACCCAGCAACGTCTTGTCTGCATACTGGGGAGAAGGTAAAAATTGGTAAAAGCCATTGGGGAAAACAGCTTAGCATCCCTTTGGAAACCAAGGGATTAAATGTGCTACGGCCCTGTGGCCTCACTCCACGCTCTGTCCTTGAGAGATGTGCATGTGTACATGGTACCGGAGGTGCGGAGTGTTCCTAGATGGAGCAGGGAGCTCTAGGGACGTGCAGCGGTGTGGGTGCACCTTGGCCACGTGACACCGAGTGACAAACACAGATCCCAGGGCTGTGTACCTCCCAACTGGACACTTTCAAATGGGTTGTGTTTTGTCACGTGAATTGTACCTCCATCTTAAAAAAAATGTAAGCTCCAGAAGATGACCTATAGCGTGGTATGCTTTTATAAAGTAAAAAGCAAAATAAACCAGAACAATGGTGGGAAACATGGGTTGGGCAGGGCAACGTGGCTCATAAAACTGAGGGGGCGGAGGGAAGGAGGCAGGAGGAGGAGGGCCAGAGCTGCTGCGCGCAGCCTGCCCCGCCCGCTGTGGCCCTGCTTCCTTCCCAGGTGGTCTGCAGGGAGCCTGCCTGCCACAGAGCTCCCGGGAGACTGGTGGGCAGGTGGTGTTTGATAGGACCCGAGTCGGCCAAAGCGGGACCAGCTGCAATACAGCAAAAGGTGTTTTGCAGTTTTGAGAGATTTCCATCAAACAGATTTAAACTTAAAAGGTTTGTACTTTGATAATTCTAGTTAAGTGGATTTTGATAACTATTTCAGTTATTTGGAATCACCTACCAGGAGTGGCCAGTTTGGCTTCTGAGTAAGTTGATCAGCCACAAAAAGAGGGTAGGCGCTTTGGGGAAGTGGCTGGTCAGTGCACTGGGGCTTGGAGGGCCAGGCTCCAGAGAAGCCTCCCTGGGCATTTGAGAGGGCCGCCGGGCCCTTGCAGAGAAGCTGAAAAAGACAGTCCTTTTCGTTGTTCTCAAGACGTGTGTCCTGTTCTCCCACTCAGCGTGCCTCTGCTTGCTGCTGTTCACAGCTCCTCGCTCTGCAAAGGAGGGTTTTTTCCTCGGATCTTTATAGGAGAAGAGTCTTTTATGTGGAGGAAAGGTGTTCTTTTTCAAAGATGACAAAAGAAGACAAAAATCATAGTTTAGGAAGTTCTGGATTGGATTTTGATACAGCTTTATATGTTATCTTGAAATGGCATTCCGTACGTGTATGCCTTAATTTGAAAGGCTAGCATGCTGTTATAACACTGAATTCAACAAGGGATCTCAAAAAGGTTTACAGCCGCAAGACAGCAAATAGTGGGGTACCCTGGCAGGTTTGGGGGTGGCATCTTTAAAAAACAGGATGGGCTTCTGAACTTGCTGACCCTTGAACAGGTGCTGGATACTTCTGCACCAGACACAGACAGTACAAAGACAAGTAAGTTTCTAGTCAGCTGTGGCTAGACAGCTGACGGTTATTAACCCAGCTCATTAACCCAGCTTCCCTGTTCATCAGGGCAGTGCCGGTCATGATCACTGTGTGCTATTGCAGCAAACTGGTATCGGCGTGACTAAAATGGAAAGGTTAGGAACACTGTACAAGCAGAGGCGAGGACGCAGGTGCACGAGAACCTGTCCCTGCTGCCTGTGGGAGTGTGAGCTGCTGTGACTCACCGGTGGGTCACACCAGCTAACGCTAAAGCGTGTGCTCGGCATCACCCAGTGAGTCAGCATCCTGGGGGTGCCTGGAGAGCTGTGGGTGTGTCCACCAGGAGACAGGCGTCGGAGTCTGCATCGGGGTAGACAAGCGGGGGGTTGGAGAGCATTCGGGGGAACTTCGTTGTTTCAGCCATCCTTGAAACTTGGCTTCCGGAGCAAATAACTTACTTTTTTGTGCTTAGAGTAAGAAGAAAAAAGTGTTCATAGCAGCATTCTTCCTAATCGTCAGAAAGTGGAGACGAGTTGAATGGTCACCCGCAGCACGCGGCTGCCCGCCTTCCCAGCTCTGAGCAGACCATAGCTGCTCTCGGGGCGAAGCATGCAGCGCCCCGGTCGGTGCCGGGCCTGCGCTGCAGCTCCGAGCAGGCAGTGCCGGCCGTCTTGGGGGGAGGTGTGCGGGCCCTGCCCGGCAGAGCGACGGAGGGGCTGGGGGCGTCCGGGCTGTGCGTCACGCTCTCTCCTTGCGCTGACTGACTGGTGGATTATTTTCACCTCATTTTTAGGGAACATTTCAGAGAATTGGCAGTGCCACACTCACCATCATATTGTGACTGTAGACGAAGAACTGAGAAGTTGACTGATTTCTGATTGTTCTATTTTTGTGAATTATTTTTTAGATACGAATTGAGAATTCGTTATTTGCCGAAAGGATTTCTCAACCAGTTTACTGAAGACAAGCCGACTTTGAATTTCTTCTATCAACAGGTATAGGAGGGTGATTTACTATACTTTTTTCTTTGTTTCTTTGCATCCTGTTTGTTACATAGTTTCACTTGAGTATTCGCTTGAACCTAAGTCTGGGAGAATGTGAATTTTTCCCTGTGCGGCACTGGTGAGACTGGTGAGAGGTACGAACTCCTGACACCGGCGGAGGTTTCTCTGCTTGGGCAGCTCCGACCAGACACTGCGTGTGCTGGGGGGTCCTCTGCGTCACGTCCGTTTTCCACGCCGTGATTCAGTGCAGTCGACCTGGCCGAGCATCGGCAGCGTGTCCCATGTGGAGTTCATGGTCAGAGCCAGCTGCACCCATACAGTCTCAATAGCAATTTACACAAAAAAGCCAAAATGGACCTTTTTATAGTAAGAATAGCCTGTTTTTTGCCCCTAAGACATTAGTTGGGCAATAAATACATGTGATGCAAATGAACCAACGCAGTCTTCCAACCCGATAGGTGCTGCTCATTAGTGTTTGTGAGCAGTGCCCCTGGAGACCATCCGGTGAGACCAGAGCCATCGTGCGCACGTTTCTGTGCCTAGATGATGCACTTGGTGGTTTCTGAGTGAGTGAAAATGGGGATTGAATGTCTGGTGCGGGTCTGAGGGCAGACGAGCGGGTCGGCACCATCCAGTCCTCAGTCTGGCAGAACGGTCAGTCCGCTGCTGGGGTGGTGGTGTGACGGCCTCAGGGGGACTCCGCCCGGTGGAGGTGGGCCTCAAGGGACCCCCGAGAGCTGTCATCTGAGGAGTCTCCCACTTTGTAGATGAGGAAGAGAGTGCTTTAGGCGATACGGTGTGTGTGAGCGCTGCGTGGTTTGGGATGAAGGGGCGAGGGAGGGGGACTGCAGTGTGTACAGGGGATGGTAGGTCTCTCCTGCAGCTCACTGGGGCTGGTGAGGAGAAGTTCTTCAGGGAACACTCCCTAAGGTGCCTTGGTCAGAACTTCCTTTTAAATACGAACCCCCATGTGGTGACAGTACCGGGGGTAGAGGGGGTCCTGAAAGGGCTTCCAGCAAGTTAGGAGGCAAGCCGGCCCTTTGGGCATGAAATGAGGAAGATGGGAGGTCAGACTGCGAGGCAGCAGATTAGTGAGCGGATCAGGCTGGACCAAGGTGGTGAGCCAGGATGGAGCATGAAGATGAGGATGAACAGGGCTGGGGTCAGGAAAGGGGAAGGCGCACTTCCTCCCTGTGTGACACTGGGAGCAAGGAGCGTGTCCTGCCCCCGAGGCCGGCTCACTGGTCTGTGAGGAGGAAGTCCCACGGCAGGGAGGGCTAGGGGAGTGGCAGGGGCGTGCACTCTCTGTGACAGTGGATACCTCTGCCCAGGTGGAGGGTGTGTCCCGTGTGCCCCAGAACTTGGACAGTATTTTCTCTGCCTAATTTTTATTGGCGCTCTTGAGAAGTTGGCTCTCACTCTTTCTGTCTTTGTCGGTGATCAGTCTTCTCTTTCTTTCCACGTATCTGTTCCTGCTTTACCCGTCCGTGCGGCTCGTACCCCGGTGCACATCTTGCTCCTCAATTCTAGGAATGTCTTAGACGCTGCTGATTAGGATACTGCCTTTTCTTCATTGTTTGTTATTCCTTCCGGGTTTCAGGGCAGATCCACATTCGAGCTTCTCAGTCTGTGTCAACTCCTCGCGCCTGGTTTCCGCTCCTTGTCTATCTGGGATCTGTGACTCAGGCATCGAGCCCGGCCGCCAGCCCCCCTCGGCTGTGACCAGGTTGATGTGTAGTACCTTTGTGTTTATTATTTTTTTATTTTCTAAAGTTTTATTCCCCCCTGCCCCACATACTTTTAAAAATCTCCCAGGCCATCTTTTATGGCCCTTATTACTTACTGATTTTCTGTCTTTTATTTCTTTGTCATTTTGTTAAGAGTTAATGTCTCTATTCTGAATCTGAGCCGCGGCACCTGAAGCCTGTGGGCTCTGACCCCTGTTCAGTAGTGCGTTGCCATCTCTGGGAGTCACCTGTGGGAATATTGAGGGTCTAGGCCTGGGAATAGTGAACGTCCCTGAGTGTCATCTGTCACTCTTTCTGTTTCAGAAGAGTCGGTATTTCTGTTGCTTTGATTCTTGTATCAGGTAGAAATAAAAGAATTATGTTTAGATTCTCTCTACCACCATTTCCAGACAGAGAGAGCGCATATAATAACCTGTCTTCATGTTACCATTCACTTTGAAATCTCATCCCCGCGCTTTGGGCGGCGTCACGAGGGCGAGCAGGTGTCTGTACATGCGCTGGTGCAGGTGACCGACCGGCTGGTGGGGGATGTTGTTCCGGAGGCGCAGTCTCATTTGAAGCTGTCCCAAGTGGGAGGTAGTGTAAGTGATTCACGCAGTGCTTCTGACCCACTTTAGAATGTTCTGAAAGATTATAATCACACTCCAAAAATAAACAAGACTCTTGCTATAGCCCTTTTCACTGCGGAGCAGGAGCCTGTAAAAATAAGCTTTGATGCTAAAAGTAGTAGCTCAGTAAAGAACACTCTATTTTATTACTCTGAGGTCGGACTGTTCTTTCTCCGCATAGCATTTTATTCCTCCTTATCTCTCTGAACTTGCATTTGTGAAAAATGTGAGTATGTGATCGACAACCTTTTGCTTTATTTGAAGGGCTATGTCGATGTTTGATTAAGAAGTTGTCATAGTAACTGATCTTGTACACAAACCACTTGACACTTGAAATTGTCAGCTCTTAGGATGCTTGGTCTTGCGTGAAGTTGTTGTTGTTTTGTGCCAAGCACAAATACTTTGAGATTTAAGTGAGTGTGTGTGCTCATCAGCTCCCAACACTGAATGTCACACTGTGACTGAACTCTGTGGCCCAGGCTGTGAACTTGCCTGTGGAGACGTGCAAGGTGCCAGGCACACTTACTTCTTGTTGGCTTGTCTCCCTGTGGCTCTCGGGTCTAGTTGATAAGTTTGTTAGCTGGCGATGTATTCAGATGAGAGCGAAACAAAACAAAATCTGACTTGGTAGCTAGAGTATTTGAGGTGACATATGGAATAAGTTGTGGAGTGCTTGAGGATTGATACTTCTTACCAGATGTGAGCAGTTTCCCCCATGTTTAATTTTGTTGCAGACTAAGGTGAAACTCATCAACACAATACCTGCTCTCAACAGCAAGTTCAAGTGCATCCTGTGTTTTTAAGGAGGAAAGGGACATCGACACCAGAACAGATTACTGTATTTTGCTGTGTACAATGTGAATATTTTTGTCCACATTTTTAAGGGGAAAATAAGGATGTGCATTATACATGGGTAGTACTAATTCCATGTATATAAATGTTTTTAATTCTTTAATTTATGCTTACATAGTAAGAGTGTAACTCTAGAAAGCAGTAATGATATCTGTATGCAAAATTATGCCCTTAAAATATGCTAATTGGTTTTATTTGTAAATATAAATAAATTCAAAATTGAATTAAGTTAAAACAAAAGGCTTTTTTCCCTGAAAGCCAAAAAACATGGGTGCACATTACACGTAGTGTGTAACACATGGGTGCACATTATACAGGGTAGTGCATTTCACACGGGTGCACATTACACAGGGTAGTGTGTAACACATGGGTGCACATTACACATGGTAGTGTGTAACACACGGGCACACATTACACATGGAAGTGTGTTACACATGGGTGCACATTACATAGGTTAGTGTGTTATACATGGCAAACTATAGTGATTTAAAACAACAGAACAGCTTTCTGAGGTCTTCTCTCGAAAGACTCCTGCCAATTTGCCAGACATGCAGCTAATCCACAGTAGTGACCACAGCCTTGAGGGAGCACACGGCACAGTGACAGTGGTGACAGGACTCAGAGGACACCAGTGTGGCTGTCTCAGACCCGGGGCCCCAGGGTGGTGAGCCAGGCCCCACTCTGTGCCTGTCTTCCTTCCGCGGGAGTGTGTGCCCACGCCGAGGCCCGAGGTGCTGGGGTGGGCATCAGCTCCCTGACCCTGGGCACTCGCACCTTCTGAGCTTGCCGTGTAAAGTGGGAGTGGCCAGGATTGCAGACGACATGTGCAAGCGCACAGCCCAGGGCCTGGCCTTGGGAGACACCCCGCCGTCGCCGCCGTGCCGTGGCTGTCATCTCCCCTCTCTGCAGGCTTTTGCCCACAAGCTGGGCGGGGGTGGTGTCTGGCCCCCAGCGTGGTGGGGGGAAGTGGGCGTGCTTGAAGCAGTCACACACACACAGGCTCACGCTTTGACACTCAGTGAGTCGCATCCATGTCACGAACAAGAGCAGCACCTTCTTGCTGGGAGTTGGAGGGAAAGGCAGTCACGACACGTTCTATGGAGGCAACTGACCCCGGGTGCACAGGACCCCAAGTCCTCAGCCCCACCAGGGGCGCTTGTGCACAGAGCACTTGGCCTGGGGCCTCGGCCCATCGCACAGGGCACAGTGTGGGCAGGGAGGCCCGTTGCATGCTGGGCCGGCGCACTTCACAGAGCACATTGGCCGCCTCCGACCACAGGTGGACTGCAGGCCGCGGCCGTGCAGCGCAGGGGTCTGGGGGTAGTAGATGTCGCTGCGGGGAAACAGCACTTAGGCACTGACCGGTGTGGCGCAGTGGTTCGAAGTAGTTCCGCAAAGTGAGGGGTCCCCGGTTCGATTCCCAGTCGGGCGCACGCCTTGGTTGTGGGTTCAGTCCCTGCCCAAGCGTGTGTGGGACGCAGTGGATCGGTGTCTCTCTCTCTCTCTCTCTCTCTCTCCTTCCTTTCCCTTTTCTAAGAAATAAATGAAATCTTTATTAAAAAAAGAAAAACTCTCAGAACTTTTTCTTTTAAAGATTTTATTTATTTTTATAGAGAGAGGGAGGGAGAGAGAGAAACATCAATATGTGGTTGCCTCTCACGCGCCCCCACCTGGGAACCTGGCCCACAACCCTGGCCTGTGCCCCAACTGGCAGTGGAACAGCGACCCTTTGGTTCACAGGCGTGCGCTCAGTCCACTGAGCCACACCACCGGGGCTCAGAACCCTTAGTCACATTTGTAAAAGTGGGATTTCCCATTAGAATTGTTTAATTATAATTTCCCCTTTTTCGTTTTTGCAACTAATAGGACTGGTTTTAATGAATGAAATAAAGTGATTACATTTTCCCACCTGTAAATAGTGTTTAAAAATTACGTAGTTAATCTCCAGGACAGTTTTGCGGTGGGGCCTTGTCTCCACGTGTGACTGCTGCTGCGCTGTGGATGCTCCGGAGTCGCTGGGGGTTCCGGTCAGAACAGCAAGCATCTCACTGACGCACGTGTGTGTATACAGGTCTTGATTTGTTTCTTGTGGCTTTATTTTTGCTCAACAGTAAACCTACCAATGACGTGAGGACTTAGTTCTTAAATTCAGATTTGCTTCTTGCTGTATAGGAGCAAGAGACGAATAAGTGTAAATAAAATGGTTTTAGAATTAAAGCTTTGTACTTGGTGTAGTGAATTGAGTAATTCAGTTCCATTGAATCAGAATAGAAATTGCTAATGCTTGTATGTCTCACGTGCAAAATAACATTCACATGAAGTGGCGTCAGAGCTCCTGTTCAATCACTGTTCACTCATTCATTCATCCGCTCACTTGTTTAGCCAGTAAATGTTTACTGACCACCACGGTCAAGGTGCTGATGCAGAAACTGAAGCAGGTTTTGAGAGGAGGTGGTGCTCAGGTCAGCGACAGCAGGTGGCTGTGCCCTGCTGGGTGAGTGCTTCCGGCGTCCTCTGCTGGAGGAGGACTGATGGGGTGGGCAGACGTGCGTGTCGGGGTGCATACTCACTCTGGGTCTGTCGGAGCGGTCGCTCCCACTGGGGGCTTTGTTTCCTCTGTGAGAAACTGGTGCGGCAGTTGGTGGAGCAAGTCTGAGGCAGGGCACAGGCACAATTCTTGGCACGGGTGGCTGAGTTTCTCCACAGTCTCAGCCGACCGTCTGAGTTTACCTTAGGGGCTTAAGGCGTCTCTCATTCTGCAGCTTCTCCAGTGGCCCGGCAGTCACCCTGGAGAGCCAGGGAGGTTTGTCCCCCTGTGGTGTTTGCCAGTCAGTGAGGGCACTGGGGCAGGGTGGGTCACGGGGCGGGTGGGGGTCTCTGCAAGGGAAGATCTCGAGGGGCAGCCAGCAGAAGGGGGGGCAGACCGACTCACAGGGGAGTCGAGACCTCTCGAACTGGCAGACGAAGAGGAGATGGTTTGGAGTTTTCTATGGCTGGGTCAATGCACTTTTTTCTGTAAAGGGCCCAAGAGTAAATGTCATCAAGCTGAGAACCAAGAGGCAGACTGGGCACTCTGAAATACTGCACAACCAGAGCCCGGGCGCCGAGCCGCGGGTCCATGGTTTTGCTTGGTACAGCTCGCAGTCCAGCAGCAGAGGGCAGTGTTCGGTGGGGCAGGTCTGCTGACGGGAAGACGAGCTCCGCTGGAAGGGGCGGATGGCCTCGTCCCGGGAGGTCCTCCGGTGCCAGTGGATCGTCCATCGGCTTTGTCAGCTGAGTGTACCCGGTGTTGAGAAGCATTTGTGCTATTCCGTTAGATTCTTCTCTTTGTGTTAGACTTGAGGCACACTTTATTACTTTGCAGATCAATCACAGTGGGTGGGTGGGTGGGAGCACCTCAGTTGTAGAGTTAGATGGATTTTGGAATATGTAAATTTTCCTGGTCTGGCACTAAGGTCCAAAAATGCTGTCGGGACTGAAAGTCGAGTTAAGAAGACGGTCTCGGGATCTGGGTGGGCGTGGCGGTTCTCCTCTGGTTCCCTCTGGACTGCACGGGAGGGGAGCAGGAGAGGGCAGGTGACCCGCGTGGCTGTGGTTCAGATGCTGTCCGTTGTCCCTTACACCAGTGGTCCCCAACCTTTTTGGCACCAAGGACTGGTTTCCTGGGAGACATTTGGGGGCGGGGACACGCACAGGAGGTGGGAAGGAACTCAGGTGAGCTTTGTTCGCTCGCCCACCCTCCACCTGGGGTTGGGCCCTGCCTCACGGAGCTCACGGGCTATGCAGGCTCCCGAGAGGAGGGCCTGTGTGTTTCTTTCGTTGGTTTGTGGTGCAACTCATCTCTGTGTCCAGCATCAAGCATCATTATCGACACAGGATGTGTAAAACATGCAAACATTTAGTGAGCGAGTACGTCTAAAGTGTGTTCTTTCAAAACAGCATTGTTTCCCCCTTTTCATCGTAGGTGAAGAGCGATTATATGTCAGAGATAGCTGACCAAGTGGACCAGGACATTGCTTTGAAGTTGGGTTGTCTAGAAATACGGTAAGGTGGTAACTGTGTGTTGAGGTCTTTATTCAGGAATGGTTTTCATTATGCTTGAAAACTAACTGGGTATTTTAATTTCTTCATGAAGACTATCAGTAAAATATTAAGTAAAACGTGATTGCACATTTGAGAAGGTTCTGAATGAGATTGGCCATTCTGTGACGTGTCTGGTACAGTCACACTTGTGGCCCGGCCTCTGCGGGAGGTACACACACCCGCCACAGCAGCCCTCTGGTGTGCCCGTGGTTGTTGAGCTAGCAGGTGCTGTCCTCAGATGAAAGGTCAAGTGCAGGAGTGGCAAATACAGCTGGTCTTGCACAGCCACTGTCCACGTCTCACCTCTCCCGAGCGCCAGACCTGCCCCTCCCAAAGGCAGGAGGGCCGGCCCAGAGACGCAGGCCTGGGTTAACCGGCTGCCCCCTAGGGTGTGCGCTCGTGCTGCGGACAGACGCACTCTGTGCTCAGACTGACTTGATCAGGGCACCTGCGGCTGAGCCACGGCAGTTCAGCACCCCTCCCCCCGGCAGTTTTTATTATTGCACAGCCCAGATGTTCTGCATGCGTATATATGAAACCTGTATCTTTCCTGATTTTAGGCGGTCATACTGGGAGATGCGGGGCAATGCTCTAGAAAAGAAGTCGAACTATGAAGTATTGGAGTAAGTATTACACATCAGAAAATGAGCCTTCTAAAAGCAAATATTCACAACAGAATCGTTCTTCAAACTGTACTTTTTCACTAGTTTATCTTTACTTTAAAGTATCATAAAATAACACATCAGGAGCGAATGTAGAAGTGCCGGAGGGTGTTGGGGGGCAGTACTGGATGTCTGAGGCACTGGTCCACTTCTGAGTTTAGGGGGAGGAGTGTGGGCACTGGGGGCGGGTGTTGGGCAGGCCCCGAGCTGACCAGGAAGAGAGAACGGCTTCTGCGAAGGCACAGAAGTGTGGATAGTGGGGTGCCGGCCACAACACTACCCCTGCGTTTCCTTCCTGTCGCACGCCTTGCTCATGCGGGTGCGGTTGGGTCACCGTCAAGTTTCCCTAGAAGTCATCGGGCAGCTTTAGACAGCGGTAAAAACACTTTCCAGAAGTTTACATACGTGAGGGTGTGCGTGTTTTTTAAAGCCAGCTAAAGAGGTCACCAGTCTTTCTCTGTGTTTTTAGCCTTGGTAGCACCAAGGGCCTTTCCTATAGGCAAAGGGGAGGCACGAGGCAGAGGGTCCCCCAGCCCCTTCCCTGCATCTTCACGGCCCGAGGGCCCCTGCTGCTGGGGGACAGACTGGGGTGCGGACGGAGCGACTTCCGTTGATATCGTTTGTGAGTTAGAGGTGATGGGTAGAAAAGAAGGCACTGGCCGCAGGTCGGAGTGGATGTTTTCTTACCAAGCTGAGAAAGTGCGCAGCTGCCAATGTCAGATTAAACCAAGCAAGTCACCAGTGTGGTGCTGATGTGCTGGTTCCGGATGTGACACTGTCCGCCGGCTTCCGGTGCTTCCTCCAGGTACCTCTAACGCACACAGAGGAAGGGGGCCGGCGGGTTCGCACAGGTTCTCATTTCTGTACGGAAAAGTCGTAGGTGGTCAATGTGCCTCGTTGCCAGGTGCCAGGCCCCTTTGATCTTGTCCTTCCTCGTCTGTCCCGGGCCACCTTGTGGCCTGGGTTGGCTGCTGGGCCTCACCCATCCCATGCGAGGTCCAGCCTGGCATGAAGGAGTGTGTAGCACCATCCCTTTGAGGGGAGGATGTTGGCCAAACACAGTCGCGGGCCACCCCAGCCACCAGAGCTGTGCACTGCCACGCCTGTCTGCAAGACAGCTGTACTCAGGATGAAGAAGACCGTGCCACTCAGAAGCAAGTGTCAGCCTCTGTGGCAGTTGGAGAATTTTACATTCATCAGTTTTTAAGAAACATAAAGAATCATTTTAGAGTTTGAGTACCTAAGTGGTATTTTTAAATTAAAGATACTCAATTCTGAGCGTTTTGGGGTGAGGATAAGATAGGAATACTACATGAATATGTACATACTAGTTTTCAGTGTATTTAAAGTCGGTTTCGGTTACTTTTTTGCCTGGGCTTTAAAGCTTTGAGGGATGGAAGCCAGCAAACAAATGTATCTTTGATGCAAGAACTCAGGCCCTGGCCACTGTGGCTCTGTTGGTTGGGCGTTGTCCAGCAAAGCGAAAGGTGGCCACTCAATTCCTGATCAGGGCACGTGCCTAGGTTGTGGGTTCAATCCCTGGTTGGGGCACGTACATGAGGCAGACAATGAGTGTTTCTCTCACTCGTCAATGTTTCTCTCCTCCTTTTCCCTCCATTCCCCTCTTTAGAAATAAACAAAATCTTAAAAAACCAAACCTCACCCATAAGAAGCTGAATTACTTTTTAATACGTAAGTAAAGCCTGCTCCTTTCTCTGGCCTCCCACAGCCCACTGTGGTCACGAGCACATGTGCAGGGCAGGGCTCCGGGCTGGCACCCGAGCCCAGGAGCTCGTGGTGGCACCTGTCGGGTGGCGCCCAGGCCCTCCTGTTAGAGGCAGCAGGTGGAGGGTCCCCCCAGCCTTGAGTGACCTGAATGGCAGGTGTGGTGTGAAGGGGGAACATGAGGAAGTCACGGGCAGCGGGTGGGGCTGTGGGCAGCTCGGAGGGTGCCTGGGAGGGGGGAGGCCGCGTCCACTGGCGGGGTGCATGGATGCTTCGTCTGAAGGCTGGGCAGCGGAGTTCAACACTCAACAGAGGAAGTTCTGGTTTAGAGTTGACCACAGACGTAATGAGCGTCCAGCTCACACTCAGCCGCTAGTCATTTCTGTGGGTGTCTCCCTGGAGAGGCGGGGCCGCGCTGCAGGGGCCGGTGAGAGGCAGTGAGTGCGCACAGGCTCCCTGTCCTCGAAGCCCCAACTCCGAATGATGGGGGTCTCAGGGACTGGGTGCTAGAACCCTGGGGCAGCCCCCACAGTGTTAGTGCCGAGTCTCCTGTGCCTGGGTTTAAAAAGTCCCCTGGAACTCTAGTGTGTCAACAGCACAGAGCGGGGTTCGGACCCGGAGGCGAGCAGTGTTCTCAGAGCCCCCGGGAGCGCACTTGTCCAGGGAGCGTGTGTATCGAGGGCCTGCCCCTCAACAGCCATCTGCCTCCTGACGAGCGATGACGTCACAGGGGCGGCCAGGAGCCGCCTCCTGTTTGTAAGTGCCGCTCAGTGTTCCGGTCACGTTGTCTCGCAGGCCTGGCGTTCGGGCTGAGGTGAGGCTCTGCCACCGAAGTCGAAGCCACGCGGCTCCGAGGCGAGCACCAGTGTGGTCCGGGCCGGTGTGCGGTGGGGCGGCCTGTGGCCCCCGCTGCCTTGAGAGAGGTCAGCGCGGAGCCTGACGTAGACCAGCTTCTTGATTAAATTGACGGGAATGTGTTAAGGGGGGTGTTGAGTTTTTCCAATGGTTTTGTGTGCTTCAGTCTCATTTCCATTTTCTTACCTGCCAAGCTTCCCATTTAAAAGATCTCTAACGCACGGACAAATGCTTCAGATTCCTTGTTCCCCAAAGGTTGTTGGAAAAAGCTGACCTGTGGACTTACCGGGCGTTAGTTGGCCTCAGCTCTTTTCCGGTGGAGATGTCTGCACCTGGGAAGTTAAGGTGATGCCCAGCAGTCGCTTTAGTTCCACAAAGAAATACGCTCTCTCATCTTTCCTGAAACCATACCACTGTCTTGGTCCACCTTTAAATTTCCTATTTGCGGCAGAAACGAGTACAACAAATTCTTTCCACCTGATTCTGAGAAACACAGAGATGTAACCGGCTTGACCGATGGCATGGGCGGTGTCACAGTGGGGAGAGGCGTCCCCTGCCCTGGTCTTTCCCTCAATTACCTGTCTTGCTGAAGCCCCGCCCCCCGGGAGGGCGAACCCCCCAGGTCTGAGGCAGACCTCATGGTGTCCCCAGCCTTCCCCTTCCCAGGGCACGATGTCCGCATCTCTGAGGTCACCTTTCCCTCCCCCTGCCTCATGTGTCCGTCAAGTAGTTCTGCTGGCTCTCTGTCTCTCCCAAACAGCTCTGCATCTCCTCCTTCTCACCCCTCTCCCCAGGCCTCTGCCAGAGCCTCCCCGCCCTCTCCACTCTGCCATGGTACGGTCAGGCAGTGGCGTGAGTGTATCATGGATCACACCTCCCTCTGTTCCCGACAGTTGGTAGGCAGGCCTGCCGGCTCAACTCACCAGACGGGAGGGGCCTGTGATGTTCCAGGGATAGGAGAGCGCCCCTTGGCATCGGTTCCAGGACCTGACTCTTGTCTTACCCTCAGCACCACGGCGTGCAGTGGGACAGGCAGCCTCTCCATCTGAGAGGAGAGAGAGCCTGAGGTTTCCAGGTGTGAGGTGACACCCATGTCTGCCCCATGGCATGGCCTCAATTTTAGTTCCCAACTCTCTAAATGAGAAGTGTTTCTCACCATGGACTGGTTGCTGGTTGCTGAAGGAGAGCCGGAAGGGTGCAATCAGGAATGTGCCTCAAAGACTCCAGGGTGTTTGTCTCTCTTCCATGTGCTGCTTTGCTCCTTCCCATGGTGCCCAGCACCGAACTGCTGGAGTGCAAAGCCTCTGTGCTCTCAGGAGGCAGACGGAGCGGGAAGGGCCTGGGGCACATGGTTCTGCTCACGTTCAGGGTCATCTTGAGCTCTGCAAGTCGGGGGGACAGGAAGGGCGAGAGGGAAATGCACACGGTTAGGAAGTCAGCGGCAAGCCAGGGGCTTCATGAAGTAGCCGGTAAGCAAAACCAGAAAAGCAGTATGTCATGGAAGCCAGGAGAACTTTTTCTAAAGATGTGGTGAGTGTGCTGATAGAAACAGATAAAAAGGCGCAAAGAGAGACCAGTGTGGGATTCAGCAAGGAGTCCTCTGGTTTTGGTCCCGACCGGTCAGAGTTCAGGCAGGGGACTGAACGTTTGCCTGGAGGCCCGCCCGGTTTCTGTGGGTGCCGGCTTGCTGAGCGTTACGGACGAAGGGGCCCTTTCTGTGTCCGTTTGGGTAGTTGTTTCTGTGCGGGTGCCTGAGCAGGCACCTGTCTCTCCCTCTCTCCCTGATCCTTTGCACGTGCTGAGTGTCCCCTGACACTCCTGGCTGTCCAGGCTCGGTTCGTCGCCAGCTCAGGACTGCCACCTAGGGGCTGGGAACCTGGGCTGTGGCACCAAAGGGCAACGGAGGACAGGCGCTGCTGAGGGCCTGATTGCTGGGCCAGATCGCTTTGAGGGTCTTGGTAGGAATGACTGATTGCATAGCTTCATTGAAAGAAAGTCGCCGGGCTTTTCAGTATTTTTGACCTTAGGCAACTCCCTTAATGTCTTCTCTCGTCTCCTGTGTGAAGCTGAGATGGTGGCTCTTGACGAGGGGAATGTGTCCCCTACTCAGAAAGTTGATGTTGGAAAAGTGTCAGCCCCTTTAGATTGAATTTAGGGTTTGTTTCTTAAACTCCCATAGCACATCCCACACGTCACCCTAATTGGGCCTGTCGGCTGAGGTGGCACCGCCCGCTGCAAACCCATGTTGTGAGACTGGCCTTCGGGGGCGTCGTGGGGGGTCGTGGGGGCGGGCCTCCCTACGGTGCGCTCTGCAGGGAGGTGGCATCCCACGTGGGCCCCTCCTAGGCCCGGCGGCAGTGCCGTT
Source organism: Artibeus jamaicensis (assembly GCF_021234435.1). Taxonomy (NCBI): domain Eukaryota; kingdom Metazoa; phylum Chordata; class Mammalia; order Chiroptera; family Phyllostomidae; genus Artibeus; species Artibeus jamaicensis. The sequence continues at coordinate 1,892,430 of NW_026522059.1, forward strand.
GTCTGCACGCCCCTGGAGCACTGGTAGCCGCCGGCTCTGTGACTTTGCTGGTGAAGTTTCGTCCTGCTTCCTTCCTGAATCACATGTGCAAGGATAAATTATTCAAATCACTTTTGTGCTTTTGCAACAGTGGCATTGTGTAATTGACTCGGTGTGGTTATTGTTGCACTTCTTTTTATATTTCAGGAAAGATGTTGGCTTGAAGCGGTTCTTCCCTAGGAGTTTACTGGACTCGGTCAAGGTAATTCGAACTCACCTTGTCACCATCCAAGGGCCAGGCCGAGCAGAAACCTCCCCTGTGGTGCGTGGTTCCCTCCCTCTGTGTGAGAGCTGAGCTGCAAAAAGGCGACAGTGCTCCGGTTATGTTAGTGACGAGTAGGGCGCTAGAGGTACAGCTTCCGACCATTACTGTTAACAGTGCGAGGAGACGCAGGAAGTGCAGTGAGAACCCGGACAGTCTCAGGTTAATAGTGGCCAGTGCTCCTGGTGGACAGAGAGCGAAATGCAGGTAAGGTGCGTGGTGAGGGGACGGGTACCGAGCGCAGGCTGGGGCTGTGAAGGCGCCCACCCTGCGGGACTCGCCTGCTGCCTCTGCAGCTCTTCTGTCAGGCTGGACTTCGGTAGCAGACCCCGAAGCGCCCCGTTTCAGTGTGTTTGAGTATCAGTCACAACGGCAATCCAGTTTCAGAACTAGAAACAGTAAGAGCTCAGGAGTTACTGGATGAAAGTGCTTCCCAGAGGACCACAGGGCATGTGTAGTTCTCTTCTTAGAGGTTGTGGTCATCGTCCTCGTGTCTGATCAGCAGGTGATGAGTAGTTTGGCACAGGAGCACCTGGCTCAGTAGTCACTCAGCTCGCCATTCCTGGCAGCTGCTGTCCACCAGCATGTGAGTGGGGTGCTGGGGGAGAGAAACTGGGTGTCTCCGTGGGCGGCACCCATCCGACACAGGCCCGACAGCGGGATGAAGAAGAAGCCCCCGTCTCATGAAGCATCAGTTACGGCAGCTGCCGGTGGGGGCGGCGGCCGCGGTGTCTTTCCCTGGTGGGTGTGTAAAGATGTGCGCGCATACCACACCGTGTTCCCTGGCCATGAACAAGAAGCAGACCTTGCTGTCTGTGACAGTGCGGACGGACCCGAGGTCACTGTGCTAAGTGGAATAGGTCAGAGACGACTACTGTGTGACTTCGCTGGTGCGTGGAACTCTAAAACAAAACAGACCTAAGCTCGTAGATTGGAGGTTGCCAGACTTGGGGGCTTGGGGGCAGGCAGAACAGGTGAGGGGAGTCAAAAGATACAAACTTCCAGGTACCAAATGAGCCTCACGGGGTTGTTGATGCTGCGTCGCGTATTCGAAAGTTACGAAGAGAGTAGGCCTTAAAGTTCACGTCACAAGAAAAAAATTACAGCTCTGTGAGGTGAGGAATGTTGACTGGACATCGAGGTGATCGTTCTGCAATGTGCACGAGCACTGAATCGTTATGTCGTGTCCCTAAATCTGACGTAACGTTATGTTAGTTATGTCTCATTTTTAAAAAACACACTTTGCATGTACTGTTAACGTATCTGTGTTTAGCATTTGGTAAGTGGGTAGGTATGAATTCCTCAGCTTACTATTCTCTTACTGGAAGTTTTCTTTAGCATTGCATCTCAGTGTTTTCATCTGAGAAGCCCTAGGGGTCTACTTTGCTAGCAGCATCTGACAAATACTTGGGCGACTACTATGAAATACTTTCTGTGCTCCAGGTGGCTGGGTAGCTGTGGTCTGGACCGTCTGACCTCACTCTGAGTGGCTCTCTGTGTGTGAGCCGGTGTGAGATTGGGTGGCACGTGGAGGCAGGGCCTTGGCTTCCCCGCCGCCTTGGGCGGTGGGGCCTGCGCTCAGTGCATGGGCCTTGTGCATGTTGCCCACCCGGCGGTGCCCTTCCACAGCCCCAGCACACGCAGATGGCTCGCTCTGGTTTCTTCACAGAACTTCACAGTACGGGCCAGAGTGTCTGTCGGTGAGCGCCACACAGCGGTGCTGGGCTGTGCAGCCTGGCTGGTGGGCAGACGCACCACCATACAGGTGGCCTGGCCAGGTGTTACTGGAAAGGTTCTGCAGAACCCCCTTGTTGCTGAATCTTCAAGTAGTTCTGTGATCGCAGCTGCTAGAGTGTAATGTCCTGGCGTTTGCATTGCTGGGGCAAGAGCTGTGCTCTTGTTTTCTCAGGTTTCTGACCCATGTCCAAGTTGCCCTTCAAAAGGCTCTGCACAGGCCGCCCCTCGGATCAGTGGGCATGGGGGTGCCTGACCCGTCCCCTGTGGGGGCCAGGCCCCTGTCACAGGCAAGGGCCTGCTCTTAATGCCCCACTCTTTACACGTTCTAACGGACCGGCTGCTGCCTCAGACGTCTACTTGAGACATAAAGCTCACAACCTCTGAACCGCACACTTACCATGATTAAGATGGTGTGTTTTCTGTTCTGTGTACTTTATGGGTTGTTTAAAAGAAGGTATACAGGCCTGGTAAGCATGGCATTGTGTAGTAACGTGGACCCGAGTGGCGTTCCCTGGGCAGCAGAGGGCAGCCGGCGTCGCTGTGCTCTTGCCCCTTCCCTGCTCCGAGGAGGCTTTGCCGTTTTCGTGCAGGCCAAGACGCTGAGGAAGCTGATCCAGCAGACGTTTAGACAGTTCGCCAACCTGAACAGGGAAGAAAGCATTCTGAAATTCTTCGAGATCCTCTCCCCAGTGTACAGATTCGACAAGGAATGCTTCAAGTGCGCTCTTGGTGTGAGTGTGAGGCCGGGGTGGGTGGGCAACGCTGGGTGTCTTCCTGTGTGTATCTGCATTTCCAGTTGGGATCAAATTGGTCACATTTTTAACAACACAAGCATGTGCGGAAAATGCAAAAAATGTGTCAGTGTGAGAATAAAACCATCTTTTTTAAGTGGCACGTCTGTGTCCATAATGAGAGGGCCACCAGTGTTGGTGAACTGTTTGGGAGGGCTAGTTTATCGGGCTCAGACAACCTTCCTGAAGAGACCGCTGGCTTCAGACCTCGGGGATGCATGCAGCGTCTCTGTCTGGGCTCAGCACAGAACAGGGTTAATGAAGGGCTAAATATTTTGTATTGCTTGGTTAGAGAGATTAATGGCTGGCTGGCTAACCCATCCCCCACTGGTCCTCTAATGTATCCTGGGCTCTTTATCTAAAACAGTTCTTTTTCCTTTTGGTACCTCTGTCTACCCCTGTTTCACCCTCACAAGTCAAGCTGGGTTATTTCAGTGGAGTTGGCGATCGGCCCCGAGGAAGGCATCAGCTACCTCACAGACAAGGGCTGCAGCGTGAGTCTGCTCTGGGGGGGTCCTGGGCCTGCTGAGCGTGGCCCACTGCCCCACCCGCCCCTTCCGGGTGGGCTGGCTGGGGATGGAAGGTCAGGCCAAGGGGATGGGGATTCACAGGGGCCGTGGCACTTGAACACTTGTAGTCTGAGTAGGGTACAAGCCAGGAGGTGGGAAACAGCCGGGGGTGGTGGCCAGAAACTCCAGGCCAGCTGTCCCTGATGCTGAGAGTGGGCCTGGGGCCTGCTGTGGCGGGGCCTGGGGCAGGGGGCACGGAGGGCTGCCCGAAAGCAAGCCGGAAGGCGTTTTGCTGGGGAGGGAAGCTGGGGTGCATCCACCAGCTCAGTGCCAGCAATGTGGCCTGTGCTGAGTGGGCTGCTCGGCAGCCGGGGCTGGTGCCACTGGGAGTCTTGAGGCCTTAACCAGGCTCGTTCTGAATAAACGTGCAGAAATCCATTGCTTGCTAAGTGAGGGGGCTTTGGGGGAGTCATGAAATGACCCTAGGGGGCTGGAAAGCAGGCGGGCATTTCTGTCTTCCTGAGAAGAGTTTGTTCTGCTCAGGAAACTGAGCAGTTTCTCTTGGCCTGTCCATGTGGAAGGGTCCCGGGACACCTGCGGCCTCCCCGGCTCCGTTCCGCTCTGGAGCTTCAGGAGGCCTCAGGAGCTTGTTCCGGCACAGGGTGTGCTGGGAGGGGCCCTGGGGGGAGCAGCCCCTCCCCAGGGAAGGAGAGCTGCACACACTCATCCCCAGGGATGAGTGTGGAATTTCACAAAGCACTGCCCCTCCCCGCTGGTAGGGAGCTGAGCGAGTCAGGGAAGCCTTCCGCTTCCTTTCCGTCTGGGACCCACCGGGACCCTTTCAGGAGCCCCAGGACGGAGCCCCTGGCCGTCAGGAGCACGTAGAGCAGGCATACCCCCAGCCCTGGCGTGAGCAGATGTGCCCCTCAGAAGGAGAACCCCCCTGGGGACACCAGTCCCTGGGGCGGCGTCTTCAGGAGGACAGGGTGGGGGTGGGACTGTGGGTATCTCACAGAATAGGTGAAGGCCGACTTTTATCTGTGGTCCAGTTTGTGCCTTTTCTCTCCAAAGCCCACGCATCTGGCTGACTTCAACCAAGTGCAGACCATTCAGTACTCAAACGGCGAAGACAAGGACAGAAAAGGCGTGCTGCAGCTGAGGGTAGCGGGCGCGCCCGAGGTAAGGACGCCCGGCCTTCTGCAGGGGCTGGGGCGAGCACACAGAGCCAGGCCGCTTCCTGGGTGAGGGTGGTGTCACGGGTCGCCAGCAGCCCAACTTTCCCTTCCGTAGGAAGTGTTACATTACAAACACTAACGATCACATGCCCCCAAGAATAGAACAGGAAACATTTAAAGACCAATCGAAAGTATTGTGAGGGTGATTGAAGGCCATTGTGAATTACCATGGAAAACAACTGCTTAAAAGTGTCCAAGGGTGAAAATACGTACATCCTGTACGCTGTGTTGTCCCCTGACCACGTTAGGCCGCAGAGCCTGTGTCCTCCGCACGTGCGTGGTGCGCTGAAGACAGGTGTTGCCCAAGACGAACGACCCTTGCTCAGGGCGGACGGCAAGCATGCACGGGTGAAGGAACCTGGCCCCCTGTGGCCAGCATCACCGTGCTGGTGTGCAAGTGCGGTGTAGGTGCTCCTCCCCCGGTGGTACAGATGGCTAGGGGCAGCTCCCCTGCAGGGCTCCACCCCCACCCTGGGCTGGGTCTGCCCTGGGGTTGGGGCATTTCTGAGGCCTAGGGAAGCACACTGGATTCTTTCTTGGTGTAAAATGACACCGTGAACTACTGAAACCTACTGACTGTCCTGGATCAGCCTGGATGATAGGTTGGTAGGAAGGGCCTCGGAAGTTCCCGTTTTATGTTGGAAAGAGTCACCTCAGCATGTGTGATCCATGCTAAAAAGAATGAAACTTTCCTAGTTTCCCTTCATGTTAGAAAAGTTATGAAGGACGGTGGGTAAAAATTTACCCCATGTTAGTCTCCTTTCTAAAGTAGCCTGTACTTAAGTGGCTGGTTATCTCAATTCTTCACTTAGTTAGCCTGTGCCCAGAGGGGCCCGGCATTCCAAAGGAAAATATTGTTTCCACCTCCCTTGTTCTAGAACGCGAGTGTCAGTTTCAGTGGCTTTCCCAGTTTTGTCTGGGTTGCCTTCTGTCACATATTCCAGGAATAGCCACCTTAAATACCAAACTTCCTTTTCTTCTCAAACCTTATGACAAATCTCGTTTCACTGCCACCCTCCTGCTTCATCGGGTGTCTAGAGGTCTGATGTCATGCGCAGCTGTCCCTTTGATTGTTGGGAGAACAATGACGGCTCTTTCTTGCTCCGCTCCCCTCCCAGCCTCTGACAGTGACGGCCCCGTCCCTGACCATCGCCGAGAACATGGCCGACCTGATCGATGGCTACTGCCGGCTGGTGAGTGGAGCCTCGCAGTCTTTCATCGTCCGGCCCCAGAAAGGTGAGCTTGTGCCCACACAGCCCGCAGTCCTTGTCTCCGGTGACTGCAGACCGGGGCCTGGATGGGTGGCTCGGCCCCAGAGGCTGTGTCCGGCGTCCTAGGGAGGGTCCGGCTTGCAGCCCCAGAGCTGGCGTGTCTGCAGCTGTGCTGTCGGGCGCGTCTTAGGTGGCCATTAGTGTTTTCAGTGAACTCTGGGGATTGTGTCCTTGCGTGCTTTTCTTCTTTCAGAGTCTCTTCTAGCTCACAAAAATAGCCTTTTCCCAGTTTTTTTCTCTTTACTTTTTTTGTAAAATCATCACCCAAGCATGAGTTTGTTGATTTTAGAGAGAGAGAGATATGGGGGTGGGGAGAGATAGGTAGATAGATGTGAGAGAGAAATATCAATCGGTTGCTTCCTGTATGGTCCCTGACTGGGGGTCAGACCCATGGCCTAGGCACCTGCCCTGACCAGGAATCAAACCTGCAACCTTTCGGTGTATGGGGTGATGCTCCAACCTACTGAGCCTCCTGGCCAGGGCCCTGTGTTTTCTTAGCACATCTCAAAAGCTTAGAGCAGTCCAAAATAAAATCAGTGCTGAGTCACGAGGCACAATCTGTGGTTGGAGCGAGCCCCCGCCCTTGGAGGAAGGCCGTGCCGCGTGGGAAGTAGCACGTGGGTGTGCAGGGCCGTGGGAAGGGCGCCGCAGAGGACGTGGACTTCTGACGTAAGCCAACGAGAGCATTCCCAGCAGCAAGACTGTGCAGTGAGTGGCAGCAGGAAGCCTGGCCTGTGGAAGTGTGTTGGCTGTGGGTTCCAGCCCGTGTCCTCCGTGCTGTCCGCTGGGCACCTTCCCTACTCCGTGCCCTGGTTCCCTTGTCAATGGAACCTAAAGGCCCTGCCCGTCCTCCGTGGGGCTCGGGGGCTCGGACACCGTCACGCAGGCGAGGGTTCAGGATGGAGCCTGGCACACGCAGGGTTCACAGGTGCAGTGCGCTTGCTTCCACTGCCGCCCCCAGCGCCGTGTCATCTCGAGTGGACGCGGGCCCCCCCAGAGCAGGGAGTTTGGGAGGGCTGAGTGGCGTGTGTCCGTGTGAGCTGAGTAGTTTCGTCGTGAAGAGGAGGCAGGAAAGCACGAGGAAGGGGGCCTGCGAGGTGTGGGCCGAGCTCCTGCCGTGCCCAGCAGGACACCCAGCCCGCCCTGAGGCTGGGCACTGTGTTGTCAGAACAGGTCGAGGAAGAGTGAGAGAGTGTGTGTGTGCGTGTGTGTGTGCACTTGTGAAGTGAGGAGTCATTAGAACCTTTTTATTTTTTAGATGTATTTGTTTATCTTTAGAGAGGGGAAGGGAGGGGGAGAGAGAGAGGGAGAGAAACATCAGTATGAGAGAAGCATTAATCAGTTGCTTCTCTCAGGTGCCCCGACTGGGGATCAAACCTGCAACCCAGACATGTGCCCTGACCAGGAACCAAACCAGTGACCTTTCACTTTTTGGGACACGCCCAGTCCACGGAGCCACACTGCTCAGGGCTGGGACCTTTGTTTACAAGTTAGTGTCAGGATGTGCTCTGGACACAATAGCTAAAGCCATGGCCTCGGGCCAGTGAGTGACTGTGTGGGTCCCAAGGCAGGCCCCCTCCCCCGTTGGAGCCCCGGAGCCCAGTCATGCACTCTCTGCGGAAGTGCGGCGTCTCTCCCGGCAGTGGCTTTCCCTGCAGGAAGCGCAGCGCAGGGGCTGCTCGTAGACTGTCCAGGCTTCTGAGTACAGCGTTTGCAGGTGTGAGCTCTTGATTTTTCACTTTGTATTTTAAATGGGTCGGTGCCTTGCAAATACTTAAATGTTTGGGGAGAATTCCTTCACATAAAGTTAGCATTTTGTGAAAAATGTTTAACGTGACATATTGTCTACCTTGTTAGTAAATAATTTTTTTAAAGATTGTATTTATTTACTTTTAGAGGGAGGGGAAGGGAAAGAGAAAGAGAGGGAGAGAAACATCAATATGTGGTTGCCTCTCACACACCCCCTACTGGGGACCTGGCCCATAACCCAGGCTTGTGCGCTGACTGGGAATTGAACCGGTGACCCTTTGGTTTGCAGCCTGTTGTCAGTCCACTGAGCCACACCAGCCAGGGCTTCAGTAAATAAATAGTTTTTTTAAATTTCATTCTCATTTACCAAATGTCCTTTACTGGGTTGTTGGCATGCTGTTAGAAACGTGAGCATTTTGATGGTGAGCATCCATAGAGTTGGGGAATGCGGAGAATGGGCCTGTGGTCTGGAGAGTAGAGAATTGATGGCCCCAAGTTCAAGGGCAAATGCAAAGAGAGGAGCTGTGGGCAGACAGCTTGAGTGACAGTCGCCCAGGGTGCTGCCCAGGAGCTGCCTGGGAAGGGATCAGAGACCCCTAGTAGATGGGCACCTGCCTGTCTGTACCCCCGACCCCCGCCCACACACACCCTAAAGAGGGTGGACAGAGCATTGTTTTGGGGGTAAACTGAGGTGCTTATCTTACGCAACACACTGTTGAAAGCGCAATCGTAAGCAGGGAAATAGGTTGATGAATTGGTTCTGGGGGGATTGTTCTGGTAGTGATGTGGCTCAGGGATGGCGTAGGGGACAAGGTCAGGTAGGGTCTGCACCCACTGCTCAGGACAAAAGAGATGGAGCCGGGCCCCAGGCTTCCTGCTGCACAGAGAAGGGGAGAGTCTTCCCAACCAGAGACCAGGCTCTGAGCTTCACCGTCGATGGAGGGAGGCGGCCGTGGGGAGAGGGCTACTCCACCAGGGCCCCTTCCGGTCTCTGCTCTGCAGGCCCACTGGTCCCCGGGCACAGAGGGGCTTCAGGCCTTCGACTGAAAGGCGCCTCCTGGGAAGTCACCTTTCATCGTTGTGCCACCTCCACACTTTGCTCTGATTGGGCAGCACCTTTCACACCTCACTCACCGGCAGCCAGTGTCTGCCTGTTACGGGTCCTAGGAGTACAGCTGGCGCGGAGGGTGGCCGGTGTGCTGACTCCCTCAGCCGGGCCACGCTGAGCTGGGGGAGGGGCCCGCCCCGCACAGCATCCTCCACCAGGGCAAGTGGAGCCTCACCACTCTCTTCTTTCTCTCCCCAGAAGGCGAACGGGCTCTGCCGTCCATACCGAAGTAAGTGCCGCTCCGCGCCTGTTGTCACTCACTTGTGCCAGAAGCTGCGGAAGCCGTGGCCACGTGCGTGGCCCTTTGCCTGAGCAGCCGGGTGCCGCACGCCCGGTAGGGAGCTAGAGCACGTGCTTCCAGAAAGAAATCACGCCACAGGGTTGGGTTCAATCACGAACCCCAAACGGCACTACCCCTTCCGTTTCCGTTCAGCAGGAGCCTGGGGCGCAGGCGTGGGGAGGTGCCGGGGGCGGCTGCTCTCACCTCTCATCCATTGCCCGCTGCACACCGGCCTGAACTTGAGCGCCCTTCTGGCTGCTCTGCAGTGAGACAGTTAGGAATTCTGAAAGTAGTTCGTATTAACTCTTCTACTTGTCCATGTCATTAATTTCACGGCCTGTGGGTTGATCTGTAAAATTTTGAGAGCGATAGTCATGCCAAAAGCACTCATGTAACAACGTGTCTCTCAGCCAGCATGCTGGGAGCTGCGGACCAGAGGACAGATTCAGCATGTGGGTCAGCAGGCGGTTCCCTGTGGGCTGAGGGCTCAGAGGGAGGCTTGGGCAGAGTCCTGGGCAGCTGCGGTGGTGCCCTTCACCTGGGAGGTGCTGGGATGAGGAGGGGAGGGAGACCCAGGCATCGTCTTCCCTCCACCCCCGATGTCGGCATGCCAGTCCCTCACCAGTTCCTCCAGCCGGCTCCTCAGATCCATCAGATCCGTCCACTGCTCCCCTTTCCCATGGTCCCTCCTGACTTTAGCTGCTGTCTGTCTTCTGTCTGGGCTGCACTGGTGGACTCCTGCATAGGGGTCCCCAAGACCGCTCCAGGTTTCATGACTGACTCTCTGAGAAAGGACTCGTGATGTGGTCACACCCACGGCTGTGCTATGTGGCCGGCAAGGGGGAGGCGTCCAGAGGAGGCAGGGAGGCCCCGAGAGCCCTCTCCGCTGCCTCGGGCAGGACCGCCCCTTCCTTGGTGCTGAGTTGTGAGAACCAGTGTGGGGCTGTCCACCCAGGACGCTTATTTCACGGGCCCCGACACAAGCTCTCTCTCTGCCTGTCCCGGGTCAGACTCCCAGAGGGAAGACAGGAGCTCCGTCTGGACCAAGCGGTCTGTGCAGATGGCCTGGGCGCAGCAGTTGTGCCCTCCCCTTACGGGGGGGGGGGGCGGGCGGTGCTGCAAGCCCTCCTCAGACCCAGGGCCCTGGCCCCACCAGGAGCCGCCTCCAGGGTCAGCAGGCTCAGGCCTGCAGGGTCACCTGTCCTCCGCCCTCCTGCCCATTGCTGCCCAGCCGTGCCCTCGCCCTGCCCACCCTCAGATCTGCAGCAAGAGTGGCGCCCCTCACTGAACCCTCCGCACGACCGCTGTGCAGGGGTCAGTGCCAGAGTCCAGGTGCCTGCTGGAGGGCCTGTGTGGTCCTCTTCCTTCTGGCGCCTCTGTCCTTGTGTCACCGCTGCCCGTGCTCTGTCCTTCAGCTGCACTGGACTTTCGGTCCCTGGAGTCCACCGTCCTCTTGCTCCCTTCAGCCCCACCCTCGGCCACCCTGACTGCCCTGTGGGTCTCACCCTACAGCACTTCCTCTGCAAACCTCCCGTGACCATCCTCTGCCCGTCCTGGGAGCATCCCTGTGTGTGTTCCCGTGACATACTCCACTTCACCAGAGTGCTTCTCACACTTTGCCAGTGACCTCTTTGCTTGTCCGCGCCCCCCCCCAGCCCTGCAGAAGGCCAGGCTCGTTGGTGTTCTCCACCTGGAGAACGCCAGGCAGCATCTGGTGCACAGCAGGCACACAGTAGGTGTGTGGGTGAGCAGAGGGCTGGGGGGTGCTGGCTCCCTCATAGCTCTAGGCTGTGTGCTTCAGACACTCCACAGTACTTCTAATAGATACTTATTAACGTCCCTCGTCCAGCCAGGGACTAGCGTGAGGGATGTCGACAACTGTGAGAAGTCTTTAAGGGGTGACTTTGAGGAGTGAGACATACAGGAATCACAGATAGAGACGGGAGTGAAGAGGGCAGTAGGCTAGACGCAGTCACAGGTACTGGAAAACCTGAGTGATTTAATAAAGCAAATTTTACACTGTACAGCGGCAGCCCCGGCCACCGCCACTGACCAGGAGCCTGGGGCGGCCCAGGCAGGTGTGAGGGAGCTGACACCCACGGCAGACAGAGGTGCTGGGGGCGTGGGGCTCTGGGTTTGGGTGCCAGAACGTGGGGGAGGAGGGCGAGGCCTTCGGGCTGGGCACCCAGCATCTTCACAGTGAGTGTGGTTCCCATTCAGAGGTGCGGTGCGACCGTGCGGTACGCGGTTGGTCAGGGACAGCTTTGGTTAAACTTTTATTAAAAGGTAATTTCGATGGAGAATTCAGTTAAAGGAACCCAATTCTATGGCTTTATGCTCTAATCATAAAGGTTTTACAGTTGCATGTGAACTATTTCTACTTCTCAAAAATGATACAGTGTCTTATGTTTCAGTATTTCCTAGTTTAAATTCTATGTACTAGGAAGAATTTTACTTAGCACTTAGATAGTAAATGCTTACGTGTCTGTTAAAAGTTTTCTTTTATAAAAAGGTAGACATAACTTTGATATCTAAAGACTATAGGACTTCTTTATTCTATGTGTTTTCCAAAAATTTTGAATCGAAACATCCTTTTATAAATGTTGCTAAAACCTTTGGCCAAACTTTTATTTTATGTGTATAAAACTTACAACATGCATGTTGCCGAGCCATCTCACGTGACGAGTGGCCAGATGCGCGCAGCGGCCCGGTGGCAGTGCTGTCTGGTGCCCCGAGTCTGGGCGGCCGTCCTGCAGCAGTGTCCCGGGTCGAGTCCCGGGGTGCACTTCCACTGCAGTGTGGAAAGGCGCTGTCACCAGTCGCTTTCCAGAAGCGGTGCAGCGCTCCCGCAGTCGTCTGTCTGAATCTCCGCTCTTCACGTGAGCGCAGGCTGGCGGTTCTAAGGGTTCGGGTAGTAGAATCCAGTTTTTGAAAAGCTCTGCCCTGTGGAATGTGAGCCCCCACTGGAAATGGAGGTGGCTCGGCCCTGAGCGCGGCGTTCACGCGATGCCCTCTCTGTTGCAGGCTGGCCAACAGCGAGAAGCAGGGCGTGCGGACACACGCGGTCTCCGTGTCAGGTAAGGGTGTGGGGCGGCCGTTGGCCGGCTCCTTGCGACGGCTTTCTCGACAGCTTAGAGAAGGCAGGCGTTCTGAGTGCGCAGCCGCAGACTGTCACAGCGGTCACGGGGTCAGTGCGGCTCAGGGACTGTCGCTGGGGCGCACTGGTGCCGTCCCAGGTCCCTCCCACCCTCACGTGGAGTTCCAGGCTGTCTTTCAGGCCTCACCCTCACGTTAGTGGTCGTAGGTCCTCGGTTAGTGGTCCTTTTGCTTTTGGAATTCCCACTATAATTTATCTTCGCAATTCAGCAGAATTTAACAGAATATACTTTGTTCGTTGTTTTTTGAAGTTCAGGATATGTGGAACATTTTAAATGGCTTTTGTCTTTCACAATTAACATAAAATGATGTTTGAATATTTTTAAAAATATAGTTAAGATTTTGGCATAAGCATTATCTTAACTACTTGTTGGCATGATGAGTGTGGTGTACTTTTCCTGGTGTGTTTTTGAAATATGTGTCTTTTTCCATGAAAAATGTGAAAAGAGGAAGGAGGATAAAAAGGGAAGCATCTTCCATGGACCCAAGTTTGATGTCTGAAAATATATGTAACATACGTATACATACACGGATATACACATGTATTTGTGTGCACACACGTGTGACCTGTTCTTAGGTATGTGTTACATTTCTGAAGTAAGAGATAGCTTCCTCGTAGCCTGGCATCTGATGGTCTGACTTGGAAGAAGCCGAATTCCTGCTAGTTTGGTTCCAGAGTTAATTTTTCCCAAAGTTCAGGTCTGTGCCTTTGCCTGCGTGCTGACTGGGCTCTCTTTGTTTTCCAGCGTACAAATGGTGCGTTGCTCACTCTTATTTTATCACTCACAAACCCTTGCACTCTTCTCAGAAATATTTGTGCTCCTGTTGACACGCTTGGTGAAGACATTCTCGGGAACAGTGGTGCATGTGACAGACGTGTCGAGTCCTGTGGCTTCGGGAGTCTCTGAGCACTGCCTGACAGGGCGGAGCTGGTACTGGTGGATGGTGCCGTGGGCCAGGCGGTCCGCAGGGCGGCCAGTGCACCCTGCTGTCTTTGCAGGGGCTGAGAGGGAAGCCTCCAGGCGGAGGGCACGGCAGAAAGGCCGGGACATGCAGAACTGGCAGCGGCACTGGGACTCGCTTGTCCCCCAGACCGGTCCCCAGGGGCCAGTTACTGCACATCGCTCCGGACATCTTCCAGGTGGTTGCAGGCCAGGGTGTGGAGGCTCTCGGTGGACCCAGCTGTTGGCGGGCCCCGGCTGGGATGTAACGCACCGTCCTTGTGTGCAGGAGACAAGGCAGCAGGCCCACGCGCATCTCACTGCAGGGAAAGGTGTCCTTCGCTCTTCCTCCGTGAGACGGGCACGGCCGATGCTGAACACATGGGGGTTACCTTGGAGACTGAGGGAGCTTCTCGATAAAGAGGAGTAAGGCGGACAGCTTTATAAAAACGGGTAACAGAGCAGTGTGCTCCCCTGAGCACGTTATTCCAAGGCCAGGACTAGGGTCTGTGAGCCCAGTTAGTAAGTGTTGCTTCGGGAAACTGGTGCTTGCTGCAGAGCTCGGGGAGAACTGGGCACTGAGAGGCCAGCGTGTGTGACACGGGGCATGTTGGCACGGTCACAGGAGGGCTGTGGCTCGGGTCAGGACACCGCTTGAGTAAACTCGAATGGTCCTTTGAAACTTAGTTACTAAGCTGTGAGCAGCTAAGTGTCATCTCGTAAGCACAGAAACAAACACTGCTCACGTCAGAAGGCCCCACTGTTTGTCTTCTTCAGAGACAGGTTTTAAAGGCAGGCTGGAGACTTTTAAGACACAGACTCTGGACTTCGGATGCAGGTTCCTCCGCCCTGGTCCGCAGCTGCGGCCGCACAACAGCCACGGGGTTCAGTGAGGTCAGCTTTCAGGAGCTAAGGCAAAAACCACAGCTGATGTTTCTACAAGCAGGAAACCGTGTGAACATGTGCATATTGTTATGCTTTGGAATGTTTAATTTTTTAAGCTTTTTTTCCCCATGGGAAATTTCAGACATACTCAGAGGCAGAGAGGTTAGAATTGTAGGATGATCCCCCCAGTGCTCCTTGCCCAGATTCAGGTGCTAAAAACTGTGGCCAGTATGTCTCTTCTCTGCCTGCACCCACTTACGGAGTCCCCAGTGGGTGTGTAAAGCATCCAAGGCATATTTCATCTATAGAGGTTTCTAGAACACAGACTCTCTCGCACGGGCTCTGGCCCCGGCATCAGACCAGCGGCAGTGCTGGAGCCTGGCTGGCAGCCCTCCTGTCCTCCCGGCCCTGCCCACTAGGCCTCCTTTTTTTGTTTCCTGATTGCACATTTCCTGTTGAAGGAATGATGTCCCGCTGGTCTGCCCCAGCTCCGGGTCTGGCGGGCGCTGGCCCTGTGATGTCCAGTGGGATGCGTGCCTCTCGGGACCCTCCCTCCTGCGTCTCCTCTGAGCTGGGGTCAGGCCCACAGGAAGAGCAGGCCAGCCGGGCCCAGTGGCTCTCTCTGCAAGACAGCACCCTAAGTGCTGACGGGCCTGCCCCTGCCGGTCACTCCCTGTGACCCTCAGGCCAAGCAGTGGGTGTGGTGGTCTGCGGCCTCCATCTCCCTGGGCCTGCAGCCTGGGCCTGCAGCCTGGGCCGTGCGGTTCCTGTGGCGGTTGTTCAGCTGCGGCCCTTCCAAAGAAAGCGGCCCTCCTCAGCTGCTCACTGCCCTGAGGGGGCCCTGCTGGAAGAGGGCCTTGTGCTCTCTCCGTCCCTCACCGGTCTCTGAAACGGCGGTTGCCTTCCTCCCCAGATGATGTCGTTCTGTGGGGTTTTCGCTTTTGAGCCTCCTTAGGAATTCATGGATTTTTAGCACTGTTGAGGGCGGGGGATTCCCAGGAGCACCCCAGGTTGGATGATTTGCCAGAAGGAGTGTTGACGGAGAACTCGGGGCTCAGACCAAGTTGACCATCTGCAGCACTAAGCCCTAACATCTGAGGGAGGGACCAGACCGAGGGGCCTGGCCCCAGAGACCGTGCCTCCTGGCGTGAGTGACTGAGATCACAGGACGAGCGCCAGCCCACTAGGGACAACGCACTTGGGCCCACCCCTCGTGCCCTGATGCTGCCACAGACAGTCCCCTCCTCGTTTCTGCCGGTGTGTGGACGATGTCCCTGGGCCCGCACCCCACATCCCTGTTGTTCTCGATGGGTCCCCGTGGGTCTGCAGTTCAACCTTCACGCCCCCTGTGTCTCTCACGTCACGTGTCTCACTTCGCTGTGCCATGTCACTGGTGCCTGCCACATTTGGTTGTTTCCCGTCTGTGGGTCTCGCTGTGCTCCGAGCCCCTGGAGGGCCCAGGCGTGTCTCGTTGGCCCGGGCACTCGCCGTGGAGATGGTTGACTGGCAGGTGAGCTCTGGGTGTGCAAATGAGGGAGCAGGGGCAAAGCGACACCGTGGACACTGGGCTTTGTGGCCCGTGCACTCAGACGGCCGTGTGAGCAGTCAGTGCCCTGTGTAGAGTGACCCGCCCACGGTGCGTACCCACGGTCTGCAGGGCCGTCTCCGCTGGCGGCTCGGGGAGGCGGCTCCTGATGTTCACTCTCGAAGCAGCCGTCGCCATGGCAGCCGTCGCCATGGCCGTCCTCTGCAGTGGGTTCCTGCGGCCGAAGGTTAATGGCCGTGAGAATCTGGAGTTATTACTGGTGGTTATTTTGTTTTGTCTTGTTTCATTTTGTTTGTTTCATTGTTTGTAAAGCCATCTGTCCCCTCGCTTGGCTAGCTCCGCAGAGCTGCGAGACTCTGCTTAGGCCTTGCTGAAGTTTCTGTGTCTAATGCTAATCTTTGCTAAAAGAGGAAGTCACACTTTAAAATACTAATGGTTTTTAAAACCCAAGTCAATCGTAGTAAGAAATTATGTGTTAATAGTCAAAGTATTGTAATTTTGTGTTTTAATAGCTATGCCTTAAAATGTACTTTACGTTTCCTTTGTATTGAAATAATGTTTCTGTTTTTCTCTTTCCTCCCGCCTCTTTATAAAGGAGTCGGTCACTGCCAGCATAAGGTTAAGAAAGCTAGACGCTTTCTCCCTTTGGTCTTCTGTTCCCACGAACCTGCTACGGGTACTGCACTCACATTGGCGCAGGGTCTGACTAACGCAGCGCCCGGGCCCTGGGTCTGACCCAATGCTTGTAGACGGCCCTGGGCAGAGAGCACACCCGCACGGGCACCCGTGTCTGTGCTGCCTGCACCAGCGGCACCCTGGGGGCGAGGGTCCGTGCGAGGGTCTTTGGGCTGCTCCGTTGACAGAAGGGTCTTCGTTTGCCTGCTGGCTGACGTGCACTTGCATGGCAGGGCGAGAAGGGGCTTCTGGTTCCATCCTCGGGGTCAGTGGTGTGGCGCAGGGCCGGCGGGCGCCCGCGTCTGCACTGCGGGTTTTCTGATGGAGCGTGCCGCCAGACGAAAGGGCGTCGCCGGGAGCAGCCGCTCAGGGGCAGCCTGGCCCCTTGGAGCGATTTCCAGGAAAGCAGATTTGCAGTAACGGACCTGGAATTTCTCCAAGCCCCGTATGAGTGTGAACGGAAACTCGACTTGTGAACGCAGCTTCGAGTGCCGGCCTCCTCACCGAGGAGCCCGCCGGGCCGGGCCCCGCTCAGCAGTCAGTGGTCACACTGGTGCCTGCATGTTCTCGTTTCTGTCTGGAAGGGGCCAAATGCCCTCGGAGGGGTGGAAGCCATTTAACACTGAATTGTGAGAGGCAGAGCGGTGCACTTTGTTGAGTGTGGTGGGAACCGACAGATTCTCTGGCACTTCTGTGTGACTTTGTGTAGTACGTGTGCTGGCAGCTTAGCACGAGGTGCGCGCGCGCCGTCAGCCGGGGAGACACACTTACTGCCCGTCTGTCGTCTCTGGGAGTGGACCTGGGGGGTAGTTTTTTTGTTTTCCTTACACTTTGATTTACTTGTCATTTTAATAGTGTTTTCCCTCTCTCCCCGCCTTCCCTCCCCCTCCCCCTGCCTCTCCTCCCCCTTTCTTTGCATGCCACCCGGATCTGCAGATGAAATTAGTGGGGACGGTAATATTCATTTTCACATTCCTGTTACTAATGTGCGATAGTTACTGATTGATGTAAATGTCGTTCAGCCCTGGGTGAAAGGCAGAGCGTGGTCCTGGTGCCACAGAACCATGTGGGAAATGACGGCCTGGACACGTGGTCTCGTGGAAGCTGTTTGGGGCTCAGACATGGGAGGGGTGACTGGGTCTCTTCCTCGTGGCTCCGTGGTGCTGGGAAGTGCCACACAGGTGTGGACTTTCTGGGTTTCATTGCTCAAACCAGAGCTGCGAGAGAGCAACAGCTTGGTCCCGGGAGTGGGAGCAGTGACCAAGGGTGACCGGGGCCCTTGCCCCCAGCACATGTCTGGGAGAGTCTGGCTTGGGGGGAGGCCCTGGGGGAAGTGGCTCTTGAGAGTCACTCAGACCAAGGAACCGGGAGTGTCAGCTCTGGAGGGCATGGTGGTTTCCAGCCCTTGAGGACAGCACTCAACAACCTGGAAATGGAGAAGCCGCAGTGAGCGCCTCGTGTCCCTCGCCGGCTTTGGGCACAGCCTACCGGCGGCGTGGTCCTCTTTTCTACCGAAGGAGTTGGAGCTCGTGAACTGAGACTGAGGGGGTGCGCCCTCCCTCCTGCTGCAGTGGGAGACGGCTCGTTGGCAATGGGGTGGGGGCTGGGGCGTGACAAACCTAGCACCTGCTGTGAAAGTTCTTCCCTCTGCGGCTTCGGAAAGTGTGTCGCCTCCACGGGACACACGGCCTGAGAGCTAGGCTCACTTCCCATGGACTGACTCCTCTCGAGGACCGCACCGGCTGCTCCTGTTCACGGCCAGTTCCTCGTGCGCAGAGATTCACCGTGTTGCGAGTAGTGTCCTCGGCCGCCAGGGGACGAGCGGCCAGCCGGGCCTTAGGCTGCCCACCTTTCCCTCTGCCTGTCCTGTCATCAGCAGACACAGGGTGGCCTGGAGCGAGTGCTTGTCCCCTGTGGCTTCCCCTGTGCAGATCTCCCCGGTCACCGGGAGGGTTCCAGTGAAAGTGCCACCCACCGTGTGGAGGGGTGCTTCCCCGTACTCGCCCCACGTCTGACCCCCACCCCGCCCACCCCGCATCCCATGGACAGCCACACCAGGCCCCCAGCCTTCGCCCCCTTAGTCCCGGTCGGGGACCTGTGGGCCAGGCACAGCCCACGGCTCTTCTTACATTGCCCCTTGAGCGAAGAGTGATTCTTAGGTTTTTCTAACCATTAGAGGGAGAGACGGAAGTAGAATAGTACTTGTCATCAAAACTACACGAATGTCGATTGTCAGTGACCCCAAGTCCAGTTTCATTGGAGCACGGCCACCCCTCTGGCCACTCCCTGGCCATGGTTCTTCCCCACCGTGTGTGTGTGTGTGTGTGTGTGTGTGTGTGTGTGTGTGTGCTCGCGCGCGCCTGCGCACCGTGGAGGTGAGCGTGTGGGCGGAGACTGAGTGAGTGGCTCCGGCTCTGGCTCCGGCACTCACTGTCCACCTTTGCAGGCGCTCACTGCCCCGGGCCTGGGCCGTGGAGCTGGCAGACGGGGGTGGGGCACTTCTGGGCCCCAAGACGGCCCGGGCGCTGTGGAGCCGGTCTGCGCCCCTGAACAGCCCACATGGTGCGGTCACTGCAGGTGTCGCCACGTGGCGCTGAGGACTCAGCCACACTTCCTGAGGGCAGCAAGGAGGCCCATTGGGAAGCAGGTCATCAGAATTGCGGGTGTCCAAGCCAACACAAGTGCCACCAGGGGTAAAGGCCACCGTTCCTGCCAGGCAAACAGAGGGGCATGGTGACAGAATCGCCTCTCCCGTGGGAGGAGCGGCAGGCCGCCGCACCGGGGGGGGGGGGGGCCCAGGGCGTCAGTCTCGTTCTGTGGGTCGCTGTGGGGAGTGCTGGCCTCCCCGCGGCTCCCCCGCTCTGCTTCAGAAGGAGACCCGAGTGCTCTCTCTGAGGGTCGCCCAGCTCTCGGCTTCTGTCCTTTTCACACGTCTTTGTGTCACTTTCCCTTTACCACGTGTGCTGGTACCGGGCCTTTCAGGTTCTAAGGTTGTTGGGTTTCGGAAGCCTCCTGGCCAGCTCACGGCCCATGGGCCCCAGCGCGCCTCCCTGTGAGCCACCCCGAGTGGCGCTGTGCCCGTGAGCGGGAGGTGCTGGACATCCCCGAGGACAGTCCCGTCTTGGAAGTGGCAGTGCCCTCAGCAGGGAAATGTCCCGGCGGCTGTGCGTCAGCGTGCCGCTCTGTTTCCAGCCTGCTGCTGACCCTCTTGGGGACCCAAGACACTTCCATGTCCTCGGTGCCTCGGTGGCCTGCCTGTGACAGGGTAATGAGAGCAGCCTTTCTGAGGATCAGAGGACAGTGTCTGTCACCATGTGTCTCCATGGTGGCATCTGGAAGCTCTCAGGCATGTCATGGCTGTCACCAGGGGGTCTTGCACACATGCCCCTCGTTTGGGTCTGTCATCTGGCCCCTGCTTGGGAGGCCAGGCAGTCTCAGGCAGGGCTGCTGTGTCTCAGGGCCCCGAGCCTTCAAACTTGGCTCTCTGGTCAGAGCCACACAGCCAGGAAGGACGCCAGCAGTGGGAGCAGGTCAGTGTCACAAAGGCCGCGCAAAGACACCCGCGAAAAAGGTGATGGTCAGGTCCAAGTCACCATGTACCTGCAGCAGCTGGGACGCCCACGGAGGACCTCAGCACAGCCCGCACAGCGCAGACATCACAGGACAGTTCCTGGAGAGCCTGGCCCGCCCCTGGGGTCATGGAGCTCATACACAGGCAGCCTGGAGGCCAAGCTGGCTCTTCCCAGTCACTGCAGATGGGTCCGGTGGTGCCCAGGCCTGTGTGCGGCCTGACAGCGAGTAGCTGTTAGGAGTCCCGCTCCTTTGGTGCTGGTGTCCCCACGGAGGGATTTATGTAAAGAGGCGGCCGCGCCCCTGGCTGCGGTGCCCTCCAGGAGCTGAGGCGGCCGAGCCTGGACACGTTCAGCAGGGCCGCTCTCACCTCAGCCTCTCTGGCCATCCTGGAGCAGCCCTCGGGGCGGGTTTCTCTCGGTAGGTACCTCTGAGGGTGCAACCGAGGCAGAGACAGATGAAGGTCGGGCTGGGGACCCCAGCTGTGTGGTGTGTGCCTTGTCCCCCCAGTGGTGCCGCGCTGCCCGGCACCCTCCACGTGGCCCCACGCAGGCTGCCTGGCTCTTCTGTCCCAGGTTCAGGGTCACACACGACAATACATCGGTTCTTGATGTTGTGCAGGCATTTCCCGAGTGTCTTCTCTGTGCAGGGCGCTGTTTAGGGGCTGAGAACTTAGGGTCAGCAAGACGTGAGGCTCCACTTCCCCGGGGAACTTTGTTCTGGAGGGGCCAGCTGTTGACAAGGAGCAAAGGACAGTGAGGTGGTTGGTAGTCATGGGCACCGAGGAGATGAAGTAGGCGGCGTGGTGAAGGGTGACGGGGTGGGCGGAAGAGGGGCCTGGCCCAGGGCAGGCTCTGCTCCCAGCCAGCGTGAGCAGGGGCCTGCAGAGCTCTCAGGTGCAGGAGCACGCTTCTCCTGTCGGGCTCAGGTGGACGTCTGTGCCCCCAGGGTGGTTGGGAGGGGGGTGGCTGAGCGTAGGACTGAGCTGTGACCTCTTCACGCAGCGCAGGGCTGAGCGCAGAGGCTGTCTCCAAAAGAGGCTCGGGCAGCGGCAGCTGGGTGTGGGCAGCAGAGGCGGGCGTCTGAGCAGCTCTCAGGCCAGCGAGTTGCCCCTCGGGTCAGCCGGGGCCTTTTTCTGGGGGAAGGCCCGTACTCTGGGGCAGAGCAGGCAGGAAGGGCAGCTGGGCCGCAGCAGCCTTCTGCCAGGAGTGGCCTGGAGCCGGGCCTGCGGAGTGCCAGGGTAAGAGGAGGGACTGGCAGGTGGGCCTCTGCTCTCTAGGAGCCTTGTGCTGCCTCTCCCTCATCTTAGCCCTGAGAGTGGGTTTCCCGCACCATGTCCTGAGTGGCTGGCTCCCTTCTGTCCCGCATCCGTCTCATGGGGTCTCGCATTCAGCCTTCTCGTGCAAAAGCAAGTGTGCAGGCCTGGCCCACGGCAGTTTGCTGGTCCGAGTGCTCACTGAGCACAGGCAAGAGGGAGGAGCAGAGGAGAGGAAGGATGTGAGGTTTGGGTACATTAATTTTTTCTTCAGTCCCATCTGTAGTGTTAGGATTGGGGTTGGACGTGTAAGAATAATACGGATTATCTACCCGTATACAGGACTTCCGAATAGCTTATATTTGCTGAATGGCCTAAAGAGAATTGGTTTATCAGCTGTGCATTCTGCTGGTTAAACTTTTCTTGTTTTACTTTAATAACTTGTAATGATGGGTGCAAAGCAAGACACGCACTCTCCTGGAACTCTCAGGTTTGTGCTCGGCCGTTACCATAGCCTCATCTGCACCAAACATCCGGGGTGACTGACCCCCTGCTGGGGTGCCCAGCCCCACGGTGTTGCTGGGCCACACGGAAGAAGACGGCTTGCCTTGGGCCACACATCAAATGCACTGAGACATGTAATCACAAAAAATCTCACACTTTAAGTAAATTTACAGTTCCGTGTTGAGCCCCAGGTTGGACACCCCTGCCCTAGAGAGTGTAAACTGTATAGGGTCTTGATTTTCTTTGGTTCCTATAATTTTAATATCTCAACAAAGTAATAATAGCATCGCAAAAGAAAGAACTTTCAGCTTGTGTCTGTGGGGTTTCTGGCGACGGCAGGTCGAATCTGCAAACTAGAGCTCCTTCAGGCAGCCCTTCCGGAAGGACCGCCCCTTCTTCTCCTGGCCCAGCGGCAGCTGGAACCCTCACATGTGAAGCAGCCAGAGGCTCTTCTCTTTCCAGAGCCTCCAGCGTGACTGCTACCAGCGTGCACTGGTTTTCTTCGTGTGGTCCCCCCTGTAACTGGGGGTGGGCTTTCAAGTCTCTGTGTCCTGGGAAGGAGTCTGTGGGGCTCCAGGGCCCCTGGTGCACATCTCAGAAGAGCTGGTCTCTGAGCTCTGTCTGCTGTCACTGCATCCTTTCCAGCGGGGCTGGTGCCCTTCAGTGTTGGTGTGTGCCCTTCAGACGTCTGGGAGAGGAGGCGTTAGAGGTAAAGCTTGGGGTGGCCTTCAGCCTGAGAAGGTGGCTCAGTGAGCCCAGTCAGTCTCCCCGGAAATCGGCTGTCATTTCTGTTTCCCCCAAGGAAAGCGTTCGGACGGCGCTGCAGAGTCCACGAGCAGCATCAGGTGCTGTGCGCGCGCCCCGGCCGGGGCGCAGACGCGGGAGACAGCAGTGTGGTTTTCACTTTGTCAGCTGCGGCTGCGGGGCCGTGGGCAGGACAGGGCGGGTGGGGGTCACGGGCACTGTAGAGTCATGCCTTTCTGTCTTTTACAAGGGCTCCCTGTCTCAGCTCTGACTGCAGCTGAGACACAGCCCTGTGTCTTTAACACAGGGGGCCATGATGTCACTTTTAGCTCCGTGAGCAACTCATGTGAGCAAAAACCGAGGAACAGGACAGCATGGTAGGGGATTTAGGCAGGCCGCTTTGCCTTTTCAAGTTGTATTACTGGCCGGGAGGTCAAATGTTTAACCTCTTCAACACACCTGCTCCCTCTCCTGCAGAGACGGACGACTACGCGGAGATCGTGGACGAGGATGAGGCGTACACCATGCCCTCCAGTGAGTACGCGCAGGCTGCTCTGGCTCGAGCCTGGCTGCGGGGACCTGTGAGCAGTTTGCGTTGAGAGCTTCAGACGCTCGTCCTTGTAGAGCTGTCCTTGAAACCTCACGGAGTGCTTAACACGTACTCATCCCACCTTTCAGAATTCTGCATTTTGTGTGCCCCAAACCGCACCTGTCTGCCCGTCAGTTTAGTTGCGGGCCCTTTCTCATCTTGCTTTCTGGTTCTGTGATAGTGTAACCTTTACTGATCTATTTCCTCTTTGTGGAAAACGAGTGTTATATAAAGTTAAATACGTGCTCATCTTTATTTATTCTTTGCATGTGTATACTGGTGTGCTTCCTCTTTGAAAGGTTCTTCTCTATTGCCTTTGACTCACCAATTATAAAGAGCTTCCCTAATCCAGCAGAGCAGCCGGCGGGTGGGAGGCGTGGGCGCTGACCTTCCTACTGACCTTCCTGCCCTGGAGAGGTCGGTGCCCTGCATCTCTCTGCTGCTTGTTGACAGAGGAGAAGCGGGAGGCCCAGGACCTTCCGTTGCCGTGTGTGGTCCCAGATCTTGAATTGGAGAGGCCCTTGAAATGTCATTCACTTTTAAACAACTGCAGACCTACCCCTTAAAGAGGCCCCATTGTGACCCCACCTTGTAGCCTCAGCAGCCCTAGTAATCTGGCAGTTGAAGTCCTGCCTCCCGCAGAGGGACGTGTGTGATGCAAGTGTCTGGGGCGCTCCTCTGCTGTGTGGAGATCTTGAGAGGGGCCTGCATTTAGGTGTGCTGTGTACCTGGAGGAGCTGTTAGAAAGTGGAGGGAAACCGCCCGCCTGCCGAGTTGGGCACTGCACGGCCCCGCCCCTCCAGAGCTCCTGCCTTATCAGAGGGGACTCCAGACGGAGGCCCGAGCCCCAGCTTCCGTGTGTAGTCTGACTTGCAGTGGCAGTTTGGGGAGAGGCTCTGTTTTGGTTCGCCTTTGAGTCCTTTGTACCTGCAGAAAAGCCCGACTTTCAGTTGTGTGTTCATGGTTCAGAGCTGGGCAGCACTGCCCACTCTCCCCGGACCCACAGAGACGAGCCCCCAGGGAGGCCTGTGGCAGCGGGAGAGCTCTGTCCCCAATACAGAGCTGGCGGGCCACAGGCAGCGTGGCCTGTGCTTGTGTCTCGTCCTCTCTCAGTCCTCACGTACCGGCCAGAACGTTTGACAGAGCGCATGTTATTGAAATGTACTCTTCAAGTTTATTGTTGCTAACCTAACTGCTATTAGTTATTCTAAGCAAAGTCTTCGATGTTTTTTCTCTTTTAATTGCAACACAGAAAGCTATGGAATAGACGAAGGTAACAGGACTCCTTTGAAATAACTGCATTTGCTTGCAATTGCAACCTGTGGAATGATACGGGGTGTTTCGGTTTTCAGTTAATTTTATTTTAAAACTATTTTCATCGGTTTATTCATGCTGTTAAATCAGTGGAACTACTAGCTAAAATGATTTTAAAGAGGGAAACAGCTATCTAAAATCTGGGTTGAATCGTCTGCATGACTTATAATTTGATAAACCGGGGTGAGCGTTTGCAATTCCTTGGCTGCTGCCGTAGCCCATTGGTGATGACACCACCAGCGTGCGCAGTGAGGGCTGTAAGGGCCCAAACCCGGGAGCGCGTTGACTGGAACTGACCCCCTAGGTCCCTAGGGGGCATTTCTCTCCGTGTGCCTTAACAGCCTATAAATCCTTGGTCTGTGGACGCCGACAATCTAGTACATTGACTTCAGGCACACGCTCTAAAAATATACAATGCTCATAATTCATGTGATGCGTACAACCTGATTCCAAATTGTCTGGTTTTGAAATTAATTTTTAGAAGCTACCTCTTTAAACTCTTTTAGCTCAATGAATAATATCAACATAGGGTTAAAATAAAGTGGAACACCCTTAAACTTTTAAAACGTACAGTTACTCATGTCCCCATTTTTTGTCTCCATATTTATAAACTTTAGTTGTTTGTAAAATAACTGCTTTAAATAACTTTTTAAGCCTTTATATATTAATACCTTAACTAATATCACTTATTAATTAAGCATAAAACTTAGTACTTAGGGAAATTATTTAGACAAGTATCACATATCGAAATATAAACCAAATCAGCCCATGAAGCGTTTAAGACTGACCCATAACAGAACTCAGGTCTGGGCACCCACTGTAGGGGAAGTGCCCTGTGAAGCGCTGTCTGAGAAGGTTCCACTGCACTTAAGGCGTTCCGTGGACAGCTGTGCCACTGATGGAGTTTCCACTAGTGGGGGTTTGTTAGCGGGTGCAATGTGCCACGTGTCCCGTCGACACCTGGGGTGGTGCCGGGTTCCCTGACGTGTGGACCCTGTCTTGCAGCCAGGGACTATGAGATCCAGAGGGAGCGAATCGAGCTCGGGCGCTGCATCGGGGAAGGCCAGTTCGGAGATGTGCATCAAGGCGTGTACGTGGGCCCGGTAAGTCCCCGGTCAGTGCCGTTGGCTGTCAGCGGCCAGGGTGCCTCTGGCTTCTCTTGGTCAAGTCCTTCATCCTCCAAGGGATCTGCAGAAGGCGCTTTTAAGCTCCTCCCGTGATACATTCCAAAATGAAGAGACGGCAGAGTTGCTCCTGGAGGGCAGGTCTGCCTCGTCCCGGAGACAGACCCCACTGGGGACCGTCCCGCTGGGTGGCGCTGCCTGATGGGCGGCCGGGGTGGGCAGCAGGCAGCCACTGTTGCACCAGCCTGCGTCTACAAGAAAAGGGTATCAGTTGCCCCCAGTCGCCTTCCAGAAGCAACAAGTGCACTTCACAGGGACTTGCTGAGGACAGCTGTGCTGACGCGACTGGCATGTCACCACATGACTGCCACGCATGCGGCTCAGTGGGCTCAGTGGATGGCGGCAGCCCATCCTAGCGCAGTACGCACCCCTGGGGGACCCTGGCCCTCGGCGACCACTCCTCTGCTTCCTGCTCCTGGGAACTGGCCTGCTCTGGACAGCCCCCACAGGTGGGGTCACAGCAGGTGTGGCCTGTGGCGGCTGTCTCTTTTGGGAGTGCGGGCTCCGCCCATGTGGTGTCGAGCAGCGGAGCTCCTCTGCTCTTTGTCTGCAAGTGACAGCCTGCGCGTGGGCGCACCTGTCGGCGGTCCTGCGGTCACCGCTACTTGGGCGCTGTCACAGACCATGCTGCTGTGGGCATCCACACGCGGTTTCCGGTCCGCAGTCTCCAGCTCCCTGGGGCTCAGGTCCAGGAGCAGGCTGGCCGGTCCTGCTCGTGGCCGTGAGGGCTTCTGCTGGGCCGCTGCAGCACTGGCTTCCTGGGCTGCAGCAGTGTCCTGTGCACCAAACGTTTGCAGGTTCCGTCCCCGGCCAGGGCACGCCCCTGGGTTGTGGGTTCAGTGGTTGGGTCAGTGGCTTTTAAACGACATTTAAAAGTCATAGCACACACTTGCCCCAGAGACCTGGGACGGAGGAGGTGACTCACGCAGCAGTGGCAGCACAGGCGGGAGCCTTTTGGCGGTGCCCTGCTGTGGGGACTGCAGGGTGCTTCCTGGAACGGCCACTGTCCATTTGCCATATCCATGCCCTGTGCTTCAGGGGTGGCTGGTCACTCCTCTCATAGCCAAGGAGCTGCAAAGGGTTTTGCTCGGGGGCAACAGATAGTTGCCACCCTGTCGCTAAACAAGTTAGAGGTTTCGTTTTAAAGTTCAGTTTTAAAAGCCTATACTCTTACATTTTTAGCTGTTTACTCTTTCCAGTTGTTTTTTGCTGCATCGCTCATCTTCCTGATTCTCTTGGCTGTACCCCCAGAGGCAGAATGTGGTAGAAAGAACCCAGGCCTGGCTTCACCTGACTTAGGGACACAGGGACAGCGCTCCGCCCAGGAGCCTGGCAGAAAGGTTGTGGAACGTGATGGCGGAGCGGAGACCTGGAGTGAGGAGGGAGCAAAAGAGCTCCCCTTGGGGACAAGTGTGGGACAGGAAGCCTCAGGGAGGCAGTGGGCTGGCAAGGAGCGGAGGCCTGTGGGCCCTGGGGTCAGGACTCAGTTCCCTCCGCATCAGTGAGGGCGGGCTGCAGGGCATCAGCCAGCGCGCCTTCTGCCTTTGTTGGGCGTCAGATGTCTGTCACTTGGCTGTCCGCTGAGGGCACTCCCACGCTCTTCCACCATCTGGACCCTGGCCTTGAAAATCGGGCTCTTAAGTGTGTTTCCGTACAACCCACCCTGACTGGGCCTCTCTGGACGTGTTGTTGGCGCCTTTCAAAGCCTGCCGGCTGCTGCAGTGCGTGCCCGAGCTTGGTCTTCACCTGGGCAGGGTAGACGCCAGAGCGGCGTGTCCCTTCCTTTTTTAACAGCTTTTGTTTGTTTATCTGTAGGGGGAGGGTAAAGGAGGGGGAGCGAGAGGGAGAGCAACCGCGATCGGCCGCCTCTCGTACACACGCCGACTGGGAATCAAACCAGTGACCTTTTGTTCTGTGGGACGACACTCAACCCACCGAGTCACGCTTGCCAGAGTCCTAGTGGCATCGAAACTTCTGTCTCCTGCAACATGTCACCTGCATTTTAAGGAGGTTTTTCTAAAAACTCTTTCTTGAGAAGCCACACAGACACGGTTGCCTCTCTGCAGGTTTTTAGGGGCAGCCCCTTCAAGCCAACCTCTCCAGTGTGCGGGCCCTGGTGGCGGGTGGGCTCTCGTTCTAAGTGTGATGGGAACAGCAGCTGTCGGAGGGCTGAAGCAGAGTCCTGAGAGCCCTGTGGCACCTGGGGTGGTGCCAACGGGGAAGGGGGGCATTGCAGTGAGGTGGGCCGGGCCGATCCTGGGCGCCTGTGCTGGGGAGGCACCCAAGGTATGGCCGGGTGCGCAGGAGATGACGGCAGGGGACAGGCAGGGGCATTTCCAGCTTGTCCCCCTGGAGTGGCCATGCCAGGCTGTGTGCTTGCTGCGGTGGAGACGGGGGGAGAAACAGGTGTTACAGGGGGTGTTCGTCAGTGCTCCCCAGAGAGAGGGTGCCGCCGGGACACTCAAGGCGTCACTGGGGACTGGCTCGCAGGGTTGCGGAGGCTGGCAGTCCCGAGACCCCAGAGAGCTGGCGCTGTTGTCACTTCCAGTCTGAGTCGAGGGTCCGAGGACCAGCGTAGCCTTTGGTGTCATTGGAATCCACAGGCTGGAACGAAGCAGCGTCCCGGCCCAAAGGCAGGCAGACCAGAGGATTGCCCTCTTGTTCCAGGAGGTCAGGGCTTCAGCTGGGTGGACGAGGCCCAGCCCGCTGGGAGGACTTAGGTCCACTCAGTCCGTCCACAGACACGTCGCGTTCATCTAGAAGAATGCTGGCTGCCAGCAGTGCGGCCCGTGCCCCGGGCAAGCTCACACAGGGTGTTTGTCATCATGGCGGGCCATCAGGGGCTTGTGGTCACATCAAGTTTAAAATGCTTCTGCTGCATCCTAGTCAAGACAGGGCAGGGGCAGGCTGGGCGTGCGAGTGCGGGCTGAAAGGAGAGGTGGGGACCAGAGGGGAAGTCTGGAAGTCAGAACGGAGATGGGACTCGAGGCTGTTGGCACTGCAGGAGGTGACCCCGGGATGGAACCCTGGGGCACTGTGACACAGAGGGACAGAGGGAAAACTTGTCCTCCCACGTCCCCTCTGCCATCTAAGGCGGGAGTCTTTGGTGGACAGCTGCCCATAGTTCCATAGCAGGACTTTCCGGAAAACCTTGGCATGTTCTGGTGTCACTTGAGAAACTCACCTGGGCCCCCTTTCAGAGCCCCACCCCTGCGGGGAGCTGAGGTTGCTGTGGAACCAAGCTGTGGGCCCCCCCCCCCCAAGCTGCTTGGCCCCGCTGTACACTGCCCACAGACACCGTGGTGGTGTGTGCCCTGGCACAGAGGGGCCTGCCACTCACCAGCAGGTGACTTTGGGCGGGCCACTTCATCGTCCAGCCTCTGTTGACTCACCTGCAAAGTAGAGCAACGAATCTGCATCGGATTTTGAGTTAAGCTTGAACATTCCTCCACGGGAACTATTCAGATGACCCCGAAGGCTTTCGGGGACAATTCAATGAGTCTGGTGCAAATAAAAGTGTGGCACAGACGCTTCAAAGACGGTCGAGAGTCTGTTGAAAGGGATCCACGCTCTGGAAGGCCTGTGACAAGCAGGACCCCGAGAGTCGAACGTGCACGGGCTGCAGTCGACAAAGATCAGACACAGCCAGTGAGACATAGGAGCTGATCTGGGGGGTCCAAAAACTACCGTGTCGGAGACTTTGACACAGGACCTTGGCACAAAATACGTCGTGGCAAAATGTGTTCCAAGGCTTCCGCACTCAGAGCGGAAGGAACATCGAGCTGCAGTTGCTAATGACTTGATTCAAACCTCTACCAATCAACCAGATGTGGCGCCCTGTGACCTTTGGCTTTTCCCAAAACTGAAATCACCTTTGAAAGAAAAGAGATTTCCGACCATCAATGAGATTCAGGAAAATATGGCAGGGCAGCTGATGGCGACTGGGAGAACTGTGTGAGGTCCCAAGGTGCCTACTTTGAAGGGGACCGAGGTGTCATTGTCCTGTGTACGGTGTTTCTTGTATCTTCTATCTTCTCTGATAGATGTCTCTTTTCTTCATAGTACGTGGCTGGATACCTTCTGGACAGGCCTCGTGTTTTCCGTGTTCCTCCCACCCTGAGGGTTCACAGCTCTGGTTCTGTCTGGCCCGGCGTCCACGGAGCTGCAGAGCAGCAGCCCGGCCTGAGCGTGCCCCTGGGGCTTGCCGGGAGCCTCGGTGGCACGCGTGTGACTCTGTCTCTCCCAACAGGAGAACCCGGCTTTGGCGGTTGCCATTAAAACGTGTAAAAACTGCACTTCTGATAGCGTGAGAGAGAAGTTCCTTCAAGAAGCCTGTAAGTTTCTAGAAATTTCTGTGCAAGTACATTGGACTTTATCTGGGAAATCCAGACTCTCTCTCTGAAGATGAAAAGTACTGTTTTGACTTTCGTGAGACCACTCTATTTATGTGTTTATTGTCCTGCTTTTCAAACTGACATCTGTACTGAGGGGCCCTCTCTGCAGATTTTCCTGGGTGAGACATGATGTCCAGGGTGTGAAGGTAGGGTTATCTCCTGTCCCTTTGTCCTTTGGTGCCTCGTGCCATTAACACCTTGGCCCTGAAGTTGGGCAGCCACAGAAATGGTCCTCCCAGACATGTTGCGGGCCCTGAAATTGGGAGGTAAGTGGGACAGACCGTCCCCTGGTCCTGCTGTGGAGTCCCCGCCTCTGCTCGAGGCTCCCGCCTCCCGCGACGCAGCCGCCTGGGAGGGTCACTCTGCAAACACGGACTCTCAGAGAGGCGGCGGCCTGCTTGTTGGCTGGTGCCCATCCAGCGCCTTCCCGCCCGCCCCTAAGCTGGGGTCCTCCCTTCCTCCTGGCTTGTCCCTTCTCACCTGACGTGGTCGTCTCCCTGGACACGTTGTCTCGGGGCCACGTTCGCTCCTTCCTAAGTGTCCATAGTGCAGTAGTTCACAGTGTGTTGCGCCCCAGTGAGTGCTTCCCTCCCTGCCCCCCAGGCCTAGACTTCACACTCCGTGGGGGACCAGCACCCCATCTGTTTGGCTCACGGAAGGCCCTCGGTGGACATCGGTGTGCAGAGGGACCTCGTGCCCTTTGTCCCATGCACCCCGACCGCCCCGCCTGCCTTCTACTCTCCCTTCTGGGAACGCTGACTGCAGGGCAGCCAGTGCCTTAATGAGTAACTTCATTAGTTGTGTCTGAGCGTGTCTTTCATCCTGCTCCTGTGTCTCTGACCCAAGTACAACCAAGTTCAGTCAGGTGTCTGGGCCCAGAACACACGGGGTGCGCCGTCCTCATTGCTGAAGGCCCTGTCGAGACAGTAAGGCAGGCGCTCTCCTCCCCTAGTGACCATGCGGCAGTTCGACCACCCTCACATCGTGAAGCTGATCGGCGTCATCACGGAGAACCCCGTCTGGATCATCATGGAGCTCTGCACGCTCGGCGAGGTATCGTGTGCGTCTGGCCGTCTTGTGCTGGCTCAGCGTAGTGCTCACTCACTTCACACCGTTGTGTGGTGCCCTTTGTTTAAGGAAGCGGGTGTGTGACATGTCCTGTGGCCTGGGTGCAGAGAGCGCGGGGCAGTGTCTTCCCTGTTAAATCCCCCAAGCGCCCCTAACGCCGCCGCGGGCTGTAGCGCCTTCCCTGACCCACGGTTTTGTCAGGACCAGGGGCAACCGGTGACCCAGTGGGTGGTCCCCGTTCCCTGGTGCTGTTGGCTAAGGAACCGGTGACTCGAGGATGGAAGAAGCAGTGGTGCATTAATGCTGGTTTTGGTCATCATGGACGGTTCCTTAATCTTTCTGAGAACTCACCTTGCAGAGTCTTTTAGACCAAATGACGTCAGTCAGTTTCTTTAAAATGTGAGCGGCTCTCTCTCCCCATTTGACTTTTTCCAGAACAAAGAAACTCTTTAGTCACGGTGCCACCATCAGCTGGAAACTCACTCAGAGTGCCAGTTCCTGTGCCCCACCCCAGGCCTGCTGACTCAGACGCTCGGGCGGCGTGGGCAGTGGGCTGCACCCCGCCCCCACCCTCTCACCCGCAGGCCAGGCTGGGCATAGCCACAGGCAGGTTTTCCACGTGCCCGCACTTGACCTTCTGGAACTGGAACGAGCACCTTCAAATACGTTACACACATCCCCCAGTTTTTAGAGGCAGCCAGACACAGATATGCTTCTGAAGAGTGTTCTTGGACGTGACCGTGACCGGGCTCCCCAGTGCGGTCTGGTCTCCCCTCCGCTTTGCGGCAGCACAACCCCCAACTTCTTGGAGAGGGCCCTTCTCCCGCAGTGTAACCGAGGGTGCTGGTGGGGCCTTCACGGCCCCTGCATTGTCTCTCCGCCACTGCTGGGCCTTTCCAGATAAACGGGGCACTCTCCTGTTCTGGTGCAGTATTTTTCTGCTTTTGCTTTTGAAGACTTTGCTAATTCTTTGGGGTTAAAAAACTATTGCTAAAGGTCCCTTCTTCACAGGTTGCACTTGTAGAGTTAGAGTGCCCCTCCTCTGCCTCCTCTGCCGGGTTCACATCTGCCTGAGGCAGTCATGGCAGGGGCAGGGGCACTGGGAAGGCCAGAGGGAGAAGCGCCCCACACGTCACCTGCTTCCATCCTGTACCCACACGCCCGCGGGGCTCTCCTTGCCCCCCCTCCCTCCTCGTCGCCTTATCCTCAGCCCTGCCGGGTGCGGTGAGGTTTGGAGTGGGCTGGGCTGATCCTGTCTGTGTACTGGGCTTTGTGGAGTGGTGACTAGATCTTTTTGTTTTCCAACTATTACTATTTAGCAGTATTTTGTACTTGCTTTTATTCGTTCCCTGCAAGCGTCTTTCTGATTTTTTTTTCAGAAATATGTCTAGTCATGAAGATTCTAGTTTGACAACAGCATTTCAAAGAAAGAGTGGTTAGCCACAATTTCTGAGCTAGTGTTTCATTTGTTACTCTCTTTCATTTGGGAAGCAGTGAAGCCACCTTCATAAAACTGCATTCAGAGGTGGGCGTTTGTTGTTGGCTGCAGCTGTTTTGCTGTGGGTCTCTATCCTGTCACTAATCTTGTATCCTGGTCACTGCTCCAAAGCTGAGATCTTTCCTGCAAGTCCGGAAGTACAACTTGGACCTAGCATCTCTGATCCTGTACGCCTACCAGCTCAGCACAGCTCTCGCGTACCTGGAGAGCAAGAGATTTGTGCACAGGTAAGGTCCGGGTGGGACCCGGGCGAGGAAGGGGGTGGGAGAAACGGGGAAGAGGCCGGGGAGAGGCCCTTTGTGCTTCGCGACTCGGTCACGCTGGTGCTGTGCCAGTCCTGGCTGAGTGAGGCACTGCAGCTTGTCCCCCCCCCCCCCCGGGTGAAGGGCTCTCCCCCAACATGGAGTTTGAAACACCTCCTGGCACGTTCGGATCAGCCGTTGCTTCCGCAGATACTGTGCAGGGCCTGCCTGTGGCGCTCAAGCCCTGAGCGCGCGGTCCTGGGTCCAGACTGAGTGCGGTGACAGCTCAGCACCGTGCTCAGGCCTCGTCATGGCAGTGACACAAACTCATCACCTAGAGGTGATCGAGATGATGAGTTTTATCGCGTCCCCAGGGCAGTAGGCACAGACCGTGGCTGTTTGTCCTGGTCCTTCAGCAGTGCAGCTGGAAGTAGGTTGTTGGAAAAGTACTGAGTGGTTTCATTACTGAGAATGTGTAGGATCTGGCACAAATAACGCCCCTTTTTATTACAAAATCATAAGCATGTCATTCTATAACATAACAATATCGCAGTCAAGCATGCCATGTCACGTTTTAGGTGAAATGTTCAAGTTAAAACTATAAATTATTATGCCCATATTATTACCCTCCCAGGCACACTCAGGCAGGCCGTACTTCTGCCAGACCCTTGCTTTGTTATCGTTCAAAGTACCGATCAACATGCTAACAAGTAAATCTGCCAGAAGGAATCTGTGTGAAGTAAAATAATGAAGTGTCCCTTTCTTCAGTGTGTGATTAACCCCTGTCTGCATGTACAGTACCTGAGCTCTCTTTTAAAGTGCTGGTACATCTTTATGTAATACAGGTGGCTTTGCGGTTTGTCTTCCTTGTGTTAAACTTTGTTGTCCTGGCTTCTTCCTCATCAGAGACATCGCTGCTCGGAATGTCCTGGTGTCCTCAAATGACTGTGTGAAACTGGGTGACTTTGGACTGTCCCGATACATGGAAGACAGTACTTACTACAAAGGTAAGGTCGGAGCGACACATAAGAAATAGGCTCAGGAGCTTCAGTGATTTTCACTTCTTCACCAGCTATGTTTTTAAGGAACATGCTCAGCTAATCGTTGATAGGTGTGAGGTCAGTTCGCAGGGGAGGACAGCCTGTCATTGTGGTGTGGTGCCGGAGTGCCCTTGGGCCTCGGCCAGACCCTCACCCCATGAACTCAGGGTGAGTCAGAGCCAGTTACAGAATGTACAACTTCTAGGAAAAAACGTAGGGATCAAGGGCAGAGAGTCCTGAGACTTGAAACCAGAAACATCCAAAGAAGGGGAAAATGAATAGGTTGGACCCTCTTCAAAATTAAAGATCTTTGTTCTGCAAAAGACATGTTAATGGAACGAGAAGACAAACTACGAAGTGAAAGAAGGTATTTACCAACTATATAGGTATCCAACAAGAACTATACGTATCTAGAGTATAGAAAGAACTCTTGAAACTCAAGAGTAATAAGAAGACACAAAGAAGAAAGCAAAAGGGCAAAAGCTATGAAGGAAGACTTGAGTGCAGAGGGTGTGCAGGTGAGAAATAAGCACACTATTCGGTGGGGAAATGCGCAGCAAGGCCACAGAGGGGTGTCATTGTACACCTGTCTCGATGGCAAGCTTGCAAGGAGCACTCACGCAAATGCCGGCGGAGACTCACGGGCTAGGTTGCTCACAAGTTGCCTGTGAGAGAGTGAAGTGGTATGGCCACTCTGGAAGAGAGTTCGAGGACTCTTAAAAAACCATGCGTGCTGCTACATAGAACCCATCAGTGACACCCCTGGGCAGCTCTCTGGGAGACACGGACTTCTGGTCACACAAGACCTGCATTGGAACGCTTGCTGTGGTTTGTTTCCGGCAGCGGACGGTAGACCTCGCCAGGGTGTGTTGGCGGGCGGGTGCAGGTGCAGGTGCAGGCTGGCAGTGGCGGGGCGGGTGCCTCCGCTCAGTGCGGGGTCTGACTTGCTCTAGACCCCGCATTGAGCCGTCTAGGTTGCGGCGCTCGTCGGCTCACTCTAGGACAGGGCTGTCACTTTCACCGGGGGCCACAGCAGCCTCCAGGTGGCCTTCAAAGGGCTGAACGTGACTTTAGGACTGTGTAAATGTAACTACTCCTTAACTGGGGGCAAGGAGTCTGGCGCTGTCGCCGGGTAGAAACCAGGTGGCAGGTTGGACTTGGCTGTGGCCTTGCGTGTGCTGCCGGTGGCCTAGGAATTTGCTCCCTTCGTTTGGGAACTGAAATCTAGCTCCTGTGGTTTGTGTTTAGTTTAGGAACCTAGAATCAGATTGATCTGGTTCTTCAGATTATTGTTGAGCAAACTTTTTAAAAGATTTTATTTATTTATTTTAAGAGAGAAGGGACGGGAGAGAGACACCAGTGTGTGGTTGCCTACTGCACGCCCCCTGCTGGGGACCTGGCCCACAACCCAGGCCTGTGCCCTGACTGGGAGTTGAACCAGCAACCCTTTGGTTCGCAGGCCAGTACTCAGTCCACTGAGCCACACCAGCCAGGGCTGAACAAAGTTTCTTCATAATAAATGTTCATGTTCCTGGTATTTCAGCCAAGGTCTGACGTGTAAGTCCATGTTGTGCTGTTGGTGTGTGCTCTGATCATCACAACCGTCTTACAAAGGCCGGCTTCTCACCCGGCTGTCTGACTTTCTCACCTGTGCTGTGGCTCCTGGCTTTTTCTCTCCATGTGCTTTTTGTGCGCTGTAGCCTGACACAGTCTTAACAGCGGTTTTTTGCTGTGTGAAAAGAAAGCTCTTTGGTTGTGTACTCATTTTGGTTCCATAGTCATTTCACTGTGAAACAACCAAGTCAGCTTTCTACTGCTTTAAAATACATTTCCTGTGCAGCCCAATCCCTAACCAACCAAAGACCCAGAATCCAGGTGAAGTGCTGAACTCCAAGCAGTTGGGTGGCGGAGGCTGAGTGCCCTGAGCCTCTGCTCGGGCAGGCAGCCACACGCAAGCGCAGTCTCGGGAAGGCCAGGGCCGCGGGGTCCACTGAAGGTTCGGGCTTGGTTGGCTCCGAGCACAGGTGCAGACGGTTCGCTTGGAAGGAGCCAGGCTGGGCTTGAGCTCAGCTGTCGTGGTGGTGCTTGAAGTTCTCGGACAAATGTGAACGCACCCAGTGTAGTGGGCACCCAGGACCGTCGTCAGAGGCTTGCTGTCTGGGCAGAGGTCCCGACTGAGGCTGTTGACCAAAGATGCCTGGCCCTCCCAGTCTGAAGACAGACCCTGCCCGGCTTTGTTGTCTGCAGGGTTGACGGTCACATTCGGTGTGAGATAAGCACCGTGGCCACTTTTTCCCCTGGGCGCCAGGACTCAGAGTTGGAGGCGACCTCATGACTGGGAATTGGCTGGTGGTCTTGAGCGGGGCGCCCTAGAGCAAGGGCTCCCTTGGGGGGGAGGGGGCCTTCATGGGCAGGTGTAAGGCCTGCACGGCCGCGTGGCCAGCAATGGCTCCAGTTCACAGGCTCCCTCTCACTTCTGCTCCAGCCGCTCCCTAGAGAGCACACCAGGGTTTGAGTCCCCACCCAGTGTGATCTCTCACCCTGCTGGTGACCTTGGAACATCAGCGAAAGGAAAAGTAGTTCTCCCAAAGAGACAGGAGTCCAAGGGTTTCCTATTTAAGGTTTTTATTTTGATACTAAAAGTCTCAGCTAGCTGTAACTGTTGAATTTTTCAGTAGGTAACAAGGAAAATTCACTTTGTGAAATTAATCTTCTAGCTTCCAAAGGAAAATTGCCTATTAAATGGATGGCTCCAGAGTCGATCAATTTCCGACGCTTTACCTCAGCCAGTGACGTGTGGATGTTTGGTGAGTATTTGGAAAGCTTCGTGCTTTCCCGATGACATTTCCTGCAGTCTGTGGAATGCGCCGAGCCTCTGCAGAGCACCGGGGGGTGGCCGCCCCCATCCTTAGACCTCCTGTCTGGGTCTTGTGGCACTAGTGTGCAGTCTGGGGCATCCCACCACTGAGTCCCCTCGTGCGCTCTTCTCTCACTTCCCTCGCCGAAGCTGGAGCGCGCCTCCTTGGGCCCTTCTCTGCCCCTCTCTGCTGCCCCACTCCCTGCTCTCCTGGACTGATGGCCTTCAGACAGTGGCCCGCCCATGCGGCTCCTCCAGAGCCCTTGCATCCGCGGGTCCGAGATTCGCCTTCACTCTGTTCTGGAGTCTGACCTCCTTCACAGCCTATCTCAAGGCTCCGAAATTCAACGTTCATCCTCTGTGACTGTTCCTTGATGTCACCACCCTCCTCCCACCGTGGTCACTGCAACCTCTCCCAGCTAGTGTGGGGGGCTCTGCACCCACACTGCCTGCTTCAGCCCAGGGCCTAGGCGTTCAGCTCCCCACCCTTCTCCACATGGGGGACGGGGAGCGCCTCTTCCTGCACCCCTCCCCCAGTGGGAGTTCTGTGTGGTGCCGGTTGCCCTGAAACGTCCCTCTCCCTGGAAGTTGTGCGCAGCAGGGGCGGCGTCCCTACCCCCGTCTCTGTGCTTCCTGCCCTTTGCTGACGCAGGTCTCATGGACGGTCCTGCGTGTGTCTTTGCTGTGCTGCCTTGGAGCCGCTTCCCCGTAGCTGTGCAGCTCTGCAGCCTTCCTCTGAGTGGAAGTGACTCCCTCCGCATCGGCGGGCTTGCTTCTTCCTGTTTACATGCTGCTGATCAGCACAGCCACTTAGGCCCCTCACGGGACGAGGGCCGGCAGGGCTCTGCAGCGGACGGGCTGCAGCTGGACCCCATCGGGGACGCCCCGGAGCCCAGCCAGGCAGCTCCCACACAAGGCCTTGCCTGTCGGCCGCGCAGCCTCCCCAGGGAATCCCCGCTTCAGAGAGTCTGAGGGCCTGCACTCGCAGTTCGGGGCTCGGAGACCGGGCTGGGCTGCAGGCAGCCTCCGCTCGCACCTGGGCTGGCTGGGGGCGTGCTTCCTGGGGGCCTTGCTTTGTCCCCGTTTCTGCCGTTCTCTTGTCTGGTTGAGTTAAAAGAGCTTTTCAGTAAGAGCGAGTCCCAGCAGATGTAGTCAGCAGCGTCTCCCCCCTTTTCAGTCCCAGGGAATGACGGCGGAAGTCGCAGTCAGTGGCATCTGAGGTGGGACGGGGCGTGGTAAAGGGACGTAGGGTGTGCGGGCCAAGAACGCCGTGCCTGCGCAAAGCGGGTGCCCACAGTGTGGCAGGGCCTCACCTCGAGGCTCCTGTCCTCAGGGTTTCTGACGATGCCGCCGTTTCTGGGCTGGGGAACAGAACCGAGGCGTTGTTTTGGTCCTGCACTTTTTATGGGGAAACGACTGGGCTGTGGTGACTTCCAGACCTAATTGGCACCACCGGGAGGATAGGCTGGCGGAAGATGCAGAAGGAAAGGCACAGCCGTCGCCCGAGGGCGCAGACCTGCCCGAGCACTTTCAGGATTCGGGGAGGGGGAGAACCGGGAAAGCATTTCAGAGGAACTGGCACAGGGACCAAGTGGGAGAGTCTGTGAAGAAGGAAGGAGTGTGGGGCGTGGGGTTGGAGAGGTCAGCACGAGCAAAGGCGCCTGTCATCTTTGTGGCGTGGTTGGGGGTCTCAGGGGCCAGGGTGGCCATGCTGCCAGGAGAGAAGCCCCGCCCCCCCCATGCTGGGGCTCCCTGACCACCCCGTAGGGGTTGACACCCTCAGAGCCGGGTCCGGCTTGCCAGCTGGTGGAGAGAGGAGCATCCAAGCACTTTTGGGCGGATGACGCCTGCAAGGGCGGCGTGGAGGAGACTTTCTGAGATTGCTCGTGGAGTTTGTGGACGAGAAGTCCCTGACACAGTGACTAGTGAGTGGGTGAACCAGGGACAGCGCCTTTGTGCCCCTCGGCCAGGACGGGCAGGCCCAAGTGAGAAAGACAGCTTTCCAGGGACCCCGCGTGTCCCGGGGGCGTAGGGCTTCCACTCAGGGCTTTTGTCCACAGGCCCTGGGCCAGCTGCTGCCCTCAGACTGATGTGGGGGGTTTGGGCTGATGTGGGGGCAGGGCTGAGACTCACCCCCCTGCTTCTGAACTGTTCTCATTGCCAGGAAGTGTCCCTGCAGCTGCCAGGCCACTTTCTAAACTAGGATTTTTAGAGAGAAAAACCTCTTAGAAAATAACGGTTTCTCCTTTGTGTTACTGCTTCGTTACTCCCACAGTGCTATGTAGGCACCGCTGTCCTTACCCGATGCAGAAGTGATGCCTGTGAGTTCACTGTTTGTTTTCATCCTGTTTCGCAGGTGTATGTATGTGGGAGATACTGATGCATGGTGTGAAGCCTTTTCAAGGAGTGAAGAACAATGATGTGATCGGGCGAATTGAGAATGGGGAGAGATTGCCAATGCCTCCAAATTGCCCTCCCACCCTCTACAGCCTTATGACGAAATGCTGGGCCTATGATCCCAGCAGGCGGCCCCGGTTCACTGAGCTCAAAGCTCAGCTCAGGTAGGAGTGGGGGGAGAGAGGGCCGGGCTGGGCAGGCTCCTGCTGCTTCCCTCCGAGTCGCAGCCCCCAAGGCCGTTTTGCCAGTGTGCCTGGGGCTGACCCATTTCTTGGCATATATCGCTTTTAACTTGATCTGCACTTGTTTATCACCTTGCAGGAGTCTTAAGTAGATTACATCCTCAAATCTTAGCAAATTTCAAATTAAGATGCTATCTCTCTCCCCTAACTTCTAACTGACTTAGCACAGACACAGCACCCGCCATCCCACAGCCCCTGCGCCCGTCCCCTCTCGTCTCAAACAGCCCCTCCGTCCCTGGCGCTCGGCCCCACCCCGTGCAGTGCCCCACCTCCCCTCTTGCTGTCTCCTCTCCCAGACAGGCTTTTCCCACCTGTGGCCCCTGATAAACCCTGTCCCATCTTTAGAACACAGGTCGGGTGTCACCTCCCTCGGGAAGCATCCCCTCTGTACCCTGCCTCCAGGGAGACAGCCACTCCCGTGGTGCCTTTTCAGAACTTCTATCGTTCTAGCACAACATCCACACCGCTGCTCAGCTGCCACTGAGAGTCTCCTGCGCCAGGCCGGGCAGCTCTGTGCCCTGGGGGACACACACAGGGACTTCTCAGTGAGATGCATCCCTCCCTCTTCCTCACAAGAGCCCGCCCTGCCCCGGCCTGGACAGTTTCCCTTTGCTTGTCTGTGTCCCCAGCCAGACTTGAGCTCATGATGGGCCCCACCCTGGCTCCCTCGTTTTGGTAGCCCTGGGGCTTAGGGCCAGGCACGTAATGAGTGCTCTGTAAACAGTTGTCTCATTGAGCTGAGTGAGAGTGGAGATTAAAACCAGGTGTTTTCACAAAATGCGTGTGCATGGGGAGGCTCGTCACAAACCAGCCAGTGCCAGGGTTACGGGCGCCTCGTTGCCCGCGTTCACGTGGGAGGCTTCCCTGATGTTACGGGAGATAGTTTTATTATAGCTTAGACTTCTTCCACGAAGTTTACCAACTCTCAGGGTCCAAAGACCCGAGCTCACACGGCCCTGCCTGTCACCAGGGCGCGCACCCTCTCAGCTCCCCCTCGTCTCACTTCCTGTTGGGCAACTCAGCCCGTGGGACAGGCCCCCTCAGAGGGGACTGTTTGAAGGCGTGATGATGGCCGACGGGTGGGGACGGGACACTCGTCCGTTTTCTGAGCACCTGCTTTTCTAAGTGAGGTTCCGTGGCCTCAATGGAGAACACAGCACAGTCCCGCCCCAAGAGTGAGGCAGGCAGTCCTGCTGTTCAGCCCACAAGGCTTCCGGTTCGAGCTGCTGGCTCTCCTGAGCGGCGGTTCCCTCCAGGGCTCAGTGCCCACCGCCACCTTGGCTTCGTGTGGGGTCTTCAGCGTCCACAGGCAGCCGCGCCAAGTCCACACTCACTTCCTCCTACCCTGCCCCTTGGCCCCGTGCGCTTGTGGTCAGCACTGGGGTTGAGCTCGATGCCTTTCTCCCTCTGCTCAAACACGTTTCTCTTCCTCCTGACCCTCCTCACCATGCGACAGAGTCTGTCCTTCCAGTCCCCCACCTCACGCCCAACCCCAGTCCATCTGCCCACCTCCCTGACGCCTGGTCTCCGGACCTTCCGTCCCCACCCCCACCTCCTGGGAGTGACCTGATCTCTCAGTGCCCTCTTCCTCTTGTCCCCTCCTGGGTTCCCAGAAGTGCCCCTGGGCTTTGCTTCCCCCTCCGACTGCCTTCAGCTCCCGTGCTGTGCTGCCTTTCTCAAGGCCACTCTGTCTGCCGTTGAAACCGCCACTGGCCATTGCGTCTGTCTTGGAACAAGCTGTTCCCTTCTCCTCTTGGGCCCCCCTCTGAAGGGCATGGTGCTGCCTTGTGTTCGTGTCCATCCTGGGGTCACGGTGCTTCCTCGCCTGCCTCACCAGCTCACTACTGGAGCCCCTCTCCACAGTGTATCTAGCCCTTTCCTGCCCGCCCGCCTGCTTGGGACTCCTGTCTGCCAGGCAGAGCTTGGTCCTCTGTCTTCTGATACCACCGCTGTGGGGCACGACCCCTGCTCAGAGCAGCCTCCGGGGGTGCCTGGGCTCCCGTAGTGGCATTCAGGGCTTCTTCTGGCCCGGCCTACCTCCTCCACACCCAGCGAGACCCTGCCCGTCCTCCAGGACCCTCCCCGTGCTGGCACCCGTGACTTCCCACTCACTCGCCTCTGCCCTCGGGGTCTGCAGAGCACCGGCCTTTTTGTCACGTCACCCCACGCTGCCACACTGGCCGCATCCGTGCCCAGCTCCATGAAGGCTGAGTGCCGAGATGGCTGAGCCAGGTGCTGGTCACGGGGCAGGATGGCGAGAACACCTTTCCTGCCCTCGAGGAGCTCACAGTCTAGTATGTCTCAGCCCCTACTAGACTGAGGCTCCTTGAGGACAGGGATCGTCCTACTCTCCTCGGTGCCACCCACGCCCCGGTCAGGAGCCTGGGCTAGGGACAGCTGGGACGGCCCTGAGCTCACTGCTCAGCGCGTGCAGGCTGATGTCAGCGTTAACTTAAGGACTGGCCCATTCCAGTACACGAGCTCCAAAAACTACGAGTATTCAGAACTCAGTGTGGTTCTTTTCACATACACACACATAAATATAAATGTGCCGTGCTTACACTGTATTTATGGACATCTACTTGTGCAAAATAGCACAGGCCATCGAGAATTAATATGTTCTGTGTTGTTTGAGTCAGAAATGAGGTGTAACTGCATTTGAACATGTATGGTATGACTAACCAAATAGGCCAATGAAATTTGTAACATAGCTTGCTTGGTTACTTATATGTAATAGTGTGTCACAGTAATTGGATAGGCTCTTTCACTGAGTTTTTCATACGTTTTATTATATCCAAGATACTAACAAAGTAGCAAGTTCTGGAGAGTCCTCACCTCAAGGCAGTTAAAAGTGTTTCCCAAATTCCTTCCTCCCTGTCCACCTTAAATGAAAACGCTGTACGTTCCACCTTAAATGAAAGCACTGCACCTGGGCTCAGGTTTCTGAAGGACCCACCTGCCTTTGGGTCCACGTGTGCTTTTTACTCTCAGTTGAGAAAGTGGCTCAGGATGAATCTTGTTGGGCAAGCTCCCCAGGTCCTTGGTCACACTCCCGTGGGAGGGGCTCTGTGACTCAGCGTCTGTCCTCCTTCCGCCTTCTCACTCACAGGTAGGAGTGCGTGGAGACGCAGGAGGGGATGGGGCTGCGGGCGGCCTGGTTTCAGCCGTGCGAGCTTCCTTAGCAGGAGGCCCAGCAGTGGTGGACAGCAAATGCTCTGTGCCTGTGCGCTCTGGCGTTGCCCTGCTGCCCTGTGACCGGCAGCCGCGGGTGCACTGGCCGTCTTTGGAGTGGAAAGGCTGTTTAGTCACCGACAGAGTCAGTGAAGTTTTGGTAGCTACCCTGCCAAGGTTGCTACGGTGTGTGGCCTGGCACTCGCCCTCTGGGCACTTGAGCTCAGTAGTGGCATCGCCAGGGTGTGGGCTGGCGGGGGACCTGCGCCTCTGTGGAAACGCAGCGGGTGCGCATCAGTGTCGGGAGATGCGTGACATTCCTGTGTCGCTGCTTAAATCCTTCTCCAGCAAATGAGGGCAGTCGACAAATGATCAGCATAAAAGTTTTATGCCAGGAGTTTTGTATTTTTCAACTTTTTATTATTGAAGATGTGAACATACAAATGTGTGAAGGATTAAACAGCTCATCAGATCGTCACAACCTGGGCGCACCCATGTCACCAGCATCCAGAACGAGCAAACGGTGCTGCCAGGGCCCAGATACCCCCCATCACTCCCCAGGGTCCAGGCTCAGCCCTAGCGTGGCTCCGCCGTCTCTGCCCTCCCCGTCAGTGGTGTCCTTCAGCACCAGTGTCCCTGCTGGGGGTGCCACTGCTCAGCGTGTCCTTGGGGACAACCCCTGCCCACTTGTGGCTGAGCTGTGTTCCTGTTGCTGTGCAGTGTCCCATCTGAATGGAGCGCAGTTCACGCCTTCCATGGCTGATGGGGACTGGGATGCTTTCCAGTCTGGGGCTGTCAGGACTCGTGCGTGAGCACAGTAGTGAGAGTGTCCGGCAGGTACACGTCCACGAGTTGGTGGTGCGCCCGTCCTGCTTCCACAGCCGCACCGGTGTTGGTGCCTGGGGGCTCCACGCGGGGGGGCAGTGCTCTCACTCCCCAGCCAGGGCTCGGTCCAGCCTTTGGTTTGTTACCCCCCGGATTCTCAGCCCGCTGGCTTCACGGAGGACGGTTGGGATCAGAGGGTGTAAGTGGAGTGTGCACAAGTTACCCAAACTTCTCTGTGCTGGAGAACACTGGCCTCATGAAGTGCCACCCTGGAGGGCAGTCCGTGGTTCTGAGTGGGTCTCTGTCACTGAGCCCTCAGGAAGACCTTTGACACAAGCACCATGCTCTCCAACGGTGCTGGTGCCATCTGCTCCGCTGAGCTGACTGGTTATGACACTCGACACCAGCGTTTGTGGAGCGGCTCCGTGGCCAGGTACAGCGCCGTGTGTCTTCCCACGTGGCTTTCTCTCAGCGTGGATTGTCTGTGGGATGGAGGCCCTGCGATGGGTGCCAGTTTGCTGAGGCTGGGTGGGTTGGCTGCAGACCTGAGCTCAGGGCCCGAGCTGTCGGCTCTCACTCTGCCCCGCGGTGGAGACAAGGCTGAAAGTCGTCACGTGCCTTGTCTGCCATGGGCAAACCCTGTGTACATGACGCATAGCATTGTCCATAGTTTGGGGGTGTCATTTTAACTTTGTCACGTTGTCACATTTGCTTCTTTATTGTGTCACACAGAGCTGGCCTCGGAGAGGTCTGTTTGGTCCAGGCTGTCACGTGGAGCTGCTGTGCCCACGGCAGACCCAGTGTTCTCATACCTGTCTCTGGCGGTGCCCCAGTGAAGTCGCACAGCCCCCAGGGCACACCTGCTCTTCCACGGGCCTGCCGCACCCTCAGAGGACGTGGATGTGTGTGTGTGTGTGTGTGTCCCTGCACCAGTGCAAGTGTGAAGCACACCTGTATGCGGAAGAGTCCGCGCCGGCGTACAGGGTTCTGTGCGTCGTGCATGTTAAGTGGGTTCTCGTTTCGAAGGCTCCATGGCCTCGGCCCAGTGACGCAGC
This sequence comes from Artibeus jamaicensis, assembly GCF_021234435.1. Lineage (NCBI taxonomy): Eukaryota > Metazoa > Chordata > Mammalia > Chiroptera > Phyllostomidae > Artibeus > Artibeus jamaicensis. Next base: position 1,936,563 of record NW_026522059.1, read on the forward strand.
CTCCTGTCAGGGCAGCGTCACGCATCCTGCACTTGCCCTGCACTTTTGTGGTTGGCCTCGGCTCATAGCCGTGTAGCTGTTCCGTCTACTTGGCTTAGGGGACCCTGCACCCCAAGCCCTCCGTGCCCTCGATGGTGTGGGCTGCATGCCTGTGTGTTAGTGACGCGTGTTGTTTCCAGCAGTGTTGTAGGGACAGTAGGGGACCTTCCGTAGCTGACCCCAGGCAGCACTCCAGTGCTTCCCAGAGGCTGGTCTCTGTCTACCTTCCTGGCTCCAGAGGCCGTCCTCGGCTCCGCCTGCGGGCTGGGCCTGCTGTGGTGAGTCCACCTGGGGTTCTCAGTCAGAAAGGAACCGCACCGACTTGGTGGATCTAGAATTCCAAGGTGACGGCGGGGGGCTTTTTTCCGAACTTAAATGCGGTCCCTGCACTGTCTTCTGACCTCTGCTACTTCTCAGGAAAAGTCACTGGCCTGTCACACCCTGTCCCTCTGTGTGCAGCCTGTGCTTGCCTCTGGCCGCCATGGTTCTCTCTTTACTTTGGGTTTCTGCGGTTTAAGATGTGCTTAGGTGTGGTTTCATTTATACTGATCAAACTTGAGGTTCACGGAACCTCTTTTTTAGTTTTTTTAAATTCTTTTAAGAAAATATTTTTATTTATTTTTATAGAGAGGGGAAGGGAGGGAGGAAGAGAGGGAGAGACACAATGTGTGATTGCCTCTCACACGCCCCCTACTGGGGACCTGGCCCGCAACCCAGGCTTGTGCCCTGACTGGGAATTGAGCCAGTGACCCTTTGGTTCTCAGGCCCGCGCTCAGTCCACTGAGCCACACCAACCAGGGCAGGTTTACTGAACCTCTTGAATCTGTAGACATGTTTTGATCACTATATGTATGTTCAGGTATTTTTTCCTGCTCGATTTTCTCTTTTCTAAAATTTCAGTTCCTTGTATGTTAAACCTTTTGAGCGAGCCCTTAAGGATTATCTTCAAGTTTCCTGGCTTTTCTGTCATCTCCACCCTGCCGGCCATTCAGTCCCGTAGAGCAGGGGTGTCCAACTCATTTTCACTGGCGACCACAGCAGCCTCGAGGTTGCCTTCAGAGGGCCAAGTGTGACTTCAGGACCGTGTAGATGTAACTCTTCCTCGACAGTTGAGTGAGCGCTCAGTGCTGCCGCCGGGTAGCAACGAGGTGCCGGGCCGATAGAACAGTGTGGGGGGCCTTGTGTCTGCACCTGCGCTGTGGACATTCAGTCTCAGATGTGGCAGTTTGTGTTTGTCTCCTCTTTACAGTTTCCGTTTTGCTGCTGACATTTTCTATCTTCTCATTAATTACAAACCATTTTTTCTTTATGTTCTTAAGTATAACAACTCTTTAAAGTCCTCGCCTGCTAATTCCAACTCCTGAGTCACCTTTGGAGTCACCTCCTTTAGACTTTTTCCCTCTTGAGTGTGAGTCACATGCTGCCTTTTTATTATTTTTTTTAATTGAGTAATTTTAGATCGTCCTGAACATTGTGAGCCTGGATTCAGTTATATTCCACTGAAGAGCGGGTGGCCGGCTGGTTGATTTTAGCGGGTAGTGCCCTTGGCTGACCTCATACGGAAGACTCTCTCTCCATGCGGTGGGCAGTATCACAACTCAAATCAGCTGTGTTTGCCTGAGCTGGGCTTCTTGGAACCTGCCTTCTATGTGTCTGCCTGCGGGTCATCTGGTCATTTGGGCAGAATTTGTACTTGGATTGGAGGAATCCTGTCCTCAGCTCTCTTGTTCCTGAGTGTCCCCCGTCACTTCCCACTACTTGTGGTGACTCAAACGCAGGTGCTGGTTCTTCAAACCAGCAAGACTGGGGCCTGCTGCCGCCTGGTGGCCGTCAGGACGTGCCCCCTCCCTATGCTATTGCCTTCTTCTAGCCTCGGCACCCCCAGACTCGGGCTTCTGTGGGTGGCTCTCCGGCCCTCGCAGAACTGTTTCTTAGGCCCATGGTTGCTGCGTGCAGGAGGTGGTCATGCTGGAGCTACTTGAAGTTCTCAGAAATACAAAGAAGTCACCATCTGGAAGTAAGAGTTTATTAGAAATCACTTTCTAAAAAATTTTAATAAAGTGCATTATTTTCTACAGTCTCAGATGAGTCATAAGCAAAGGGGAAAGTGGTTTTGGCGGGTTTGTGACACTAAGGGCTCAGCCCGCTGTGCCAGATGGTCGCAGGAGGAGGCAGGGTGCACCCCGTTGCGTGGCTGTGGCCCTGAAAACTGGACAACCAGTTCCAAATACCCCAAGCCCCCTCACTCAAGCCCCCGCCACCCTATTCTCTGCAGAGACCCCAGTCTGTGCTGTTGCGGAAAGGTCACTTGCATTCCTTTGTGGTGAGGCAGTGCTGGGTGACTGGGAGATCGCATTTCAAAACCGAGATTCCCGTGCACTTGCCAAAACAAGCTCTTTCCCTCTTGGCTTTTTGCCCTTCCAGTTCCTTGCTGCGTTTCTCTGGGTGTTTTCCAGATGAGCCCAAGTAGCTATGGACCAGACTGAGCTTTAGGTCCAAAGCAAATGTTGTGATGTCACCATAAAATTATGGTGAAGGTATCAGAGTCCAATCTCTACAAAAAACTTTTCCAAGCAAGTTCTATTTAAAAGAAGAAGTGTGTTTTAGTTTCAAAGAAAAGAATAGCAGTATAGTTACTCTCGGGAAAATCGCTACAGAAGTGAGACAGGAGGAAGCCTCATTTTTCTAGCCGTCTGGAAGGCAGTTGAGAGCACAGCGCTCACTTGCGTTTGCTCCAGTGTTCCGTCCCCTCACACGCTTTGTTCCTCCATCCGAACCAGCACCGGACGACGGCATCCTCCCTGCCAGTGGGGGCACGAGGCGAGCCAGGCCAGACTGCTGCGGCCACGCCCCTCGCCCAGCCCTGCCCCTGGGACCACACAGCCGCTACCCTCCCTCAGCCTCCTGGCCCTCCTCCCCACTGACCTCCGCCTGTGCTGGAGGCTCGTTTTCCTGTCCGAGCTCAGTCCTGGGAACGAGAGACCTGTGGGACCAGTGTCTTGCTGTCCGTGAAAACACCTTACAAGTGGGATAGCACTGCATTGCTCCGGAGCGGAAATTCAACACTGCAGCTCCGAACACACGCCAAGGCCATGAGCCAGGGTTCCCAGGGGGCACTGCACGCAGGCTGAGAGAGGACGTCAGAGCAGCCTTAGGGCTTTGTGTGTCCTTTTACTCTGAGTTGACTTCTCGGGTGACTTCTGTGGAAGCTAGGGACGTGAAACGGCAAATGGAGTGCTCCCTTCTCCTCGTCACAATTCCCGCCCTGGACAGGCCCCGTGCGTCCACGAGGACGTGGTTGTCATGCCTTCTGGTGTTTGCTCGTGAGGACCCTTAGCGCTGGCTGTTCCATCTGCTTGCGAGTCTGAGACTCAGAAGCAGAGCAGGAGGGCTCCTTGCCAGGTCACATTAGGCAACCCAGCACTTTGAATGGAATGCATTGCTGCTAAAAATATTGTAGTTTGGGAAAATATGTTTAAATTTGACCTCCTTGACACTGCACATTCTAGCTCATTGCCCTGAGATCTTCAGCAGCGGAAAGAGAACGGTTCAGAAAGGTCTCTGTGCATCCTCACTCCGTCGGTGCAGTGGGCTTCCCGTTGTGAAAACACACAGGCTCTGGGTTCCTTACAGTCCCAGTCACTCTGAGCAATGAATTACGGTTTCCTGGAAGCATCTTGCTGTGTTATATTTGGTATAATGGTATGCTGAGATGGAAGGAACTCGCTTCCTGGTTATCACTGCGTTTTTGGGGCACACAACTGGCCTGTTCAGTAGAGGAAATGTTGAGGTGACTGTCAAGCAGATGCCACATGGCTGACGAGCAGTGGGGCCAAGGGTGGGTCGCAGGGAAGCCGAGTGTCTGCGCAGGTGGGGATGGGTGAGGGGGGTGGGCAGCAGTGCAGGACTGGGGCCCAGGGGAAAGCCCAGCAGCGGCCCGGCCCCTCACGTGCCCTCTGTGGAGGGTTTTGTGGGGCACGGTGACCTCGAGGCCAGGGTGGGCCCCTTCGCAGAACAACCCAGGAGGGCCCCGTCGGCCCCAGGCAGCCTGTTCACAGAGGAGGCCCTGCCACCTGAGTGTGCCACATGTGGCATGCTCACCGTTTGCAGGGGAACAAGAGGGCTTTTCACTTGATTTTTTCCCCTTGATTTTTGTGGGCTTTTCAGTTGTTTTAAACTGCGCTGTCTGGAAATCCAGATTCAGGATCCGTTATTTATTTTGGGGGTCAGGTATTGAGAGAGGGCCCCAGAAGTCCTGATTGGGGCCCAGTCCTTCTGGAGGGGACAGGCTGGCGCTGTGGGCAGGGGACCTGCGTGCCGATGGTGGCGTGCTCCTCAGCTCACCATCGCAAGTTGCGCAGACTCGGGCCCGGGGGCTGTGCTGTCCCCGCCTGTGAGGGTGGCTGGCAAGTTGCCGCCTCAGCCTGGCGTCCAGCAAACAGACGTTGCCAAGCACCCCAACAAGAGCCACGGTTGGCCCGGGCCCAGGGACCGCTGGCAGCACATGCGCCTTGCCCTCCGCAGGTGGGGGGACACACTGCATTCTTACGTGTCATTAAAAGTCCTGCGTTGCCTCTCATCACGCTTGTCTCTCTGGAGCACGAGGAAAATCAAAATCCTATTTTGTGGAGAGGTGGAATCTTTCACTGAGATGAGAAACGTTCCCTTTCCTTTGAAAGAAAAAGAGGCCCCCATCTCCAGTGCCGGTTTGCCTGCTCAGGGCAGCCGCCAAGTGAGTGTGCCTGCATCTCCCAGCCCGGCCGGTCAGGGGCTGTGTGAGCTGGGCTGTGGGGGCGCTCGTGCTGGCCTCTGCTCAGGCAGGCACGTCTACTAGAAACAGCCGAGCACATTTCCCAGATTAGAGCGGGTGCTGCCGCTGACCTCACTCCCATGAGTAATTCTGGGTGGTTATTCACTGCGTTCCGCCAGGAGGCTCGGCACTGGACAGGCTTCCTCCTCAGAGCTCAGACTGCAGGCGTGCGGGGAGGAGCAGGCTGCCCTGGTGGGACGAGTGTCTGGGCCCCGCCGCTGCTGAGCCCAGGGGTCCGGGCGCTGTGGGCAGTGAGCAGAGGCTGGCTGGGCGGCCTTCGGGGCAGTTTCTGGGCGGCCGACAGCCAGGCCCAGGACGCCGCCCAGCTGGCTCGGAGGAGTGTGGGGTGCAGCAGCCCTGAGTAGTCGAGAGGCGGTAAGTAGGGCGCTGCTGCTAAGAGCAGCCGGGGTTTCCAGAAACAGAGTGGGTACTGCTTGCTGTGCATTTCCTTGTGTCTTGAGTGAAGAGTGCTAGGGAGGATGCAAGGAGAAAGACGCGATTTAGGGAGGTGGTTAGCCAGAGGGCTGACCCGCCCCTCTGAGTGCTCAGTCTGGAGGAGTCTATCCCGGGATGCGTCTGTGCCGGGTGGGGCGCCGTGGGCGGCTCCGCTCCCAGCACACGTGGGCACACACCTGCCCGGGCATGTTTCTGATCTCCCAGGACTTCCGAGGGCCTCACAGCTGTCCTCTGCCCTGCGGCTGAGCTGCAGCCTGCTGCCTGGACCCAGCTCCTCTCCTGTCCTTTTATGAAGAGTCCCTTTGTCACCCTCGGAGGTTGGGGGGCCTGGCATGTACTGCTGCCCCGGCGGTGGCCCCTGAAACCATGTGTTGTCTCTCTAGCGCGGTCCTGGAGGAGGAGAAGCTGCAGCACGAGGAGCGCCTGCGGATGGAGTCCAGACGGCAGGTCGCGGTGTCCTGGGACTCTGGCGGGTCCGACGAAGCGCCGCCCAAGGTAGTGGAGGCCCCGCCCCGGCCGGCACCCCTCCCCCTGGGGCTTCTGGTGCTGGCAGCTGCTGTCTGAGGGGGTGGTCCTTGGCATGGTGGGTTAACCCCAGCTCGGGGTTCCTGTTTGCTCCCTGCTGGCGTGCAGCACTTCCCATCATTTGCTGATCTGCATCTCAGCTGTAGACCGTTGCAAACCCAGAGGACTGGCCTTGTTAGATGTGATCACGAAGTGCTCTTCCCGGTCTCCTGTCTCCTTCCCTCCCCTCCCCCACAGCAGCAGGCTGGGGCCAGGGGGACTGAGCCTCTGGCCTGCATGGGGCGGCTTTTCCTTTGTTGGTCATCAGGGATCTGCCCAAGGTCAAGTCAAGGTTAAAACAAGAGAGGGGCTAAAACTAGGTTGTGAGTGCTTTCCATTTTGCTTTGTGTCAAATGAGTCGATTCCACCTGACCCTGTTATTTTGGGTTTGCTTTGGTTTTTGATAGAGTCTCTACTTGCCTGCAGCTGCTGGCTGGGGCATTGGTGTGGGGCCCGGGCAGCATCCTCAGGCCTTGCTCGCCTGCTCCCTTCACACCTGCCTCCACTCAGCCCGTGCCCGCTGCCCCCCTTGCTGTGCCGGGGTTTGTGCCAAGCCGGCCCTCGACCCTCTCCTCAGACGAGAACTCTTCACGCATCTGTCACTTCTGACAGGTGGGCGTTTTCTCGCATGGGCTTAGTTGCTGTGAGTGATGCAGTTCAGATCATTTTCTGGGAAGCAAAGAGACAATAGGCTTTTCTGCAGTTAATAATTTTTTGCTATTTTTGATATATGATTGCCTAAAACACATTAAGACTCTCTGACAGTCCTTTATTTCACTTTCCTTTTGAAAATGTTCCAAAAATCTGTCAGTACCCTTTGGACATTACACCTGCATTTTTCTCCACGGTGCCTGAGAGCTTCTCCTTTCTTGGTCGGTGTTCTAACCTGTGCGACAGTGAGACTGTCCCCCTGGTGACGTGAGGACAGGGGCCTGGCACCGTTTTTCAGAGTTTCAGGGGGAGGGGCTCCACAGTCCAGCCTCAGCAGAGGGGAGAACCCCAGGCCACGTCACCTGTCCAGTGGGTGTCCCTGGGAGTAAGTTAGGATGGAGCCAGTGTCACAAAAAGCCCCTCTTACCTGCAGAACGGCTGTGAGCCCCCGCCCCAGTGCCGGAGGCCCAACCCTCGTGCACACACGTGTGCCGGTTTGAGCAGCTGCACTGGGGCAGGGCGGGGGGTTCCTAGTTCCTCTCGGGGTCTGCCCCGACCAGCCTCGCTCTCCTCCTCTGTGAAATGGGGGTGCCGCTTTCCCCGAGGGGGTACCCTCGCCCTTTGTTCAGTCACGGCAGGTGGGCTCCTACTCCTGTGGACCCCCAAACTCAAAGCAGTGCAGGACCTTTTCCATCTCCGTGCTCCTTTGTGTGTCAGGCTGTAGGCTTTTTATGATTTCCAATTGACTGAATTCTGAAAGCTACAGCATTAGCTTTGTGGGGAGGTGGTTAGACTGTTCTTACTTTGTTTCAGAGTCCAGAGAAGAGTTCTGCTTACATTTGTAAATATCCTGGGTTTTTTTGAGATGTTTTCAAAGCACGTGTTTTAGATTCTTTTCTATAATCAGAGATTGTTCTGCCTCTTAAAACGGTGTCAGCCAGACCAGCCTCCTGCCATTACAGTTCAAAGGGAACGGATGCCCCTTCGTTTGTGAGGGCCTCGGCCGGTGTCACCTGCGCAGACAGTTGAGAATCCAGTGACTGTGAACCCCAAAGGAGGAAAATGTTCGTTCCCTGACCCTCAGAGACAAAGCTTAGCAGAGCTGGATGAAGTTGTAGCAGCTATAGCATCGTGGGGTCCGTGTGCAGACGCTGGGGCATGACAGGCAGGTCGCTGCGAGCTCCTCGCCCTCGGGGCCCAGGCCGTGGCCGCTTCTCCCGGCCCTTTGTCTTCCTGGCCGCCACGCGCCAGGGTGGAAGTGCAGCCAAGCGTCCAGCCCGCATCTCCTCTGCGTGAGGTGGGCCCCCTCACCATCCGCCTCTGCTGTCTCGGGGCAGCACAGTCCTGCTGTGACGCCCGCAGTCCACGTCGGGTCTCCAGCTTCGGTGGGTGCGTTCTGTGCACTAAGGGGTCACACTTACTTATTGGCAAAAACATTATAACCTCGAAGCTGATTATTAAAAATAGGTTACGGAGCTCGTCACAGTAACTTGCAGACCTGTGCCTGAGAAGAGCCCAGTGCGGGCAGCATCCCATTCAGGGCTCACTCACTCCTGCAGGAGGTCTTGGAGGTCCCCACAGAACCTTGGGGTAAAAACACCGCTGGAGGGCAGTTTCTGGCATGTGACTGTTGGGGCTGGGGGGTAGGGGGCACCCTGAGGTCAAAGCCTGTTTCAGAGTCATGTTAAGACACCCTTGGCCTTGTGCACTGCCGATGCTAGCAGCCACGTGGCAGGTGTGGCAGTGGAGGAAACACTATCACCTGGACACAGGTCACACAGCTGCACAGACTTTACTGATCACTCCAGCTCCATCCTCACCCAGGGAGGGAAAGAGGCCAGTCTGCTTGAGCGAACTCGAGGAAGGAAGCAGGAAGTCCACGCATGGCCCTTCGCCACACCCAGACCCCGTGGGGTGTCTTGGGAAGGCACTGCAGGGGGCCGGGCTGAGGCTGGAGACCAGTGTCACTAGAGAGCAGGGCTGGCGGCTGTGCTGTGGTGGTTCACAGCTGCCTGTTGGGCAGGCGTTTTCTCAGACAAGACAGAGAAGAGGAGGCTGTCTCATGAAGGAGTGAGAACAGCTGGTAGTGTTTGTTGCCAGTGACCAAATATGCGTTTTCAACTAAGAATTTGAATTTTGAAAAGCTGGTGTCCATCACCTTGATAGTTTTCCGATTCTTGGACTTTTCTGTTGAGCGCAGGGTGATAGTCGCAGGTGTGATCGTTTTTCACACCCTACACTGAAATGTGTGGATGCTGGAAAGATCCACCACTTCCAAATGAAGAGTGCAAGATGCCAGCCAGTTGCATGGGGGACAGGTCATTCACAGTCCAGGAGAGAGTGGGGCTCGATGGCACTGATGACTGAGCGGCTCCTGAGTCCACGTGGCAAGTGACCTTCAGAAACCACTACTGCTGAGTGTGGCTGCGTTATCAAAAAGCAGCGTCCACGGTTGTACCAAGGAACCATTAAAACGCCCTCCCTTTTCCACCTGCGCAGCTGTGAGTGGCTGGACTGTCGTGCTCCGCTTGGGGGAGGGGGGCAGAGCCAGGCGCAAGAGCGCGCTGGTGGCAAAGGCCGGCCCTCGCCGGCTTCTCTTCTCTTTTCTTTTTGAAAACGATAGTGTTTTTTAAAACACGTGACTAGTTCGTTATTTTTCAGTGTCTATTTTAATCTCTGAGTGTTGGTAGAAATATTCCAGATAACAGCCTTTGGGGTCCTGGGTAACGTTTGAGAATGTAGTGCGGCCCTGAGAGCAGCTGCCTCGGACCCAGCACCCCATTTGTGTAGCGAAGTTGCTGATGCCCCATCCCCAGCCTGACCTGCAGGGGCGCCTCAGCACCCTGGTGCTCTCACGGCGCAGCTCCTGCGGGGCCTGCCAGCGCTGCAGCAGAGGTTGCAGTCACCGGGGCAGCGCCGTGCACACCCGTGTCACGTGCACGGCTGCAGGGGGGCCCAAGGCCACAGTGGAGCGTCGTCTCGGTGGTCTCGTGATGTGGTTTTCTAGAATAAGGAAAAATGTTGGTGAAGTTCAGACAGAACACAGTAAAATTATCCCTGGTATGCACAGCAGTTGCTGTTGTGGAGTGTTCAGTGCGGACGCACTGTGTAACCTGTTGTGGTCACGTGTCAGACGAAGCCTTGGGTTCTGGCTCCAGCACTTGCTGGCTGTGCCTCCCACGTGCAGCGTGGAGGCGCACGGCACTGTGTGCTGCCTTCCTCTCAGATGCCCCAGGGCCACCGGGAGCACTGCCATCCACGGAGGACCGCAGGCCTGGGCGGCCCCCGTCTGTCCTTCCCCCGCTGTGGCAGGAAGGCACCAGCAGCCCCGTCCACTGCCCAGTGTGCCCGGCGTGTCCGTGCCGGCCCTGACTTTGAGGAGAGGGGCCGTGGTCCTGCGAGACACTTCGATGCCTCTGCGGGAGCCATTCTCAGGAGGCCTTGACCTGTGTTACCTCTTCCACACTCGGGACGGCCCCGTGCCCACTCTGTCACCAAGACTGTGGTGGCAGGAAGTCGTGGACTGGCCTCCTGTTTGTGGAGAACGAAGCAGAACTGTTCTGGCAGCACATCTGTGCCCTCCACAGCTGTAACTTTTGACTTGAACCTGCCCTCCTTTGAAGAATTGGAGTCCCTAGGTGTCATGTGCAGACTTCACCACTCTGGTCGGCGCCGTTGTGGTTTCCTGGGACGTGGAGAGTAGGGGGGTGTCGTGGCCCACAGACTCTGGAGCCATTTCCGGCACACGGACGGGGAACCTAACTCAAGTGATGCCTGGGTCCGTCCAGGACCACGTGTGGTCACTAGGGCCTCGGTCCATCTCCTGTCGCCCCGATTCCAGTTTGGAGAGTTGAGGGTTTCCACTTGGTGCGTTGGCTTGCCCTCTGTTTCAGACCAAGTGCTCCTTCGCTGCGAGCGTCAGATTCAGGTGACTCACAGGCAGAGTTCTGGTAACTTCCAGTTCCCGTAGCACCACTCCCGCTGTACAGACGAGGGAGCGGAGGCCAGTCGCCCTGCCAGCACGCGGCTGCGCACACATCCCGGTCTGAGTCCCCGATGCACAGCGGTGTCGAGAGCCTCTCCGCGCCTGAGCCCCAGCCACTGGCAGAACCTCTCGGGGCCGATCCAGGCTTTGCCGCTGCTGTGGGAGGGCATTTGTCACTTGGTTGTCAGGTTCCAGAAGTTCTTACGTGTCCTGTGAGAGATGGTTTGCAAGTATTTTCTTTCATTCTGCCTCATTGTTTCACTTGCCTGGTGGTGTCATTTGCAACACTAAAGCTTTTAATTTTGATCAAGTGCAGTTTATTATCTTTTTTAAAAGATTTTACTTATTTTTAGAGAGAGAGGAAGGAAAGGACAAAAGGAGAGAAACACCAGTGTGTGGTTGCCTCTCGTGCACCCCCCACTGGGGACCTGGCTTGCAATCCAGGCACGTGCCCTGACTGGGAACTGAACCGGCGACCCTTTAGTCTACAGGCTGGTCCACTGAGCCACACCTGCCAGGGCAAAGTACAGTTTATCTTTCTTTTTTCTCTTTTGTTGCTTGAGCTCTTGGTGTTGTAACCAAGAAACCACTCTCCGGCCCAGAGGTTTGCCCTGTGATTTCTGTTAAGAGTTCCGCAGTTTCAGCTCTTAGCCTCAGAGCAGCGGTGCTTCGGGCCGACTTCTGTGCGTGCTGCGGGGAAGGTGTCGACTTCATTTTTCACCTGTGGGTATTTGATAGTCCTAGCATTATTGGTTGAAAAGATGAGTTCTAACCCCACTGAAATGTCATGATACCCTTCAGCATCCTTTCCAACTAAGCTCTTTTAGAGAGAGCTCTTTTTCTGTTATTTTCAATAAAATGTAGATTTAGCACAACGATCAGAATGCTTCTTCAGGTGACGCCTGTCCATCTGTCCGCAGCCCAGCAGGCCTGGCTACCCAAGCCCACGGTCCAGCGAAGGCTTCTACCCGAGCCCGCAGCACGCGGTGCAGACCAACCACTACCAGGTACACTGGGCCTCCCACACAGCTGGGGGTGGGAGGCACACTGCGCGCGCGCGTGTGTGTGTGTGTGCGCGCGCGCGCGCAGGGCTGGGCAAGCAGGAAGCTAGGGAGTGGTCAGCCTCGTCAGGTCCAAGGCAGTGTGGGGCCGGCATCCATACACAGAGGGGAGAGGCCAGGAGAGTGTCCCGTGGCCCGCAGCTCCGGGCCTGCCCTCTTCCTCCCTCCCGCTCTGGTCCAGCGCAGGATCAAGTGGGCACGTGCTCTGCAGCGGGGACGTGCAGCTGGGCAGTGCTCCTGGAAGCCGAGAAGAAGGGTCAGAAGTGCCTCAGAGCCAGGCCACCTGCTGTGGGGACAAGCCTAGGTGTCAGCCTGACAGACAGTGGCCCTGCCCCATGGAAACGATAGTCTCTGAGAGGGCAGGGCCAGAGCCCAGCCAGTGACTGTCCGCCCTTGTTCCCGAGGGTGGGCATCAGCTTCCCTGGGGGCACAGCACGTCAGAGCCCACGGGTGCAGAGCAGGAGCCGCGCTCCAGTCTCGCTGAGAGAGAGCCTGGCGGCAGGGAAGGCAGAAGCCCCAGGTCCACGCCCCAGGGCGGGTGCCGTCCATGGCCCTTTCTTGCCCTGGGGCTCCGGGGCTGATTTGTTCCCGGCGTCCGCAGTGCCTAGAACAGGGTGGAGAGTGGAGCTCAGCGAGCAGGTTGCAGTGCTTCCTTCGATCGTCCTGTGAACGGGCCCAGTGCAGGAAGCTCCCCTGGGGACGCCATGTTCCTTTTCAGCCCGAACTGCACTTGGGGTCCTGTCCTGGGCTGGGCCTCGGCAGGAAGCCGCCTTGGGTCACTCGAAATCTCTCTGTGGTGAAAATTCCTAAAAGTTCTTTGGCAGTAATATGTCTTTTCTGACCAAATATAGTAGTGGTATAGCATTTTATGTTTAGCAGAATTTTTTATTATTAAATGTTTCCATTCCAGTAAACTGTGAGAACTCTCTGCGTGTCTTACTTGGCAGCTTATTGATTCCGTGTCATCAGGGCGGAGCTCTGGCATAAATCAGTGCCTGCAGACCTGGCAGTTACACAGCCTCTGCCCGAGGGGGTGTGGCTGCCGCCTGGCTGCTCTGCATCTCATTAAAGACTGAAAGCCAGCCAGGCCCTCGTATCTGCCCAGTGAATCCTGGGAGCAGGCTCGGGAGTCTGGCTCCATCTCTCCCTCCCCAGGGGAGGGTGCTTAGAGAAAGGCCTCTCGGTTGCCTCTGTTGTGGCGCTTTCCTCCACGTCCGGCTGCCTGGCTCCTGTCCGGCTTGGTTGTCACTGTCAGCACTTGGGGACAGACCTCTCCCCCCACCAGCCCTTGCTCCTCGGGGGACAGATGTTTGGGGGGTTGTCTGGTGGGCTGGACAGGGCGGGGTTCCAGAGCATTGTGGGGTGCCACCAGATGTGTGGCCTTCTGCTGCCTTCACCCCCGGCGTGTGGTAAGTGTGAGGTTCCGAAGTGGGTGACCGCTGTCCAGGGCATGTGTGTGTTAGGTGTCCGACGCAGCTCCCACGGAGAATGCCCGTGGGCCCTCCTCCGCATTTCCGGGCTCGCGACCTGCCCCTCCACCTTCAAGCCAACATGCAATGCTGGACCTCTCGGGTGGGGCTTCAGTGGTCACGTCTCCCCCTCACCTCTCTTGCTCCCCTCTTGCACTTTGTCAGGGACCTCGTGGTCACATCGGGTCCAGTCAGGTAGTTCAGGGTTGTCTCCCATCTCAGGGTTCCCCACGTAGACTCCACCTGCGAGGTCCCTTTGCCATGTCAGGTGCCATCGTCACAGGTGCTGGGGACATGTGACCATCATTGGGGCCATTCCATCTCTGTCATCTTAGTCACCTCCCCTCCATGGGGAGAGGAGAACTGTGCAGAACCCACCGTGGCGGCTTGTGACTGACACTTACCCGTCTGCAGGTCTCTGGCTACCCTGGCTCACACGGCGTCCCCCCCATGGCCGGCAGCATGTTCCCGGGGCAGGTGTCTCTGCTGGACCAGACGGACTCGTGGAATCACCGGCCACAGGAGATGCCGATGTGGCAGCCTGGAGTGGAGGTAAATCGGGCGTCCCTAGGCTGTGTTAGCTGACCAGGCTTTGCCCAAGGTACCGGGATTTCTTTTCTTTTTTTTTAATCATTTAAAAAAATTTTTTTTATTGATTATGCTGTTACAGTTGTTCTATTCCCCCCCCTTCATTCCCCTCCACCCTACCCCCCGTCCCCACCATTACCCCCCTTTAGTTTATGTCCATGTGTCTCAAGTTCTTTAGATTCTGTATTTCCCATGCTATTCTTGCCCCCCCATCTATTTTCTATATACTGTCTATGCTACTTATTTTCTGTACCTTCTCCCCCCTTCTACTCCCACTCCCCTGTTGCTAACCCTCCTTGAGATCTTCATTTCTATGTTTCCACTCCTGATCTAGCTGTCCTTTTAGTTTGCTTTTGTTTTAGGTGTGGTTGTTAATAACTGTGAGTTTGTCGTCCTTTCACTGTTCGTGTTTCTTTAACTTCTTTTTCTTAGATAAGTCCCTTTAACATTTCATATAATAAGGGCTTGGTGATGATGAACTCCTTGAATTTGATCTTATCTGAGAAGCACTCTATCTGTCCTTCCATTCTAAATGCAAGTTTTGCTGGATAGAGCAATCTTGGTTGTAGGTCTTTGGATTTCATGACTTGGAATACCTCTTTCCAGCCCCTTCTTGCCTGTAAGGTCTCTTTTGAGAAATCTGCTGACAGTCTGATGGGGACTCCTTCGTAGGTGTCTGTCCCCTTAGCTCTTGCTGCTTCTAGGATTCTCTCCTTCATTTTAATCTTGGCTAATGTAATGATGATGTGCCTTGGTGTGTTCCTTCTTGGGTCCAACTTCTTTGGTACTCTCTGAGCTTCCTGGATTTCCTGGAAGTCTATTTCCTTTGCCAGATTGGGGAAATTCTCCTTTATTATTTGTTCAAATAAGTTTTCCACTGGTGGCTGTTCCTTTACCCCTTCTGGTACGCTATAATTTGGATGTTGGAGCGTTTAAAGATGTCCTGGAGGTTCCTAAGCCTCTCCTCATTTCTTTGAATTCTTGCTTCTTGACTCTTTTCTGTTTGGCCATTATTTGCTTTCTTCTGGTCCACTCCATTGATTTGAGTCCCAGTTTCCTTTTCATTGCTATTGGTTTCCTGTGCAATTCCATTCATTTCTATTAGTTTCGCCTTCATATATTTGTCTAATTTGTGGCTATAATCAACCAGTTCTGTGAGGATCCTGATCACCAGTGTTTTAAACTGTGCGTCTGAGAGTTTTGCTATTTCTTCATCGCTTAGATTTATAGGCTCTGGGGCTTTGAGATTTTCTTGAGCCATTTTTGGTCTGTTTGCACCCTTTAAGTGTGAGTAGCGGAGCCTTGGACTCCCAGGTCACTGGGTTGTGATGCTGTATGTGGGGGTGTGGTTAGAGCTGGGAAATGGCGGCCCCCTCTGCTGTTCCGTGCCGCTGGGTGAGGAGCAGAGGCTTAGGTAGTTCACCTGGGCCGGGCCACTCAGAGTCGCTGGGTTATGACGCTGTATGTGGAGGCGGGGTCAGAGCAAGGAAATGGCGGTGCCCTCCCGGCCGCTTGCCGCGGGGACCGGTTGGGTCCCGCTCCAATCGCCCACTCCCTCGCTTGTCTATCTGTGCACCAATGTGCGACCACAGTCAACCCGCAGCCCTGCTCCCTCGCTGTTTCCCCGAGGTCGCTCGCTCAGTCGCTCACTTGGTCCAACCCTGCGCCTGGATTCCGCGCGCCTGAGCCGTCTGACCGAGTTTTCCTGTGCAACCCCGCTCCACCAGCTGCTGGTTTCTCCCTTTACCGGTCAGGCTGAAGAATTTGTTGTTGACAGACTTCCGAAAAGTTCAATCTTCTGTGTTTTGGCTGTGTTTTCTGTTGCTAATATTTAGTTGTCTCTAAACTTGGTTGTGTGAGAAGGCACGGCACATCCACCTATGCCTCCATCTTGGCGGAAGTCGGTACCGGGATTTCTAACTCCTACTCCTTCTTGATATTGGTGGCCTGATTTTCACATCAGGATACTCCATTCACTCAAATGCTTCCTGGTTCTATGAGTCTCTTGTTGAGTTGGTCAAAAAGTTCACTTGTGTTTTTTGTAAGATGGCTCTAGTAGCAGTTACAGCGTCTTTAACTTTATCTAAAGCAATTTTATTAGATTGTATTGTGACAGCCATCATATCAGAGAGTATTTAAAAAAACATAAAAATGAGTGAATTTTTTTGTAGCCATTTTAATATTGAAGATGGAAGGGAGTACACAACATTTTCAGCACACCATGCTTTATTATTTCGAGGAAGGTAAAAACGCAACTGAAATGTGAAAACATTGGTGCAATGTGTGGAGACGGTGCTGTGACTGATCGGACATGTCAAAGTGGTTGCAGACTTTCGTGCTGGAGATTTCTCATTGGACGATGCTCCACTGACGGGTAGACCAGTTGAAGTTGATAGTGATTGAATCGAGATATTAATTGAGGACGATCCATGTTAAACCATGTGGGAGGTAGCCAACATACTCAAAATACTGTTCTTGGTGAAAAGGAAAATGTCTAATTTTCATGGAAAAAACCACGTGGACTTTCTGGCCAGTGCAACACTGAAGGAGCAGAGACGTGGCCACCACTGGCCCACCCACTGGGAAGAGGACCCTGGCAGCACTAGAACTGGTGTGTGCCCGAGGCGGCAGTGGGGACAGGCAGTGGGGCCTGCTGTCAGCCCCGCCGTGTCTGTCTCTCGTGTGGGTCCTCCTGCTGCACCCCCACCTGTGTCCATGGGTCACTCGGCCCGGCGGCACCTTTGCACGTGCGTCAGACCCGCCTGCGGAGGCGAGTGGGGGGCGCACTTCATAAAGGTGCCCGGCACGTGCAGCCTCGCCGCTTCTGGCAAAGGGGCTCCCAGAGGCAGTGCGGGGCCTCGTTTCCGTGCCCAGTCGCTGCGTCTTTTGCAAACGCGGAGGAAAGGAAGCATCATAAGCAGGCCCCAGAGCAGCCGTGCTGTTTCTCCCACAGGAGCCCACCGCGCGGGACCTGCGAGGCATCGGGCAGGCGCTGCCGGCACACCTGATGGAGGAGCGGCTGATCCGGCAGCAGCAGGAGATGGAGGAAGACCAGCGCTGGCTGGAGAAGGAGGAGAGGTTCCTGGTAATGGTGGCCGGGAAGCGCGCTGCCCCTCGGGCCCTGCTGCAGTCTGTTGTCAGGGTCACCCTTTCCCCAGTGGCAGAGCCAGTTCTGCGTCTGGTTCCGACACCTCGTAGTCGTACGGGGTGTGCTGCTCTTGAACTCGCTCGTCACATACGTCTGAGCTGTCACTGGGGCCCTTGGGCTCAGAGGTGTGAGCGTCTTTGTGGTTTCTGTGTCACCACTGTCACCTCCACGTCAGGGTGTAACTCGTGGCCGGGACCCAGGGCTGGCCTTCCAGTGGGCCTCTCGCCCACGCTGAGTGGCAGGCCCTGCCTGCATGTGTGGGCTTGCGGCTGGGATATGCCTTTCTTGGCAACTTATGTTGGTGCCCCTCAGAAGTCCTCTGGGGACAGAGAGGAAGTGGTGAGACAGAGCAGCCTCTGTTGTCACTTGGCCCAAGCCCTTTGGAATCGTGGCCCCACTGCCACACACTTCTGCGCCCTCCGCTTCAGCCTCAGAGCCCCACCCACACGGCCAGTTCAGTCTTCCTAAAGCTGCCATCAAAGGGGCATCGTGGCTGAGCAGAGGCCGGTCTCACCCTGCTTCCACAAAACCTGGGGTGGGCAGCCTTCCCGGGGGGTCCAAGCAGTCACTCGTGCTTGGGCTCAGTCGGGGCTCCTCCAGGCCGAGGGATCAGATTCCGGTGTGGGCAGACACGGCCCCGCTCCTGGCCGCCTGGCGTCTCCAGGCCTCCAGGTGTCCAGCAGCACGCAGTGTCACCGACGGTGGTTTCGAGCTGTGTTCTGCGGGAGTCACCAGCAGGGGGTTCTGATTTCACTCTCTGCGTGTGGCTACGTTTTTCATGCTCTGCTTTAGAATCCCCGGAAGCTCTTGTCTACTGGTTTCATTAGGAAAGGCCAGGGCCTCAAGGCAGGTGACCTGGGACTGGCCTCGGCAGCTGGCTGGCCTGGTGTGCACACACCTGTGAGCTTAGAAATGGGTCACCTGAGGCGGGAGCTGGTTCTCACCTTTGGTTTTTCAGGCCTGCAGACCTCACACCCCAGGCTCAGCTCACTGCCAGACAGGTCTGGTGCGCACCTCTGCGGGGCACGCCCTGGTTGCGGTCAGCAGCCAGGAGGACGCGCAGCACCACTGTCTGCCCACCACTGCCTGCGCACCTCTCACGCGTAGATCATTCGGCCTGCGCAGCCGCCTGGCGCCCTTTGTCTGGACCTTGGGTGCTGTGGCCTCGGAACCCCGTTCTTCTCAGTTCGGAGAGCTGGTGTCACACGGCACGTGTGCTGCGCCTATCTCAGTGGCGTCCCAATGCTGAAGCGCCCGTGTTCCAACAGCAGAGTGCACACGTGCACAAACAGGCACGCAGTGGGTCTCACTTCAAGTTCAGGTCAGGTCTGCCATGAAACTGGTTTGCTTCAAGTGTAAAAAAGTAAAATAAAAGTCATGGTTCAGGGCTTCTCGGAGTTTGGAAGCCAGCATTAGGGAACACAAACCTGTCCCTTTGCTGTCTCACTTTAGAGATGCGGAAGCAGGTTCCCCAGTCAGTGGGGCTGATCTGGGAGTCAGCCTGCCGCCCACCCCAGGGTTCGTGGCCCTGACCGCGTGGCTGCCCACCTCTGGTGTGTGCTGGAGGCTGCCACTCACAGGTGGTATTCCCCGCGCTGCCAGTGTGCTCTCCGCTCTGTGCGCAGTCACGGTCATTGTGATTGATGGGCATCAGAGCGACTCGCTCCGGGAACACAGGCTGCACTCTGCCAGAGTTCTGAACCAGCCAGTTCAATTACGGCGTGTCTCGGATGGTAAGGCAAGCTGGAAAAACATGGTTACTACGTACCGGGTGAATCGTTTGGGTGTTCTGTCGGTTCTAAGAATACCGCTGCCCTGAGTCTTCCCCTTCTTGTCCAGACAGCCGGTTTTGCACACCGACTTGTGTTTTACAGAGTAAGTGTTCCAAACTCTTTAAACTGTGTGCAGTCCCATTTGAACAAAGGGTGCCTCTGAGTGTGTGGGACGGCACTATGCCCAGGCCGTGACCAAGGTCTGCCAGTGCCTGGGGGTCAGGAGGGGGGAGAGTCCAGATAGCGTTGGAGCCAAGGCTTCAAGACAGAGTGGAATTTGCCAGACAGACAGGCTCAGGAAAGAGGCAGCGGGCGGTGGGCACAGCGGGTGTGGTGGTGGGGTCAGCAGACTGCTCTCAGACCCTGCCCAGTGTGACCAGAGCTCACTGGGGGAGGGCGATGGCATGTCTTCTCGGTGTCGGCTCCAGGCTGCGTCTGTCCTGCAGGCTGCTCTGTGTGCCAGGTTTTCCCGTCCCTGAGACTGTACGTGCATGCAGTAGGCTGCCCTGGGAGCCAAGCAGTGTGGCCTCCTCGGTGCCCCTGTCTCCTGGCTCAGAGGAGGGCCCCCTTGGAGTTTTCCCAACCTCCCTGTTTCCCCCGAGTCACTATGACCGTGTCTCTGAGCATGTGTCCCCTTCCCTGTCACGCTGCTGCCCAGTTGTGCAGAGTGTCCCGTCACGGACAGACCCGCGTCTCCTTTGCATGGATCTCTTTGCCGTGTGCTTCTGTGTGTGCGTGTGCGGCGGTTTTGGGGGAGCCACCTTGCATTTCAGTGTTTATCACATGAGCTCTTCCTGCCTGAGTTCCTTGGATTTTCCGATCGTGCAGTTTCGCTCTGTTGGCATTTTCTGCCTTTATTTCCGTGTTAGTTAGGACCTTGGGCTTTTCTCCTGAAGCAGCTCTGGCCGACTTTTGTACTAAACAGATCCTCGCCTGCTCTTCCTGTTTGTTTCCAAAGATGTTGTCTGTAAGAGTTTTCTCCGTCAGTACGATCTGTGTAATCTTGCCTGTACGTTGTAAATATATTGCATTTTCTTTCTTTAAAGAAAAGTTTACAAGGCTTCACATCAGCGTTTTGCTTGGTTTACCCTAGTCCTGCATCCCCACAGTGAGTCCCCACTTGGTCCTGAGTAATCGTCCCTTCCAGGCCGTGGTTGGTGTTGTGTGTGGTGTCTCGCTGGGATTTAGAATTGACGTTCATCCGTGAGAATGATTTGCTCGTGGGCTTCAGGGTCAGCACAGCACTGGTTTCCCGGCAGGGCTCGTGTGGCCACTGCCCCCGCTGATTCGGGCCCCCGTTAGGTGGGTGTTGCAGGTGGAGGGCTGAGAGCCGCTGCCAGTGTGAGGACTGGGGGTGAGTTGCAACCACAGGGAGGGTTCTAGAACCCCAGTTTGACCCTGCTGCTCTCCGACCTGGTGTCTGCTGTGGCTGCACAGGAGGGCCAGTCCAGCCTTCACCCCAGCCCCCCTTTCTTCCTGTGCTCCCTGGTTGGCCCCAGACTGTGATGGGGCAGGTGGGGAGACTGGGCATGAGAGGGGAGGGCTGCGCCACCAAAGGAAAGAGGGCCAGCCCCAGAAGACTCCTCAGCCCCTGGGGAAGAACATTCCAGGGAGAGGGCAGCAGAGTGCAAGGGCCCGGAGTAAGCTGGGGAGGAGTCAAGTGCATCCAAGGATCGTGAGACAGCCAATAGGGGCCAGAGCACAGCCCAGGCTGGGGACAGACCACACACAGGCCCCAGCAGGTGGGGGAGGTGGCGGCCTGCACCTGGCTGGCAGGGAGCCTCCCCTCCAGCTCTTCTTTGTAAGATGCATTACAAGGCAGAGCCTGGACTTGGGAGAACTCAAATCCTCACTGTCAAGACCCTACCTAAGTTGTTCTATCCCCGCACGCTCTAAACTCTCACTGGGAACTAAGTGCAGCGCCTGCACTGAAATAGCACAGCGCCTCTGCACGACCGACGTGTGGGCCGTGGCTGGGGGCAGGGAGGGCTGTCATCGCACCTGCATCTGAGCTCCCTTGCTGCCGGGAGCCGCACTGGGGAGGATCTGGGACCCTCGGTCATACGGCTTCGTGTGACACCAAGCCCCACAGACAGTCCTGACCAAAAGCTGACGGAACGGACAGAATGACAGGTCAGCTACTGCCACAGGGATGCTGTAGAGGAGCCCCGAGGGGCTGCTCAAGAGCCGAGGTCCTTCCGTTGGGCCAACTCATTATAAAGAAGCCTTCCTTCAATCCCGTTAGTGGTTAGCCCACGGGCCGTGTTGTGTCCCGATGCCCTGAGTTCCCTGTGGGGCAGAACCTGCTACCTTTGGGGCAGGGCGCTGCTCCAGCTGGCAGGGAGGGGCAGGCTCCGGTGCGGTCCGAGCACCGTGCACCTGCTGCTCCGGTTCAAGAGTAAACCTCACTTCCTAGGAAGAGGACATGCTCAAAAATACATACAGTGTGCCCATCCGGCTCTTTTATTACGAACGTCAACAGACTTGGAGCTGTATTTTGCGTTGCTCTAAGACAGAAATTTCTGTTCTGTCTTATCATGGCCTGGTAACAGGGCGTTCCCACCCTACCCCGGTGCTCGGGCTGGGCGGGGCAGGAGCAGTGCTGCCCTCATTGACATCCGTCCCGCAGCCTGGGAAAAGGCATCGGTTTCGACTCGAACAGTAATTCTTAGGTGGCTTTTTCAGCCGTATTTTCCAGACTGTGTCTGATGGATCAGACTCAGCAGCGGTTTATCGAGCCTGCTGTTTCTCGGACCTCAGTAGCCGTGTGGCTGCTGTTGCTAACAGTGACCCTGCCTCTCACTGAGGCGTGTGGTGAGCCAGGCCCCTGTGTCCGTCTGTCGATCAGCACACGGCCTTAGAGTGGCGGCCCTGCCAGGTCACACGGCCGGGACCCACGGCGCCTGAGCGCGGTGGGGGGCCACTCCCTCCTCCTCTCCCCAGACACCTCGAGCCCCTGGGCTGGGTGCCGGCGGCCCTGAGCAGAACCCCAGTGTATTTCAAGGACTTTCTTTTCTGTTCGGGACAACTCACAGTTAACTCTGTCACTCATTTTTATTACTGTGCACACAGCAGCTCTCTGACATTAGCTGTACCAAACACAGGGCTGGAGATGCCAAGGAGGCCTATCTCGACAAAGCCGGCTTTGTGTCTGAGGCGGAAATGAGCCGTCCTTGGGCCGTTTTCCCTCTCCCGGCACCCGGAGACAGCCCGTCCGCCGGTCACTGTGCCCCGGCATCTCAGACAGTGCCGTGCTCAGAGGAGGCGGAGTGGCGTGGTCGCGCCCACTCATGGGGGCTTGTCCACAGCAGCTTCCTTGTGGCCACAGTCCACTCACCCCGACAGAGGGACGCTGCCCAGCCCCCGCTTGAGCAGATGGTCGCCACCTGGCATGGGAACATGGGCTGCACACGAGGGCGCACGTCGGAGTCCATTTACGTGGAGTTCACACGGTCGTTTACTCACAAGCTTGTTCTGACCTGGGTTGTGTGCTAGGCAGGTTTACATGTGTGTGAAAACAGGTTGAGCTTTCCACTGGCCATCGCACACGTCGCTGCGTGCATTGCACCTAAGTGAAGAGTAGAGGAGGCCTGAGGGGGAGGCGGCCGGAGAGCCCCAGACGCGCCCGTGATGCACCCGTGTGGGTCCGCAGCTCCAGACGGCCACGCTTCATCTCAGAGCGGCCTGCACGGGGGTCAGGGCCCTTGAGCTTCACCCAGCAGCTCACCTTGCTGGTCACGGCCCAGCCCCCTTTCTCCGACGGGCTGCCTGACTCTGTCCTCCGTTCCGGCAGCTGTCTGTGCTGCTGGGGTGAGGCTCAGGCGCCCCACCCTGGGACCAGGGGACATCCTGTGACAGGCCTTTCTCATTTACAGTTGACATCCTGCCTTTGGGAAAGTGTAACTGAGGGAGTCTCGGTGGCCAGTGAAAGTGAACCCTTTCACATGATGTACAGGGGAACGAGATAGGTAATTGGTGTGAATCGTTACTGTAAGCAGGCAGTGAACCTGAGTTGCTTTCACTGAAGCAAAAAGTAAAGAAAACGCCTTTGGCAGATGGTGGTGCCGGCTCATTGTCAGTGTGAGCTGGTCACACATGGCGACAGCGTGTTGCCTCAGATGGCTGGTCTGCCTTTATGAGAGCCAGGGGCCCTCTCTCGCACGGAGGTGCTCCTTCCGCGCCGCGCTGTGCCAGGCCCTGGGGAGGCCATGTCCTGGGGGAGGAGGTGGGTGTGCGGTGAGGGTGGTCAGGGCACAGGTAGTCCTGTCCTGCGGGGCGTCTTTCCCCCCCCCCCCGTCTGTCCATCCTTGCTGCCGTGGTTGTGGAGAGCTGGTGGGAAGCAGGCCGCCTTGGCCTCTGTCCTCGAGCTGAGCGCCCCACGAGAAGAAACAGAAGTATTCTACGGTGTGGGGCGGCAGGGGCAGGGGCGCCCAGCACAGCCCGGGGCAGTTTGTGCACTGAACCGACCGGCCCCCTGATAGCCCGGGGGACTGCCCGGGGGACTGCCCGAGGGGCTGCCCGGGGGGCTGGGAGAGGAAATGCCTGCCCTCCTGACCGGTCTTGGGGTGTCTGCAGGCACTGGGAGGCTTCTCCCCAGAGCTTTCCAAATGTCGGAGCCCTCTGACCCAGCACCCGCCGCCCATCCTGGGGAGATGGCCGGAGGTGTGGTGGGATAGGCGCACAGAGGCATCACCCAGGGCCCAGGTGCTGAACGAACAGTGGGCGTGTTTACTTCTTGTGACCCTGCACATGGCGGTGACTCAGTCACGCTGACCCACTTACTCCTCACGAACAAGCCGGGGCAGTGGGCCCTGTCTCTGCCCCGCTCGGAGCCTGTGTGGGTCAGGACGCCCTTGTGCTGCGGTGAGCTGAGCAGCCTCCCCCTACCGTCCCCCCAGCTCCACTGCACAACATCCCAGGAGGGCCGGACGCTCCGTGAGTGGTTTCACTCCTGCCCACACGCAAATTCAAGTGAAGAGCGAGGCGAGGCTCAGAGGCCCATTCTCCATCACCCACCCGGTGCCGTGGCCGCGTCCTGGAGCCTGCCCCTGGGGCTGCACAGACAGGTCGGGCAGCAGGACACCCCTGCCTAGGCAGGGAGCTGTCAGAGCCTGATCGTAGGGCCTGAGGAGGGGTGGCCACTGTGTGGTCCCCGTGATGGGCAGCACCAACCTGCCTTCTTTATTCTGGGGCTAGTGGAACTCACGCACTCTTTGTTCTGTTCCCCCCAGAGTTCTCCGGCAGGCTTCTGTGTTCCGGGTGCTTTGGGGGACGCGGTTCTGGTACCTGGGCCGTGGCCGCCTCGGCCGGGTGGCTGGGCACAGGCAGCCGTCCTCTGGGAGCAGGCAGGGGTGCGGCTGCTCTGTTCGGTCTCGGGTGGGGGTCTCCTTGGTGAGGGGGAGCCTCTCCAGCCGCTGGCCAGAGAGGTGGGGGGGGCTCCGATCACGTTCACGGAGCGCGTGGGCTTTGCTGGGGTTATGACCTCTGGGTTTTGAGAGTTTTTCTGAAACTGGCTCTTTTAGCTCTGATGCCCTTTGATTCTGTTTCCACTTCAGAAACCTGACGTGCGGCTCTCGAGAGGCAGCATGGACCGGGAGGACGGGAGTCTCCAGGGCCCGGTGAGCAGTGCCGCATTCTCGCCGTACGCAGACTGATGTTTCATGTCCACTGTGCGGGTGTGGTGTTGCGAACACGCCCTCCACCTGGGGCGGTGCTGTTTCAGTCCCCGCCCAGTTCTGGCCGGACACATGGACACAGCGGGTTCCCACCCCAGCTCCGTCCTCTCCGAGTGAGCTGGACTCTGCCCTGGAGAAGTGTGTGTGTGAATCTAGTCCTGGTGCACTGGAGCGAGTCTGTGCGTTCTCATACTCACTGCGTGAATGAGTGTGCGTCCTACTTACCCTCGGAGGTCTCACAGTGGGAACGTCTGGAACCTGCCTGCTATGTGGCTACACACATCTTCTCGGTCAGACTTTTTCTTTCTGCGTGTTGTCAGGGGAAACGCCTAACGTGCTCTTTAAAGAGCTAGTTCAGGTTAATCTGAATAGACGGAAAGCCTGTGAGGACCCCAGCAGGGACAGAGGCCCCGGTGGAAAGGGCCTCACTCCCGCCGGGGTGCAGGCCGCCTGTTCACCTGCAGACGCACACTCGTGCGTGCGTGAGCCCGTCGTCACCCGGGCCCATGAGCCGTGGGGGTGCCCCGCCAGCTGCTCTCCCTTCCGAGTGGGGATGCCCTGCGGCCATTGTGGTCCCCGGGAAACGTGCTCACGGGCCAGTGTGCTCCGCAGGCGGCAGGGGCCGAGTTGTCACAGCCCCTCGAGGTGATTAGGTGAGCGCTGTCAGCCTCAGTGTACCCACGGGCAGACCGGAGCCCGGACCGCTGAGTGGTCCTCCAAGGCGGCTGCACCCACGAGGCAGTGCCCATCCGGGGCCCAGCTACGGAGCTGCCCACCTAGCGCAGCACCTCGGACAGACTCTGCGGAACGAGTCCCCAGCGTCCCGGCCAGTGGAGCCTTCCTTTTGCCCGAGTACCAGCCAGGAAGTCTGTGCTTGGAGCCATTGAGCACGAGCACTGGGCCAGTCAACTCAGCACAGCCACGCCCGCTCTCACTGTCTGGGCCGGGCTCCCCACCGTCCCACCCTTGCTCCCTGCTCTGCAGCCCGGACTTCGCCAACCCTCGGCCTGGCCCTCCCAGGGCTTGTCTTCCAGGTTCCTTCTTAGCTCCCTCCCCTCGGGTCTGCTCAGAGATCACCTTCCCGAAAGGCCTGACCTTCCCACTTGAAATCACACTTTTGGGTCGGCCCCCTCTCTGTCTTCACTGGGCGCAGCCTGCTTGCAGACACATGACGCACCATTGTTCACTGCTCACTACACCCCTCCTTTGGTGCATGCCAGCGGCGTGGGCCCGCGAGGTGCCAGGGCGGGGCCGGGACTAGCAGCCTGGCCCAGTGGCCACAGGTGAACTGAAACTGTTGCAGCACGGCCGGCTGGTGAGCGCTCCGTGCTCCGCACACGCGCCGGTGTGGGGGGTTCACGCCACTGAGGCCAAGAGTGCTGACCAGCGGCGGTGGCCATGCCGGGTGGGGGCATTTGAGCTGTGGGCCACCTTAAAGAAAGGGCCTTGAGAGCAGGTGTCTCCTTGAAACCTCTGTGTGTGTGTGTGTGTGTGTGTGTGTGTGTGTGCGCGCGCGCGTGCGTGCGTGAACCAGCTTAGTGTTTGAAAGTGAGGAGGGAAGTCTTTCTTTCCCCAAGTAGAATGAGCTCCAGAAACCCTCTTCACTGAGCTATTCCAGGGAAGGGCGATCGTGGGCAGCTGGCTGTGCTGGCGTGGTCTGGGTGGAGCCGTCTTCTTCCCTGGTCTTGGGGCGGGAGCGCAAGGCTAACCGTTCCCTTCTTGGATGAGTGGGGTGCGGGGGTTGGGTGGGTGGAGCCGGTGGGGCCCTGCCCGGCCAGCCAGGTGCTGACTGAACTTCTGTCCCCACAGGCTGGAAACCAGCACGTCTATCAGCCTGTGGGAAAACCAGGTAAACGGAGAGGAGACTTTATCAAGAAGTTTGTGTGACTTGGAGGGAGCAGGTTTTATTTTACTTTTTAAAGATTGTATTTCTTTGTTTTTAGAGAGGAAGGGAGGGAGAAAGGGAGAGAAACATCAGTGGGTGGTTGCCTCTTGCACACCCCCTACTGGGGACCTGGCCTGCAACCCAGGCATGTGCTCTGACTGGGAATCGAACTGGCGACCCTTTGGTTGGCTCAACCTTGGCAGCGGCCGCCTCCCCACCACAAGGGTCTGCCGGGCACATGGGAACCGTGCTTGTGTCTGGGGGTTGGGGGTTGTTTCACTTGCTCTGTGGGAAGCTGGGTCACTTAATGAGTCTTGTTCCCTTTTCTAGATCCTGCAGCTCCTCCAAAAAAGCCACCACGCCCTGGAGCCCCCGGCCCCCTGGGCAGCCTCGCCAGCCTCAGCAGCCCTGGGGACAGCTACAACGAGGGCGTTAAGGTGGGCAGGGGCACCCGTCCGTGACGCTCAGGCGGGGCCGAGGGCAGCAGGCTCTGCTCGGTTTGGCTCCACACCCCTCTGAGAGCCAGGGGCAAGCTTCCCTGAAAATCTTCCCCATTTTCCCCCCACGTGACAGATTCTGGGGCTTCAGGCAGCTCCTGACTATCCAGGTCCCTCTTCACCGTGTCGGGCAGAGTGTTCCTTTGGAATGAAGTCCTGGGGTGGCTTCTGGTTTTAGAAGTTAATGAAGCCAGGATGCTGGGCAAATGAGACCTTCTGCAGGCTCGGTCCTCCGGGCTGTCAGGGTGGCCGTGGGGAACCTTCTTTAGCTGTCCTCACAGGGCCAGCGCTGCACCTGCTGTGCAGAGCCACCTGCAGACGGATGAGGGCCGTAAGGCACAGCTGCAGATGGCTGGGAGCTTCTCTGGGCTCCAAGCCTCTGCTTGCCCGCCTGGGGTTCTGACCCTCAGTCCCCGAGAGCCCCCCAGGGTGCTGGGCAAGCCCGATGGCAGCGGGCTCCATGTCCGCTCCGCTCCTTGGACCCGACGCACATTTTGTGTCCATTATCTCTGAGGTCGGGGCAGGCCGTCGGCTCAGTGGCAGCATTTTCCTCGGTGGCTGGCCCCTGTGCGCTCATCTGATGACCACGGTGTCCTCACAGACTTGGGCTCCCTCCCGGGTGGCCACCTGCCAGGAGCTGTAGCCCTGCGGACGTGTGCGCATCCGCCCAGGTCCCTCATACACTCACAGGATAGAAGCAGGCTCCCTGCCATGCCAGGGACGGAGAGTGCTGGGGGAGAGAAAATGTCATCTCTGCAGCCAAGGTGCGGTGGGCCCCACACCAGGTAGTCTCAGGAGGAGCAAAGCAGGACATGGCCCTCCCCGATGTGGGTTCTTGACATAAATCAAAGGAAGCAGGGTGGAATTAGGTTAACGGTCTCCTTCGGTTCCATGAGCCGCAGGAGCACACTTTCAGAGTGGCTTGTACTGCGTGGAAAGCCAAGGCAAGACCTAGATCTGATACCAGCCTAGAGGTGTGACCAGTGCTCACGTTCCCAGCGGGGCTAGCAGGGACAAACGGGACTGGCGAGGCCTCTCAGTGCAGGGTGTGGCGTCGGACGCTTGCCGAAATGTGCGGCGCGCCGAAGGTTTTTTAATCATCAGTAAGCGTGAGGTATGTGTCTCCGTTCATTACCCATCCGTTTGGTTCGGTCATCAGATCGGCCTAGGAGAACACTGCTCTATCACCTAGGCAGGAACTCGTTCAAGTAGGCTTTGGCCAGCAGTCAGTCCCTGTTTTTCACCTTGGTTGCAAGTCATCCGAGGCTGTGACTGCCTCCCACCTCACTGGGCAGGACTGGCTGCATCTCTGTGGCTTGTCCTTAGCGCCCACCAGGGTCTCCACGGGCTCAGGAAATAGGAAACGGACAACAGATGTCTGTCCAGACCAAGTTCTTGCTGGGGAGTGACCATCCCTGCGAAGAGGCCCTGGTGGCACCGCGCCAGTGCCGTGGCAGGAGGGGCCAAAGGGAGGTGCAGAAGCACATCCACTGGAGCGCCCCCCACCCCCCATGGAGTTGGAGCCACAAGGCTGCTCCCGTGGGAGCCCCTTCACAGCGGGACATGGCATGTCCTGCCCGCACCAGGCACTCGGTGCAGGCGGCACAGCTCCAAGTGACCCTCCCTGCCTCGTGACCCCGCACGGCACAGGGTGGGAGTAGGCCGTGGCCCCGATTCTGCACACCCGCACACCCGCACACCCGCACACCTGAGGGCTCCTGCTTTCAGACAGTTCCAAGGAAAGGACAGGACACACCTCCAGTTCCTTTGCCTCTTACGCCACAGTGCATAGTCTTGTTTCAAGCTGCAGAGAAAAAAGCAGTAAATCAAACTCGTAAGTTTAAAGTAAAGGAACCAAACCTTAAAAATTGCTTCAAAAGAAGAGCTTCTGGTTTTGTTTTTAAAGTGAGCTCCTAGCGTCTTTAAGCCCGGCCCAGTCTCAGAGCGGACTGTGGTGGTGTCCTGTCTCCAAGGGGGCCGGGCCCGGGGGCCTCCTCTGTGGCCACCTCCTCTGTGGTCACCTCCTCTGTGGCCACAAGCGTGTCTTCTCCTTTCCTGTGGAAGGCCCCTACTTCTTTGACGATTCTCGCATGGCTGCCAGATTGTCATTCTTGGGCTTTGCATGTTGTTTTCTGCATTTACTCCACGAAAGCAGGCGTGGTACGTGGCAGAGCTGCTCCTGGCGCGCCGGCGGCCCACCCCACTGCGACATCACGTGCCGGGAGCCGGGCACAATCGTGCCTATGTGTTCTGCTCATTTTTTTTACGGGGGTTTTGTCTGCTGCCTTTATTAATATTGTTTTTCTTTTTTCCCTCTCTCTGATAATTTCTTTAACCTTTCCTCACCTTCCGTTCGACATAGCCATGGAGGGTAAGCACTTCGTGTCTGTGTGTCTGTCCAGCTCTGTCTCATACCCAGCGCTCTGCATGTAACTGGTCTGCAGAATTGCGGGGGGGGGGGGCTGGAGGGGCGCAAGTATTCAGTTCTTCACCAGAAACCGTGGTGATGTCTGTGAGAGAGGGAGACAGGACCGTCTCCGCAGGACGGGACTATTCTCGTCCTGTCTTGTGCCCAGAAGGGGACTCCCGAGTGGAACTTGGCTCCCGGGGCAGAGGCGGCCCATGGGCTCAGGCGTGGGCGCCCAGGCCCCAGCCCCCCGCAGGCACATGGCTGAGCGCCGAGTCGGTCTCTGGGAAGGTGCGGCTGCAGCTGTGGCTGCGGCCGGGGGGCCAGTGTGGTGCTTAAGCACCACTGATGGCCTCCCAGAGGCCCTGGGCAGCTCAGCACCCAGCTTACCTTGGACCACATCTGGCGACATCTGTGCCTGGTGCTGGGTGGCCTCCTTCACCTCTGTCCCTCCCTCCCAGGAGCTGAGGCCACTCCCCCTGGAGCGTGGTGCTAGGCTGGGCTGGGGGCGGCCAGTTTACACCGCAGGACCCGAAGCAAGTGGTCACTGCGAGTCCGCATGCGGAATGCTCGGCCCCGTAGCTGGCTTCTTTGACATGCTCCGCCGGGTGTGGGACACAGACTCGTTCTCTGGGGGCAAAGGGCTCTGGGCTCATTGAATCAGTTCTTCCAGAGGATCTGGGGCTGTTAGTGTGCGTGTGATTCCATCTCATTTCCTTTAACTGAGCTCAAAGTTGGAGAAATGATGGCCTCATGTGTGTGTCACTTGGATGAATCATGCCATGTCATCCTCAAAGTGAACTCGACCCCACACGAATGAGAAAAATCGGTTCTGTGATCTGCTTTGATCTCTTTTAAAGACCCTCCCTAACTGTGTCGTGGTGATAGGCCGTCACCTGCCGGACATTAGAAAGATAACAGCTTCTCTGTTGGCAGCTTCAGCCCCAGGAAATCAGCCCCCCGCCCACTGCCAACCTGGACCGCTCCAATGACAGGGTGTATGAGAACGTGACAGGCTTGGTGAAGGCCGTCATCGAGATGTCCAGTAAGATCCAGCCCGCCCCGCCCGAGGAGTACGTCCCCATGGTGAAGGTACGGCTGTCACACCCATCCCCACAGGATGCCCTTGCTCTGCAGAGGCCCTGGCCCCTGGGTGGGGCTGAGCTGGGTCACAGCCGCCGTCACACCCAGGGCTGCTCCCGACCGAGGTCTGGGGCGCTGTGCTGGCGTGGCAGTCGGGTCAGGACGGCTGCACGGTGTGGGGGCATCGCATGCCGCTCGGTGCCTGCAGACTGGCCCTGTGTGGGCTTGCACTGTGGCAGCTGCGACACCTCCCTGCCAGCCTCCCGGGCCACAGAAGGGGTTCTGCCTGGGGAAGAACCAGTTCAGGGAGCACCGTGAGGACAAGGGCGTCAGGCTCAGGGCGTGCCGTCCGCCCTTTGCTGCATTGGCAGGTGCACCCGGGAGGGCAGGCAGGTGGTCAGCATAGTGTGGGTGGAAGTTCCGGTGGCCAGGAGAGTGTGGCTCCTGCAGCCTTTTCTCGTGAGCGTGCTCCCCACCCTGTTCCCAGGGCGGTCAGGCCCTGGCCCCAGGGGGCCAAATTTTGGGGGGAAGTTGCCTCATGACTTGAAAGGTCAGGCTCAGCACCTAGGAAAAGAAACGGAAGTTTTCCTTAGAGTAGTAGAGAGGAACGGAAAATGACACCTGGGACTCAGCTCAATGCTGCCTGTGACTCCGGTGCCACCTGACATGTGCAGTCCTGTCCCCTCAGGATGTCGGCCTGGCCCTGCGCACACTGTTGGCCACCGTGGACGAGACCATCCCCAGCCTACCAGCCAGCACTCACCGAGAGGTAGGGCCCGGCCCCTGCCTGGGGATGCCGGGCGGGCCCACCCGATGCAGGAGCTCCTCCCTGTGCCCTGCGCTGCCGAGGGTGCGCGGGAATCTCGCGGGAAGGTTGCTGGAGGCGGCCCTGCTGACCCCTCTCGTCCTTGCAGATCGAGATGGCGCAAAAGCTGCTGAACTCAGACCTGGGCGAGCTCATCGGCAAGATGAAGCTGGCCCAGCAGTACGTGCTGACCAGCCTGCAGCAGGAGTACAAGAAACAGATGCTCACTGCCGCCCACGCACTGGCCGTGGACGCCAAGAACTTGCTGGACGTCATCGACCAGGCGCGGCTGAAGGTGCTGGGCCAGACGAGACCCCACTGAGCTGCAGGGGCCTGCTGCGCTCCCCTCGCCACTCCGTGTCCACCAGCAGCCAGCGGCGCCTGTCCGCCACCAGCAGGGCCACGCCAACTCTCTGACAGCTGGTTAAAAGTCTCTCACACAAGTTCAGCTACATTTTGATTTGGGTTCATTTTTCCTTTTGTTTTTGAATCGGTGTTCAGAAGAGTCCAGGATCCAAAATGTGGTGTTTTTCTGAGAATGAAAGTCGTACGTGAGAAGCCTTTAGGGTCATGAAGGAGTGTGTACGCTCTGTGTTCGCGGACGCGGCTGGGACTCGTGGGCGCAGAGAGGACGATGGGAGAACCCGCCTCGGAGCAGCGTGCAGACTGGAGTCTGCCGCATGAGAACCCGCCCCGTTTGCCGTTCGCGGACCCCACTTGACGAAGCAAGAGCGTGACAGCTCTGTTTGGAAGGCCGTGCGTTTCAGACAGAGAACAACGGCCCTCCCGTCTTCTCCACTTTCCCCTTCCTGCGGGTCTGCAGGCGTCCGCGGGAGCCACTGGGGAGCAGGCACCGCAAGCCCTCCCCCCGCGCCGGGGCGGCGTGCGGTTTTGTGGGGTGCTCTCCACCAGCGCACCTCTGAACTGCACTGAGAAGAGGCTCCGACCCACCCTGTCTCCATTTTTATATAATTTATACAGAAAGATTAAAGCCATGTTGACTATTTTATAGCCACTGGAGTTAACTAACCTTCATCGTGTCTGTCTTCCCAGGAGGGGTCTGCGCACTGGAGCGGTGGGCATTCTCTGCTGCCCTGCCACCCCGCCCGCTCCGGTCACTGCTTTTGAGAACAGCACCCTCCCTTTGGTCTGTTGGGGGATATAAGTTATTCTCAGGAAGAATATAATGAATTGTACAGTTACTTTGGCCTATTAAAAAGGTGTTACCAGTAAAGGTTTCAGTGTAATATCCTTTCTTTTGGTTCTTTCCCTTCAAGCCATGTAAACTTTTTCAGGTGACTTGGCAGATAAAATAACACAGGAAAGCTCTCGATACTGATCCGCTTCTATTTCTTTGCCCTCCAGATAGGTCAAGGTTGTCACCACAGAAAGATAGCCCTTCACAAGTCACCCTGTTTGCTCCGACTTCTTACTAAGGGCAGACATTTGTCAAGGTAGGTGCTCTGTCACCTTGAGGGGTTCCCTGGGCAGTCCTGCAGTCACCATCCCAGCCTCGGGACCCACTCCTCCAGAGTCTGCCCGGGAAGGGCGTGGTCCGCAAGGGTCCCCCAGAGCTGCGCTGGCCACAGAGCAGAGCCGCTAGAGCCAGGGGCCGGGCCAGGACCAGGGCTGCGGCGGAGGCTTCCTGTGCACACACGTTCCTGCTGGGGTTCCGTGATGCTGACTTCCTCGGACGGAGGTCAAGGGATGGTCACCCTTGTGAGTTTCTCTTCTCTCTGGAGTCTCTCGGTGTCTGAGTTGGCTCCCTCCTTCTCGGGGTACGGAGAAGTGTTTGCCCAAAGTGCCAAGGGCGCGCTGTGGGGCTGCCCTGGGCACATGTGGTGTTGGGCGGCGTCCCCGGCCTCTGCCTGCTGGAAGCTGGATGTCTTCTTCCCTCCTTGCTGTCAAGACCAAACCTGTCCCCAACATTGCCCAAGCGCCACCCGTGGCCACAGGGACAGCGCCCGAAGTCAGTGCCCTTACCCCCGATCCTCTCCTCAGCACAAGGTGCTGCGGATGAGGTTCTCGTGCCACGTGAGTCTCAGAGAAAGGGGCTCCTCCGTTGTGGGAGTGCGGAGGCGGGACCAGTGGCGTTGCTTGGGCACGGGAGCCGGAGGACGGAAAACTGGCCGCCAAGGGCCACTGCCCGTGTGTGGGGTGTGGGCCGGTGGCCTGGGGCATTGGTGCTGTTGGGTGACCACACCTCATCCTGCCACTGAGAGCTGTCAAGTGAGACTGACCCTACCTGCCAAGCACCCTGGACTCTGGCCACCCCAGGACCCCTCCCGGCCGGCGTGCCACTGGGTGGGAGGAGGACACCTCTCAGACTCACCTGGCACACTCGGTGACACTTCGGTGAAGCCCAGTGGCAGTGTTCTCTGGGGTGAGCCCACGTTCTGAGATAATACCAGCCGAGAGCAGGCGCGACCTTCCGCAGTCTCTCTCATGTTGGATGGGGCTCCGTGAGACAGTGCGTTCCCGGTTTACCAGACCAGGTCCAGAAATGCTCGATGTCTGTCAGTCCTTGTTTCATCTTATCAGGTACCCAGCGTGAGCCACACCAACAGCAGAAAGGGGCGTGCAACGTGTGAGCCACTGGAGCGGGGGCGCCTTTCTCTCAGTCCCCGAGAAAAGCCAGTCCTCTGGAACAAAGTGAATGGAATTGTTTGATTTTCCACCCATCAGTTGTTCGGTCCTCATTTAATTAACCTCAAAGCCAAAAGCATCCGTCGTCCTGACAGCCAGCACCGGAAGCTGCTGCTGCTGCGCCCCTTGCCACGGGCTTGCCTGGCACCGCGGGTGTGGCCGCTGGGCCCGGGGCCTGTGGAACGGCACCTCGGTCTGTTCTCTTGCTCTTGTAGCTGCACAGTAGACACATTCGTTATGTCGGGTCTTTGTCAGTTTAATCTGAACTGCTTTCAGTAATCTCCCACATAGCACACAGGCGCTCCCGGGTCTCGTTCTTGGGGCGGGTGCCCTAGGAGCCCCGGAAGTGCGTGTGGGCACTTGGGCACAATGGAGAGCCGCCTTCCGGCACAGCACGCACGTCTGCCGGCCCAGGGCCTCGACCCAGGTGGTCTGCCAGGCGCACACGCCTTGGCTGTCCCCACAACTGCCTGAACTAAGTAAGCTGCAGGAAGAGCTTGACGAGGGCGTATGTAGAGAGTGACGACATATCGGCACAGGTGAAGATGAATTGACATTTCCGTGTCCCCAATGTGCTCTGGCTGCAACCTGGTGGCTCCGAATGAGAGGCGTCTGACGTCGGTCTCAGGAAAGGGCCTTTGCATCCGAGCTCCGCTGCCTCTGTGGCCGCCGCCTCAGGCCGAGTCTTGGTACTTTCTTCTTGGCTTTTCTAACTCACTCGCAACGTTAACCTAAAAATAGAAAGGCATCACAAATAAAGTAAATTAAAAGGCAACTAGCATTTATGTGAGTTTTGTTTTTTTAAAAAGAAGAGCTATTAGCCCTGGCTGGTGTAGCTCAGTGGATTGAGCGCACGCTTGCAAACCAGATATCCGCGGTTCCATTCCCAGTCAGGGCACATGCCCGGGTTGCAGACCAGTTCCCTGCAGGCCAGTTCCCAGCAGGGAACCCATGAAGGCAACCATACATTGATGTTTCTCTCCCTCTCTCCTTCCCTTGCCCTCTAAAGATAAACAAATAAAATCTCAAAAAAAAAAAGATTAAAAAAAAAAGAAGAGCTATTAGGAACAATCAGGCAGAAGCCGAGATAGTGTTCCGAGGAGGAGACGGGGGCCAGGGGCGTTGATGGGATGGGAAGGGACAGCGACGTCCACAGAAAGACGGCATCACCATGGTGCAGACAGGGCAGCGCAGGGATGGGAAGTCCGCGCTGTGTGTGTGACTCTCGGGTGGCACCCCCGCACTCTCGTCCTTGCAGACGGCTCTTTGGGGCACCATGCTGCCCGTGGTTGTTCCAACCCCCCGTTCCAGCGCCCCGGGGTTGGGCCGTGAGTGGTCAGGGTGGTCCCTCCAGGGCATCAGCTCCGGCTCCGTGTTCGAGGGGCTCCATTTTTTAGAGCACTTACGTATACACTTTAGAGTCATGTCGTCAGTTCTGACTTTTTGAAAAGCCCCTGGCAGTTGAGCTCAGTCAGGTCTTGCTGCGCACACCTGCGGGCCAGTGGCCAGGTGGCTCCAGCGCCACCTCCGCAGCAGCAGGACGGGGCTCCTCCCGGTGACTTGGGGGGCTGTGGGGAGGTGGCCAAGCTGGAACCGTGCCCCATCCCAGTGGCCTGAGTGAGTCCCATGCTGGAGCTCGGCATCCGTGGAGCACAAGGTCCGCTGTTCTCACACAGGCGGGCAAGTGCGGGCTCTCCCAGAGCCTGCTTGGCTCTGCTTTCTCAGGCAATGCCTGACAACCCTCTTCTCAAAAGGAGGGCCCAACGCAAGGTTGGAGGCCACCCCCCCACCCCACCCCCGTGCTGCATCGGGCCTGCATCAGGCCAATAAGGGACCACACAGCCCTGGTGTCTGTCCCACTGTCCACATTTGCCCTCAAAACCTTTGGGGATATGCACTGGAGCTTGTAACGCAATGTAAGCCAATCTTCCGGCATTTGGCACACACCACCCCTGACCACGTGAGCCCTTCCGGCAGGTTTGTGGCTGTCTGTGTGGGGTTTGCATTTCCCTGTCTGGGTTTCCAGGGGCCCCTTAGTCCTGGATCTCCCCTTTGGCGACAGGTGTGTCCAGGTCTTTTGCCTGGGTTCTGGGAGCAGTGTGCTTTCTCACTGTTGAACTCCGAGGGTTCTTTCGGGGCCCTGGATAAGGGTTCTCTGCCCTACATGTGGCCTGCAGATGCCTCCTCCCTGCTGAGCTGCCCTTTGACCCTCTCGCGGGCTTTTCCCAGAGCACCAGCGCCCCTGCTGGTGAGGCGAGGGATCTCCCTTCTCACTCACGCACTGGCCTCTGCTGTCAAGCCCGAGGGCTACCTGCCCAGCCCGGTCCCAAAGACTTCCCCCTACTGTTTGGAGTTTGGCCCCTCAGTCTGCTGCCCGTTTTCAGTGTGTCTGTGGAGGGACACCTTGGCTGCTCTGTCCTCACGCAGGGGCCATTGTGTCCCTGGATGTGTCTCAGACAAGCCTGTGCACTCCTGTGTCCAGGGGCGACGCGGTCTGTGGCATCAAGGTGCCCATGCCCCCAGGCTGAGCAGGGAGGGGACACTGATTGCTGACACCCTGGGGACCCTCTCTGGAGCCTCTGCTGGGTGCATGAAACGGCACAGTGATGTGCCCGCTCAGGCAAAGTGACCCCCGTGGCGTACTGGGTCCGAGGGTCAGACTGGCTCGGGTGTGCGTCAGAATCTTCCCCAGTCCTGCACACCCTGGTGTCCTTAGCTGAGACAGGCAGCCACTGTCTGAATACGGTCTGAGTGTTCTAGTTGGACAGGGCCGTGGAAGAGTCCCACCACTCGGGGTCTCCCAGAGCTCCTGGGACCCGGAGGGGCCCATGACAATGAAAGGGTTCTGTTGTCAGGCAGGCTCCCAAGGCTCCGCTCCCCTCCCTCCTCTTTGTAGGAACCCCATTCTTAACACTTGGTTCAAGGCTCTGAGAAGGCCTGTAGTCGGTCAGTCTAGTGGCATTTAACTCCAGTCTTACCAGTGTGTTTGTGACCTCGGCACCCCTCCTTACTGTGTGCAAGACATGGTGTTTGAACAACAGTAATTGATGGGAAGGGGAGGAGAGAAGGAGAGAAATATCAATGTAGGGTTGTTTCTCGTGTGTCCCCCACTGGGAACTGGCCACTGGCCAGGCACGTGCCCTGAAAGGGAACCAAACCACGGTCCTTTGGTTCCTAGGCCCGCGCTCAATCCATTGAGGTACACCAGCCAGGGCAGTGGCGTATTCTGGTCCAGAGAGCGCTACAGGCCTCTGAGTGGAGAGTGTGTGGGCGTGGTGACCACAGGAGGGCGTTGTGGAGTGTGGTTGCTGGTCTGCACTGCTGGGGCTGGGGCTGGGGCTGGGGCTGCCCAGCGCAGAGGACCCTGCAGTATCAGCACAGAGACCCCCAGGTACGGAGCAGTGAATGGTGTGTGTGTGTGTGGGGGGGCGGGGTGCGACCGGGCACCAGAGGACCCCTGAGTACGCCCTGTTTGATCAGCACCTAGCACTGGGCGTGAGCCTGGAGGAGCTGGCGGCCGCCGGATTGCGTGGACCACCGGTAGCAGATGAGGGGCAGGCAGGGCGTCTGGGCTTGTCTTCGGGGAACAAGTGTTGGCCCCACTGGGGGCGTGGGAGGAAAAGCAGGTCCGGAGGAGGAAGTCGGTTTGCAGTCATGCCCCAGAGGAAGGGGGCGGGTCTTCCGCACGGCTTGGAGGGTGCGGCCCGAGGAGGTGGGGCAGGGGGCAAGCCCAGGCAGCGGGAGGACCCCACCCAGAGCCTGGGCCAGCGCCCCTCCACCAGCAGGGGTCGCACTTGCCTATCGGCCTCAGCAGGAAGCGACACTATATTGACTGGCCTGCAAAAGAACCCTGGCTACAAACTTAACCAGCATGTGTGCTCAGAGGTAGGCCCCCTGCGAAAAGACCCGAGCGGCGTGTGGGAGGCGGGAGGTCCCAGCAGTAGCTGCAGGTTACGAAGTTGAGTCATTTGGGGATTTCGGTGTCAGCACCGTGCCTGGCGGAGGGCAGCGACTTTCACTCTCTTCATGTCACAGCACATAAGCTGATCCCTAAAAGTCTGCAGAACACCGGAAATAGAGCTTTTGCTGATATGAAAAAAAGGTATGATTTTGATTCATTCACATCAATCACATGGCTATTGTGTTGGGTGTTGTGGCTCAGGTGGCTACAACAACATTTTTTCACAAATGAAAAAATCAGATTTTTTCATTTGCCAGTGCAGGGGAAAAGAGGTCACTAAACAGAGGTATTGCATGTTTTAGGGGTTCTTGCAGTGCTGCGTTGGAAATGGCTGGTGTGGACAGCGGTGACAACGGGCATGGCTAGGACAGGAGAATACCTCAGTGGTGAAATACGGTGAAGACACAGAAAAGGACTCGACAGCTGAAGTGGGACTGACTGCCCGGCCCAGCCCCAGGGCCCCTCTGGTTGCAGCAGAACCCGCCCCCCCCCCCCCAGCAGTACCCACCACTCTGCTGCTCATGGTGCCCTCCTTATGTGTTGTCTCTCTCTAGCTTTTGGCTGTTAATGGTGCAGCCCTGAGCCCAGCTTTGGTCAATAAATGGAACCACGCAGTTGGCTGGTGGCTTCTCCCACCCAACGGCACTGCTAGGCCACGCGGAGCTGATGGGCTTGAGTCCAGCTGGTCCTGCTTTGGGAACATGGGTGGCCCTCCTGAGCTATTTCTGCAGGGGGGCAGGGGCCCAGTCCTGTCCTGGATAATGTTCCCTGGAAGCTGCCCGTTGTCCTGTTAGGACCCCACCACCAAACACTGGTCCCCAGAATGGATGTGCACAGCCCCGCTCTCATGGTGACACTGAGAAGGAGCCCGAAGGTGGTGAAGCGGAAGACCCTGGCAGGGCACAACAAGCCGGCGGCCCCTGAGGGGCACTGGGCACTCGGTGGGGCACCTGGACCCCACACAGAGCGAGGTGGGCCCAGGGAAGGGCTTTGAGCAAAGCGGGCCCAATGTCAGATCTTTGTTCAGAGGAGACGACTGTCAGGCAGAGAGCCAGGAACTGGGAGAGCGGCTTCAAGGGCTCCCTGGGCCACCCAGGTCACCTGGTCCACCTGAGCAAGGCCGGGGGTGGGGGTCTGAGAGGCAGGATGGGCCGCAGATGCGGGCCCCCGGCAGTGATTTGGTGGAGTTGGGGGTCCTTTTCAGTGTCTGCCTGGAGGAACCGCTGATTTCCCTGCACTTGTTCTGGGACACCCCCGAGGGTTGCAACACACCTACTGAGTGGGGAGCCCCCTGTAGGCAGGACTGGAGTTCACCCTGGCATCAGGCTTGGGCCCCGGAACACGCATCTCCGTGCAGCCCACACGCAGATATTATACATTTGTGGGGCGGAGGCGCCAGCAGGGGAGGATGTTGCAGGGTGGTGGGCACCTTGGCCTGGTTTCCCCTTCGGCTTCTAATCGCCCCCCATTAAGGGACAAAGGAGGCCCTTGCTGGCGGGGTAGCTGCCCCGGAGCCAGCTCCAGAAAACCTCTGGACCAAGGTGGGGAGCGTGAGGGATGGAGGGTTTGCTTAGGCGGAGGCCCTTCCGGCCCAGGCGGGGCCGGAAAGCGTGGCGGCCCCTGGGAGGCCCCTGAGTGCCTGGCCTGGGGGTCATTGGCCGTTGTGGTCGCGTGCGAGGGCCCCGACGCGCTCAAGTTCACATTCTGAATCGGAAGCAAGCTTCCCGACCTTCAGGTTTCGTTAATAACTTAAAAAAAAAAAACAGGCTGAGATGCTGGGGCGCCAACAGGGAGTCCAGCCCCAGGCCAGCTTCGTGACTGAGCGCACCAGCCGGAGGCGGGGTGACGGTGGGGAGGGTCCTGTGCCCCCCTCACCCCGGAGCAGCCAGACCATGCTTCCCACGCACACGGGAGGCGGTGGGGAGACGGGGGTCGGGCTGTCTCGTCTTCCTCTCGGGTCTCCGGCAGTGACGCGGTGCTGGTCCCGCCCCGCCCCGCGGAGGCCACGTCACACATCTTAGTGGCTGCGAGGAGCGCCCCCGCCCGCGGCCCCCCAGCCCGGCCCCGCCCTGGATCCCTGCCCACCCCGCGGGCCCCCACAGCAGCCCCCAGACGAGCGCGCGCCCGGCCGCCCTGGGGCCCCGCAGCCCCGCCCTCTCCCCGCAGCCCCGCCCTCTCCTCCGCAGCCCCGCCCTCTCCCCGCGCCCCGCCCTACAAGCCCCGCCCCGCCCGCTCGCCCCGCCCGCCGCCGCCGCCGCCGCCGCCTCCGCCCGCCGCCCGCCGCCCGCCGCCCGGGCCGCGTCGGGTAAACCTGTTTGGCCAGGCGGCCGCGCCGGGGCGGATCGTGCGGCCGGCGGCTCCCTCGCGGCTCGCGGCGTCGGGGCCCGTGGCGCGCGCGCGGCCGCCCCTCGGCCCCGGAGCCCCTTGGCGGCGCCACCATGTACTCGGGAGCCGGCCCCGGTGAGTCCTCCCTGCGGCGCCGGGCGGGGGGCGGTTGGCGGGCGCGGGCCGGGGGCGGTGGGGCCGGGGCCGGGGAGCGGGGCGGGGCGGCGGCCGCGGCCGGGCCTCCTCGGCCGAGTCTCCGGGGCGCCCCGCGCGGCCTGCGCCTCCCGCGCCGCCGGGCCCCGCGCGTGTAGGCCCGAGGCCGCGTCTGGGCCGCCGCGCCGCCGCCGGGCGGGCGGGCTCGGGGCCGCGGGCCGCGGGCGCGGAGGCGCAGGCCCGGGTCCGGGAGCGGCGGCGCGGCCCGGAGCGCGCTCGGTTTCGTTTTGCTCGGCGCCGGCGCTTCGGGGCCCCTCTCGGAAGGTCAGGCTGCGGAGGCCCGGTGCTGGCCGGCGCCTGGGGCACGAGGGCTGCGCCCCGGAGGCCCGGGCGGCGGCGCCCCGAACCCCGAGACGGCCTGCGGCCCGTTCTCAGTCCAGACCCGCCGCCCCCTGTTCCGGTGCTAATTGCCTTCCACAGGGACGGGGAGAGGTGAGGAGGTCGGCTGCGCGGCGCGCGGCGCCCCTCCTCGCCAGTCAGCCTCTCTGCCTTTGGAAAAGTTCTAAAAAACTTCAAGTGCTAAAAGCAGCGCCCCCCCCCCCTTAAATGCACAGTTAGGAGGGCGGTCGACTTGCTGGGCCGAGAAAGTGGTCTAGTGTTGGGGAGCGTTTTCGCCGCCCCCCGGCAGGCACGTGGCTCCTAAATTTCCCGCTGGCCCTGCCGCCTGCACAGGGCACTGCCTGTCCCCTTTGTCCGCCTGCAGGGCCCCGCCCGGCTCCGCGCTAGGTGGTCCTGGCCCTGCGCTGGTGCTTTCGTGCCCCGGACCCTCCTCCGCCGCCGTCTGCCCGGTCCGGACCCCACCTGCCCCAGACCTCCAAATCCGGAGCCCGGAAGCCCCTCCTGACACACTCCGGCTCCTGGCCGGGTCCCCCGCTGCTGCCTCTGCTCACAAACAGCTCTGTCTGCTCCTGGGACTTCTGAGTGCCTTTTTTTTTTTTTTGGTGTCACTTGGAAAGCTTCTTCGGGGCTCAGCCTGACCAACTTTTAAGGGAAATCAGCGATTACAGAATGGCTTTATTTAACCCTCCACCTGGGAGATGACTCCTGCCTTGTGGGCAAGGGTCCTGGTCTCTGGTGTCACAGTCTTGGGGGCAGATTTGGCTTCTGATGCTCTGTCGGCAGCCCCTCCCCCTTGCACGAGGCTCTCCCCTCTCCTTCCCGTGAAGTGCCCAGCAAGTGTTGGCCTCCACACATCCATTTTTTCCAGAAACTCAGTTTAAAAGTTGAAGGCCTGGAAAAAGTGAAGAACCTTGAGGAAGGTCAAGCTTTTGTGTTGTGTTTGATTGACATCCTCGAATCCATTGGACAGCTCGCTAAGTCAGTGGAGTTCGTTTTAAAGGTAGACAACAGCAGCCGGACAGGTTGAGAACTTGCCAAGGTCGTAGGGCCAGTGGGCATGGGGACAACTGTCTGCTCCCCGGCTGACTCTGTATACTCTCCTTACAGAAGGGGCGGTCTGTCTTTCTGACCTTGACCCACAGTGAGAAGTACCTGTCACTTGCAGACCCAGCAGTAGTGTGGGCACCCACAGGCACCATTGAAACCTGAGCTCCAGAGGCAGGGCTTACCTGACCGGGTGCCCTGCCCCTGATGTGTCCTTTCTTTCTCCTTTTAAAAATTGCGTTGGCCCTCCCAGTCTGCGGGCTCGCTCTGGTTGCTGACTGCTTTGGGGAGACCCTTGCCCTGTTGGCGTCCCTGGGTCGTGGCACAGTGGGCACAAGCTCACCTGGCATGGAACGGCTCCGGCTGAGAAAATCGGTGGGTCTGGCGGGCGGCCCTCAGCTGATGGCAGGGCTGGGGCGAACCCTACCTTCAGGCCGCGTGGGTGCACCCGGATCGCACCGCCGTGAGGCTGGGCAGGCCGACTCTACACGCCGAGAATCCTCATTTTGTTTCAGAGGAATTTTTGGAAGAGTCTCTTCATTGAAACTTCTAAATGCATTTCCTAATTCAGGAGAAGGAGGGGACAGTCATCTGCTGCGTTGGACAGAACTTCAGATGGTGTCGCTGCTTCTCATTGTGGTACGCTAACTAAGCAACTCACCGAGTAAGTTAACTTGTGGAAAGCATCTCACAGGAGGCCTGTGTGGTGTCCTTCACAAGCGCTGCCTCGAGT
Source organism: Artibeus jamaicensis (assembly GCF_021234435.1). Lineage (NCBI taxonomy): Eukaryota > Metazoa > Chordata > Mammalia > Chiroptera > Phyllostomidae > Artibeus > Artibeus jamaicensis. The sequence continues at coordinate 1,978,719 of NW_026522059.1, forward strand.
GTGAGTTAACGTCTGGGCTCGGGTGCTCAGTGTGTTACTGTGCTCAGGTGCTTTGAACCGTTCGAAAGAGGTGGGGTTTGGATTCTCCGGCGAATCTGAGCCTTCGCAGGTGGACGGTAGGTTAGGCTTTAAACCCACTTAACTGCCTGAGCAGATTCCTCCTGTGCGGGGTGCGTTTTCTGAGCCTAACTGCGGGGCCCCTGCCGGGGTTGCTGCAGAGCAGCCCCTGGGACCCCCGAGGTTTGTCGGAGGGCAGTCTGGAGGGGCCGTGGGCTCTGGCACCACCGCACCCTACTGTCCCCCACCCTGCCTTATCTTGGTGGGCGTGTGACCCAGCCCCCCACTCACAGTGTGTGTGCACTGCCCCCCAGATGAGGTGGGGTGGTTGTGCAAAGCCCCTTGGATCTGTTCCAAATCTTGAAGAAGGATTTAAATAAGAGGATAAGAAAAAGATGTGAAAATTTTAGCTCCTAAAACCTAAAGAAGCAAAATTTTTTTGTTATTTCTACCTTGGGTGTCAAGAGTTTTCTCAATGCCCAGGGGTTTATTCTTTTTTTTTCCCTTGTCTTTTATTGATTTCAGAGAGGGGGGAAGGGAGGGAGAAAAAAGAGAGAGAGAAACCCCCTGTGAGAAGGAAACTTGGATCTGCTGCGTATTGCACGTGCCCCATCTGGGGACCGAACCTTCGACCTTTCAGTCTGTGGGCCACGCCCAGCCAGCCAGGCCACGCCCCGTTTATTCTTTCTAACAGGAGTTGCCGCGGCGCTCCTGTGACTGCCAGTCTGACAAAATACATTTTTGTTTCTTGAATTGCTTTGGTGAACCTTAGAAAATGTAACTCTTGATTTTTAAAAATAGTTTCCGCTGTAAGCTGATGTGAAACTCGCCAGGCAGGGGCCGAGTCCAGCCCCCTTGCATCCCTCGGCAGGTTGGGCTACTGCCCGGCTTTCCCGCCCCCACCTTGCCTCGGTCCCCCGAGCTCTTCTCGGAGCCCTCCAAGGATAGTCCCCGGGCTCGCCACCTCCCGCAGGACTTCAGTGCCGCGTTTGAAGCCTGGCGCACTCTTCACCCTGGCTTACCGTCACACTTAACAGGCCATAGTCACTTTCTCTCATATCAGAAGTATGACTAGGGTTGGTTGTTTCAGATCCTGGATTTTTAAAAAGTTCACATAAATTTGGCTTTACGCCTTTTTTCCACACCATGAAATGGGAATAACTTCAAAAAAACTTTTACTTATTAATTTAAAAGAAACGCTGATTTCTTGTTCCACTTTTTTATGCATCCATTGGTTGATTACTGCATATTCCGCGACTGGGAATTGAACTTGCAACCTTGCATATCGGGTCGGTGCTCCAACCCAGCGGTTCCCAACCTTTTTCACACCAGGGACTGGTTTCTTGGAAGACAGTTTTTCCACTGGCGGGGGATGGGGGATGGTTTCGGGATGATCCACATGCATTACTCTCAAATGCACCTCCTGCCGAGTGGCCCGGATCCGAGGAGGCCCGGACCGGTACCTCACCCACACTGGCAACTCCGGGTCCTCCCAGCAGCCCCTGTCCCTGGTTCCCCCCAGCCTCCTGACCAGGTCTGGTGCTGGCTGTGGGCCCATCCCCTGCCCTCCAGCCAGGTAAGATATCATCACACAACATGTTTTTCCCCCGCCTTTTCCTGTGAAGTTTAGGATCCTGAAACTGGCACTGGTCCTCTGCGCTCTTCTCATCTGTCTTTTGGGAGAGCTGCACCCCGTCTCCGCCCCTTCACCTTCTGACCCAGAGACTGGCAGGTGAACCGGGCGCTCTCGGTCACTTCCCTGGGCCACCTGGCCTGCCCGGGGCTAACGGACAGGTCGGGAGCCCAGCCCCCTGCCCAGGAGCATTTCTGAGCCTTGGGCTGGTGGACAGAGGCAGGGCTGACACACGGTGAGCTGTCTTGCTCCTTGGTGTCTTCGCACGTGCTACACCCCAAAGTCTGAAGGGCGCACCTCGGCCTGTGAGAGGCCTTTGCGCTGGGCAGGCGGTGTGCCACGTGGGCAGTCTGGTTCTGGAAGGTGGTCGGGCTGCACTGCAGGTGGGGGCAGGGCCTTGGCAGCGCTCGGGGCCTGGGGAAATCCTGGCAGGCTGCAGGGGCCAGCACAGCGGGCCCTGCGGGTGAGGGGGCTGTGTCTGGGGGGGCACGCGGGCCTTTGCGCCCCAGGCATGGTGCCCTGGCTCGGGCTCTGGTGTGGCTCTGGTCTGCACCGACCAGTGGTTTGTTAGCAGGGGTGCCGCTCACATCTAGGCCCCCATGCTGCCCCCACCAGTTCTGGGGCTTTGGTGAATAGCGTAGCTTTCCTAAGCCTCAGCTTTTGTACCTGGAAAATGGGGGTGGCTGCGCCCCTTGGTGGTCGGGAAGATGAGGGGGCTGAGCTGAGCCGTGCGGGCTGGAACCTCGTGAGTCATGGGGGTCCGGGCGTGGGGCCTGTCCTGTCTGCCCCCAGGGGGTTCCTAAACCTGGATGGAGAGCCCAGCCCAGGGCCCCCCCAGAGGAAGTGGTCCCAGGACGTGATGGGCTGAAGGCTGCTCCTGGTCTCGGGGACCCTGGCAGTTGAGTGTTTGCCCTGGCGCCCTGATGGGGTGCAGGGTGAGGTGGGGTGACCCACCCTGATGGGTGGCCACCCTGGGTCCAGCTGGTCTCCTGGCAGCTGGTGACATGTTAACACACAAGGAGAACGAAGGCCCAGCTGCTTTGGAGGCAGAGTCATGAGTGGCCTGTGGACGTGAGTGGGGGGCTCCAGGAGGCTGAGTGAGGCCCCCCCCCGGAGAAGGGGCTGGGAGGGCAGTGCAGAGGGACCTGGTCCAGGGCCTGCGCACTGCTCAGCGGTGGGGACGGGGCACCCAGAAGGCTGCAGCCTGGTTCCCGCCTTCAGCAGCTGGTCACAGAGTCACCTGGAGGCTTCTCCCGCCTCGGCCCTGCTGCGGGGTGGGCGGGGGAGGAGGGGAAGTGGCCTGGGGACAGCACCCTCCTGAGCACGGGGGCAGAGAGGCGTTCGCCCCGGGACCGCTGGGCACACCCCCGAGAGCAGCATCGCCAGCGTGGTGAGCACAGTGCTAGAAGGTGAGACCGGGGTGTCCTGAAGAGGGCTTTGTGACGGGGGACCACAGAAGTTGAGTGCGTGTGGTCCCTTTCCTGAGAAAGCGTGAGGGCCCAGTGGACGGCCGCACTGCGGTCCGGCCCCAGTGTGGCGCGGGTGCCTTGGGCACAGCCTGCCTGAACTTCACTGGACTTGGGGCAGAAGGGGACTTCTGGAGGTCCCTGCCCCGTGTGCGGGGGTCTGCGGTGAGACTCCTTCAGTGCCCATCTTGCAACAGACAGGACTCCAGGGAGGCGTGGGCCCGGCCATGCGCCGGAGAGCCCCGTTACTGTGGTTCACCGGGTAACCTCTGGGTGTGGCTGGCACCCAGAGGTGCAGAGAGAGGCGGAAACGCTGAGGTTCAGAGGTCAGGCTCCCTGGGAATTTATCTTGACACCATCAGGCTTGTCGGTTGGCAGAGAAGCTAGAGCCCCACAGGCCGGTTCACGCCGGCCGGGGCCTGGTGCCTTGCATCCTGCAGGCCTCCGTGAGCATGGGCGGTGGGAGGCCCCCGCGTGGGAGCGCGCTCACCGAGCTGTCAGGCCCCCACAGGTCAGCCAGTGCGGCTGTCACTGAGCTCTCTCGAGACCCCACGGTGGCGTGGGGGCATTCCCTCCACCGGCTGCCTCGAGTCTCGGTCACAGACCAGGACCAGGGCTCCTGTCCCGGGTGGCTGGGGGCTTGTGTCCAGTCCTCAGTGCCTTTCTGTCAGAGCGTGGCTCCATGCCCCAGTGGAGCGGAGGCAAGGGAGCGAGGGCCGGTAAGGGAGGTCTCCCCGGGCTCTGCGGCCAGCAGGCGGTGGCCTTGTTGGCTTTTCATGGGAACCAGAGTTAATGCCGCCAGGAAAGCAAAGGAAGGCGTAGGCAGTGGACGAACCCAGGCGTGCGGCGCCGGGAGCTCTGGGAGTCGTCGGGTGCCCCCGTGAGCTGCAGCACCTTCCCCTGCCCCCCTAACCGCCCCCCCGCCCCACTGGGACAAGGCCAGCACACTCTCTAGGTCTGGCCGACCTTGCCTGAGTCCTGGTGGTGTTGGCTTAGCCGCTCTGCCCCTCCGAGGAGAGGTCCCTGGCCACATGCCGTCAGGTGTGCATCCCCAATACGTAACGCTCACCAGGTGCTCTGTCCAGGGCAGGGGGGACCAGCCCCGACACCTGGCACACCTGTTCCTGGCAGAGCCTCCAGACCCAAGTGCCGTGCTGTGCGGGGAAGCCATGTAGACGGGACTTGGGCAGGTGGGGACCCGCCATGCCCAGGGAGTGCCAGGCTCTGTCTCCAGAGGGGGCCCAGCCACAGCCCAGTGGAGGCCAACATTCTGTTTGTAGTCTCCACCCAGCCACTCTGGAGCGGCCCCATCTGTGGCTGTGGGTGGGGGACGTCACCGGGATGCTCTGTTCCCTGTGCGTGCTGCCTGGTGAGGTGCACGGTTGATTAGCCATCCAGACACACGGCTCATGCAGGAGCAGGTGTCAGACAGGGGAGGCGCCCTGCCCACCTGAGACTGGCGATTACAGCTTAACCTTGAGCTCTGGTACCTGACGCTCTGGGGATAGTGCGAGCACCCGAGGGGGCGTCACAAGGGAGGCCGTCCCGCAGTGTCTGGGCCCAGGGCCCGAGGAATGGGCTGCTCGGCGCTTCAAGATGCTGAGTACGACGCCTGAACTCCAGGAAGGGAGGCAGGCGTGGTGCTGAGCGTGGGAGCTCGGGCGGGCTTGAGAGGGACTCCGGGCCCAGGAGGCTCTTGGGAGAGGAGAGGCAGCTCTTGAATTTCCACGAGGACCCCTGAGGTTGTTGTTAACGGGCTGAGCAGGGCGGGTGGAGGCCCGGGGTCAGCCTGGGAAGCAGGGCCAGCGTGCTGCCCCGGCCCCTACGCCCCCAGCCTGGAGCTTCTGTTTCGTCAGAGCCCGAGGCCCAGCCCCTGGGCCTTGTTGGTCTTAGGTGGACCCCCCCAGTGGGAGCTGGAATCAAAACATTGCATAAGATAACTACAAAGCAAGGGTGTCTGCCTGCCTCTCCCCTCCCCTCTCCCAGCCCACGGAGCCCCTGGGTGCCGGTCTGAGGCGCCAGCAGCCCCCTGCACCCACACAGGCGGGGTCGGCTCTGCCTGCTTCTCACGGTGGCAGATCGTGACACTGGACTGAACCAGGGTCCAAGTCAGGCCCTGTTGTGACTGGAAGGTGTCTCTTCAGTATCTTTGTTAAAAAGACTTTGTTTACTTATTTTTAAAGACGGGGAAGGAAGAGAGGGAGAAAGAGCATTGATGTGCAAGGAAGCATCACTGTGCGGCTGCCTCTCACACGCCCCCAACTGGGCCCAGCCGGCAACCCAGGCTCGTGCCCGGACCACGGATCGACCCTGCCACCTTTCGCTTTGCAGGATGACACCCAACCCACTGAGCTACACTGGCCGGGGCTCAGTAGCTCCTTAAAATAACAGTTTTGTTGGTAGAGTTTGTGCGGCGCTTAATGTGCGAACCTCGGTGTTTTATCATGTTCACGGACCTGGCCTCACACCACCACCATGTAATTTGGAGCATTCCAGGCCGTCCCACCCCCGAGGAAACCCTGTGCCCGTCCGCTGCCCCTGCCCCTGCCTGAACGGCCATGGCGCCCTCCAGGCCCACAGCCCGCCGTCCTCTCCCCACTTCCCCAGACGTTCTGGTTGCCGCCTGGCCTGCAACGCCAGCCGCTTCCCAGCCTGGGTCTCCTGATGTGTCTTCCTGGTGTCCCCAGCGTGTCCCTCTGTCCTGTGTGGGCTTCGTGCGGGAGGAGTCAGAGCCAAAGGCGTAGCTAAGGCAGCCCCCACTTTGTCGGGGTGGTGGGGGTACTCGCCGCTGAGACAGGCTCCTAGGAGGCAGGTCTATCGGTCTCCTCGCTGCGGTTGCCCACGGGGACTGTCCCACGCTGGGACTCCCCGCTGCCCCCGAATGAGTGTCCGTGAAGGGTGTGGGCGCAGGACACCCGCTGGGGGAAGAGAGACTGGTCCCGAGTGGCCGCATCTGAGAATGTGGGGGGGGTGCTGGCTTCATTGAAGACCAGGGTGAGGAAGGGGCGGGGGGGGGGAGGGGTGCTGGGCAGGGGGTGCTGCTCCCTCCTCCATACAGTGAATGGAAGGCGACCGAGAAGTGCAGGAGCCTCCTCGGAGTTGGCGTTCGTGTTTGTGGCTCCCAGTGATGTGTCGGGTGCCCGCCCGGCTCCTTCGATACCACCGCCCCCCACGCCCCGCCCAGCCCGTGGTCTCAGCTGCCTCTGTGTGCTCCGACTGCCCTGGTGCCTCCTCTGTACTCCTTGAGCGGGTGTTACATTGTTTCCCGTTTCAGAGTTCCATACCCCGACTCGGTACTTGTGTAGTTGTTTCTGAAATTTTCACACCCACCCGCTCTGGTGCCTTTTCTCATGGGGACCCTCGCACCCCATCCCTTTTGATTCTGCAGTCTCAGCGGAAGTGGTCCCCAGGTCTGCCTGCAGCACAAGGGCCCGGCACAGGTCCCCTCTTGGTTAGGCAGCACGGAGGGAGGTGGCCCCGGGGCCACTCAAGGTTGTTTCAGTGGGCGGGGCACCCTCGGGAAGTAAATGCCCCGGAGCAGAGGACCGACTGGGAGGGCTCCCTCCTTCCCCCAGGCCTCCCCGCCGCCCTCCTGGGAGCAAGGGCTGTTGGCAGATGCGGTGCCTGGGACTCTGGAGGTGGTGCCTCCCCCTGACAGAGCCCCCGGGCCGGCTGTCACTCATTCTGTCTGTGAAACAGGCGAGTGCAGCCCCTCCTAGTGAGGCAGGCAGCAGGCAGCGGGACCCACAGGGGGCCCACGAGGGGCTGGGGTGGGATGTGGGCGGGTCCACCTCTCGTGGGACCCCGCCCCCTTTCAGTGATGGGGTCCCACAGGGGGAGCCCCAGGAAGAGACACGTGTCAGGTGGGAATTCTCTGAAAAGCAAAGGCTGTGAAGTAGGTAGCGCAGACCGCGAGGAGGTGGCCGGGAAGCTGGGGGGCTCTGTGTGGCCTTCATTTTTTTTTCTTTTGGTGGACGCAGGTTGGCTTTTTGAGGGATCAGAATTTCATTCCATCTGGGGACCCTGTCACCTGAGCGGCCCCGTGACGGAGAGGTCCCGCATCGTCACCCGCCTCTGCCCTCCGAGGGCCCGGCCTTCCGCTCGGGGCAGCCAGGCAGGTGCGCTGCGGGCGGGGGCCGCCGCTGCGTGGCTCACTTCGAGGGTGGGAGACACTCGATGCGGCTTTCCGGGTGCCGGGCGTCGTCCCAGTAAACACTCGTTTGAGGTCTCTTTCTAAACCTCACAGCCTTTACCTGATTGGCGGGAAGTCCACAGGGTGCGAAACGACCCGGCTCTGTGGCATCGAGCGCGTTCGGTGTCTGCGGCCATCGCCTCTGTCTCGTTCCAAACATCGTCCCCCCCCCAAGGGACACCCGGACCCCAGTCACGCCCCTCTTCCCGCCCCCAGCCCCTGGCAGCCGCCACCCTGGGTTTGTGCCTGCAGACTGGCCCGCGGCGGGCATTTCCCGCAGGTGGAGCCGTGAGGCGCAGGGGCTTCTGCGCCGGCCTCTTTCCCACGCGTGGGGGCCGCACCGGCCGCTGCTCCTCGGGGCGAGAGGTCCTCGTGCGGGCGATCGGAGCGCGGTCTGTCCGGTCTGTCCGTCTGCCCCTCCCCTGAGGGGACATTCCACCTGCCGGCAGGTGCGCACCAGTGTCCCGCCTCTCTCGAGGGACACTCCGTGTGACTCGAATGTGACTCTGAGGAGCTGCTTCCCTTTTCCCGCGGCAGCCACACCGGTTCACGTTCCCGCCATTGGGGTCTCAGGTCTCCTCTGCCTCGCATCCTCGCAGCCACTTGGAAAGTGGAGGGTTTTTTTTTTAAGATTTTGGTTATTTTTAGGGAGGGAGGGAGGGAGGGAGAGAAACATCCATGTGTGGTCGCCTCTCGAGCACCCCCCACTGGGGACCTGGCCCACAACCCAGGCATGTGCCCTCACTGGGAATTGAACCAGGGACCCTTTGGTTCACAGGCTGGTGCTCAGTCCACTGAGCCATATCAGCCAGGGCAGAGAAAGGCGTTTGTAAGGTAATAAAACCATTTCTGGGTTACTTTACAAGTTACCCAAGTGGGAAAATGCTAGATTTAAGCATGTCCGACCCAGGTATTGATCAGTTTTGTGCATTCTGGGAGGCTGGGTACCTGGAAAGACCCAGGAAAGCGCTGTGCGCGTTCCCAGACGGGACGGGACAGGCGTTCCCGCTCTGGGTGCCGGTTAGAGCCGGCGGTGTGTGCCGGGCGTCAGGCCTGGCGTGGCGCCCCGTGCTCCAGAAACAGTGAAGGGTGCGGATCTCACACACACGGGGGAGTCAGGCGCCGCCCGGCCGCTGTGGAGGGCGGCAGGGGTTCTGGGTCCCAAGCTGAAGGAGATGTGACCCAGCTCGAAGCTGGCGGGGGCAGAGGTCCCCCCTGAGCTGTGTGAGGGAGCAGGGGGAGGGGTGCCTGTGCCCTGAGTGTCCCTGGACCCTGGTGGCCACGGGGTGGGAAGTGCTGGGACCATTCACAGGTACACATGGCAGGCTGGGGCGGAGGGTGGGGAGATGGGTGGGAAGGCGGCCGGCCGGTGGGCTTGTTTGTTTGTTTGCTTGTTGTTTTGGTGTGGATGGCTGGTGATGTAATGAGCCAGTGCAAGTGAGCGGATGTGAGTTTGCAGACTCGGAGAAAAGTTTTAAAGGCCTTTTTTTTCAGTGGCGGGAAACTGAAATGCAGACAGAAGTGGAGGGAAATGCAGGATCGCCCCAGGGGACTGCCACTCGCCCAGCGGTCTCCGCAGCCCTGACTGCCCTGTCCCTCGTTCCCACCTCCATCGCTTGAAGCATCTTGTTATTGCATTTGTAAATAATCTTTTGACCATTTGTTTTGAAGTAATTTTAGATTCATAGAGAAGTGGCCAAAGTAGCACAGAGCTCCCATCCCAGCTTCCCCCTGTGTTTCCACCCGGTAGCATCACAGGACGGCCCCTGGGCTTGGGGTGGGGTGGGGTGGGGGCGGGGGGAGCAGACCGCCCCATCTATTGGGTGGAGGTGCGCCTGGGGCAGGGCAGACAGACGGACTGTCTGGCAAGGTGCACAGGCCCTGGGGCACAGACAGACTGTGCTGAGCCACGGCTGCTTCCTGAGAGGCCGGTCACAGAGGCCCCTGCTGTGCACCCTGGGGGGGGGGGTGCTGCACCCTGAGGCTGACAGGAGAGAGGAGCTAGCGCTTCTCCACTCCTGGGCGCCCGGCGTGACTGGCAGTGTCAGCTGCACATCGGGGTTCACGTCCCGGCTCTGTGCGCCCCTTGGCTCTTGGTGCTTGTCCCGTCGTCCGTGACGTGGGGGAGACAGCAGAGCCCATGTCTGCTGTTGTAACTCGCAGCCACGCTGACGTGCCCTTGTGTCATTGGGCCTTCAGAACAGCGGCTGCATGTCACTATTATCTGTGCACTGTGTGTGCAGTCGTGGCGGGACTTCGGTTCCACTCACGTCCACGGCCGTTCGTGGCTGTCGGTCACAGAGTGTTTGGGAACCGTTGTGGTCATCACAGCGGCACTGGTCACTGTTGCCGAGGGAAAACGGGCCCCCACGCGGGATGTGCCCCGGGCGCTGGGTGTGCCGAGCAGGTCCCTGGAGCACGAGGGTTCCTCTCGGTGGGAGGAGTGTCGGGGTCACTCTGGCTGGTGTGACTCAGTGGATTGAGAGGCAGCCTGAGAACCAGAAGGTTGCCAGTTTGATTCCCAGCCAAGCCACATGCCTGGCTTGCCCGCCAGGTCCCCAGTGGGGGGCGCATGAGAGGCAACCACACTTTGATGTTTTTCTTTCTCTCTTCCTCTTTCCCTTCCCCTCTCTCTAAAAACAAGTAAATAAAATCTTTTTATAAAAAGGAGTTGGAGTTAATGGGAGGTCTGGGGCCTGGGCTGGCGAGGGTGGCCCCCAGCAGAGGGGCTCCTGGAGGAGCCTCCTCTGTGTGGCCGTGGTGCCGGGCGAGCCTGTGGGCTGCCCAGTGGAGACCCCGCATACAGTCTCTGACACCCCACCGAGCGCAGGGTTTTGAGCCCAGGGTTTCTGTCCTGTGCCAGGAATGCTCGTGCCCTGGGGCAGGCGGGCTCCACCGGGAGATTGCAGAGGAGAGATCACAGGCTGTGGCGAACGGGCGGGGCGTGGGCTTCTTGTAGAAGACCCTGCTGTGCGTGGGAACAGGTGTCTCGGTGACTGTTCACTGCACGGACAGTGTCAGGGGCCCAGAGGGGCCGGGCGGGCGCGTCAGTGCCCAGCTCAGCATGAACTCAGGTCAGACCTCCGTGTGGCCGGGACGGTGTGCCGGAGGGACGTCCGCAGGTGAGGGCTGCAGGGAGCCGAGGGGACACATGCGAGGGTGTGGCCTCTGTCAGGCTGGGAACGTGTTAAATCTGTTTCTTGTCTTTGCCCCACTGCACGGCAGTGTGCGGAAAGAACTGCTTCTGACCCAACCCAACTCTCTCTCCTCCGTCCCCGAAGTGCTGGCTGTTGGTGGAGTTGGAGCGGCTCCCGGTTCAGCCTCAGCGCTCTGGCGCTGGGCGCAGCCGGCCTCTGTGCGGACGGCCGTGACTGCCCTGGGGCCGGTGGGGCCCCCGTGGGGCCGGCCCAGGGCTGGGAGCAGGTGTCGAGGAGGCAGCAGCTGTTCAGGGCCATCGGGACCCGAGTCCCACAGGCCTGGAGAGGGCCTTGTCACCGTCCACCTGAGGGCATTTTCCCTGTTTTATTGAAAGTGGTTTGTTTTCCATGCTTGCACTTGGCAAGTCAGCTGCAGCCTCATCATGTGCTGCTTACAGGGCAGAAATGGGCCTTGCGACTCGGGCAGGTGTGTGGGCAGCAAGTGGCAGTGCCTCAAAGGGGGTGGCATGGGGCTGCCTGCCTGGAGACAGTGACAGGAGTCACTTCAGTGCAGAGTGAAGGCTGTTGGGGGGCGGCGTGGCCCGTGAGTGCCAACCTGGGGGTGCTTGCCCTCGCTCTGGCAGGAAGGAGGCTGAGGCAGGGGGAGGCGCTGGGCCCCACACCCGGACCTGGGCAGCAGCCTGCGGGTCCCGGAACCTCACCTCGGGCATCACCCGGGGTCAGACCTGGGGGGACTCGGGTCGCCGAGTGGGCAGGGAGAGGGACCAGCGTCACTCCACCAGCGTCACGGGAACGTGTGGGCCTTCGAGGGGAATTCTTGAGAGTAGCACCAACTTAATTAAGGAAGGAAGGGAAAAAATTGACTTGAAAGTAAGTGGGTTTGGAGTTTTCCAGTCTTTTAATTAAAGAACCACCAGTGAAATTTGTTTAAAGGACGCTCTTTTGAGTTAATGAATGCTGACTCGAGTTTTACTTTTGCTTTTTTTTCCCTGGTGACTGGATGTGAGTCACTTCTGGCTGGAACTCCACCCAATGTGCTTGGAGGGGCCTGTCCTGCAGAACTCTGAGCACGGGGGGGCTTCTGTGAGCCACCCTCGCTGCACATGCCAGGCGTCCGCTCAGGCTGCTGCCCCTTGCCAGCGAGAGGCCAGGTCACACACTGCTGTGGGGGACGGTGACCAGGGCTGGGTGTCCGCTGAAGGCACTCTCCACAGCACAGCCCCGGGTCCCCTGTGACTCTCCCTCGTCAGGGCAGAGCAGAAAGGGTCGACCCGGTGGGGCTGGACACCGCCCGCTGGGCCCCGTGGCGTCCGCCACATGCCTCTCCCCTTGCTCTGTGCCCTGACCTTCACCCTCAGCCCTGTCACCGCAGCGTGTCACCGCGTTGAAATGGGGTCCCTCGTGTGCTGGTGCCACCTCTGGTCTCGTAGGTGTGCTGGCCGGGGGCTTGTTACAGCAGGAGGGAGGGGCCTGTGTTCAGGGGCAGGGTTTTGTTTTAAGGTTGAACTGAAAAGTGGGGGGAACACATTGTGGCATTTCCGAAAGTCTTCAGGTGGTTTCCTTGTGTCCTCTGCGGGACCACAACTGACCAGCCCCAGGACCGCTGTGGCCAGTGGCGGCCTGCGACCCCCAGCTCAGGAGCCAGCGGAGGGAGCCAGGTGCTCTCCGCAGAGAGCGGCGCCGCCGGCCGCTGGGCCTCCCCCTCCCTCCCGCTCTGGGGACAGAGTTGTTTAGACCTGAGTAACTGGGTAAATTCAGAGCGAATGCGAGGATGTGCCAAAAATCAAAAAAGCCAAAGAAGGCGCAGGGGTGGCGCCTGCGCCCCTCCCCCCAGGGATCCGCCAACCTCCGGTCCAAAGGTGTTTGCAAATTAACCGGGCCCACCCAGGTCTGTGGCGCCCGGTCAGCACCCCCTGGACAAGTGTGGCCGGCCTCCTTGTTTACTAACAGCTCTGTTACTCTGTCAGAATCCCATTTCCACCCCCTGGGCAGTGGTTTCCTAAGAGACAGCAGCCTGGAAGAGCCGCCTCCCCTCTCAGGCTGGTGCTGACCCCGTGGGGGCTGCGCCCGGCCTGGACAGCATGCCCTGCCCCGCCCCGGGGAGCCCCAGCTGGGGGGCGGGGGGCGCTCATCCTCAGGCGTAGCCCAGGTCCGGGATGTGCACAGGGCTGCAGCGGCTGCTCTCCGAGTGGCAGTGTCTGCCAGGGTCACCAGTACTCCCGGGACCTGAGGCAAAAGATAAAGTGACCTACCCCCCGCCCCTCCAAAAAAAGAAACAGCCAGAGCCCACAGGGAGGCCCGCTGGTGGGTGTGTCCAGGCCCGAGGGTGATTTTCACACTCTCTCCCACCTGTTTTGGGAAACTGTGCGTGGTGCGGCCAGGCAGAGGGGAGGGTTCTAGTTGGTGCTCAGCTGCCGGCAGCCACTTTCGGGAGTTTGACGGTTGGTGGCTTGTTGTGCCAGTGCATCCGTTGTCTGGTCACAGCTCTGGCCCAGGGACAAGGACAGAATCCTGGCAGCTGTCTCGGGACTGGTACATACCCGCCCTGCTGGCCCCAAGGAGCCCTGCGGTGCTGGGCCCTGCCCTCTGTGCAGGGGCCGGGCCTGAGCAGCTCTGATTGGGTGAGGCTCCGGGGGGCGCGCTCTGTGCTCGGGCGTGGCCTTCCCTCAGGCCGGGATGTGTTCCTGGGGCTGGTGGAACTGCAGGGTCTGAGGGCTCCCACACGGGGGCCCCCACAGTGGGGGACCTCCACTGACTCTTATGGGGAAGAGTATCGGGCTGGCGTGGCTGCTGGGCCCAGAATCCGGGGTCCCAGGTGCTGTGGCTGGACACGAGCCCGTGTGACCCAAGGAGAGGGTTGCGACCGTCAGTTCTGGGTGCTCTCTTTCTTGTGCAACTGGTGTTCGAAAACAGCACCTTCGTTTTTCTTCACGGTGCAGCTCACAGACCCCCAAGCGACCCCTGTGCTCTTTTGTGCGTGGTTCAGGCCGAGGGGTCCATCAGTGCTGATAACTCAGAGGGTGGGTGTCCTCCCAGAGCCCCCAGACGGCACTCCCCCTCCCGAAGGATCACCATGGGGCTGGGTGTGGAGAAGACGTGTTGATGGGAAGGGCTGTAGAGGCTGCGCCTCTGTAAACGCGCCTGGTGCTGAAGGGACTGCCCAGCCCACGCTGTTCGGAGGCACAGAGCGCGCTCCCTGGGCCCAGCCCATCACCACGGTGCATGCCCACGTGGGCTTCCTCGCGGTACCTGCACAAGCGCAGGGGCGCTGGCACCTGGCTCCATTTGCCAAACAGTCTCCAGGTCCGGCGTGTTGCAGCGTGTGGTCCGCTTTCCTTGTCTTACAGGGCAGAAGAGCATTCTGTCCTCGGGACGGGCCACAACCCAGCTTGTCCACTCTTATCACTGGGACTTTGGGTTGTTTCTAACCGCTGTGCATTCGACTCTGAAGCCTGTGATCCGCGGGGCCCCCCCAGCATGGCGTGAGCAGGGAACGTGCGTGGCTTTGTCTCGCTCAGGTGCGCGCATTCAGTTCTGCCAGCGGTTCCCAGGGTGCCGTGAGCGCCGCCTGCTGGCTTTGCGGGGAGGGCGCAGCAGGTGGGAGCCCCAGGCGCAGGTGCGCTGTGGCCAGTAGGGAGCGATTCGGCTCCTCTCAACGCCGCGGGCGGTGGTGGGAAGTGCCCTCCGTTCTCCTGGCTGGGGGGCGGGCTGCGCGCCAGGGTCCCTGTGTGGGGATTCCGAGTTGCGGGGCAGAGGGCAGCCAGCCACCAGCCAGCCCCTTGGCTGCGGCTTTGTGACTGTGAGCTCGTGGCAGGCGCAAGCTCCCCATGGAGAGAGCATGTGAGGTCCGCGCTGAGCACAGCGGGTAGGGGCCTGGGTGCGCGCAGGCATCTCGAAAGCACAGCGCTCAGAGAAGAGGGGCCGGGCCACGTGATGTGGGCGGGGCAGGTGCAGCAGGTGCAGCAGGGGCGGGGCCCAGAGTGGGAGGTGGCGGCGCGCTTGTAGGCTTGTGTTCCATGGGGGTGATGACAATATTCCACAATTTGGGTGGTGGCAATGGTCGCACAACACTCTGAGTGTAGTAAAAGCCACTAGATTGTACACTTTAAAAAGGTCAGAGTGGCAAATTTTATGTTATGTGATACTAAAGAACTGGTTCTGGACTGCTCCATGCAAATTCACGAACCAGTTCCGGAACTCCGTGCTGAGCTTGAAGGCGCAGCAGTTTCGCTGGGAGGTGGGTCCTGAACCACCGAAAATGACCTCTGGGCGCCTGCCTTCTCCCCCAGCAGGACCCCGGGGACCCAGTCCCATCATCCCCCACGCCGCGGTGGGCTCTGGCCTTCCCCACGTCAGGCGACTGGAGGTCCAGCTGGTGGCTGGGGCAGCACCACGGCTCCACCACGCCAGGGCTGCCACCAGCCATGACCAGATCCAGGCGCGTATCATGGGGACGCAGCCTTACTGCTGTGAGCTCCGTGGGGAGCCCCTGCCTTCTGGAAGAATCGATTAGGAGGCCCGCCCAGGGAGCTTATCTGCTGCACCCTGATGCGTAACTCTGCCTCGACAACACTTGTCCCTCCGTGGGACGCCAGCACTCAGAGAGGTGGCGTTGCAAAGATCGGGCTGTCCAGACTGGGGAGTTCCCAGTTCCGGTCGTTCTGTGCAAGCTGGGCGGGCCTGCTCCCAGCCCGCGGGTTACATGGACTGGCGCCGGCTGGCTCAGATGGGGCCGGGGCGAGGCTGTGCTGGAGCAGACTGGGACAAGGCCACACACTGCGTTACGAGTGTGTGTTCTCAGACACTGTCCTCAGCCCGGAGCATCCGGGGTTTGTCTCTGCTTTCTGCCAATAGCGACGTGGTACTTCCTGGTACTTCCTGGTCATGGTACTTCCCGTGTGCACCTGTTTCATTAGTAGTGAAATCACTTTTCTCGTTTTGAAAAATTACGGGTTTGAGAGAGAGAGAGAGACATTGATTAGTTCCACTAATTGATGCATCCATAGATCGCTCCTTGGTTGTGCCCTGACTGGGAATTGAACCTGAAACCTTGGCGCATTGGGACGACTCTCTAACCCACTGAGCTGCCCGTCCAGGGCCTAGAATCCCATTTGTTTTTACAGCGACTGTAATTTAAAACGAACAGGGGAGTGTTCTCACGCCAGAGTCTGCGCTGAAGCCCCTGATGCCCTCCGACCACTGAGGAGACAGGTGTGGCAGGGCGGCTGGGTCGAGTCTGGGAGAATGTGACAAAAACCATGTTCTCCCTAAAGAGATGTCATTCACAGAGGTTTGAGCTTTTTCTTCATAATAGTAAAAGTAATAGTTACTTTTAGCCTATTTTTTAAGTTCTACCCTATTTTTTAAAAAGATTCCTTGCGTGCCCACAGCGGCTGCAGAGGGTGTGTTCCCTGGGAGCATGGGGCTCTGAGTGTGCCCAGAGCGCCCTCCTGAGAGAGCCCAGCGCAGTGCGTTGCCCTTCACGTGAGTCTGGGGGGCAGGTGGCTTGGGAAGCCACCAGGGGACTGGGGTTCCTGCAGCCTGGCCCCAGCCCGCCTTCCGCCTCCCGCCTCTCGTGGGCCCGGCTGCTGTAGAAGTCCAGGCAGCCGGACCGTGGCCTACGGCTGGGAGAGTGCCCTGTGTGGGGACGGCGGGGAAGGGAGTCTGTCCACCTGAGACCACTCATTGAGTGCTGGGCTGCAGGTGAGCGGGAACCCGGGACCGCCGCCCTTGGCTTGCCCCGTGCGGGAGGGCCAGTGTCACCTGCTGGGGAGGGAAGGCGTGCCGGTGCTCATGGGGACAGCAGTGGTCTCCACTGGGCCACTTGTAAGCAAAGACCTGAGAGGGGGTGGGGGCTAGTGAGCCGGCCCCCCGGGTATCCCAGAGGGGAGCTCCATGCAGAAGAGGACAGGGCCGTGGCCGGGGCGCTTGAGGGCAGTCGGGTTCCGCCCGGTGCAGAGCAGCCCCAGTTTGGCCTCTGGTCTTGGGTTTCTCTGTGGACATGGGACCCCAGCAAAGACGGCAGAGTTGCCGCAGGGACCCAGGGGCGCCTGGGCCTGTGTGTCGACCTCTGGGTACAACCTCAGGGCTTTAGGGGTAGAGGCAGTAGTTGTAGTCGGGGCCGTGCATGAGATGTGGGGACGCCCCGGCACTGTGGCCTGACCAGTGGCCTGACGCCTCAGGGAGGACACCTGGGGGGCTAGATAGCAAGGGGCGTCTTGGTGGCTCTGTCAGGTGGGCTCATATGAGTCAGGGTGGCCTGCCTGATTTAAGGAGGGGCAGAGAGACTGGGAGGGTCGGTCTCGGAGCCAGAGGGTGTCAACGACCCTGTGACCCTGTCGAGAGAGGCAGCAGGCGGGAATGAGAGACCAAGAGAAAGAGAGCAGGGGTATGTGGGGAAGGTCTGGGGGGCGGCAGATGACTGGGACACGTTGGAGTCCGAGGTGTTTATTGGACATTACGGCGGAGGTGCCAGGAACGGCAGGGGGTTCACAGGGACGTGTGGACTGGAGATGACTCAGTGGCAGGCAGGACCCCAAAAGCTCCGGAAACCAGTGCCCTCACCAGGGAGAGCTGTGGGTGGGTGTGTGGGTGTGTGGATGGATGGATGGATGAAGGGAAGATGGATGGGTGGGTGGGGGTGCGGGTGGGTGGATGGAGGGTGGATGGGTGTGTGGGTGGGTAGAGAGAGGGCACCAGGCAGGAGGAACCGGCCTGGGGACAGGGGAGCGGCCGCGAGGTGGGCAGAGGCGTGGCCAAGTCCCCGGGCTGTGCCGCAATGAGGCAGGGGCGCCCGTCTGCGTGGGGGGGACAGAGCCAAATGCAGGGCGGCTGAGCGGCGGGAGAGTTGAGGGGTGAGCCGAGGACAGGTCGTTGGAGGAGAGTGGGACTGACATTTTTCTCTTTCAAAGATTTGCTTTTTTAATTTATCTTTAAAGATTTTATTTCTTTAGAGAGAGAGGGAGGGAGGGAGAAAGAGAGGGACAGAAACATCAGTTGGTTGTCTCTCACACGCCCCCTACTGGGGACCTGGCCCGCAACCCGATTCACACCCTCCCCGAGGATGGAACCGCGGCTGGAGGATGTCTTCCCTGCCCGTGCACACCGGCTTCAAGCACCGCCCTCTGCTTCCGACCTCAGAAGCAGCCCTTCCTCACTTCGTGGGGGTGACACCTGGGGGGGGCTTTAGTCAGGTGGCTTGTTGGGTCACAGGCACCCCTCTGTCCTCAGTGGCTGGGGGCTTCAGTCTCCTTCCTTTGTGTTTTCTTTTCCTAAGTCCCAGAGGGTCTTGATTTCCAGGCCAGGAGAAAGACGGAAGCAGGGTGAGGGGTGTGCTGGACTCGCCCCCCGCTGAAGAAATGGCCTTTCGGCGGCCCCATGTGGCGCTGACCGCCGGGCCGGGGCGGCAGGGCCCTGCAGGTCCCCCAGCTCACCGCACGGAGGAGCGGGGCTGAAATGGCGTGCTTTTTGTTCTGGGCATCACTGGTTTCTCAATTCCTTTCCCTTAAAATCGGTCAGGACAAGAGGTGGCATCGTGAATGTGGCTTCAGCCGACCCGAAGTTCGCTGCAGACACCGGGCGCTGGCTCGTCCTGGTCCTCACAGACCTCCCGGCCGGGCGGCGGGCGGGGCGGACCCCTGGGCGAGGGCGCACGGGACCCAGCAGTCCATGTTCCCCAAGGGGGGCGCGGCGGCCCCCCCTCCATGAGGGTGTGCCAGGAAGGGCACCCAAATGAGGTGGTTTCCTGCACCTCAGAGTGACTGGACCGTGGAGCCTGTGGGGGGGTAGGGGGATCCCCTCTGAGTCAGAAGGCGTGGGAGGGGCGTCCTGGGCTTGGAGCAGAAACACCAGGGCAGGGGGTTCTTTTATAGGGGCTCAGGAGGTGTCCCCTTTACTGGGGGCACAGAACTGAGTCGGGGCCCAGATCTTTCAGTCCGGGGGTATGTTTGCTGGCGGTGGTGAGGGGCAGGGCCAGCACCTGACACCCTGCCCCAGCCCATGGGCGCCCTGAGTCGTGCCCGCACGAATACTCGGGTGCTGGCTGGTTCAGCTGCCCGCCCACCCTCCGCGCCCCGGGGCCCCCACCCCGACTGGGCTTTGAAATCTCTCTGGACGTCTGTGAGGTGGGGTGATGACCGAGCTTAGCCCCCAGTTTTTATTTTCACATCAGATGCCCGGAATGTGTCCCTCGCCGCTTCCGTCGGCCGTGAGGGGGGCTGTGTTATTACTGTCGTGACGACAGGAGGGCCCCAACAGTGAGCCGGGCGAGCGACCACGCGCGGAGTTGCTGTCCGTGCTCTGCCCTGGTCCCCACAGGGCCCCGTGCGTGCCCCGGGTGGGAGCCAGGGTGTGACCGCACCGTCTGAAACTTCCTCCCACTGGTGCCACAAGGAGTCTGTCCCGGGCAGTGGCCGTGGGCGTGGCGTGGCCACCGCGGCTCATTTCTCCGACCCTCCGGCGGTGGCGGTGGCACCGGCATGTCGTCTGTCCTTCGCCGTCACAAAGCGGGTGAAGGCTCCCAGTGTCCGAGGGTTTTGGGGTGAACGCGTGGGGGTCGTGTTACCCCAGGGCAAAGGGCGCGCAGTCTACGAATTTCCGACACAGGTTTTAAGTGCCGTAGATGGTTGAGCTTACCTCTGTGGGCCTCTGCTTTTTGGCTCCAAGAAAGAGCCTTTCCGCCCAAAACCGCCACAGGTCATAGCGTTTTAAGATACTTCTTTGGGCGTTTTTGTTTCGTTTAAAGATACTGTTTACCCTGTTGTGCTGATTTGGAGGTTATTTCGTAAGGAAGATATGAGGGAGCTCGTCTTAATTCTCCCCCCTCAAAAATTCGGAAGCCTGCTGTAAGTCTGTCCTTGACTCTGTCCGTTCCATGGACGGAAAGGCCCCGGAGCCCCTGGGACTGTGACCGCTCGCCACTCTGGCGCTGGGGTTCCTCCCGCCCCACCCTGCGTGGAAGGCGAGTGCCCTGAGAACGGGATGGCGGCGTGCGGCCTTGGTGGGCGGGGGGAGTTGGGGGCTCTGGTGCCCTCGCTGCGGATTGGGTGGACCCGGGCGCCCACGGAGTTGCAGGCCACGGCTCTCGCAGGTTTCAACCATCCCAGTCTCAGAGGACCTGTGTGTAGCCTGTGCGTGGGTTTCTGGGCACCTTGGTCCCCATCCATGTCATTCTGCATCCCGGTGACAGCCAGACGAGCCGCTGCCACACTGGAAGCCTGTCTGCCCTGAGCCTGCCGCACCGGTGTGTCTGTCTTCCCGCCGTTGCGGGAGCTTCAAATGGCAGTGCCCGTTGCAGAGGGAAGGACGCTCGCTCTGCCGGTGCCGGGGCTGTTTGGGGGGGGCGGGCAGGAGGGCGGGTGGCCTTGTGTGTTTGGGGCGATTTAAAGAAAGATTTGGGGTCTCTGGAGAGAAAGGCCACCCTGAAGCCTGAGAGACGTCGTGCGGACCCGTCTGTGGGGGGTCAGGCCGGTCGGTGAGCCGCGGTGACCCGGGCTCAGCTGCAGACTGCTCCTGATGGGCGGGTGTGTCTGAGTGCCGGCCCTGCGGTCTGGCGGCAGGTGCAGGGGGCCGTCACCCTCCCTTCGGTCACGGGTCCTCGTCTGCGAGCTGAGGACACCGCATGTCTGACAGCGTGGATGTCAGTAGCCGGAAGGTACCGGTGCCCTTCCCGTGCCTGGCACGCGCCGGCACC
The DNA here is from genome assembly GCF_021234435.1 of Artibeus jamaicensis. NCBI lineage: Eukaryota > Metazoa > Chordata > Mammalia > Chiroptera > Phyllostomidae > Artibeus > Artibeus jamaicensis. The sequence continues at coordinate 1,998,916 of NW_026522059.1, forward strand.
TTGCCCTGGGCCGGTGCAGGCTGCCTGCAGAAGACGGGCCGCCCTCACGGGGCCCCGTGTCTGTGCATGGGCCCCGGCACTGGGCTCTGCTCTGTGGAGGCGCTTCTGCCAAGGAGCGGGACACCGAGCCCCTCTTTCCTTCCCGTCCGCTGGCTCCTTCGTTGGCCCCTCGTTCGCACGCTCACCCAGAGGGTGCGCAAAACCAGGCCCTCCACGCCTGGTGCCGCTCCCATTCCAGCGGGAGCATGTGCTTGGCAGACCGGCGCGGGGCAAACACGGGTCCAGAAAGGGGCAGCGCCGCGGAGGCGGCCGGGAGAGCACGCGTGGGAGCTGGTCCTCGCGGAGCTGGACCCGGGCGGATGCCGCACGGCCGAGCTTCCGGCAGGCCGGCAGCAGGGAGGCCCCGGGGACCGTGTCTGTGGAGGCGAGGGCGTCCCTGATCCCCCCACGTCCGTGGTGCTGCTTCCAGAGGGAGGGCGGCGGCACGTGGGAGGGACATTGCTAATTTACGAAGGGAGCTTCGTGAAAGCCGTTTTCACAGTGAAGAAGTCTCCCTCTCCAGATCCCAGGGGGGCTTGGGGGCCCTTTCTAGGAGGTGGTGTTTTGAATGACAGTTGGGGTTGCCGGCTGGACCACAAAACCCCACGTAGAAACCTGCTGCAGAGATTTCCGGGGGCCGCGGCAGGTGAAGAGGGGTCCCGTGGGCTGCCAGCGGGAAGGAGCCGGGTTTGTGTCGTGCGCCTGGAGCGTGTGCCGCGGCTGCAAGGAGGCCTGCGTATTTTTAGGCTCTTACTCACTCAGCCACAAGTGCCGGGCGGAGCATCTGAGTCATGACTGGCAGGGGCCGGGACCACGCTGTTGCCGGGGTGACGGCTCGCGGCTTGGGTTGGGTTTGCCCGGCTGAGACAGACTGGAATTTCCCAGAGAGTTTTTACTGAGAGAAAGAAACTGGAGACTTACGGGAACTGTGGCCTGTGCGGAGGTGACACATGTCCTGAGAACAGCTGTGACCCACCGTGGGCTGCTTTCCCGCGGGGCCCCCAACCCCGCAGTGCAGAGCCCGCCCAGGGTTGCCTCCGGGGCCCCCCCCCCCCCCCGCCCCCCGGTTCTCGTTTTCCTCTTCTTCCCACAGTGGAGGCCATGACCGAACAGACCCAAGGGAGTGGAAATGACTGTCCCTCCTGAGGGTGGGGACATGGCCTTGGGTTTGTTGTCACATGGGAACCCCTAGCGGTGTCACTGACTCTCCTGAGGCCACCATGTGCTGATCCCAGAATCTCCTGAAGGGTTGGGGATTGCATGCCTGCGGCCTCTGCCCTGGCTGGGGGCCTCCGAGGGGCACAGAGTCCCTTGTCCTCCCTGCCCTGCCACATGTCCCTCTGCATTCATCGCGTGTCCTTCTGGAAGGCACTCCTGTCACCAGCCAGGCTGCCGTGAGTGTGATGGGCAGACATGGCCCAGTCAGTGTGGCGGCCATCCGGAGACCTAGCCGTCCCGAGACCTGCCTGTGTGGGCCTCAGCTGGTCTGGGGGTGGCGACCACGTGTCCTGGTTTCAGCCCGAGGGGGTTGGTGACACAGCACCTGCTCCTGGGTCTGCGCCCAAGCAGCGTGGGAGGCAGGACCCAGGGACCCAAAGCCTCTGTTTCCTCCTCTTCGGGGGGACGTCCGGAGGCGCCAAGGAACTGTCTCCAGCCCTGAGAGGTTTTTCTGGTCCTCACCCGGGAACACGTTCACTGGTGTTCGAGAGGGACAGGAGAAAGAGACTTGGACTGGCCGAGTGGCATACCATCCCTGACCGACGGGGGTGGACCCCGCGGCCCTTGGTATACGGGGCGGCACTCCAGCCAGCCGAGCACCTGGCCAGGACCCGCTCTGTTTTGGTCACTCCTTTGCCTTCGCAGTTTCCGGCTGGTGCCCAGTAGAGTAAACACACTTCTAAAGGGCAGGCGGTGATGCGCGGCTCTGTGTCCTGACGCCCAGGCCCAGGTTGGGAGGAGCTGAGGCCTGGGTGCTGGTGGCTCCGGTCCCATGGGAGGGACTCGTGTCCCCTCCAGAGGCACAGCCAGTTTGCGGCACAAGCCTGGCCCCAGCAGGACAGCCAGCAGCAGGCGCCCCCAGCTCAGGCTCGGTTGCCAGCAGCCGGAGCTGCTGCCCCTGGGAGCCGGGCCGTTTGTGTATTTAATGACTGTGCGGTTTGGATTTTTCGTAGGGAACACTGAAGTCATCTGGGAGTGAACAGTCATACCGATCTTTTTGTTTCTGAAGGTCATGCCGTCATTGTGTGAGGCCCGGGGGTGGGGGCAGAGACAGGAAGTCCCAGTGCCTGGTGCCTGGACTGAGCTCCCGACCCAGCCCATGGGCGCTGTGCCCCGGTGCCCGCCCACGGCCTGCCTTGCAGCTGATGAGTCAGAGCAGTCTGCAGGGGAAGGGCGCGTCACTGCCTCCCACCCCCGGTTTCCAGGGTGGCTTCCAGCTCCCGGTTCTGCGGTTTAGCGCCGAGTATGTGTTGTCTGCCGTCGGGGCTGCCGTTCTTGGCCGCACGGCGCCAAGCCAGCACCAAGGCTTCGGTGTCTGTTCTTGTGGCGCGCAGGCTGGCCTGGGCCCGTATGGGGGCGGGGCTGAGGCTGGGGGGCTGCCATCTCCCCGTTAGGTCCCCCGTCTGTGCCCACCTGGTGAGAACCAGTTCGCCCCATGGGCTTCTGCACAGAGAGTAACAGGTGCAGGACAGCTCGCTGCCCGCCCCGGCCGCCCGCGGCCCCGCACGGCTGAAACAGCCCGCACACCGGGCGGTGCCGCCAGCCTGCTACGTGTGTCTGGTCTCTGAATCCCGGCTCTGCGCCCGCGTGGGGGCCGACTGCGGGATGAGCCTGGTGGGCCGGTTGTCATGGCAGCCAGGACTTGGTGGGCTCACAGCGCTTCGGGAACTGCGCTCCCAGGCGGCTGTGGAGATGGCGTCCAGGCCTGCTCGCGCCCTGTCTGCGGCCTGCCAGACCCCCGCCCCCATTGCCACAGAAACCAGGGAGGTTCGGCAACGCGACCGGCAGCTGGGACCCCATTTTCTCTGCTTAGAGAGGAAGCCACTCTGTCAGTCTGGTGACGCCTGTGGATGGAGCCCTTTGCAGAGTGTTTTTCAGGGCACAAAGCAGAATATAGGGGATGACAAAGAGGCCTGGTCACGTTGAAATACCACCATCAAAATTTCACCATTGAGCCCTGGCTGGTGTGGCTCAGTGGATTGAGCACTGGCCTGTGAACCAAAAGGTCACTGGTTCAATTCCCAGTCAGGGCACAGGCCTGGGTTTCAGGTCAGGTCCCTAGTAGGGGGCGTGTGAGAGGCAACCACCTGATGTTCCTCTGGACATCAGTGTTTCTCACCCTCTTTTCCTCCCTTCCCCTCTCTCTAAAAGTAAAAAATAAATAAAATCTTAAAAACACCAAACGAACAAGTGACTGAGTGACAAACAAGCCCCTGACGGCACTTAAGAAGCAGGGCCAGCAGAGTTTGGGCCACTCTGAATGGGACGCGGCAGTGAGTCTGAGACGCGCTCGGTGTTGAGTGGCCATCCTGTGTCACGAGTGTCCCGTGTTGCCCGTGGTCACAGGCCGCACGTGCTCTGTGTGGGTCCCAGGCTGAGACTGGGGCGCATGGGGCACCCTCACCCCAGGGTGGGCTCCTCTTGGGCTGGGCACCTTGATGCCGCAGCTGCCGGCCCAGGGCCCTCGGCCTGGGCAGGTGGTCCCCGGGTGCCCAGTGACGGGACTCGTGCCCCGGGGACTCACCCAGCTGCCCTGGTGTCAGCGTGGAGCAGATGGCCACGCGGACAACTCTGGGCCCGCCCGCCCGCCGGGCGTGGTGTGCGTGGCGTTCCTCCTGAGGGGGAGACGGGCCGTGGAGCCCCCCTGTGCTCGGGCGAGGCCAGCGGCGTGGGCCCTGGGGGAGCCAGAGCAGGGTCCGCACCCTGGCAGCCCACGAGCCTCTTCCACCTGGAGGCCACGCTGTGGCCTCCACGCTGTCCTGTCTGTCCACGCAGGACCTTGGGCACCCAAGGTTTTCTTGAGTGAAGCCACACTCCCTTCTCTCCGTTGGCTGCTGGGGGGGTCCCGCGTGAGCAGCCGGCGCACCCTGCCCCCTGGGAGACAGGGCCCAGATCTGCTCCGGCTGCCATGCTGGCCTGCAGTGCAGGTTTGTGCGCCGGCCCTCCCGGGTCGGCGGGAGCTGGACAGGTGCTCCTACGAGTGGCTGTGAGTGGCAGTCCGTGTGTCCCGGACCACAGCCTGCACTGCGTGACTCCCTCAGGCCAGAAATGGGGCTGTGCCCTGTGAGACCTCTGGCTGAGGCCTCCTGGCCTTGCCTCTCCCCGCCCGCCCCGCCAGGGCCCCTGAACCTGTCAGGTGTGGCTTCGCTGACAGGCTGCGAGGCCGAGGCCGAGGCCCCTCTAGGCTCTTGTCACTGGGTCTCCTAGGTGTGCTTGGGTGGCCCAGCTGGGGAGACGCCCCCTCTCCCCCCGGACGCTGCCCCGGGCTCTCAGGCCACCTTTCCTGTTGGTGCAGCGTTTCGCTCGGACCCGCCCCTGCCCTTGCCCACTGGACATCAGCTGGGTGTGGACAGAAGTCCCTGGACGGTGTTAGGGTGGCCATTGGTGGCATGTGTCACCGTGAAGGGTGTGCTGAGGGCACTGGACTGCTGCTGCCCCCCCCAGCCAGGCCCCCCCTCACTTTACTCCTTCCCCTCATTTTCCTGTCCCGGGTGCCAGCTTGTCCCTCGTCCCTACCCCATATTCAGGTGGAGTGTCACTCTCTGGAGGGGGCGCCCTCTTCTCGGGGGAGGGGGCACCTATCCCCCCCCCTCTGAAAACCCCTCCCCTGTCCAGCCCCTCGAGGTAGGGAGGGCCAGTGGGGACAAGTCTGCCTCTCGGGCATCTGTTCACGACACCAAAACCTGCTGGCTGCCAGGACCCACTTCCCACTTCCGCAGGAAGTCGGTCACTTGCTCACCTGTTTCCCTGTCACTGACTGAGACGCAGCTCTGAAAAGGGGGTGTAGATGCACACGCTGGTGTCTGCGGCGGTCTGGCCAGCGCCCGCCTCTGGGGCCCAGGGACCCTGCCCTCCGAAGCCGTTCGCGCCTGAGCAGCCAGACCGACCGATTGGTGGCCAAAGAGGTCAGAGGCGGAGCTGGCCGCAGGCCTGGACGGGTCCCACACCCCCACCGGGCCCCGCCCCCACAGGCACCCAGGTGGGCGGCGCAGTGAGATGCCCAGCCCTTAAAGCTTGTTTCTTTGCTCCCGGAAAGAAAAAGAGTAAAACCGAGTCACTCGAGGGCTGAGTCTCCCAGGGTCGGGGGTGCAGTGAGGACAGCTGCTGTCCCCAGTGAAGGTCAATAGCAGTCGAAGTGCGTGCATTTTTTTTTTTAATGAGGATTTTTTTTAAAGAAACTTTTGAGCAAAAATTAAAAGTATTCTGTTACTGAGAAAATACTTTTTCCCTAAAGCCACTGCTTACTTGTACGGATGGAATTAGGGAGAATGGGAGCTGGGAGAAGTTTCTTTATACTGTGTGAACTGGGGAAAGGAGCATTTGCTGATTAAATCCGAGGTCGATGGGGGCCCTCCCGCCCCTCCGTTGCCCGTGGCCTTGTCTCCCTCCCGATCCTTCCTGGCGCCCCAGCTCCCAACGGCCCCCGGGGCAGCAGGAGGCGGCCCCTGAGTTGTGGGAACTGGCTCCCTGCACAGGCACCGCCTTGGTGGGTGTGCGGCGCTGGTCTTGAGAAGGGGGCGCTGAGTTGCGGTTTCTGGGGACCCCAGAGATTGTGGAGAGTTGAGGGCCCATGTGGACCCTGCACCCCTGTCCAAAGCTCTGGAAGCCACCCGTGGGAGGCGGTGCTCAGGTGGGGGGTGGCGGGCTGCGTGGGTGAGCTATGGGGTCGGGAGGCCGTGGCTTTCTTAACTCTGGATGATCGAGCACCTACCTCTGTGACTCGGTGGCCATTGTAGAGGACACACTCTGAGGGACTTGGGCGACCTTCCCTCACCTGTCTGTCACCTTCCTTAAACGGGGGGGGGGGGGCTCGAGCAGGTGTGTCTGGGCTCGTTGTGTGCCAGGCGCTCTCTGACCCTTGGGGGACGCTCATGGTCCCACTGGGGAGACCGGTCGCCACACTGTGACAGCAGCGCAGGTGGCTGTCTCATGCTGGGCAGTGAGTGCTGTGAGCTGGGGACACACAGGGTCGGGCACTCGCTGATGAGTCCTCCGGGACCCCCAGGTGTGGGAGGATGGGGGCTGGGGGCCCCCTGAGCCTGGCAGCTGAGGTCTCTGTGATGGGGTGGACACACCTCGGATGGAAGCAGCGGATGGGAGGGTGGGGGGCACTGACAGCACAGGGTCCCTGGGAGGTGGGCCAGTGCCCACCCCCGCCCCCACAGCACTCCTCTCTGCTTCCGGGAGCCGTGCCCTGCCCTCGTGACCGTTCCCCAAGTGACAGTGACCTCTTTGCTGTTCCAGTGCTCACGCCTCCTGCGCCGCCGCCGCCCCCCATCCAAGGATATGCCTTCAAGCCTCCACCCAGACCCGACTTCGGGACCTCCGGGAGAACCATCAAGCTGCAGGCGAACTTCTTCGAAATGGACATTCCAAAAATCGACATCTATCACTACGAATTGGACATCAAGCCGGAGAAGTGCCCGAGGAGAGTTAACAGGTACCACGTCCCGCTCTACCTGCCTCCCCCGATTGGTGCAGGCGGTCCGTGCCTGCAGCCCAAGGCTCTGACCAGCCCTCCAGTCACCTTCGTCCCAGCAAAGTTCCTTTTGAAACAGTTTTTGTATCGAGTTGCAGTGAAATACGCATCACGAGCTCCATTCAACGAGCTTTGGCCCCTGCCCCGTGTCAGTGCAGTGACCTGCCACGCGGTCCCCTTCCCGCCCGGCAGAGACCCGCCCGCGGGGCGCCCTGTGTGGCCGAAACTCACCTGTTTCTGCGGCAGAGGGACCTTCTGTGGTGCGCACACTTCAGCGCTGGTGTGTCCCTCCCCTGTTAGGTGCGTGGGCCACCGTGAGCCTCCTGAGTCTTTTCTGTGCGCAGGGTGGTCTCGCCCTCACAGATGCTCGGTGAGGAGCGAGGGTGCGGGGACCTGCAGATGCTCTCCCCGGGGGCCCAGGGCGTCCCTGTCCCGCTCTGTGCCCTTGTCGGCGCTCAGGGTGACCAGTCTTTCTGGCTATTGCTGTTTCTTGCGGACAGAGGTCGATTCTCGGTGTGGTTTAATCTTTACTTCCTGGTAACTAATGAGTCGAACGCCTTCCGTGCACTTGTGTCCGTGGATGACACGATGCTCACGTGTCACAGAGTGTCACACCTGTTTATCTCTGGCAGTGTGTGGAGGTTGAGGGGGCTCGTTTTCTCTCCGATCTGTGGGGGTTTTACAGCAGTGTCTCCCGGGGGCAAGTCTGTATGGAAACTGTGTGCTCAGCCTGAGTTTTGCAGTTTCACTTCCTGGATGGTGTCTTTAACGGGCAGGATGGTACGATTTTGTCAACTCCAGCATCTCATTTTGACAGTGGTCACCACGCGGTGGGTTCTCTCTAAGAAACATTTGCCTACCTGGTGGTAACGAAGGTCTGCTCCTTTTTTTACAAGAATCGCAGTTTTTTTCTCCCGTGCCCCGTGCCCTGACCCCCGTGAGCAGGCTGCTGTGTGTGGCGTGTGCTGAGGCTCGGCTCACACGTGCCTGTCTGCAGGGGTCGGCCTCGGCACCTTGCGGGGGAAGCCGGTCGATTTTCGTTAACTGTCAGAGAGCCCCGTGGAGTTTTTTCATTGTGACTGTTCTGAGTCTCTCGATAATGGGTGGAAAAGTGACACTGTTGAATCCAACAGCATCTACCAAGGCGTGAGCAGTGTGCGCTCCCCGCATTGCGGGCTGTGCAGAGAAGACTGGGCACCGCCCACACTCAGTTCCTCTCTGCAGGGACTGGGTGTCGTAATGCTCAGGTCCAGGGGTCTCATTTCGCCCGTTACGTTGTTACTGTAGATGGTGTTTTACAGTTTCATTTTCCAGAGGGGGTGGGGAGGGGCTGCTAACAAGCATGGGGTTGCTTTCGGGGTGACGCGGGGTCGCACAGGTCTCTCTGCGGCGGTGGCGCCCCCAGAGCCCTGCGTCGCCGTGCACCCCCGACTCTCGCACTTTCAGGGCTTCATGGCGTGTGATCGACAGAGCTCGGCAAAGACGCGAAGTTTTTCTCGTTCTTTTTGAATGAGGATGGCTTTACTGCTCTCATTCCCGCTTTTAATGGGTTTTATTCCTTCAACTCGCTCTGTCGCGGCGGCTCAGACATCAGCGTACAGGGCGCTGAAGGTGGGTGCCGAAAGCAGCCGCCTTGCCGCATTCCACGTCCCGGGGATGTCTCCCTTTCACCTCTAAAACGTTGTGATACTCCTTTTAGGATTTTGGAAGACCCCTTATCGGGCCGGGGGGAGCGCTCCTCCCGTTTGCCGAGAACCCACCTTGCCCGAGGGCACCCAGTTCTGTCCCCAGGATGCCGTTACTGCATCTGCTGGGCCCCCCCCAGGGGTGCGATTGAGTGACTTCTTTGGTGCGGGTGGTAAATCGGCTTGGATTTCTGGCAGTTGTGTTTCATTTCATGCGTGTCTTCGGCTGCGGCGTGTTCTTTGTACCTGCTGTGGAGTTAACGTTCGTCGCCGGCCGTGGGCTCCTGTGTCTGTGTCCCTGGCAGACGTCGCTCGGTGCCCTGGTGTGGACGTGGGGCGTCCCGGCCCCTGCTCCCCAGAAGGATGACGTGCGAGGCCGGTGCAATGCCTGAATGTTTGAGCAGTTCGTCCCGAGACCTTTCGGGCCTGGCGTTTTCTCAGTGGGAGGTGCTTCGCACGATTTAATTTCTTTACTGGGCGTTACACTGTTCAGACTTTTCCATTTCTTTCTGGGTCAGTTTTGGGTAGTTTGTGTCTTTTATGGAATCTGTCCATTCCACGTAAGTTGCTTAACTTATTGGGGTGTAAAATCCGCCACAGGGTCCTCTCAGTGCCCGTGGGGCCCGCAGTGACGCTCTGGACTCGTTCCTGAGGTTTTAAATTTGTACTTTCTCTCCTTTTCTTCCCTCCGTCCGGTTTGCTAGGGCTGTCGGTCAGCTTCGTCTTTTCACGGACGCTTTTCCCTTTGCGGACCTCGATCTTGTTTGTCGCCCGCCCCTGTCCACTTCCTCCCCCGGTGGGGTCCTGCTCCTCCTCCCGGTCGCCACGGTCGCCACACGCTCAGACCATCCGCCTCCAGCCTCCCTCCTCCTTCTCTCGCAGTCAGTCCGCTTGGGGCGCGCTTGCTCCCACACCTGGCTCAGGCAGTAGCCCACACGTTTTGATACATTTTAGTTTTTCTGTAGTTTAAAACACTTTCTCATTTTCTTTGTGAATTGTTCTTTAATTTATGGTGTTTAAAAGTATATTGCTCAATTCTTCACTCTTTCAAGATTATTTTTAAATACCCTGTTTTTGTTGGTTGCTAATTTAATTTCTTCATGCTTACAAAACACGCTGTCAGATTTCAGTGTTTTGAAACATATTGGGACTTATTTTATGGCTAAGCATGCGACTTACCTTGTTAAACATTGTAACTTAATTTTACGGTGGTGGCGGTGGCGAGTCCAGGCACCCCCGGTCCCTGTGCTGGGAGGGTGGAGCGCGGGCCTCGGGCCTCAGGCCGAGGTCGTTTGCAGACTTCCCAGGCTCTTCCGCCCACACGGCCACCATCTCAGCCGGTCATCAGGTGACCTTAAAGGTGTGCGTCCACTTTGCTCGAGCACGCTGCTGCGGACGCAGCTTCCCAGCGCTTTTTAAACCTGCCCGTGTGCCTACTTCCACATCGGTTTTGGAAGACGCTCTCGTCGGGCCTGAGTTCTGAACTGACAGCTTTGTCCCGGCACCGAGAAGGTGCTGTGGCGTCGGCGGGGAGTCCTCATTGCGTGTGCGGAAGGGGCAGCTCGTGCTCCTGCCCCGCCCCCTTATGTGCGGTGCGCCTTTATCTCCAGACACTGTTACGCTCACGTTGCTTTGCCGCAGTTCGACTGCGACGTGGCTTCCTTCGCATTTTCGCTTCTCGGGGTCGTTGAGTTGCTCACGTGTGTGCAGGCATCTTTCGAGAGACTTGGGTGCGGTCCTGGCTGTCATTTCCTTTGAACACTTTTTCTGCCCCGTTTTCTTCTCTGCTTCTGGGGTGGCAATCAGGTGTCTGATAGACCGGTGTTGTCTTCATGTCGTTGAGCCTGTGGTTTAAAGACAAAAACGAAACCAAAAATACCTCTTTTTCCAGCTTGGATGATCGTTCTTGATCTGTCTTGAAGGTCGCTTTACCTGTTGTGGGAGTGTTTTTCTTAAATAGTATTCCATCTTCTGTGGTAACTATCTCATAAAAATTGTAAATGCAGATGCTCTTCTTTCTGCTCCAGAATTTTCATTTGGTTCTTTTCCACAGTTTACATTCTGTCTGCCGAGATTCCCATCTGCTCACTCATTGTGCCCATCTTTTTCTTGATGACCTTGAATGTGCTTATGGTGACAGCTCAGCACCTGTGTCTGCTGACCGCACATGTGGGTCATTTCCCCGTCTGTTGCTGTTGACAGGTGTCACCTGAGGTTGCTGGCTCCCCTTCTCGGAACACTAGTTACTGAACCTCATTAACAGGCTCATGGCTTTCGCTGTCTTCTCTGGCCCCTGCCTCTTCCTCGGCCCCAGACGGGGCCGCCTCCTCATCCGGATGGGACTCCAGGTCTCCAGCATGCCCCCCCCCACCTTGTTTCCTGCCCGCAGGAGGGAGTGAGTAAGCTGCCCACGTTCCACTGCGCCCCCGCACCTGTCCTCCCGTTCTCTCCTCTCCTGCGTTCAGGCAGCAAAGGAGGGTGAGTCCAACCTAGTCACTGTGTCCAGGCCGGAGGCAGAACCTCAGACGCGGTTTGACAGCCGACTGGATCACCCAGCTTGCACCGATGTCTAACCAGGCACCCTCCGCGGTGAGGTCTGTGCCGGCCTCAGGCTTTGCAAGAGGAGGGGTGTTTGGGGTTCAGCACCTCTGTCTGCAGAGCTCAGCAGTTAGACATCAGTGCAGGCTTGTGGAAGGTGACGGGTGTGCGTGCTAAAATAGAAAGAGCGCGCACCCTTGGATCCGCTGTTCTGCCCCTAAGCGTTCATCTGTGAAAGATTAGTCTAGGGCTAACCGGACTCGGCAGCCGCACGGGATCCCTTACTTCGTGCGAACTGAGAAACGTGTTTTCTGGAGGGGAACTGGGGCACAGCCGGTTTCAGCAGTTGGCTTTCCCGAAGGCCTTCCGAGCGTCTCCGTGCGCCGTTCGTGCTCTGCGGGTCCCCGTGGGCGGGGCGCTCATCTGTTCCGGTCTCCCACGGCGGGGCCCGTGTGACCCCAGGGTCAGGGCGTCTCCTGAAAGTGGGGGCGAAGGCATTTCAGGCGCAGACACTTCCTGGGCTTTTGGTCACTGGTGGCAGTGGGCTCTTACTGTGCCACTGGCCACAGTGCGCCCGAAGCTTCTTCTAGGAAAACAGTGTGACTCAGGCGGTGTTCTCTGGCCACAGGAAGAGGTGGGGAGAGGGTGCCGGTGAGGCAGGTGGAGCCTGTGCCCTGTGGTGGGCTGCAGTCTGCTGGAGCTGCGCCGGCAGGATTTTCCGTTGTCCGGGCTTGGGAATTGGCTCAGGTGGAACAGCAAGCGGCAGAGGTGGGGCTGGGCTGCATGTCCGTGGCCAAGGCCAGCCCATGTTCCCACGTGTCCTGCTGCCCCCTGGTCTGGAGCTGGCCTCAGCTGCTGCTCTTTTCCCCGCTGTTCTGACAATGTTTGGTGCAGGCCTGGTCAAACTCACGGTCAGTGCGAGGGGCGCAGGAAAACAGAGCCGGGGCTTGTGGCGGCAGAACTGTCCAGCCCTGGGACCAGCCAGCGATATGCAGGCGCCTCCACGCGTGGACAGGGTGGGCCCAGTTCTGTCCCTGGTGGGGAAGGGAGGGTCAGACCAGCGGCCCGCGAGCAAGAGGGGTCGCCCATGTGCCGCCCAGCAAGGGCGGGGCAGTGACCGTGCCACGGGCGCTGGGAAGTGTCCCCAGTGCGACAGAAGCACAGCGTCACAGTGTGAACGTCAGGTCTGGGGACACAGGCCGCTGGGCCCCGCGTGGTCTGCCGCTGCTTTATCACGGCATGTGACACGGGGATGTCTGTCTTTCTGCACCTGGTGGCCGCTCTGGGCACTGTGACACGGGGGACGCGGCCAGCTTTGGGGCCATGGGTGTGGGAAGGACAGTGCGGCGTGTCTCTTTCCAGGTGGGCCTGTTTCTGTAGCTGCGCAGGTGACTTCTGAGAACAGGACAGAGGAGCAGGGGGCCCAGGCAGACTGGCAGCACTGTCCGCCTTTGAGATTTGCAGTGATAACGTGTTTAATGCAGAACCTGCGTGATCAGGAATTAACAGAAGGACGCCTTTTTAAGAGGAGAACTTCCCGTCATCATGGCAGAAAGGCAGGCACGCTACCAGACACCGTGTGAGCCTCTGGGTCAGCCAGCCTGTGCGGTGACCGCAAGGTGGTGAGTGTCCCCTTGTCGCTGCCTGGAGCAAGCGTGTGGCTGTGTGTCTGAGCTGCGCCCGCACCTGGGTCCCCGTCCCCGTAGATGAGGGTACGGGCCGCAGCTGTGTTGTGAGGACTGAGGACGGGCCGAGTTGCCGAGGGAAGTGCCGGCCCGCCTCTGCTGCCGTCTTCACTCTGCACTTGTGTGCACTGGCCACTCTGCAGGGTGCCGGGTGCAGGAAGGTGGGCGATTGTCGGCATAGTGCTAGAACAGCACGTTCCCAGAACAGCCAGTCAAGCAGTCGAGGAAAATTCCCAGGGCTGGGCAGAGTGGGCGGGAGTCGGTGTGTGTCGGGTGCCGAGCCCTCCCTGCGGGGTGAGAGGAATTCCTGGAAATCTGGGGGCGGCTGTGTGAGGGCGCGTAACGCTGTGGAACCGCACAGGTGAGGGTGACTGCAGTGGCCTGTTCTGTTACCCGGTCATCACCAAAATTAAAACAGGAGGAGAAAGCAGGGGAGCAGGGAGGGAGGGCAGGGCAGTCTGTCTCGGAGTTGGTCAGTGTCCGTGGTGGGCAGGGCCCCCGCGGTTTGCCATCCTGTGATGAAACGCAGGGGTGTGCTTCCCGCTTCAGGGCACGAGGCCGGCGATAGCACCATCCTCCCGTGGAGGGGGCCTGGGGGTTGGGGGGCGTGGCCGGGCTTGCCCTGGGGCCCTTTGGGAGCTGCCCAGCTGTAACGGCTGCGCAGCCTCCTCCTCCCCCGAACGGTCCCTCCCTGAGCCCGCACAGCTTGGTGTGTGAGTAGACAGCACGTCGGCAGAGACCAGCGCTCAGACACGCAGTCACCGCTGCAGATGCCGGGCCCCAGTTGCCTCGGCTCTGCTCACCCTCCTGCTGCCCCTGCCAGGAGTGAGGTGTCCACACGCCCGTGTCTTTGTTCCCAAACAGGGTTCCTGTGACGGAGGGCTTTGCCCTCTGGCCCTTCACCCCTTGGTTCCTGCTTCCCCATCCCTGCCCCCGGGTCCTGAGTGCACAGAAGGACTGTGTGAGCGAATGAATGAGTGAAGACTCAGCACAGGGAGGAAATATGTGTGTTTGCTTGTTCTCGGCCGACCTGGTGTCGGCTGGCCCCGGAGCCACACGGCCAGAACGGCGGGAGCCTGTCTCCTGGGAGCTCCCGGGGCTCTCTGTGGGTTTGTCTGGATTGTCAGCAAGCGCAGGCCTGACGTCCACGAGTGATGGCAGTTCGTCCTTCCCCGCAGTCCCCTCCCGTTCGCCCACCCCGCCCCGGCGGCCCCGCCTGCAGCCCAGCACTGCCCGGCTCGGGCACTCTGCCTGGTTAAAGGCATTTCCTTCCGTGCCTAGTGTGCTCATTCAAAAAAGTCCTGAGGGCATGTGAATTTTAGGGAAGGCTGTTTCTCTACATCTTTGAGACCATCATAATTTTAAAACTTTTTTATATTTTGTCTGGCTGGTTCTCGGTTGTGTCCTGAAGCCTGAAAAGTCACAGGTTTGATTCCCAGCCAGGGCACATGCCTGGGTTGCAGGTCCAGTCCCCAGTCCTGGCGCATGCAGGAGGCAACCAACCGATGTTTTTCTTTCACGTCCCTGCTTCTCTTCCTTTCTCTCGCCCTCCCTTCCCCTCTCTTTGGAATCAATAAAATTAAAAAATTCTTTTTTACTTTTTACATTTGATTTTTAAAATATGAATCAACTTTATTTAGATATAATTAGCTCCAACAAGACATGTTCAAGTAGAGTTATATGAGCTTTAAAAACGTGTACACTCAGATAATGATGGTGGCCTGGGGCACTTGGAGGCCCCAAAGCTCTCCCCTGCCCCCGTGCAGCTAACCTCCGCCCCCAGCCCCCCGCCCCCCGCCCCACGGCTCTCGCCGACGTGTCTCTGGGCAGCGTAGACCCGCTGTGGCCGTTAGAAAATGCCACCCCGATGGCATCCTGCAGAATGCGCCGCTTTACACCCGGCCTCTCTCCCCGAGCCTGTTTGAAGCCACTCTGTGCGGTGCGTTGGCAGCCCATGCAGTCGGTGCCCATGGCCCGCCGCGCCGCAGTGCTGCCTGCGACCACCGCGGCGGCCGATGGACGTTTGGGTTGTTCCCGGCCCGGGGGCTGTCAGGAATGTCTGCACACGGGTGTGGGTGTGGCGGTGCGGTGACCAGGTGGTGGCCAGGTATCTCAGGGTCGCGCGGCTCGGCACACGGGCACCGACATTGCCACAAACGGCCAGACTTCCCCTCGGTGGTTGTAGCACTTCACACTCAGGTGTCTTTTAAGAGTAAAAGTGTTTAATTTTCCTGAACTCCAATTTTTTGTTTTCTGTTACAGTTGGTACCCTTCATGTTTGAAGGTATTTTTGTCCCAGGGATCATGAAGATTTTTCTCTTTCGTTCAGTTCCAAAAGTTCCACAGCTTTTAGCTTCAGCCTGTGATTTCACATCAGTTACTTTTATCATCGTCCCGGTAGCCGCCCGAGTTGACACAGGAAATTGCTTTTTACGGGCTTCGGGGGTCTGTCTGTTAGTGCCTTGTTCCACGTCTGTGCTTGTAGGTGAGGTTGGCCCGCGAGCGCCTTCTGGGTTCTGAGGTTCACCGGCCTCATGAAGTGTCGGAGCGTGTGCCCTCTGAGTTTTGCTCGAGGTAAATTTGAGTTTACTTGGTGATCTGTCCTTCTAGCTGAGGCCCAGACGACTCTCCAGTGTCCTCCGGTGGGAGGACGTTCTCCAGTGTTCGGGCCACTCGGCGAGCGGCGTGAACCTGGTGCGCTCCCGTCTGGCTCTCGACGGAGGGGCGCGGACAGCCGGGCACCAGAGTGAGCCCTGGGGCGCGCACGCGGGCCTCACCCACGCGGGCCTCACCGACGCCACACTCTGTTCCGTCTCTTGCAGGGAGATCGTGGAGCACATGGTCCAGCACTTTAAAGCGCAGATCTTCGGGGATCGGAAGCCAGTGTTTGACGGGAGGAAGAACCTCTACACGGCCATGCCCCTCCCGATCGGGAGGGAGAAGGTGGGTCCTTGGGGGCCGGCTCCGGCCTGGAGGTGGGGGGCTGCCCCCGGGTGCCTGGCTGTCTGCATCCAGAGGCAGCCACTGAGAACTTGACACCTCTAGGCTTTTAAATGGGGACCAGAGGCCACACGGGGGCCACAGGCCACTGCAGGCAGCAGTGAGTGGCGGCGGTGGGACGGCGAGCAGGGTGCCCTGCTGGTGTGGGGGTGTGTGACTGCAGCGGCAGCACCGAACTGGCAGCTGGCCTGAAAATAACCGTCAGCCAGGGTGCCCGCCCCGGTGCTGCTCGCACCGCAGGCGCCTTTCCTGTGGTCTGTCTCCCGCCGGGGCTCCAGTTGGAGAGCAGCCAAGTTTCTGCCTAGAAGTGGTCGCTCGTTGGCGTAGCGCCCGACAGGCGGGCTGCTCAGGATGGGGGCGTGTTTTTCGTGAGCGAGAGAGCAGAGGCTCAGCTCAGAACCCACCTCGCACAGACTTTGAAGGAGAGGAACCTGGGTCCCAGTGAGCAGGGGAAAGCCGGCTCCTTCGACAGCTGCTTTTTTAAAAGTGAGGTCTCAGTCCTCGGTAGAGAAGACTTCTTTTTTTCCAAAATTTTATTAATTAACTAATTTTTTTAGAGAATGGGCAAAGGGAGGGGGGAAGAGAGGGAGGGAGACGTCAGTGTGTGTTTGCCTCTCACACGCCCCCTACTGGGGACCTGGCCCACAACCTAGGCTTGTGCCCTGACTGGGAATTGAACCTGTGACCCTTTGGTTTGCAGGTGGGCACTCAGTCCACTGAACCACACCAGCCAGGGCAACACTTAGCTACTTAAACACTCAGGCCTCTGGGAGAAATGCAGCTTCGAGCCTCCGAGGGTCCCAAACGGCTCTCCTGCAGTCCAGCAACCTGCACGCTCACTCAGGCATTGCACTGTTTGGCTTTTGCATTTTAATGATTATCCTTGAAGGACTAAGCTCCTTTCGCCCATCTGGGTGGCAGGCAGGCTGGGTGGCTCTGACTCTGGGTTGTGGGGCCCTGATAAGCGGGGGGGCTGAGAGGAGAGGGTGATACCGCTGAGGGGAGGCGGGCGGGGATGGGGGCCCTGGGCCAGAGGTCCCCCGGTGACTCTCGGAGATAGTGCTGGCACCCTGCCTGGCACGGGGCGATGGGCTGCCCAGCCGGAGGGAGTGCCAGGGCCCTGCGCTGGCCGGGGCGGGAGAAGCACCCCTTGCAGAGTAGCGTGCTATGCACTTGAAATTGATTGACTGCAAAGCCTTGTGTTTAATTTGCACATTTGTTTTTGTTTAAAGTTGTGTGAGAAGGAAAGTATGAGGAGTTTATTCACAGTTTTGTCCGTATGTATTTATAACTATACAAGGGTGGGGTGGGGCATATTTTCTTCACACGGGGAGGGAAGCCAAGTGCTCTTGGGGTCTGAGTCGCGTCCCTGCAGACGTCAGCACCTCAGCCCCCAGGGAAAGAAGGTCTGACGGGAGTCCTTGCGTCTCCCTTCCTCGTGGTGGCACCCTGGGCAAGCCACCGCCACTGTCACATGGGGAGGCTGTATGGAAGCTGCCGCCCGGGCCCTCGTGCGGGTCGGAAGTGAGTGTCCCCCAAGAAGAGCTTCCCCTGGAGTGTCCCACGGCCCTGGGTCTCTGGGGAACTGCGTCCCCGTCCAGACCCCAGATTGTGCTGGTGGTTCAAGGCCCTGAGGCCCTCGACTGATTCTAGCAGCTGCTGTGGGGCCGGTGTCTGTCATCCTCACTCATGTCACTGCCCCGACACCCACAGGAGCCTGCGCACCGCCCAGCACCCGCCCTGTGGGCGCTCGGCGTCTCTTAAATTTAATCCCAATCATTCTTGCCCTATTTTAGGGCAATTTTAGAGAAGCTGCCCAAAGCTACCATGCCTGCCGCGGTGGGGGGGGGGGGCTCGATTGCTGCCTGCCCCCTGCCCGTCACTCGGGTCCTGTCTTGTCCTGAGGTGCAGAAGAGCCCCCCTGTGCTGCCTTTGCCTCCTGTAGCCAAGGACTGTCATCCTGCTCTTCTGTGTGTTTTTCTCCGTAAACTGTTTTCTTTGTTGTGTGGGCCTCTCTGCGGAAAAGGAGAGATGGGTCGTGTTGTGTTAAACCAGTGTCTGCCGGTGGCTGGAGGGGCCGGCGGCTGCAGCCCCTGGCCTGGGGCTCGTGGCCCGCACTCAGGGTGGCAGCTGTCGTCACCTACTCACCCTCCCTCCTGCTGGCCCGAGGCCTCTGTGCGGGCCGAGCTGCATGCTGTCGGCACTGGAAGGTTGTGCAGGGCACTAGCATTCTGTCAGACTGCCGGGTCCGTTTCAGCAGTGACACCATATGACCTGCAAGACAGAGTGGGTGTCCTGTGTCCCGGCGCTGGGTCTGCAGCTTCCTAGAGCTCCCGCCTCTCTGCGTGGGTCGGGGGGGGCATGCCGGGCCACATGCACAGCTTGAGTTACGGACAGTGCCACACAGGAGGCATCACTGGGGGAAGGCAGACTCCCACCAAGTCGCTGCTCAGTGCTCCTGCCTGTTCGACGCATTGGGCGTGTCAGGGCCACAAGTGCCCCGTGGTGACTGCTGACGGGTGTGGGGGTTCTGCACAGGGCAGCAGAGCTTCGGGAGGTTTGAGGAGAGGTGGGGGGCGGCAGGGAGCCTCCTCGGGTGCTCACAGGTGGGACGCTCAGCCCGTCTGCTCTTCTTTGGGCCTGACCTGCCACGTCTCAGGTTCGTGGTCCCTCTGGTGAGGTTGCGGTTGTCAGGGTGCTGCGAACCCGGCTGGCCCAGGATGGAGGCGCTCAGCCAGTTCCCATGCTGCACCTGCCGGCTTTACTCACCAGGGGTGACCTTGAACTCCCAGCATGCCCTCCGGACGTGCTGGGTGAGACGGGTCTTCTTCCTGGGTTATTTGGGGTGGGGGCAACTCGCCCTCTGAGGTGGTCAGCCCCCTGTGCACGTTTAAAACGCCTGCGTGTCCCCTTCCGGAACGGGCCGGGACCTGGGGCTCGGCACGAGACCTGTCTTCATCCCGGAGCTGCGCTCTTGCCGTCACAGTTCTGATCCCATTGCCCTGGCAGCTCTCAGAGCAAGGGAGCAGGTGTCGGGCCGGGTCTGACCGCTCTCGGCTCCTCGTGGGTGCTGGTGTGCTCGGCTGGCGTGAGTGACCCGTGAGGTGGGCCGGCCGCTCTCTTGTCCCAGAAGTGCATACGGGGAGCCCGATGCCACCACCCACCGTGGTCAGACCACAGGGGTGACGGCTGGGAGCCCTGTGTCCTGGGCCTATGGTTGGTGCTGCGTTACTGGCACTGGAGCCTCAGACTGGAGATGGAAGTGTCCTGGTTCACAGACCAGCACCACTGGCCAGCAGCCCAGATGGACATGCAGACTGTCCTCAGCCTGCGTCCCAGCTGCAGCCAGTGCCACCACGCCCCACATGGTGGACATCCTGTGGGAATGCCCATGGTCCTGAAGCTGTTAGATCCGGGTGCTCGTCTCTGGGGACACTGGCTGACAGAGGATGTCACAGGGTCTGGCCATGCTTCTCCCCCTTCTTGTGGGCCTGGAGGAGGCTGGCTCAGGGCCTGTTTGAAGGTGCAGGGGCCTCGCCCTGACCGGCGCAGCTCGTCTGGTTGGGAGCAGTCCCAGTGTTCGCCATCACTGTGCCGGGGGGGGGGCGTGAGGGTCGAGCGGGCCCCTCGGGGGTCCGCTCGGGTGAAGGACCGGTCTCCCTAACCCAGGAGTGTTCTGGAAGCCGGCCCACCACCTTCGACCTCCTGACGGCCTCTGCAGCGGGGAGTGTGCCTGACCGTGTGCTCTGGGCCCCCCAGGTGGAGCTGGAGGTCACGCTGCCGGGAGAGGGGAAGGACCGCATCTTCAAGGTGTCCATCAAGTGGGTGTCCTGCGTGAGCCTGCAGGCGCTGCACGATGCACTTTCGGGACGGCTGCCCAGCGTCCCCTTTGAGACGATCCAGGCCCTCGACGTCGTCATGAGGCACCTGCCGTCCATGAGGTGAGGACCGTCCTCCAGTGGGGACCAGAGCGCCGGGAGAGCCCGCGCTCGGCACGAGGAAGAGAAGGTGGCCGAGTCTGGTGGCGATGGTCACGTGGGTGACCAGGATGGAAACAGCAGCAGGGCTAACCTGGGAAACGGTTTACTTGTGGAAAAAAAATTCCTCAGAATTCGCAGCCCAGCCCAGAAAGGTTGGCGCCCCGTGCTGGGAGCTCGGCCCGTCTTGCAGTCGCCACACCGGCTAGTCCCAGTGGGGCGGTGTCCCGGTTCCGCAGGGGGCGGAGCTTCCCACGGGGAGGGCCTTTCAGGACAGCGGCAGCACCGCTTGCTGCCAGCTTTTGCTTCGTTCTGTGGGATTCCTTTCCCACACAAGTGGCCACCCGAGACCTTGGTGGGGCAGAGCATCGCTGTAATGGCTCATAGCCCGCCAGGCGGCTGGGCGAGGGTGCACTCTCTCCCAGGACGCCTGATCCTCGCACACGCCTGGCACACAGCCGATACTCGGGGGCCACATGGGTGCCCAGGGGAAAGAACCTCCTACGCTGACCCACAGCTCCGTGCTGACCACTGCCAGGACTGACTCGGGGGCAGCGTCCTGGGCATCAGCGGGGTCCCTCATTGCAGGTACACGCCCGTGGGCCGCTCCTTCTTCACCGCGTCTGAGGGCTGCTCCAACCCCCTGGGCGGGGGCCGAGAAGTGTGGTTCGGCTTCCATCAGTCTGTCCGCCCTTCTCTTTGGAAAATGATGCTGAACATTGATGGTAAGCAGAGCCTGGTCTTCCCTGGGGGGTGGAGGGCTTGCTGCGGCACAGAGGTCTTCGTTGGGGGCCCGTCTCTGATGGGGCCCCAGACGCTGCGGCTGGTGTCCCCTGGGGGCATCGTTCTTTTGTGGGGGTGGCAAGTGGACATCCCACTGTCCCTGTCTGGTCAGTCCCCTCTCTCCAGTGTGGTTGTTGGTGTGGCCCCAGGTCTGGCGGGTAACACCAAGGGAGTTGGGGGGGGTCCGACCTTCATGGTCGCGTCGCGAGGTGGGGTTTGTTTAAAACCTAGTTTTCTGCTCAGAGGGCGTTTCAACTCCAGCGGCCCCTTGGGGCTGCTTGGGGCCAGGGGGTTATCGGGCAGCCTGTGCTGGGGCCAAGCCCCCACGGGTAAGGAGGACAGAGCGTGGGCGCCCCCAGGTGGCCAGCTGTGGGAGGGTGCGGCCGGGCCGGCCCCGTCAAGCTCCTCGGCCTGTCTCTCTGTTCCCGCCTCCAGTCTCGGCAACTGCGTTTTACAAGGCACAGCCCGTAATCGAGTTTGTTTGTGAAGTTTTGGATTTTAAAAGTATTGAAGAACAACAAAAACCTCTGACAGATTCCCAAAGGGTCAAGTTTACCAAAGAAATCAAAGGTAGGTGTCAGCCCCGTGCCCGCGCGGCCCTGCCTTCCCAGCCCGGCGGGGACTCTGCCGCCGCGGGGTCTGAGGGGCGAGGCCGCCATCCGGTGGGTCAGTGTAGGGCGCCGCCAACTGGCCTGGCAGGGTGGGCTCAGTCACGTCCTCGTCCTGAGCGCATGGCTGCAGGGCGCGGAGCGTGGGTGTCGGCAGCGCCTCACGACTCACAGGATGCAGCGCAGCGCCGTGCCCGCCTCGCCGCACCGAGGCCCTGGCGCAGCCACGCCGGTTCTGCCTGGTGGCAGCTCAAGCAAGTGCAGGCCAGGGCTCAGTGGCCTGGCCCCAGCCCCCTGCACCTGTCCCTGTCCGAGGCCTGGGGCAGCACTGGTTGCTAAAAATAGCACGAAAGGAGGTGCCGAAAGCCCTGGTGGCCAGCTCAGCCTCCAGACTGAGCCAGACACGGCCCCTCCTCCCCCAGAGCAGTGTCCCAGCTGTGGCCTTGGCATTGCCGGGGCAGAGGGCATCCCCGAGAGCAAGCCTCTTCCAGCCCCGTGTCACCCTTCCCTGGCGCTCCAGAGTGCCCAGCGTGGGCCTGGCGGCGGCTCCCACCGGAAGCAGAGGGGCAGGCCTCGGGACTGGCTCTGCGGGCCGGGCGGGTCCTGACCCTGCGGCCGGCTGCTCTGTGCCACCAGGTCTGAAGGTGGAGATCACGCACTGTGGGCAGATGAAGAGGAAGTACCGCGTCTGCAACGTGACCCGGCGGCCCGCCAGCCACCAAACGTAACCGCCTCCCCCACGTGCTCGGGACCCCTGACCCCAGTCTTGACCCCTGACCCTCACTATCAGCCTGAGGCCCCAGCTCAGGAGCAATGGCTCTTCTAGGAAAGTGATTTCAGAGCCACACCTTCAGCTCAGGGGACCCCAAACCACCTAACAGAACACTGGGCGCCCCCAGGGTAGGATGGGGTTGGGTGAGGGCCCCCCACCAGCCAACTGTTGCAGGTGAGGGGGAAGCTCTTCCTTGCTCGGAGCCTCCAGCACACACTGCTGGGGGAGGTCCCCGGGCACGACCCCCACCCATCCTAGGCTGTGCTTCTGCCCTGACCTCACTTGCCGCTTTGGTCTCCAAAACTGGGTAGTAACTGGCCTGGCCACAAGGACTGTCCCTGGGAGCATGGCCCCTCATGCCTCCACCTGCCCACAGGGCATGGCTGTGGGTGCCCTGGCAGACTTGCCCGGCCCTCTCCTGGGCCCATCCTGGGAGGCTGCAGGGCCTACAGGGTGGGATCGCATGGCCCTCAGGGTGGGAGCAGCCGGAAAGCCCACAGCCTCCCTTTCTGGACACGCCCCCATTTGCCCTGAACTCCCGTGTCCGCGGCAGCTGTCGGGTGTCGCCTGTAGCACACCACAGGCAGGGGGGTGTCCTTTTGTGCCCCAGCTGTAAAGGGAGTACGGGAGGCGAGGGCTCAGGAATATTCCAGGTGACCCAGAGGGCATGTTGCATTTGTCCCCCGGCCTGAGAGAGCAGGTCCACCTTTGGGGCCTGGGTATGCAGCTCGGGCAGGGGGCGGGGCCCTGCCGCCTGCCACCTGCCCACAGGCCAGTGCCTCTCTGCCCCCAGGTTCCCGCTGCAGCAGGAGAGCGGGCAGACGGTGGAGTGCACGGTGGCCCAGTACTTCAAGGACAGGCACAAGCTGGTGCTGCGCTACCCCCACCTCCCGTGTTTACAGGTCGGACAGGAGCAGAAACACACCTACCTTCCCCTGGAGGCAAGTCCTCTCCCGCTCGGCCCCGCCCCCGCCACGGTGGGGGGGGGGCTCTTCGGTCAGGGCCTCTGGCGTGTGAAGACAGGGCGTGCGCTGGGTCCCTGGCGCAGGATAGAAGGTGCTCGGAAAATAAACTCGTTCGCTCACTAGAAAATTCCTTGCCTAGGAAGAGGGCCCACAGGTCCTTGGTGGTTGCCTTTCACTCCTGATCAAGGGCCAGGTGGGACCCCCTGCGGTGGTCCGCAGGTGGACTTCCTTCCCCCTGGCGGGCAGCTCTGTGTCCCCACTTTCTGAGGACACAGCGCCCACACTGGTGGTCTTGGAGGCTGCACTCTCTACCTGGGCAGCTGCCAGTGGGGTCATGAGTTACATGGGGGTGCTGCTGCCGGCCACCTGGCCATTGAGCGGCGTGTGCAGGTGTGCCGTTTGCGAGCGTCCCGGGCACCGCTGGCGTCCGCCTGGGCCCCGGACAGAGCAGGCACCCCGCCCACACCCCTGGCCCTGACACCGGGCCGGCGGCCTTCCCTGTAGGTCTGCAACATCGTGGCCGGACAGAGATGCATAAAAAAGCTGACCGACAATCAGACCTCAACCATGATCCGAGCGACCGCCCGGTCGGCGCCCGACCGGCAAGAAGAGATTAGCAAACTGGTGAGTGTTGCGTCGCTGAGGCCAGTCGTGGGGCAGGACTCCCTCGGGGAGCCCATCGGCACAGGGCGCCCAGGGCCAAGG
Source organism: Artibeus jamaicensis (assembly GCF_021234435.1). NCBI lineage: Eukaryota > Metazoa > Chordata > Mammalia > Chiroptera > Phyllostomidae > Artibeus > Artibeus jamaicensis. Next base: position 2,022,370 of record NW_026522059.1, read on the forward strand.
GCAGCGGACGCTCGGACGGGGAACAGAGCTTATTTCTAAAAGTGCTGGCTTCTGCGAGGACGCCCAGACGCCTCTGAGCCCGCCCTTCCTCCCTCTCCTTTTGCAGATGAGGAGCGCAAGTTTCAACACAGACCCATACGTCCGGGAGTTTGGAATCATGGTCAAAGACGAGATGACAGACGTGACCGGGCGGGTCCTGCAGCCACCCTCCATCCTCTACGGGGGCCGGGTGCGTGCCTGCCGGCCAAGCGAGGGTGCTGTGGGCATTTGGGGGGTGTCTGGGTGCTGACTGCAGAGCAGCACTGGCGACCCCTTTCAGGTCGGAACTGCCCGCAGAGCTTTGGACTGTGTCCCAGGCGGAGAGCTGCTTCTGCCCAAGCCCGAGCCTTCAGGGGCCTTCCCGAATGTCCCGGGTCCCTTCAGGAGGTTTCCAGAATTAGCCTTCATCTCTCCAAAGGTCCTTCTTACTAACCAGTGAGAGTGTCAAGGATGCTGTTCTTTGTATGGTAGGCACCCTGCCAGGGAGGCGCTGCTTTCCGGAGGCCCCGCTCTCCTGGGGCCTGGCTTGGCTTTGGAGGTGTCTGGGGACAAGTGAGCAGAGCCGTTTGCGGGTCTGTGTGGTTGTGCCCATTGACCCTCGAACCTTCTTCAATGTGTAATCAAAGGTGTCCTGACCCCCACGCCCCCGCACACTGTGAGGGGCCTCCCTGCCGCCTCCTGGCTGATCCCCTAGGTGCAGGGCACAGCATCGTGGGTGGGCAGCCTCGGCTTCCAAGGCCACTCACTGCCTGGCGCCCCTGTGAACACGGAGGAACCCTGACACGCACCTTCTTATTGGGGGGCGTTCACTCGGGAGCATCAGTCCTCAGGACCTCTGGCAAGGTCTCGTCATGTCTGTGGGCTTGTTTCCTTTCATGTTTTAAAATGTAAGGTTTTTAAAAATGTTTTAAAGCTCAGAAGGTACAAAGGGATTATAGGAATAAGTCTTATTTTTTCTCAGCTCTCAGTTGCTCCCCAGGAAGCGATCGGTGTTATTTTTCTCCTTTGTAAAATTCCCCGGGGATGAGTCACATTTTTCCCCTCTTCCTCTGCAGACAGCATCTTTAGGGTGCTCTGTGCCTCACTTTGTCACTTAGTACTTTCTCCTGGAGCCCCCGGAAACCCGGAGATGGTTTAGTGTGCGGTGTGGAGCGACCCCTTCTCACCGCGGTGCTGCTTTGTCCGGGCGTCTCCCTCCTCGTCTCTGGGTGGGGTTGTGCCCACCCCACTCCCGTCCCCACGCACCTCTGCATCGCCCGTCCTTCCGCCTGCCCGCCCTACAGCCACCCGTCCGTCCGTCCACTCTCCGTCCACCCACCTGCCCGCCCTACAGCTGCCTGTGGGCCCCCTGCCGCACTGGGCAGTCGGGTGGGGACAACACAAAGACTCGGGTCCTAGGCTGCGGAGCCACTGTCTGGTCGCAGGGCCAAGAGCAGTTTGGACAGCGACAGAGTCCAAGGGTGGAGGCCTGGCCCCATGTCGGCTCACTCTGCGTGCTGTGCCGTTTGCAGAACAAAGCGATCGCCACCCCGGTCCAGGGCGTCTGGGACATGAGGAACAAGCAGTTTCACACGGGCATCGAGATCAAAGTGTGGGCCATCGCCTGCTTCGCACCCCAGCGCCAGTGCACGGAGGTGCACCTGAAGTAAGGCCGCCGCGGGCGGGCCGGTTGTGCGTGGGCTGCAGGGGCAGCCTGGGCTGGGGGGCCCCTTTCCCGGGCATGGAGCAGCGGCCAGGCAGCAGGGGCCCCTCCACGGCACTTCTCCTTGGAGCTGTTGTCGGGGAGGAAAGAAACAAAACAGCAAATGATAATGAATAAAAATTAAAGACAAAAGAAAAGTCGGGTTCAGGGAACAAAGCTAATTTTTAAAAATACTGGAGCCCTGGCTGGTCTGGCTCAGTGGATTGAGCACTGGCCCGCAAACCAAAGGGTCGCTAGTTTGATTCCCAGTCAGGGCACACGCCTGGGTTGCGGGTCAGGTCCCCAGTAGGGGGTGCATGAGAAGCAACCACACACTGATGTTTCTCTCCCTCTCTTTCTCCTTCCCTTCCTCTTTCTCTAAAAATAAATAAATAAAATCTTTTTTAAAAAAAGAGCCATTGGAGCCACATATTCCCGTGGGTCAGTGAGAAGGAGCAGTTGGAGTCCCAGTGGGAAAGACGTTCAGACACAGGTGGGGGCGGGCAGCGGCACCTCACTTCTTGGACGAGGGAAGCAGCAAGAGACCAGCCGGTGAGCGCGGCCCTGGCCAGCTCTCCTGGAATAGCGTGTCCCCTCCAAGCCCAGGAGCCCAGGGAGGGGCCTGGCCAGTGGAGGGCCCTTGGAAAGCAGCGCCACACAAACCACAGGGCCGATTCACGTGCTTCTGTGCCAGGCAGACCAGCGGGAAGGGGAGCTTTGGCTCCCACCTTTCTTGGGTGGAGCCAGGAGGGAAAAGGCAAAGCCCAGGAAGCGTGGCTCGTGAGCACTTAAGCAGAGGTGGTTCTGCGGGGCCTCGGCTCCCGGGACGCTCTTGAGAGCCGACATCGAGGGCAGGAGGCTGTCCCCAGCAGGCACTCCCTGGTCCTGCTGCCCAGGGCCAGCGGGCAGCACAGAGAGGACTCAGGAAGCCACGTCCAGGCTCCACCTCTGGACCCTGGGCCACCCCCCAACTCCTGCACCTGCCCCCAGCTCTGCATTAGCTTTTGCCTGGAGCCAGGTGGTCGTCCCTCAGTGAAACGAAACGAGGAGATGTGAGTGGGGGTGCACACCCATGCGTTTCTTTGAGGCACTGACGTGTAGCAGGCTGAACACCACCTGGCTAGGCTGGGCCGGAGTGTCCTCACCACCACTGCGGCAGGCGATGGTTATTTTTACTCTGGAGCCTAAAATAGAGGCCGCTGAGCCGTCCCCCAACTTGCCCTGGCTTCGCGGGCCTGCTGGCAGCCGCTGCTGGTGCCGCTCCCGCTCTCCTGTCCTGTTTTCTCCACGATGGTGTCACCCACGTGTCCCAGTTGTACTCACGGGAGTAATGGCATCCCTCCGGCTGCTCGGCATCGGTGGCGTGAGTGCTGGGTGTGTGGATGGAGTAGCCTGGGCAGGCCCGCAGGAGGTGGCATGTGGTCACCGAGCGCCAGGAAGGTCACCACTGGGAGGCAGCGCAGACACTGAAGTCCTGTTGTCTGGTGGCAGAATGGCCACAGGGCCTTCCCAGTAACCCGCACACAGGCTCCGCCTGCAGCCTGGGTTTCCACAAGTTGGAGTGTTGGTGTGGCTTTTCCACTGAGATTCCACTCCGCCGTCAAAGCGGAGTGGGTTTCGGTCTACAAGCGTGGTGCCCTGGCCTTGCTTGGGGCCCTGGCCTCGGGTCCGTGGCGTGCTCTTAGTGCGGCAAACCTCCTCCTCAGGTCCTTCACGGAGCAGCTCAGAAAGATCTCAAGAGACGCCGGGATGCCGATCCAGGGCCAGCCGTGCTTCTGCAAGTACGCACAGGGCGCGGACAGTGTGGAGCCCATGTTCCGGCACCTGAAGAACACCTACACCGGCCTGCAGCTGGTGGTGGTCATCCTGCCTGGCAAAACCCCCGTCTACGGTAGGCCTCCGGCCGTGCGGCCAGCCCTGGGGGGTGGCCGTGTCCTCCTCGACACTCCTGGCCACCTGAGCCCTCGTGTCCGTGCCACGTGGAGGAGGTGCTCCTTTTGGATGCATTTGCGTGCTGAGAGAGATGGGGGCCGCCTCGCCAGTCTTGTCCGAGGCCACAGCTCCTGAACACCAGCATGTCCAGGGTGGACAGGGTGCGGTTGTCCCGTCCACCGCCCGATACGGGTGCTGGCTGGGCAGGCACAGTCACGCCCTGCACACAAGGGGGGCCCCTGTGGTCAGCGCCGGCTCCGTGGCCTGGTCCTGTGTTTGCGGTCACCGTGCCCTGCTCAGACTTCTCCGGAAGTTCCCGAGTGCTTTGTACCAGGAAGGCAGGGTGCACTCATTCAGCCCAAACTGACCGGCCTGGGTGAGGGTGAGAGCCCAGGTCCTCCGTCTCGGCTGCTCCCAGGAGAAGGGGAGGCAGGCGATGACAGGGAGGGACGGTGGTCACTGAGGCCCGTTGGAAACGTGGGCTCCCAGTCGAGTGGCATTAGGGCCGTGCCCTGCAGGTGGGCACAGTGGGGCAGAGGCGCCGCCAGCCAGCCCCCGTGTCGACTGCACAGGGCGTGGCCACTGAGAGGCCCTGCTTCTCCTCCCGGTCACGGTCCGAGTAAAGCAGGAAAGAGGGCCCTGTCCGTGCCCCACCCCGTGGGTCTCTGGGACAGCCCAGGAGCAGCCCGGCTGCTTTGAGAAAGAGCCCAGAGGCGGAGGCCCTGGGCCGGGCCTGGTCTTTGGTGTCGGGCTGGCCCAGGCCAAGGGTGAGGGGGCTTCTGGTGCATTTGGTTTTAACTCCAAGCACCTCCTTGTCCCCCTGGGTGCAGTGGTGGAAGGCTGTCAGCCCTACACCGGGAGTGAGCCACGCTGACCTTGCCTCCCTGGCTGAGGGGGGTGAGGCTTCCGCAGGCAGGGCAGACGGGCCGTGCTGGGGCCAGAGCTTGAACCCGTAGGTTATTAGCACCCCACCACCTCTGCCAGGCCCCTACGCTCCCAGGCTCAGCCACGGAAGGGGCGGGCAGAAACTCGGCGGTGGGCGTACACCACATAGCCCTCCGCAGCATCCGGGCAGCCAGGTGGGGCACTAGCTGTTGCCTGTGCCTTCTGTGCCCGCAGCCGAGGTGAAGCGCGTGGGGGACACCGTGCTGGGCATGGCCACGCAGTGCGTGCAGATGAAGAACGTGCAGCGGACCACGCCACAGACGCTGTCCAACCTCTGCCTGAAGATCAACGTCAAGCTGGGCGGCGTGAACAACATCCTGCTGCCCCAGGGCAGGTGAGGCCGGCCCGCCGCCCCGGGTGGGCACCCACAGTGCAGGCCCCCAGTGACGCTGTCGCCCACGGAGAGGCCACAGGGTGTGCTCGGAGGTGGTGCGGTCAAGCAGAAGGACCCTGGGCTCTGGGACCGGGGTGGTCCGGCTCACACGGTTCCCGGGAGTGAAGCAGGCCCCAGGGGACACAGGCGGTGGGCCGGACATTCCCCACCCCACCCCCCCGCAGTTCCGTGTCGGCTGAGTGTCAGCCGTGGCAGCGAGCACAGGGACCCAGGCGAGCAGCTGCGCTGGGGGTGGGGGTGGGGCCGGAGTTCCTGTGCTGTGGGCACTGGGAGCAGGGTCTCCCCTGGGGGAGCCCGTGGGGGGGGAGAGGGCCAGAGGGTGCCCTCGGGCAGGATGCGGCCTTTGGCTGTGGTGGGTGAGGATGTGCTCCTCCGACTTTGCTCCCTGAGGGACCTGGCCCCAGGCCCAGCAGGGACCAGGAATTCTCCCAGGAGAGCCCTGGGGGTGGGGGCAGGGCCGAGAGACCAGCTGGGTGTGGGCTATGAGGGAAAGAGGAGACTGGGGTGAGTCCTGTGCCCCACCCAGCCTGTGGAGAGAGAAAGCAGTGTTCGTGGGGGAGTGAGCCTGCGGGGTCTCTGTTGGTCTCCGAGGGGAGACAGTGGGCATGAGGGGAGGCAGTCTGGTGTCAGGGATGCAGGTTTAGGCATCCTGGCATAGAGGGTGGGGGACCTGGGAGGGTGTAGACAGGAAGGATGGGGACGGCTGGGGGCAAAGGTCACAGAGGTGAGGAGCTGGCAGTGGAGCTCGCTGAAAGGGAGGGAGGGGCCTGGACCCCAAGGCAGGTTTGTCCTGGGGCTGGACCAGTGGCTGGGCAAGGACACACAGGTTGTGGTGACCTTGCAGAGCAGAGTCTGGTTGCCATGGCAGCATGCACAGTAGGGGGCGAGTGCCAGAGCGAGGGGGGGGGAGCTGTGAGTGGCTCCGCCCACTCCGGGAGCTCTGCTGCAGGTTTGCCTGGGAGGGTGTGAGTGAGGGCAGCTGCGGATGCCGCTCAGAGTAATGCAGCAGGGGGGGCTGAACAGCAGGTGGGAGGCGGGACCCCGGGCACCTGCACCCCCCTCACTGCCGCAGGTACCCACCATCACTGGTGGAGAGCAAGGGCTGTGTGGACGTTCACGGCTTAGAGAGGCTGTGGCATGGCCTCTGAGGGCCCCCACAGCCCCCAGCATGGCAGGCCAGGCAGGCAGTGCGGCCGTGGGCCGTGCCCCGCTGTCTCCTCTGTGCAGGTGGGGCGGGCGGCAGTGGCTCAGGGTGTGCCCCACAGCTGCGAGTCTCGCGCTTCGGAAGAACGCAGCTTTCGGATGTCCCCCGGGGACACCCAGAGCTGCCAGGGTTGCTGGAGCCACGCTGGGGGTGGGAGCGGGGAGCCTGCCCACGTTTGTGGGCACTGACTCGGGGTGCACGCCTAAGACACCCCTTCCCCCCCATGCCACGGGGACAGCCTCAGCTCAGGGGGTTCCCAACAGTGTGTCAGGGGTGTTGGGCGGCTCCTTGTGAGCACTGCCGGCAGGAGTCTTGAGGAGATGAGGCTCCTGTTGGCACGTTCCCCCGGGGGCTGGAAGCACCCCGTGCTTCTGGTTGGGGCCAGGAGGACAGCAACCCTGGCACTGACTCTGGCTCCCAGCGCAGGGCAGGGGCGGGGCAGGCCTTTCGAATGCAGCTGACCTCCGAGAGCTCCCCTGTGGCCCTGAGGGTAAGGGAACCAGGTGCGGGGGGGGCTGTGGGCACCTGGGGTCCCTGCAGCTGGCCGGAGAGCCCCGGCCGGGCTGCTACGCACGGCGCCTCCACGAGGCCACGGCTGCGGGGGACCGTCAGCTGCGTGGAGACCAGCAGTGCTTCCCCGCTGGGGCATTTGACATTTCTGGTGTCCGGACTTGGGGTGTCGCTGTGCCTCTGGGTGGAGAGCAGAGGGGCCGCTGCCCTGGAGGAGGGAGGCTGCCAGTTCAAGAGGGAGGAGCAGACGGCGGCCACTCAGCCTCTTTTATGTAACCATTTCGGGAACTTGTAAACATGTGCCCGGGCGCCCGGGCCTGGCCCACGGCCCCCGCACCCCCCCCACCGGGTGCCCCTGGAGCGGGTCTCGGGGGGGGGGGCGTTACCTGAGGGGCTCTCCGGGAGCATCCTGACCTGGGCCCCTGTGCTCCCCCCGCAGGCCGCCTGTGTTCCAGCAGCCCGTCATCTTTCTGGGGGCCGATGTCACACACCCCCCAGCTGGGGACGGGAAGAAGCCTTCCATCGCTGCTGTGAGTGTCCACACCTTCCACTGGGTCCTGTGTGGGTGACGTCCCTCCCTGAGCTGCCCATGGGAGGGGCCACGGCCCACTGCAGCTGTGTGGCTGGAGCTTTCTCTTCCGAAGAGCAGTGAGGTTTGAGAACTAGCAGCTGGTGGGATCAGAGTCCCCTGGAAAATAGGTGTTTCGGGGACACAGCAGGTGGTACATGCGTCGGAGAGAAGTAAGAGATGTGTGAGTTGGCGCTGTCCCCAAAACCCCGGACCAAACCACACTGTCCCTACGACAGGCTCCCAGGGGGCCTGGGGGCCTCACCGCCCCCGTCTCCATCACAAAAGGCTGAGGGTGAGACAAGGACACGGGCGGGAGCTCAAGGCCCTCTCTCTTGTCCCGGCCCCTTTCCAGACTCCTTGAGGTGACTGACTGACTGTCTTTGTGACAGGGGTGTTCACGGGCTTGAACAGAAGTCCTTCCTGCCTCCTTCCTTTGTGATTGTCATTGGGGAGGGGGTGGGGCAGCCTTGATTCACAGGTGACAGTCAGCTGGCCGTCCACCCCGCCCTCGGAGCTGAAGGCGCCGGGAGCTGCGGCGGGACTGGGAGGGTGTGTGTGCGGGGCAGTGTGGGCACCACCGTGGAGGGCCGAGGGCACGGCTGCTCCCTCGGAGCCCCACTGCGGGAGACCCCGGCTTCCCCGGGGGGCACTCCCTGCCTGTGCGACGTTTGGGGAATTGTGTATTTATTCGTCATTTGCGGAAACCAACATTTGGGGTTGTTTTTTTACTTTTTTAGCCCAGGGCAGCTTGTGTGTCCTGTCCCTCACTCCCTCCAGATGCATCAAATAACACTGGCATTTTCTGAGCACCTCCTCTGCCAGTCCCTGGGCTGCATGCGCCACCGCATCGGCTCCTAACCTGGCGAGGACGCTGCCAGTTTCCTCCTCCCCGCCCCTCCCCCGAGGAAGTTGGGGTGGCTGCGCACCCTTCTGCTAGAGAGGCAGCAGAAAGCGCACACCGCCCCCCCCAGCTCCGGCCCTCCCGGACCCCTACGAGCACGCCCCTTGTCCAACAGGTTGTGGGCAGCATGGACGCCCACCCCAACCGCTACTGCGCCACGGTGCGGGTGCAGCAGCATCGCCAGGAGATCATCCAGGACCTGGCCGCCATGGTGCGCGAGCTGCTCATCCAGTTCTACAAGTCCACGCGCTTCAAGCCCACTCGTATCATCTTCTACCGCGACGGCGTGTCCGAAGGGCAGTTTCAGCAGGTGGGCACCTCCTGGCTCCTTCTCCGTCCTCAGAGAGTCTGAGACCCGCCTTTCCCCCGGCAGAAGGGCTTCCCGGGTTCTCTGCAGAAGAGGGTGGCGTGGTTTCTGTTCGGCCTCAGTGTCTGTCTGGGCCCAGTGGGGGGGGGGGGGGGGGGCGGGACAGTGACGTGGTGGGGGACACAGGCAGGGCCGGTCTGAGGCCTGGAGGGCTGCCCGCTGGAGCGACATGCTCCCGGGTACGTCCCTGTGGCACCTTGTGACCGCTGTGTGGAGGCCGTGGGGACCCTCTGCACCACGCAAGGTGTTCTTACACGTCACCTCGTTTCAACTCTTAAGCATGAAGCCTGGGCGCTGTTCACGCCGTTCTGCAAGGGAAGCAATGGGCTTGGGACGGCAGAGGCCCAAATGTCTGTGTCCAGTGCCGTGTGTCTTTAAGGGACTTGCACCATCAGGGTGGCAGTGCCCTGAGCGTGTCCCCCTCCCCCAGGTGCTGCACCACGAGCTGCTGGCCATCCGCGAGGCGTGCATCAAGCTGGAGAAGGACTACCAGCCAGGGATCACGTTCATCGTGGTTCAGAAGCGGCACCACACGCGGCTCTTCTGCACAGACAAGAACGAGCGGGTGCGTCTGCGGCCGGGGTGGGGGCCTCTCTGCCCCGGGCCCTGGGGAGCCCTGTCCTGGGAGGGCTGTGTGGGGACCTGGTTTCTTGGGCCTTGGGGAAGGGGTGTCCTCTGCCAGGCTGGGGACTCCTCCACCCCAAGCCCTGTGGTTGGAGGGCTGTGTGGGGACCTGGCCTCTTGGGCCTTGGGGAAGGGGTGTCCTCCATCCAGTGCGAATCTGGACCTGGAAACCCCAGAGGTCTGGATCTGGGGGACAAGACCAGGCAGAGATGTCACTGGTCTGATAAAGATATGACCGGGGAGGCAGCCGTGAGAAAGAACCAGTCAGTGGGCGCCCACGCTCGTAAAGAGAGCGTGGAGAGAACCTGGGGACCTCAGGGAGGCTGGGGCGAGAGGTGGGCCGTCCGGCCTCGCAGAGTGGGAAGGGCACAGAGCAGACGCGAGGCAGCGGCCGTGACACTGCAGGAGGCCTCCCAGGTGAGGAACGTGGGACCCTCAGGTGGGAGAGCCTTCCTCGCTCCCAGCGGGGTGCACACGAACCAGTCCTCGCCACCCAGCGCCGTGGGGCCTCAAGCAGTCTGCCTCAGGGAGGGGGGCTCTCAGAGGAAGGCACGTGGACGGGCAGAAGGCGGCCCTTGGACCGGCCCCGCAGGGCCAGACGCCAGTGGGTTCCCGTCCACACAGTGCTGAAGGCAGCTGTCACGACAGATGCCGGCACCACACTGGGGGCACAGCGCGGGGCCGGGTGGCCGTCCAGGTGGAAGACACAGTGTGGGGGGCAGGTTCTGGTGAGAAAGAGGCTCAGCCACGGTCTCGGGCGTGGTTCACCGGGCAGATGCCACGGCCATGGGTGTGGGCGTGACCTACACCATGACCTGAAAGCATGTGAAGGGCAAGCATGGGCAAGCATGGGGGTGGAAACGGCTTTCTGAGGAGCACCGGAAGGTCCCGGCCCCAGAGGCGTGTTCTGACCCACGCTCTCGGTAGTGCACGCATTAAACATGTAAAGAATAAACATTACAAAATAGTCAGAACGGAACAAAAAGGAGGATTTTGGATCAAGCTTTCGGCGGTACAGAAAGCAGCGCCTGCAGATCAGCATAGAGATGCTGGCGTGGGGGGTAAGCCTGCAGGCACCGGCAGGATGCAAGGACACGATGCTGCCCCGGCCCCGGAGAGCAGAGCAGAGGAGCTGCCGCACACCAGGCCCTGCCCTTCATCCCCCCCCCCGACCACCCCCCGCCGCCGCAGGCCTCCAGGGGCCAGGAGCCCAGAGAGCTCCCCCAGCCGACCTCTGCAGCCCCCTCCCGGGACAGGACAGGGAGTGATACAGCAGGAATGGGGCAAACACCTCCGAAGATAAACCCAGCAAGGCTCAACTGGAAAAACGTCATAACAATGTTAGGATCAAAAATAAAACTATAACCAAAGGAGTTTTACATGTTGTTTAAATCATCGTGGGATGTTACCAACTTTACGCATACCTTGGAAAACTTAAAAGGAATGGATACAGTTGTTTGCAGGGTTATAACCATTACCCAGAACACACAGGAGGGTGATCCCGTCATCGCGCTAAAAGGCATCAGGCCCAGATTTGCACAGGCAAGCTTCGCCGGACTCTCGCGCTTAGAGCCTCACCCAGCGTGGTGGAGAGTGCGGGGCAGGGGGACGGCTTAGCTTGCGTTAGGAGGGAATCTGGAGAGTTCTGGAGGCAGGTTCTACCAGCCACGTGGCGACCCCCCTTGAGGGTGCTGGGGGTGGGGGCATGAGAGAGCCCCCCCATGGGGCATCGAGCGTAGTGCTTGGCCACGGGGTAGGGCGTGGCTGCAAGGAGGACCCTCGTGCCTTTGACAGAAGTACAGACTGGTGACTGGCTCGGGTGGTCTGAGGGTCACACGGACCGAGGCCTGGCCACTCTGAGGGTCTGCAACGGTGGGCGCGCCCCGCGTCGGCATTCCGTCTGGTGGTGGAAGCGCACCGACTGCGTCCGGACGAGGCTCCCCCTCGGAGCGGTGGTGCCTCAGCTGAGCGGGACCCGCAGGCCCAGTGTCTCCGATACTGGGCCGGCTGAAAATCCGATGGTTTCTCCCACAAGGTGGCTCCTAGTAGCACTTGGTTGTCTTTGACTTCACTCGAGACAGTTTCTTAGACTGTTTGGGGACAGCCGTCCTACCAGTGAGCATTAAAAAACAAAAATTGGTGAATTTTTGTGCAGCCATTTTAATATCGAAGATGAAAGAAAATACACCACGTTTTTGGCATATTATGCTTCATTATTTCAAGAAAAGTACAAATGCAGCCGAAATGCAGAACAGGATCCGTGCCGTGTGGGGAGGAGGCGCTGTGACCGACCAAATGTGTCAGAGGTGCTTGCGGAAGAAGCTTCACTCGGGAGGTTCCGGTTCCTCGCTGGACGGTACTCGGCGGTGGCGGGGATCAAGCCGAGAAGTTAATTGAGAACAGTTCCTGTTATAACATGCGGGAGACAGCGGACATACTCAGAACATCCAAATCCTTAAAGCTGTTGGTGGACGTGAAAGACCGGCCGGCCCAGCCCCCAGGTGCACTTGTCACTCTGGAGAAGCCAAAGATGTGTCGCCGACGGAGGCTCAAGTGCAGCAAAGACGCAGGCGTGTGTGTGGGAGTGATGTCTGAACCTTGGCTGGAACTTGGCGACGTGGAAGGGAAGTGAGGGCCGGTATCTTTGGATGCTTCACTTTTAAAAACCTGAAGGTGTAGCGAAGGCTGGCGAGGCGCAGAGGGCTCCATGCGGCCCCTGTCACGTGTGTTTGCAGGGGTGCGCGGCCCAGTCGGGGTGGCGGCAGGTTGGGGCAAGGCTGGAGTGCGGGCCCGCCACCGTCACAGCAGCTGCGTCCTCAGCTGCAGTGTAAACTTAGGTCGTTTCGGTGGATGGTGGTGGGTAAGCTTTGTCTCAGCATCGGTGGATCCGCAGGCCTCAGACCTGGCGGCCTGGGGTCTCGGGCCCAGCGGCACGGGTACGGGGGGTGCCGCTCCTTCACTTTGTCTCCTGATGGCTCCCGTGTTACTGCAGGTCGGGAAGAGCGGGAACATCCCGGCGGGCACCACTGTGGACACGAAGATCACCCACCCGACCGAGTTCGACTTCTACCTGTGCAGTCACGCTGGCATCCAGGTAAGGCGGGGGCGGGGGCGGCCTGCGGGTGTCTCGGCGTCCCTGTGACGGCGCCTATGGCAGACCCACAGGGAGCGTGAGCCTTGGGCCTGGTGCTCCTGGGGGCTTGGGTCTCCATGGGGAGCCCCTGCGAGGGTTTGCAGCCTGTGGGCAGGTGGCTAATGGGGCCAGAGGCTTGGAAGGGCCCGGTGGGGGGGGCAGAGGCCCCACAGGGATGCTGGGGAACACGTTTTGGACATGATGAGGTCTGGGCAGAAGGAGCAGCAGGTGCAGAGTCCAGGTACGGGTGGGGCAGGGGCATCCGGTGTGCCCGGTGCTCAGGGAGCTAGACGAAAGTCAGCCTCGTAGCAGGTGACAGAGGTCTCCAGAGACGTGCGGGGGGCAGTGAGGGGCAGAGGGGTCGACTGCATGAGCTCCCACTGCCCCGTTTGCACCGTGCTGGGCGTGGTGCCCTGGGACAGCTGCCCTGGCTCATCAGCTCTTCGGGGCTCTTCCGGTCTCTCTCGGCGAAGGGACCTCCAACGTGGCCACAGCCCGTGGGACGGGAGAGCTCAGTGCTGGGTGCCCGTCCTGCCCCAGAGCTTCCTCACACGGGGCTTTGGTCTCAGAGGGCATGTAAGGACTCCCGTGTGCCTCCTTGGAGCATGTGAGCCTAGAAGATGAGCATTCACTGTGAACTTGGCACTTCCGCTCTGGGGTGACACCCCCGAGCCTGGAGGCTTTCCTGTCATCTCTGGTGCAGCCATCGGCCCAGGCTCCCGTCCCCCGTGCCCGGGCCCCTCTCCCGGATGGGCTCGTGGTGGAGGCTTGGGTTCTGTGCTCCCTGCAGCTGGTTCTTCCCTGGCCGCCCTCCTTGGGTGCAGCCCTCACGTGCAGGGCCCCTCTGGCTTGGAGAATGGCTGAGCCTCTGGCCCCGTGTTCTCTGCCCAGGCCCTTTCTCAGGGGGACCTTCTCTTCAGACATGGCGAAGTGCTGGGGCGCAGGCCTCAGAAGGGCCTGTTGTGCCATCAGCCCTGTGACCCCAGCAGCCCCTCATACAGCGTTCCCTGCTGCCCACCTGCCTGTGACAGCCACCAATGAAGTGGCAAAGTAGGACGCCCAATGGTGCACCCGAGAAGCAGAGGACGGAAGCGTCCGTCACAGCACAGGCACGGAGTGGGCAGCAGTAGCCAGGCCAGAGGTGCCCAGCGGGACTGGTAGCGAGAGGCCGGAGAGGCCCCGGACTGCCTAAGACGGCACGCGTGTGCCGGCTTCCCCTTAGCGGGTGTTGTTAGTGTTAGTTGTTGGCGTGGGACTTCCACCAAGAGAGCTTCTCTCTCCTGTGAGCAGAGCCCTGTGGGGGACCTGACTCTCCCCGGCCACGCTCTCCTCCAGCGGCTGCGTTCTCCTGCTGCGGCTCTCCCCGGGGCTCTTCTCTGCATCCATGGGGGTGTGGTCTGTTGTGTTTGCGCGTGGGGCGGCGGAAGGCGTGGTCCAGTGCCTTCCGACAACAACACGTCCTGACGTGGATGTCTGTCTGTCACTGACCACGGCCGCGTGCCCAGGGTGCGGCCGCGGCTGGGCGGGCGCGTCGGTGTGCCTGCCTGCAGGTGAGTTCCGCACGCCTCTCTGACCCTCTCGTCTGCTTTTAGGGAACAAGCAGGCCTTCCCACTATCACGTGCTTTGGGATGACAATCGTTTCTCTTCCGATGAGCTGCAGATCCTCACCTACCAGCTGTGTCACACCTACGTGCGCTGCACACGCTCCGTGTCCATCCCGGCGCCAGCCTACTACGCGCACCTGGTGGCCTTCCGGGCCAGGTACCACCTGGTGGACAAAGAACACGACAGGTGAGTGGGCAGCAGGCCTCTCCGGCGGGCGGTCTCGGCAGCGGCGTTTCCAGAGCGGGAGCAGTGGGGTCATGGCGGCTGGAGCCGGCCGCACCGCGGACGCCGGCAGGCCAGCGGAGCTCCGCTGCCGCCTGTGAGCAGGTGCCTGGTGCGCGGCCCTGACCCGTCACCGGGGTGCTGCCTCGTGCCGCACGCGAGGCTGTGCTCTCCGTGTCCCTGTCCCCACAGTGCTGAAGGAAGCCATACCTCTGGGCAGAGTAACGGGCGAGACCACCAGGCGCTGGCCAAGGCGGTCCAGGTCCATCAGGACACGCTGCGCACCATGTACTTTGCCTGACGTGCCGTGTTTACGATCGTGTGCCCAGTCGGATTCACACGAGACCAGCTACACTCAGACCAACCAACGCCCAGCCCTTCCGTGACAGCCAGCATCCAACACGAGACGTCATTGACTTGCATAGACCCTCCATCTCCCAGAATGCCTTCTGCCCCGGACTCCACACTTGGATTTGAGCTGCAGACCTGTATGAGGCCCCTTGTCGTGGGAAGTGTGGTTTGCCAAAATCTGTGAGCTGCTCCTTCACGTAGGACCCCACGTTCCCTAAAAATCTCCTAAAAGCAGTCTATGAACTCAGGGCTTTAAAACATTTTTAATTTATTTGGTCATTCGATTTACTTGTTTTTAACACGATTCTCTATGAAATTGATGGTCTCAAACTAGCTGTGAACGTTCTCTGAGAGGGAAAGCAGCGCAAACGCAATTGTGGTTTTAAAGCCTTGACCAGGTGTGATGTCGTCACGAAAGCCTCTTTCACGGGGACGCTAGTGCCCCCAGCGTGGCACACGCAAGCTCCTCCGGACCCGAGGGCGGGGGCCGCGGCGTCTGGTCCCATCCCGCCCGCCCGCCTCTCCCTGGGCTCCAGGGACAGCACGGGGGTGGCGGCGGTCACGTGCGTTTACAACATTTCTAGGTCCAGAGAGATTGGCAGACAAGTGCCATTTTAATAAAAATTTATTAAAAAAGAGAAAAAAGACAATATGCCGCCAGTCTAGTCATAAGATTTGTCCTTGAGGACTGTGATGTTTATTTTCCAAAGTTTTGAGGAATACGGGTCTGTGGTGACACATACAGTACAATCCTTTTTCACTGTTACGTCTGTGACATCAGAGAAGAAATATATTATCTGGTTTGCAGTATTCACGTGGTAGCTAGACGCTGTTGTCCGTTTTATTGGCTGTGGGGTGCTTCTCGTGGTCTGTGTAGCGCATCAGCAGCGTCCGGAGACCGGAGGGCCTCGTGCGGGCACGTGCTGCTGACTCGCCGTGACCTCGGCCGGCGCCCCCTGTGGACTGTCGCCAGCAGCCTCTCGCCGCCCCGTTTGCCTCCCAGTCCTGCGCCTCGCTCAGCCGATTAAGCACAAATGGAATGTACGCGTTCTTCCCCCTGGGAACGAGCCGAGCGCCTGAGCGCACTCCTCCGTGTTTCCTTCTCCGTGGCGGGGCGTCGGGCGGTGCACCGGACACAGAGAGAGCCGCAGGGGGTGGCCCGGAGGATGGCGGGCGGAAGCCAGCGTCAGGGCCCAACCCCCGCTGGGATCTGCCTTCCGGCCGGCGAGGAACCGTTGCACTAAGAGTGAGGTGCTGCGGGCCGCATGACGGGGCCGCAGCAGGCAGCGCCGTCTGCACCAAGCGGGCGTTTTGTCCTCGCGGGCAGTCCCGTGAAGAGTCTGGTCTGTGTTTATTGTGGAGACTCGAGGACGGGCTGCACCTTCCCCTGCTGCTTCTGCTGTCCCCACCGGCCCAACACTTACCTCTGGCGCTGCAGTGGACGAGGGTCCTGGCGGGCGTGCCTCTGCAAGAGGGGGGCACCCACCTGTCTCCTTGTCTGCGCTCTGAGGGGTGGGGGGCACTCATGGACACATGGCCCAGCTTGGCAGTGGTGACAGAGGGTGGCTGTTGTTTGTGATGCTCTCTGCCCAGAGTGGTCGTGTATGCGTCTTCGTAATGGCATTAGTCTCTTCTTGCTGTATCTTTTTTTTTTTTTTTTGTCTATTTTAAATGACAGAAGCCTTTGCTCTGAGAAATGTCGCAGTTCCGTGGTTTCATTAGCAAGTGGCACTTTCTCCCGCGTTCAGAAGGACACCAGTACACTCCCGGCTTCAGTCCCTAGAAGCCTTCAAGGTGAGGAGGGGCCCGTCACTAACACACATGAATTAGGTCGGTGTGTCAGCCCCTCTGAAACCGTCTCAAACGAGTGTTTGTAGCACGTGTGACAGGATCGTGGTGGGGGCAGAGCGGGGCTGGTGAAACGCAGGTTCCCAGGCCCTGCCGCGCACCTCCTCATCCGGGGCCCTCTGGAGTCGGCTGCCTCGCGCAGGGCGGGCCACCAGGGGCAGCTCCTCGGTCCTCGGCAGCGAGGGAGGCCCTTCCTAAGCTAAAACCTAGAAAAGGTCGCAGGCTGGTAGAAAATGAGACCTAAATTTTTAAAAAATTATTTTGAAGGCTAAGTTTTCTTTCCCATGGGCCAAACTACTTGGAGAAGGGTACTTTTTGTGGCCCTATGCTTGTTTTGTAAAGCTTTTCACACTAAAGGCACGAACAGACCATGCGTCTCCGCAGGTTGGCCACACGCCTCTGCGCATCAGGTGACTCGGAATTCGGAGGCTGCAGGTGCGCTCTCAGGTGACTCGCCGTTGCCCCAGATTCCTACCAGTCTCCCGTTACGAGGGTGAACTCTGAGTTCCGAGATGGTGTGAGGCCCCCCCACCCCCCGGTCTGCCCACGTGGCAGAGCCGTCCTGGCCGCGCGCGTGTGGAAGCCGGGAGGGGTCCCTTGCCGTCCTCCACCCAGGGCGACCTCAGGCCCAGGCCGAGAGGGCCCTGGCTTCTGGCTGGCTGTGCTCCCCACCCCACTCGCCCCCAGTTAGTAAGGTGTGCCTTCCTTGAAGCAAACTGAATGTGAACATGAAATAATGTAGAAATTGGGGTTCATGTAACAGGAAAACCGGGATTTATCTCATCTCTTAAAAAAGAGCTCTCCCCGTTAGATTCTTCCATTGGTACTCTTTGTTATATATTTTGAATTACTCGCTTTGAGAAAAACCAGTGTATTTGCATCCCTTCCCACTCTCTATTGCATTAGACAAGCTCCCGTGCCCCAAGTCCCAGGGGGACCATCCAGGTCACCATTTGGTGGGGGAGCCCCTTGGTGACGCGAGGGCCTTGCACCGCCGGCTCGGGTTCTTGGTTCAGATGGCCCGGTGACGCGGGCACACCTGCACTTCCAGAAGGGGGTGGGGCCGTTCTGGTTTGGGTCCGGGTTTTCTGTTACAAGAAGTCCTCACACAAACGCTTGCACACGGCAGGGTGGCCCTCCGTCGTCGCGGTCGGCGCCCCTGGGCGTTGCTCTCGCCCCCTCGAGTGGGCGCACTCGAGAACCACGGTAGCATCCGGAGGGAGCCGTCGGAGTCCGGGAGACACCCCCCACCCGGCATTCCGGCGTTGACCCCAGTTGCTGTGTTGCTGTGTGCTGGCTGGAAAATAGGGTTGAGGTCTGTCCCTCCAGCGGGGGGGGGGGCCGCGTGGGTGCTGCTGTGGACGATGCCGGTACGGCTGCGGGTCTCTGCCTTTCTGCTCTGGTGCGGTGCGGACGGGCCCGTGGTGCTCGGTGGGCACTCGAAACCGTTCTCTCAGCTTTTGTAAACCGCCGATCGTTTGCCTTCAGGCTTGCCGGATGATTTATTTTTGAAAGCCACAAAATGTAGTTTTTCTGGGTGAATTGTTTTTCTTAATATATGCAGCAATGTAATTTTACATTGATTGTGGGGTGACTTAAATTTTATTTTTTCAAGGCAGTTTTTCAGTCAGATTCTATATTTGATACACTATGTGAAGGGTGGACCAGCCACGCGTCAAGCAGTTGGGACACCAGGCAGTCCCCAAGAGCCCTGCGGGGCTGGGACGGCTTCTCTGCCCCCCGGCGCGGAAGCACTTGGCTTGTCTCCGGAGCCTAGGGGCAGTCTCTCGGGTTCCGGGGCAGTTCTTCAGTGGGACTCTGAGCTGTGGGGCAGTTAAAAGGATTTTCATGGGCATTTTCCCACCCCTGCGGCGGCGGCTCCATCGGCAGGGCCGTGGAGGCTGACCGGATTCAGACAGTGGACAATCCCGGTGGCCCAGACAAGCCATAGCCATTCCCCTGGGACCTCTCCCTGACTCGTCCCCACACCTGCTCGTGAGAAAAGGAATGTACGATGGAGAAGCTTCCTCGGTGTTCGTACGCCTCACTTTCAGAATGCAGCTGTTCTAGTTCGATTTTAAAGCCTTCCCCAAAGTAACCCGATTACCCCTTCCACCTGCCACAGCTGCTGCGGCGATCGCCAGTGTAGCCACCGTGGGCGTGGCCTTGTCACCAACTGTTGGCGTCACATGTGCTCCTGACACACTGTGTGTGCAAAAATTTCCCACTCCAGATACTCGCACTGATTCTGGCGGCCCCTTTAAATCATGTCCGACCTTGCACCTGCTGTACTTGTTTGGGTGACTGTACACAGGGTGAGGGGCAGTGGCCACGTGGGCACCCGCTGCTTCGCTCCGGCCTCTGCCTCGTCTCTCAGTGCCCCGTGGCAGTGCCGTGGGCGTGGCTCTGCACCTTGGCCTGTGTCTGTCAGCCTGCTCTCGAAGCACCAACCAGCCTCTCCACTCCTTCTTCCGAAAGGCGGTGGGGCCCCGGGAACGGCGTGCACCCCCTGCGGTCTGCACTGTTAAGAGGACTAGTCGTGAGCCCCGGAGCCTCCCTTTGGTGCGTTCGATGCCTGATCACTTGCTGCGACTTCCAAGAGCATTTCCTTCAGCTCCATCCAGCACCTGACCGTGTGCAGAGCGAGGGCCTGTGTGGCCCGTGCTCAGAGCTGTCATTTTGAGGCCACGAGGTCACTGTCGTGTCCGACTGTCGCCGGTGTGGAGAGACATGCGGTCCAGTGTGGTTCCCTTATGCCTGCGGCGTTCGCTAGCTCAGCAGTGTCTGCCCCACCCCAGTGCGTGGTCCTGTCTGTGGCCAGGATGCCTGGGGTCAGCCACACGCAGGTTTCTGACACCTGCTCCGCCACCTGGGTGCCTGGCGGTGCTGTGCCGATGCCGTGCCGATGCCGTGCCGGGCCCTCAGTGCTTCTCTGGGTGTGCTTTTCCATGTTACTGTCTCCAGTGAATGTATTGGCTCAGCCAAATCGCTACAGAAGGTGGTTTCTAATACCTTTTAGTTCAAAAAAGTAGATGCAGACCGAGGCTACCTCTGAGTTCCCAGTAGATTTGTTCCCAAATGTAGCTGTCCACACTGAAGCTAGCCAAAATGCTGCCCGAATAAACCGAATTGTGAACATCTCTCCGTTCCGTGCTGGCTTGAAAATTTGCGTGCCATACTGTGACCACAGACAGTCCCCTCCTCGGGGCTGCCCAGCTCCGATTTAGGGCCTCAGCGGTCAGCAGGGACGCGGCAGGCGGGCGGGAGCCAGCCTGCTGTCCAGGCTCTCAGGCCCTGTCTGTGGCGGGGCCCAGCTGGTCCTCTGCTGTCCTTTTGATGGGTTGGAAGTGGCTCCCTGTGTGCCCTCCGTGAACGCCCCCCGGGCGCTTGAACACCGACCCTCCCGCAGAGCATCCACCTAAAGCAGCCACCAGGGTCAAACAGCAGTGCGGGCACAGCTGACCTTTGACTCAGGCCTTGCGTCCCCATCGCTCCTGCGTAACACTGACCTGGGCCCACCAGCAGAACGTGCCCTCCAGGGCAAGGCCCTGCGTGCCACTTGGTCACCAGGAACGCACCCCACCCACACACCGCTGTTGCGGGCCCCCCTTTGCAGCCCCTGTGTCTTTTCTCTGGGTCCTTCAGTTCTCACGTCCTCAGAAGAGCAGATACCTCCCTTGGTTTGCTCTTAAGTTGCAGCGGGGCAGGTGGGGGGTCTCACAGTGACAGGCGTCTGGCTGGGGGCCCTGCTCCCCTGCCGGACACCAGTGGGCGTCGCCACCATTAGCCCTGCGGTCCAAGCTGGGATGCTTCTCCTCCCCGCTGCGCACTGTGCTTTCGAAAGGGCTCAGTGTCCTCAGTGGCCGTTCTCAGAGGGCTGAGCCTCTGCCCTCGGCTGCCTGCCCCACGGAGCGCGGCTGCGTTCTCAGCCAGGGTCCCACCCAGGGTGTTTCGAGGACAGCACACAGTGGCCCCTGCTCGGCTTGGTGGTGGGCTGAGGAGCTCAGATGCCTTCTGTGGCATGTTCCTGGGGTCAGGGCAGGCCTCCACCGCCGCGCTTGTGCTCGTGAGAGGCAGGGGAGGACCTGCAGAACTGAAGGTTGCTGGTGCTTCTCCTAGCGAATCTCTTGTACTGGTCGCTGTGAAAACTCAGCCGTGTGAGATCCTTGACCGCTCCCGGGTGATGTGACCCAAGGGTGAGCCCTTATCTCGCCCCACCCCCTTTCCAGGGGCCTGAATCAGCTTGTTTCCAACCGCCTTGGATTTAGGCAGCTCAGAGTTGAAGCTAAAACACCACACACAGTCTCCCCCAAGTGACCCTGGGAGCTGGGCGTTGAGGCCGACCTCATGCAGCACCTTCTGAATCTTCAAGGCCCTGACACCGTGAGTTGATCGCAAGAGCAGCCCCTGCCACCGGGCCAGGGGGTGCAGTGCTTGGCTTGTGGGGCGGCTCGTGGGGCAGGGGCTGTGGGAACAGCCCCAGGGGCCAGGCGGAGCTGCTCTGGAAGACCGGCCTCGGCCTCCGTGCCTTTGCGGCCCGGTCCTCGGCCCCCTCAGAGCCACGCCAGGCGGCCTCTTCGCTGGCGAGTGACCCCGCACGTCCCACGAGGCAGTCGCCCACCTCCCACCGTTGACTCGGCTTCTGCTCCTCAGCCTCCGACGCTGTGGGCTGTGACCGTGTGCCTGCCCCATGTCAGAAATTCGAGGTGCTGGCCACGGGGCCCCTCCCATGCCCAGGAAGACCGACCCCATAGACAGGTACTGGCCGTGACCATAAGCAGAACCTGGTGGCTTTGTCTGGAGTCACGCAACACAAGTGTCTTGTGTTATGGAACTGGAGTCTTTCGAAGGGGCTGGCATCATGTCTTTGTGCGTGCGAAGCCCTCGGCGGTCGGGGGCTGCCCGCCCCTGCTGTCCGTGTGTGGGGAAGCTCTCGGCGGTGCTGCTCTCGTGGGACACGTGGCAACGGCACTCTCGGGCCTGGTGGCGCCTCGGGCTGTGCAGAGCACCCCAGTTGCAGTCTCTGAAATGCAGTTTGTACTCTTCGGTTTTCAGGCCAGGTAGCGAGCGCTTTTCACGGCCGAGGGGCTCATTCCAAAGCACCTTTTCCTGTCACGGGATGGTTTTATTGTCTTGAAGTTGGAGAGATGACCCAGTGTTATTTATTTTACAGATGTGTAGAGAAGCCCCTGGACGGCTCCTCCAGCCCCCCCCCCCCCAGAGTCCCCCGCCCTCCCTTGGAGGTGCCCACTGCCAGGGACGCAACGCATTCGCAGTCTGGGTTCCTTTCCAGAGCCAATCATGCACCTGAAGCCCTGAAAGTACATAGTTTAGCACTAAATCGAAATTCGAATCCTGAGTTTGATAGTGGATTTTAATGTGGTTGTTGAAGATGTGGACTCATGTTTTATAACTGTAGAGGCAAGTGAGTTTTTACTTTTTAAAGTTTTAAGAGAATAATTGTAAGTTTCTGTGTAACGAAGTGGCTAATTACTCATCAAATACAAGAAAAGAATGTAGCGTCTAAATCCAGAATTTTCTTACCTCTGGTACACTTCATATTACTTACCTAATATGTATTGAGGGGTTTGCCCCCTGAGTTTTATCAACTTTTCTAGTTTTATTTTATTTTTATAAAATAATTGAAAAAGAACCAAAAATGAATTCAAAAGTTACCTAGGTAGATCTTGCCCCTTGTTAATTTCCCCCTACAATGAAACATTTTAGAAGACATTTTGAATCAAAATGTATCAAAACCATTTCAAGTTTACTCTTTTCTAAGAAGCTGAGCAGCTGCGAGGGCCCCGCCCCGTCCTGGGTGGTTCTCCACCTCCTGGACTCGGGCGCGAGCTTCTCCCTGCGCGGCGGTGGTGGGCCCACGCCTCCGAGTCTTGTGCTTGCACTAGAAACCATGCAGTGCTGTTCTGTAAATTGACAGTTCCTGAAGAAACTAGCATTTGTATCCGTTGGCCTCTCTGTGTAACTCTTCATTTGCTACGTGAATTGTAAACTGAATTTTAAAACTACAGCACCTGCTACATTCGACTCTGAGGCTTCGCGTCCTTGTCTTGGTTTCCTGCCATCCTGTGTGTGTGGAGGCTGTCCAGCGCTTGCATGACGCTAGGTGGCCATGCCACTTTCAACCGAGCCTTAATCAGATGTTCAATTTGTAAGTTTCAGAGTATGCAAAAACGTTAGGCAGAGTGAGTGTGAACTGTCCGGGTCAGGATGCTGCACCCTAACTCGGCGAGTTCTCAGCGAGAACTCTTTTCTCTGGAGTTACAAAGGGAAACTTTTGGTGATACATCTCTGTCTCTCCCCTCCCCTCCCTCTCCCCCGCAACCCATCCCCCCTCACTGCCTGTCGCCCACGCGTGATGGAGAGGACCGCTGTGCATTTCTGTGGCAGCCAGTCCGTCAACAGGACCTGTTCTGAAAGTCTTGAGACTTTTTCAGGGTTATTTTTAAGTGTTTGAATTTTTTCCCTCCAGTCTGAGATTTGTTTATGGCTGATGGCGAGGATGACTGGGGCGCAAATCTTATTTTCAAACCCGCTCGTGTTCTACGCTTTCTGCAGGCGGTGCCTCCTGCCGTCCCTTCTGCATACGACTGAGTGAGTTTTTGTTTCTGTAAAAGCATCTTAAGTTTAGACACACAATGGAGGGGACCCAGCTTTCTTTACAATGTGGATCTACCTCAGTTCAACAGTTGGGTGCTATTTACGAAGTCTGTCAAATTAAATTTGAAAAAGTAACCAAACAGTGAGCTATAACTCCACGTGATGCTTGAATTCATAATTTGTTTATTTAATAATATTTTTATTTATTTTGTGCCTTTTATGTTGAATCCTAACACATTGAAAAAAAATCAGTATACAATTAAACATTGTAGATTGCAGGCGGGGAGAAAAGCCCAGTTGGCCGCGGCATTCGCTAGCGTACCCCAGCCCACCCCGACCGTGCGTTGGAACCCCAGCTGCCTTCTTGTGAAAAGGGACACACTGTGTTCCAGAGAGAATTCAGCATTTGATGAGCCGACTCCAAACTCTTCTATGCATGTATTTGTAGCCGTCGCTTCATTTCCGGTGCCAACGAAGGGGTGGCCAGAAACAACTGTGTCCTCTCGTCACTGCTTCTGTCGCCATTCGGCCCCCCCTCCCTCTGGCACGTTAAGTTTATTTCATACGCAGCAAGCGGGCAGTCGCGGGCCCACCCCTCTGGCCCCCGTGGAGGCGCCCACAGGACCACAGGCAGAGGGCGGGGCCGTGCTCCCCAGTGGCCTCGTCCCGAGTGGTAGGAGAGCTTCCGGCAGCGAGAAGGCAGGGAGAGGCGGGAGGAAGGTGATGGGTGGTTTTCCGGGCCTTTCTATTTGGCAGTTTACAATTCTAGACATTTCCTACTCTGGCGGTCTTTTTTATCTCAATTCTTTGGAGGTAACGCAATATTTTGGAGTCTTAAGAATTTGATTTTATACCAATAAGAAATAAAACTTAAGGATCTTTCCTGTAGTATATAGTTTTACTATTTTAAAGAGATTTCTGAATTTTACAAGAGAACCAACATTCCTTAGTGGCAAAACTTCGAAAGTTGATTGGGGAGGCTTTTAGTGGCAGGATCTCAAAGCAATGGGACGGTTCTGGTGGCAGTTTTCCGTTTGACACCCCTCCGGGTCGGTCCTCAGGCCGTTGTGAAGAGCGCGGCACCCTTTGGTGTGCCGCGGCCGAAGTCGGCCTTGCCGCACTTTCTCGGTAATAATAAATGCCTCCGTCGGCTCCCCAGAAGCATTTGGTTTCTTACCTAACGAGAGTCCTTTGGGGCAGGTCATTAAATCTCTGTAGGTACCTCAAGAAAAAGAGCCTGAACATGCTGCATTTTGTTTCGTTCGCTTTGATATGGGGCATTTTGTTTTGCTCTTATTATTTTGTTTAGATATATGCTTTTTGGACCCCAATAGACTGTTGAAAGAAGTTTTTAAATTACCCGTGTAGGGGTACAATACCCTTTCTTTCTATTTCCACTCCGCTATCTGGTTCAAAGGGTGCCCACCAGGAGAACACTCTGCCCAGACACACCCAGGACAAGGCACTGTGTGTATCAGCAGACGACAGATGTCCCCAGTCCTTCTGTTCATGCTGCTTTCTCAACTCCTTTCTCCGTGCTGCCAAGAGGTTGGGCAGCTCGTTTCTAAAGTCAAACTCCAGCACCGTGGCATCTGAGTTTTCAACACACCTCACACAGTTGCCACCGAGTGAGTAGCCTGACCCTAAAGGCAATGCAGGCATCAGGCAGCGGATGGGGCTGCTCCCCTGAGAGCCAGCCGTCCAGTCTCTTGCTCCCCGGGACTCGCCCGCACGAGCAGGTGGGAGTGGTCTTACCCGCAGAAGGTGAACTGGTGCAGAAAGCCGAGGGCTGAGACACTGAGCATCTATCGTGTTTGAGCTTAGCTGGGTCCTTTCGAGTTTGTTTTACAGCTTACTAGGTTGAGTAGTTTGCACTATTTTTGCAATAAATTCATGGAAACCCTAACAGTTATTTGTTTTGTTTCTTACTGTGTGTACATAAACTAATACTAAAAGTTTGGCATAGTGTTTTTCACCTCCTTACATAACCCTTAACATGCACAGAATGCTGTAAATCTGATAAAATATGATGTGAATGATATTTTATAAAGTTATTTTGTATGGTGTCAATTTTGTTTTGCCTCATAGTATGTCAGCAAAAATGAAATAAAATTCCTCGTATTTACAGCTGCCTCTCCCCAGTGTCTTCAGTTACTCACGTGTGGGTTTGGGCACCTCCTTCTGCACAGATTGACTCCAGGCTTCCCAGGCGGCAGCGCCCTGCCCACGACGAAGGTCTAGGGCCCCCCCCCTACAAGCACTGGGCCCGCCCCTGAACAATGTGCTCAGCAGGGCCAGGCACCGCCCTGCAGCATCTGGGGTTTGGGGAGAACCGCGGAGCAGACATCTCCAGGTGAGCCGGGTGCTCCTGCTGGAGCAGCCGTGAGACCAGACGAGGCCAAAAACCGCCCAGCTGAGCCCCGGGGCAGCACAAAGCCCCGAGCTCTACGTGATGTGGGAGTCAGAGCTGCGGTGCCCGGTTCGAGGCCTGTTGTTGGGAAGGGAAATGCGGGTTGGATCAAGAAAAGCAAGAAAGGGCTGGAAACGCCCCCAGTGGACACAGCAGCTGAAGCAGGCCGCCGTCTTGTTTTCTGTGGGTGCGTGTTCACGGGGCTGTACTTGTAGCCATCAGAATCAGAAACCACCCACACTGGGAACGGTCTGTTCCCCTGGGGGCTGGGTAAACACCAGCACATCCCCGCGATGCACCCCCGCTCAGCAGTGGAAAGGGCCGGGCGGCGACACCCTGGGCGGCAGGATGCTCAGAGTCCCCACACCGAGTGGGAAAGCCACCTCAGGCTGCCTGTTCCGCTGCCACTCCAGTGACACTGGAGGGACGGGTTCGCAGAGCCGGCCTGCCGTTTCTGTGTGGCCTATGAGATGAGGATGGTTATTAAATTCTTGAGTGGCTGAAAACTTAGAGTACTTTACACCCATGGAGACGCAGAATTCAAAGTCTGGTGTCCAGGGCCTTCTCCCCACATGGCCACGCTCACTCCTGTCGGTGCATCTGCGGGGCTCCCACGCGGGGCTCCCACGTGGGGCAGGGCCGAGTGGCTGCGGACTGCGAGGCTCACGGGCCTGAAGGTGTTTGCTGCGGCCCCCCGTACGGCTGGGTGGCTTCCAAGGTGCAGGGCGGGAACGCGTCCGACCGCTGGGAAATCTGGGGGGAGGTGATACGGCTGTTCTGTCTTAATTGTGGCAATTCCATGACTCTGCATTTCTCAAAACTCAGCAGTGTACGCCAAAAAGTGGATTTTAAATTTTTATTTAAAATATTTTTAAAATGAGAGACAGAAAATGTCAGTGGGTACCTGAGAACAGGGAAAGGACTGACTCCCAGGGGTACAGGGGGATATTTGGGGTAATGGAGCTGTTTGCACGACCAACAGCCTGAAAATTCACCCAATGTGAAAAAAGGAACCCTGGCTACTGCGGCTCGGTGGACTGAGTACAGCCTGTGAACCAAAGGGTTGTTGGTTGGGTTCCCAGTCAGGGCACCTGCCTGGGTTGCAGGCCAGGTCCCCAGTGGGGGTGTGTGAGAGGCAACCACACACTGATGTTTCTCTCCCTCCCTTGCCCTCTCTAAAAATAAATAAATAAATAAATAAATAAGAAAATCTTAAAAGAAAAAATACAGGATTTACAGTTTTCTCTTGTGCAGAGTAAAAGCCATTACTATAGGTATGAAGAAAGGAACAGCAAATGAGATGCAAAATGTTCTAAAATTTTTTTTTAAGAAAAATATGCTCATTCGAGGTAATACTTCTTTTCGGATTTATGATCTGACTTGAAATTGTTCTCTGGAAATAAAAGTGCTAGAAATGCCTATTTTTAATTTCGCAAAGGTCTGAGATACTAAGCAAGGCATTGCACCAGACGGATCACAACAAAATTAGAGCTACAGCGCACTTCACTGCACAAGTTTTAATGAGAATGTCTTTACAGTTAAAAATGCAGTATTTGGACAAATATCCTAGTAAATTTTCTTGAAATACAAAATTTTAAGTGTAAGACACTACATACAAAGTAACAAAATACAACACACACTACATTTTTAGCTAAAACTGGACCTACTTGTTTTCACATAACTGACATTCAGAAGCTGTTCAAAATCTGCCCGAGTGAGAAGCTGAGCCCAGCGGTCCCTGCCGCTACAGTGCGCAGCTGCACGTGGGCTGCATGGCCGATGGTGCAGGCGGCTCCTCCTGGGTGCCCTCCAACCACAGCACGGCCTGACCACTTTCCTTTGGCCTGCCGTGTGGGTGCAGGTGCAGGAGACGCTCTGTCCCAGCCGGGAAAGAGGACAGTGTGTTCAGAGTCTAAAAAGTGAAGGCTCAACCGCACAGCGCTGTGGGTGCTGTGGGCGCTAAGAAGCAGGGGCCAGTCCGGGCAGGGCACAGATGGGCAGCAGCCAATGAACGCGCGAACGAGTGCAACGACAAACCCACGTCTCGCCCTCTCCTTCTCTCCCCGCTCCTTGCCTCTCTCTCTAAAAAATCAATGAAGAAACAACAACCGTGGTGCTGATCCAGGATGGTCCTCACCAGGCTGAGTTTTTAAAGCTTTCATTTGAGGTTAGGACTCTGCATCTTCATCATCACTTTCATCACTGGTCTCATTCTCCTCCTCCTCGTCGGCTTCCCTCTTCTCCTTAAGCATTTTCAGGTATTTACTAGCTAGTATCTTCTTTGGTAATATATCTTAAAAACATAAAGCTGGCATTAGCGATTGCCTGTGGCAGGCCACGAACATAGCAACACCGTTCAAAGATGTCCTAGTTCCGCTCTGACCTCCGGAACAGGCTCCGGGACGACACCAAGTCGGACTCCCGTTCCTCTGGGCGGCCTCCTGCTGGACGAGGAAGACCTGTTTCCACGTCACTGCAAACCGTTCGCTGCTTCTATGTGCTGCTTGGCCTGTGAGCAGCCCGCCCAAACTGAGACAGGCCGGCCAGCCCCAGGGGCGGCAGCTGTTTAGCCCCGGCCACACGGCTCGTTCCACAAGTAGTTTCTGGGGGACAAGTACACCAGCCGAGAGTTTCCCTTCAGTGTAGGACGTGTCTGAGGGGTGGGTCTGCCAGGCCCACCCGCCAGCCAAACACCCTCGTGCTGGATGTCGGCCACATTATCGTACTCAGCAGGCAAAACTGTGCCAGGTCATGCTTAACTCTGGCACCTAGGGAAAGCAGCTAAATGTTTATTTCAGTGAAAGCAGGGGAGAAAAGCTGGAAATTACTTAGCATTTTTTAACCAGAATGTTTCAAAAACTAAGTACCTGCAAGAAACTGGAAAGTTTCTGATTCCTCTGCGGTATTTGACAAATCATTGTAAGTGAGTGCTCTCTCTTCTTTCCCACGGCCATGTCTGTAGGAATAGGTGGCTAGATACTGAACAAAGAGCTCCTAAAACAAATGAAAAGATGAAGTGAAAGGTGTGCTTAGAAAACTTATCGTAGAACTGAATTTTTTTAAAGATTTTATTTATCTATCTTCAGAGGGGAAGGGAAGGAGAGAGAGAAATATCAATGTATGGTTGCCTCTCGTGCACCCGCTGCTGGGAACTGGCCTGCAACCCAGGCATGTGCCCTGACTGGGAATCGAACTGCAATCCTCTGGTTCGCAGGCCCATGCTCAATCCACTGAGCTACACCAGCCAGAGCAGAACTGAAATTTTTAAACTACATTAAGTTTGGATGACTGCAGATTATCTTGGTGTCTCAAATTACAGGAAATCGTTGGAGAAAGGAGAAACTGAGGTCAGAAAGAAACCAAGAGTATCAAAATTGGCAGGAAGCAGGCATTTCCCTAAAGTTTATTTTTTTATTTTTAACTTAAAATATTGAAAACTGAACAATGAGTCATAAATGTTTAATGACCAGTCTGTACAGTTAAAAAAAGGGGGGTGAAGGCAAGAGACCATTCAAAAATTGTTTGGCTCCTGAAGACTCTGTCTTGGGTCGTTCCCTACAAATAAATAGTCAACATCAAGAAGTCGACTGTACCCCATTTCCTATTTTGCCCAAACACCTTCCCTAAAACAGCAACCTGGGCTGGGCCTCTTTCTTGAACTCCATCTAGTGTCCCAGGCACAAACCTTAGCTCCCGAACACTTGCAGCCAAAACTACCGGCACACACACAGACCCAGCATCACGTGCTAAACGGCAGTTACTTTCCTGGACTCAGAAAGGACGGCTCTGGCACAAAATCTGAGGCTGCCCACTCCCCCTGCTCTAGTCCAAACCGCTGTGGGAACATCGTGTGCCGAACGAGGAGCTGGAAAGCACATCTAGGGAAAGGTTCCAGCAGCCGAGGCGGCAGCTTCACCACGGCCCGGTGCAAGAACAGGGAGGGTCTGTTCAGCCACCTTTGAGCCCAAATCGGAACAGCCACATTATCTTGCAAGCTGCACAGCTTGGGCCCCCGGAATTACTTCCAGCCCGGGATACCCCGCTAAGATATCGGGGAGAGGTGGGGCGAACCGACAGCATCACGGGCCGGACCTCCCGAGGAAACCCTCACTGGAGGGGAGGGGAGTCGAGTACCGAAACCACAAAGCAGCCTGAACGCGAGAAAAGGGGGCTGGCTCGTCGGGAGGCCTGGGTCCAAAGACTGGTGACGCGGCAGCAGGCACAACAGCCGCGCGCCAGTCCGTGCTTTTGCCCAGGTGACCCCCGCGCGAGGGAGGACGGGACGGCGCGCGGAGGAACGCGGGAGCAGCGCGGCGTGGGCGGGGCGTGCGCCAGAAAGGACGAGAGCGGCGCGGGCAGGGTGGGGCTAAATAAAGTAGGGAGCTGGGCAGCTAGGGCACGCGTGGCGTGGAAGGGAAGTGAGGCGAATTGCGCAAGGGCACGCAGGCGCGAGCCCATGAAGAGGAGCCGGCGGCGCGCGGACCCAAGGGGACTGCGCAGCGCGACTGGTGCCGGTGGTCCCCACCCTAGCGCCCCGCTCACTTCTCCCTGCACTGCTTCCGCCTCACCGTAGCCTTAGCCGTGAGCATGAGCGCCTCCTGGTTGATGCTGGACACCTCGGGGGAGCTCTTCATGATGACCCGGATGCGGGACAGGGGCAGCGACACGATGCGCTGCTCCCCGCACTTGTCTCTGCCCATGACCACGTCCGCCATCTTTATGTCCCTCCCCCGCTGCGGCAGCTCGATCCGCAGCCGGGTGGCCGGCCGGGCACTGTCGGTACGGGAGCGCCGTTCCGCTGCCTCGTGGGAGTTGTAGTGCCGTGGAGGCGCGGCGACGGAGGCGGGGATCCGTCCTTCTGAGGGTGGACTACAAGACCCAAAATGCCGCGCGCCCCCCGCGGCTGCGCAGATGGAGCCGGGGAAAATCCGGAGAAGGCGCAGGCGGCCCGAACGTAGGGGTGGGGTTCGCTGTCACCTGGCAGGGGTGGTGACAGGAACCCGAGGGAGGGCGGGCCCTGTTTCGGAGGAGGTGAACGGTGGTTAAAAGTTCTTCCAGGAGGCGGGTCTTGCCCTTCAGTGAATGAGAATGGGGTGTCTTCTCTGTGCTGGGTTTGGGGACGTGGTAGTGAGCAAAGGAACGCTTTCCTAAGCCGCATTCCAGAGGGAAGACAGGGAAGAAACTGGCGAGCAAATTAGTGCTGATAAGTACTATGAAGGAGCCCTGGCTGGCGTGACTCAGTGAGTTGAACGGCTGCCTGTGAACCAGAGAGCCGCAGAGTCGTTTCCCAGTCTGGTCGAACGCCTGGGTCACTGGCCAGGTCCCCGGTTAGGGGCCTGCGACAGGCAGCTGACCCCATGTATCATTCTCACATTGATGTTTCTCCTCCTCTTTTTCTCCCTTCCTCTCTTTTGTTACCTCTAAAGATAAATAAAATCTTTGTCAAAAATACCATGAAGGAAAAGAAAGCAATGGAAGAACACAGGAGTAGGGAGGAAGACTGGCAGTAGTGTCTGAGAAAGCACTTACTGGGAGAAGGAACAGCAGGTGCAAAGGCCCTGGGGCAGGAGCTTTCCAGAGAGACTCAGTATGAGCAGACAGTGGAATCAGGGGCCCTGCCCAGGTGTGTGAGGGCTGAAGGAAGAGGCTGAGGGATGATAGCATTTGTTTTAAATTTTCAGAGGAACCCTCTGGCTGCAGATGGTGAAGAGTCGAGGAGGGAGTGGTAAAGGTAGAGAGGTCTACCTTGGGAGTGCAGAGGCCAGGAGGGTGATTACGAGTGTGCCTAAGGTGAAATGCTAGGGGACAATGGTAGGATTTATCCAAGGTCAGGTCAGGGAGGGCCGGGTGGGCTGTGGAATTCTTGCTGAAGCAGTTGGGTGGCTCTTGGGAGAGAAAGATGGAAACGAGTGAATGGTGGTGCTGTTTATTGAGACGGAGAACCCGCCTCGAGGTCGTCGGCCGGAGCTTTGGTTTGGAGCAAGTTAACTTCCATCTGCCTCTCAAACACGAGCAGCAGTGTTGAGTGGACAGGTGGCTCTTCCCACCTGGGGTTCCGCTGGAGCAGTGAATTTAGAAGCCAGCGTTGTCTAGATGGTAGTTAAAACCATGGACCCGGCCCTGGCTGGTGTGGCTCAGGGGATTGAGTGCTGGACTGTGAAACAAAGGGTTGCTGGTTCAATTCCCAGTCAGGGCACATGTCTGGGTTGCAGGCCAGGTTCCCAATAGGGGCTGTGTGAGAGCCAACCACACACTAATGTTTCTCTCCCTCCCCTTCCTCTCTCTCTAAAAATAAATAAAAATGTTTAAAAACAACAACAAAACGTGGACCTGGGTGAGTGTATCTAGGAGGAGGGTGTAGAGAGAGTAGAAAGACCCGGGGGCCATGTTCTGAGGCCCTCCAGCATCTCAAGATGGAGGAGGGAAATCCAGCGAAGGAGACTGGGCAGAGGTGGCCACCGAGAGGACAGCGGGCGTCCATCGAGCCAACAGAAGAGTTTTCCTGGAAGGAGGGACTGATGAATGGGATGGAACGCTGCAGAGGTCAGTGAGGAGACTGCCTTTCACTCACAGTGCAGCCGAAGGCAAGGCCAGTGCTCTCCGCGCCGCTGCCCCTCCTTTGCAGACACAGGCAGTCGCCGGGCGTCTGGGTGATGAGACACGACAGTGCCCGCCCTGTCTGTGACGCTGCACCCTGCACAGCCGCCCTCACGGCTCCGAGCCGGGCCACAGAGGCAACGGGAAAGGAAGCCACTGTAAGCTGTAGAGCATCCTGCAACTGCGTGAATTCTGCATGAGGTCTCAGTGTTCCCGCTGCAGGGTCTTGTCACCCCAAACCAACTGTGACCTCAGAGTCCACGTGAAGCGAGTTTGGAAAACCCAGACTTCACCCTGTTTTAACCCTTCTGATCTCAGTTCTGTCCGTCACTTGGGCAGGGACTACAAAGTGCATTCCGCGCGCCTGGTGGGCTGCAGGGCATCCACCCTTCCCCACGTCTCTGGGAAGAAGAAGAGTTGTCCTGGGCCACACGCCGAATACACTAACAGAACAAAGAACAAATCTTAATGTTTTCAGTAATTTTACAATTTTGTGTCGGGCTGCATGTGGCCCGTGGGCCACAGGTCGGACACCCCTGCTTCTGCAAGTGCAGTGGGTTCTGAGAAGCACGGCTCTCTCCAGTCTTCCTCGGGGCGGGGCCGTAGGTCCGGTTCCAAACGTTCCAGATCACCGAGATCGCAGTAGACAAGCCTTCCCACGTCTCCCTGCAGCCATAAGGACCTAGCAACCTCAGCACCTGCTGAGTGCTCCACCACGGGAAAGTAAGGGCCAAGAGCGCAAGGACAGTGCATCCTCACCACTGTGACCCCAGGTCTTGGCCCAAATAATAGCACCAGATGCAGGTCAGGCACTGATGGGCACAAAGATACCTCCGTGAGCAAAATGGCCATGGTCCCTGTTCTCCCAGAGCTTGCTTTCAAGTTCAAGGGTGACAGAAAAAGAAACTCTCCTACAGTAAATGCTATGAAGAACCCACACTGCGAGCAATGGGGCAGCCTCTCCGAGAAGTGATATTTAAGCTCGGATCTGAAATGGGAAAGGCACCAACCACACAGAAAGCCTGGGCGAGGTGAGCGCCCAGAACGGAACAGCCTGTGAGATGGGCGTCTGCAGAGGAAGATGCCTTCGCAAATTACAGGCCAGTGAGGCGGAGGCCCAGGGAGAAGCTGGGAGCAAGGTCGGTGGGACCGGCTGGGGCAGGCAGGCGAGAGGTTCAGCCTTTGTTCTGAGAGCAGTGGAGGGAGCCAGGGAGTCTTGAAGTGAGGTAGTGGATCCCACTTAAAAACCCACCTGCTGCCCTGTGCTGACGACTCACGGGTTCCCCGCCTCGTCCCCGTGGAAAAGGTCCTACCGTTCACTAAAGGCAAGAGCAAGAAGCTGCTCAACAAAACCAAGTTCGCAGAGGGCCCTTAAGTCCCCGTGAGAAACAAGCTGTGTGGCTGACATACGGTAAAGCCGTTGGCTATTTTGTTTCTCTAGCTGGTTATGGGTTTTGTGAACCCTGCCCTTCTCTTTCAGCAGGTCTGGGGGGCAGGCGGGGGGGGGGGGGCAGGAGGCATCTGGGGAGTGAGAGAGCCTGAGGAGCTCAGGTTCCAGGCTTGGCAGGGGTGTTGACTGGCAGTTGATTTGGGAAGTACTGAGAGGGGCAAAGAAGGAAATCTTCAGAGAAGAGGGAAGGCCCTCACCATTAAAAAAAAAAGAAAGAAAGAAACCAGCCCTGGCTGGTGTAGCTCAGTGGATTAGGTGCCGGCCTATGAACCAAAGGGCCGCCAGCTTGATTCCCAGTCAGGCCACAGGCCTGGGTTGCTGGCCAGGTCCCCTGTTGGGGGCACAAGAGAGGCAACCAGACCCTGATGTTTCTCTCCTTCTCTCTCTCTCTTCCTCTCTCTAAAAATAGATGAATAACTAACCTTAAAAAAAAAAGAAACCAGCTTCAGACCTGAGACAGGAGGAGTATCTATGCCGCCTGGCAGCTTGGCTGCACTGGAAAGGCACAGTGCACGCCTGCGCACTTCTGTTAGCGTGCCCTGTTCGCCCACGTCATCTCCAGGGCCCCCGGAAGGTGTGCCCGTGATTCCTGGTGCTTCTGCATGGCTCATCCTTGCTCCCTCCCGTGTCTGTGTCTTGAGTGAACCACACTTCCCAGGACCCCTGCCAGCTGACCTCCGGTTCAGTCCTGACCGCGGGGAAGTGGTGAGACGCTGCCTTGGGAAGGCAGGAAGGGTCTTGTCTGTGTGCTGTGTGAAGGCTTTGATGGCAGGCTGGGGAGTGCGGTTTGGGGGCGGGGACAGTGGTGGTTTGAGCGGCTCCACCTCCCCAGGTTTCTGCTCAGAAGCAGCCTCTCCCTCAGTGGCCAGTGTGGGCTCCTGGGCTCCCAGCTGGGGGGTGGGAGTGGCCTCCTGAGCTCAAGGTAGCATCTCCCACCTGTTTCCTTCAGAACACCTTTTCCCTCCTGCTCCTGCGGTGCTCCCAACACCTTGCAGTCGGTCCCTGGCACTAAATCCCTTTCTGCATGAGATACCTAGAGCAGTTTCTGCTTTCGGGGATTGAACCGAGAAACATACAGACATGGTCCTGGGAAACAGGCCCAGAAAAGTGGGACCGCGGACCTCCGTCGTGGGGCACGCAGAGCCGGCCTCACTGGCTGCACACCCTGGCAGAGTGGCCACCGAGACCCTCACCTGTCCTGGCCTGGACTGAGTGCTCGCTGAAGGGCAGGCTGCTGAGGGACTGTCAGGGCGGGGATGGAGCCCGCAGGATGGGCTGGCTTCTGGTGGCACCGGAAAGGTTTCAGACAAAATGGAAAGCTTGGGGCTTTAAAATCTCAGGTCAACCAGGTCCTGCACCGGCCTGAGTGACTCTTTATCTTGTGTAGCCTCAGGGCTGACAGGGCTCAGGGTCAGACCTACCTGGATCCTACCTGATGCCTGATTGCAAGATAAGCTGAAGTCCTGCCTTCAGGTCTTTTCCGTGAAGTCAGGCTCTTGCTAGGGAGGAGCTGGGGTTAGAACAGGGTAGTGGGGGGGATACCTGCAGGTTGAGAACCTGACCTGCCCCACCCATCTGAGCCTCCGTCAGTGGAAATAGCCCTGGTGCCTGCCTAAGGCCATCGCTCCTCACCTGCTTGAAGTCCTGTTTTGCACTCACTTGAGGAGCTTACCCGGCCAGGAAGGGGATGCTGAGCCTTCTCAAGACTGGCTCCAGAGTCCGTCCTAAGTGGAGTCAGACCCCAGCATGCCCTGGGAACAGCTGCAGAAACGGCATGGGAGACGTTTGCTCACCGAAAGAGCAGTGGGTCCGCATCTCCCAGCTGCAGAGTCCTGTCCTGCTGCTGTCCGCTCAGAACTGTGGAACATTCCTGCCTCTTATCAGCAGGCAGGGACTGGGGGAGCCGGTTCCTGTCGGAGCGTATCCCCAGGCCAGGCGGACTTGACCAACACAGCTGACCTTGTAGAGTTGTGTTAGCTCCAGCGGCTGGGACCCAGTCTGCTCGGCCGAGCCGGCCGGGAGACGATTGGAGGGCCTCGCACCGGAGGCCCTCTGACCGTTGGAGACCCTGTGAACTGCCTGGGGGTCTGACCCCGTCACCAGATGGCCCGCAGATCGAGGGCAGGCTCTCTGGGGCGACCGTGCTCCAGTAAGGGGTGCTGGCAGGGCACAGTGCAGACACCGGGGGGTCTGGAGGGAAGACCTGTTTTCTTCTGCAGTAACGAGTGTCCGTTGGAACTGCAGCCCCACATTTGCCGCCGGACGCTGGTGGAGACCCAGTGCCAGGTCCCGAGATCTCAGCCGAGTGTGTGACTGAGTGGGGAGGAGGGGAGATTTAGGCAGAGTGGTGGGGGTTGGGTAATAACTAGCAACGAACACAGCTCCCCACATTGGAAACTGCGGAGATTCCCCTTCTAAATCTGACTCACAGAGTGGGACAGGGGGACATCGTGGACCCCACAGGGCCTCATGGCTCAGTCTGCTCCCTCGAGGGCAGCCCCGTGCTCTCGGGCCTGCCAGGGCCCCTTGGAGCTTGTCACCTACCTGTCTGTTCGTCCATTTCCCCTGCCCCTGGGCCCCTGAGGGCCTTTGACTTGGGACATGGCGTTCCACTTGCTCACAAGTTTCTCCCACTGGACTAGCACGTAGCACAGTGCTTGGCACTTAAAGTATAAACAAGAAAAGAAAAAAAAAAGAAGAAGCAGCTAGCCCTGGCTGGTGTGGCTCAGCAGACTGAGTGCCGGCCTGCAAACCAAAAGGTCGCGGGTTTGATTCCCAGTCAGGGCACATTCTGGGGTCTCGGGCTGGTCTCCAGTTGGGGGCACTCGAGAGGCAACCACATACTGATGTTTCTGTCTCTCTCTTTCTCCCTCCCTTCCCCTCTCTCTAAAAGTAAATAAATCAAATCTTAAAAAAAAATCAGAGAAGCCCTATTGCCTGAGAGGAGAGGCAGCCTGGCCACGAGAACGGCCTGAGCGCGGCCATTGCTTGACTTCCTCCTGGCTTCCCGAGGCCGCTCCTGGGTCTCTGTGCCTGCCCAACAAGGCGAACACCTGACCCCCGGTCGCCGAGAAGCCCGGCTGAGTGAACCCCGGGCAGCCACAAAGGAGGAATACTTTCAGCTGAAATGAGTTTGGGACGGGATGAGGAAGGAAGACTTTCAAGAGCTGAAGCTGCATCTTGTTAGCTTTGCGTAGCTGGAAGTGCTAAATAAATATATAATGATCAGTTAGCTCCACAGAGCGTGATTGTACAAATTGTAAAAACATAGTCACGCCAGGCTGTCGTTACAGACGATGGCCTGAGTTCAAGGATAATGAGGGGTGACCCCGAGCCCACCCTCGCGATGGCTGCAGGCAGCAGGCAGCTGGTGGTGCTGCTGGGGGTCCCCGGCTGGCGTCTGGGGCAGAGAAGTGGGGGTGGGCCGTACAGTCTCTGCTCTGGGATAGGGCAGCGGGACACCCTTGCAGAGGTGTCGGCAGGAAAGTGAGAAGAGCTGATAGATGGTTTGACTTTCTTTTAATTTATTGACGTTAGAGAGAGGAAGGGAGAGCACTAGAGAGCAACATCAGTCTGATGTCCACTAACTGATGCACTCGTCAGTTAATTCTGCATGTGCCCTGACCGGGGATCGCAGCCACTACCTTGTATGTCGGGACGATGTTCTGAGCAACTTAGCTACCTGGCCAGGGCCTGATGGATGATTTCGAAATGTTTTTATAATGTAAAAGGTACTATAGAGCGTACCTTTTACACCAGTCGTAAGTGTACGGCTCCGTGGCAGTAAGTGCACTCACCCTGCCCTGCACCCGTCGCCGCCATCCGTCACCAGCACTTCTTCGTCTTTCCAGACGGAAGCCCGGGCCCCACTAACCACCGACTCCTTGCTCTGCCTCCGCTCACACCAGCTCCATGCAGCCGCGGCTCTGCCTTCTGCCTCTGCGAGTTTGGCCGCTTAAGGTCCCCCCTGCGAGTGCCATCGTGACGGTGCCTGTCCTGTTGCGCCGGACTCATTTTTCGTCACAGTGTCCTCAGGCTCGTCCATGTTCTAGCCTCCGTCGGAATTTACTTTTTAAGGCTGTATAACACTTCAGTGTGTGGGCGGGCCGCGAGGTGTCCCTCCATCCTTCTGCCTTCAGACGGGTGTGGACGATGCTGGTGTGAATCTGGGTCTGCCTTCACATCTTGTGAGCACACACCCAGAAGTGATATTGTCGGGTCATATGACAATTGTGTTTCACTTGGGGGGGAACTGCCAGACTTCTCCACAGCGGCTGTAGCTCCTTAGTGTCCCCGCCCGCACTGGGAGAGGGTTCCGACTCCTCCCCGTCCTGGGCCACACTCATTCTCTGGGTTTTGTTAACATCTGTCCTGATGGGTGTGAAGGGACATTTCCTTGTGTTTTGGATTCGGTTTCCGCAATGATCAGCTAACTCGAACGTAGTTTCACGGGCTCATTGGCCATTTGTAGGTCTTCTTGAGAGAAATGCTCTTGGAGTCCTTTGCACAGGTTTGAACCAGCTGTTTGCTTCTCTGTAGCTGACCTGTGGGAGCGCTTTATTCTAGATGCTGACTCTCAGACCCGTGGTCTGGGAGTCCTTCCTCCGTCCCGGCCTGTCTCTCTCTGCCGCCGTGTCCTTCCGTGCACACGCGGTCTTAGGTTTGCGGTCGTCCGATATGTCTGCTTTCTCTCTTCTTTGTTGTTGTTTGGTTACACGTGTCCCCATTACCCCCCATGACCCTCCTCCAGCCGACCCACCCCACCTCCCACATTCAGTCCTGTCTCCCCCCCTTGTCTTTGTTCATGGGACCTTTACACATGTTCCTTGACAACCCTTCCTTCCCCTGCAGGTCTGCTTTTTCTGTCCCCTGTGCTCCAGATTATGTCCGAGAAACCGCTGCCAAACACACGACCAGGGAGCTTTTCCGGGTTTCCTGCTGGGAGGTTCGCTGCTTCATCTGAGGCCCCTGAGTTCACTTCTGTAGACGGTGGAAGGCGAATCCCGGTTTATTGTTTTGCAGGGGAGATTCGGTTTCCCAACACCGTTCGTTTCTCTTTTGTTTTTTAAACGTTTTATTGTATTTTTCCGTTATCATTTACTCCCCCATAGCCTCCTCCACCTCCACCCACTCCCCTCCCCAACACCACATCACAGAGGAGTCTTTTAAAAAAACCCAGAGAAGGGAAGTGAAACGGCACCAATTCGGACGTGATAACGGCATAGTGGAAGAGGCCTGTGCTCATCTCCCCACTCACCAGGGTGGCCTGGGCCCGTTGGGGGCGGCACCAGGGCACCGGGCAGGGGCTGGGGAGGGGCCCAGGCCAGAGGCCCTGCCAGGGGTGCCAGCTTTCGCGTGTGCAGCAACTGCGCTGACCAAGTTCCAGGGGGCAGACACTTGGAAGATAGGCTGGCAGTTCTCAGAAACTTCGGTCTGTGCTTCGGAGCAGCCCAGCAGCCGCACGCCCGGCGCGGGACCCAGAGAAACAGGGCCGCTGGTCCGCAGACCTGCAGCCCGACTTGGCTCCTGGGGGCTGAAGACAGAGGCTGGCCGAACGCCCAGGGTCAGGGGGCCTGGTCAGCAAAGGGTGGCCGGTCCACACAATAAAAAAAGGGGCCGCTGATGCCCACAGCGCCCGGGATGAATGTCAAAGCCCGTTCCAGGGAGAAGCCAGACACAGCAGAGCGCGGGCAGCATTTCCGCGGGATCTGGGGCCGTGGTTGGTTACAGGGTGTGTGTGTGTTTGTCAAAACCAGTTAAACTGTGCACTCACGATGGATGCCTTTCGTTGTGTGAAATTACATAATGAAGGCGGTTAAAACAGAAGAAGAAAGGGTCCTGGGTCTCCAGCACGGAGCCAGCGGGGGTGGGAGGTGCAATTCACGCAATAGGGGAGGAAAAGTTCTGCTGTTGGGGCCTGGAGGCCCCGCAGAGGAAGAGACCAAGATGGTGAGGGCGGGGGGAGTGTGTTTCACGGGGACCCAGCTTGACATCATTATCATCATCGCAACCATTTTTTCTTTTTTACAAAGCAACACTTTTTGAGTATCTAAAAAAAACGAGAAAAAGCAGATGTGTAGAAGGCAGACGAGGAAAAAACCTCCTGCGCACACCCACAGCCCTGGACTCCGAACTCTCCTGCCGCGCTTGGCCCTAGCGGACCAGCGGGGGCAGAGGGGAGGGCGCTCTGGGCGCAAGGAGCCGCCCTGGGAGCCCCAGGCGGGCGATCGCACTGGGCCCCTGCCACCCAGCACCCTCCGAGTTAGCGGTGGCCTAGGAGAGAAGGGCGGCCACAGTCACAGCTGTGGGGGGGCCTCGAAGGGGACATGGCCAGGGCCCAGTGCCTGCTGGGAAGGGCTTCAGGATGCAGCTGTGATGCAGGACCGGCACCGATGACCCCACGCACCCGGCCCTCAGGCACACAGAATTAGCTTTTGAGTCACAGACGCAGAACTCTTTGTTCCGCCCATGGGTGATTAGGCGCAGAAATAAGCGGGGCCTCGGGTCCCCAGGCAGTCGCGTGTGGCCCACATGGCCAGACTCCTCCGCTGGCAGTGTCATGCACGGCCCTCCAGTCGCTCCCTGTGACGGTGGCTGTTCCAGTGACCTCACTGTGTCCCTAACCAGAACCCGGCACCTCCTGAGTCTGGGTCAGTGGCAGGCTAGTCGCCCAGAGCAGCCTGGTGTGTGGGCTGGCCCCGGGGGGCAGCACAGGGCAGGGACCTGGGGTCCGTCCTGCTGGGAGCCCCGAGGGCTGCTGCCACTCTCACACCCACGCTCCCCTGCAGGAGAGGTTGTGGGCACCCCCAGTTCCCACTCCTGTCGGCCTCCTCTGAGGACCGCCGGCCCCAGCTGCCCAGCCCATGGAACCGGCCTCAGCCCAGGTGGGAGGTGTTTGCAAAGCCCTCACCCTCCGGCCCAGGGACCAGCTCCCAGGCCCCCGGGGACTCCTCCAGACCTGTCTGGCCCTGCCTTTGCTGACCCCACCGGTGACCTCTGGAGCCCTTTGGTCTCTGTTGCGCATTTTGGGGGTTGCCGGTCTGTGTGGCATCAGGCCAGCTGTTCTGGCCCAGATGCAGAGGAGGACCAGCCAGCCCCCGTGAAGCGATGCTGCCCAGCCCCTGGCCCAGGGCTCACAGTGAGGGACCATCTGTCCATCTGTTCATCCAGCCACTCGCATTTCCCTGTGGTTAAGCGTCTCAGGTCTGCACGAGCCCTGGTTCACACCTTCTGTATCAGTGATTATTACCAGATCCCCCTTCACTTTCATTTCATCCTCATCTGAAGACAGTTTTTATTGATTTGAGGGAGAGGGAGAGGAAGATCGACTGCTTGCCCCTTGTCTGTGCCCTGACCGGAGATCAAACCCACAGCCCTATGGCGTGTGGGTGGAGGCTCCAACCACTGACCCACCTGGCCAGGCCCTTTCCTTTTCCAAGGTCTCCCGGCTTGGACAACGTGTGGCACTGTC
This sequence comes from Artibeus jamaicensis, assembly GCF_021234435.1. Taxonomy (NCBI): domain Eukaryota; kingdom Metazoa; phylum Chordata; class Mammalia; order Chiroptera; family Phyllostomidae; genus Artibeus; species Artibeus jamaicensis. Next base: position 2,063,244 of record NW_026522059.1, read on the forward strand.
CAAGGAACCAGCCACTGCTATCCGATCCTTCCTCTCCCAGGAGGGAAGAGGGTGAGTGTGCTCGCTCAGGTCGATTCACAGCCCGGGGCCCACAGCCAGGCGTGGGCGGTGCCGCAGACCTGGCCCCGTGGGACCCCCGCTGGGGCCCTCCCAAGTCCCGGCACGTCTCAGGTTGGAGGGGTTTGCCTTGAGTGCACACCAGTTGGGGGTACGCTTCTACCCACCCCCCTCTTTCCCCCTGCCCTCCCCCTCCCACCAGCATTCCCTCCCTTGGTTCATGCCCATGGGCCACACATATAAATTCTTTGGCTTCTCCATTTTCCATACTATTCTTAACCTCCCTCTGTCTGTACCTACCGCTATGTACCTACCATCTGTGCTGCTTATTCCCTGTACCTTTTCTCCCTCTCTCCTTGCTCCCCCTCCCTGCTGATAACCCTCCACGTGATCTCCATTTCTGTGATTCTGTTCCTATTCTAGCTGTTGACTTAGTTTGTTTTTGTTTTTGTTTTTTTAAGATTTAGTAGATAGTTGTGAGTTTGTTATTATTTTACTGTTCATATATTTGATCTTTTTTTTTTTAAGATAAATTCCTTTAACATTTCATATATTAAGGGCTTGGTCATTAACTTGACCTTACCTGGGAAGCACTTTATTTGCCCTTCCATTCTAAATGAAAGCTTTCCTGGATAGAGTCATCTTGGACGTAAATCCTTGCCTTTCACGACTTGGAATACTTCTTTCCAGCCCCCTCCTGCCTGCAAGGTCTCTTTTAAGAAACCAGTTGGTGGTCTGATGGGAACTCCTTTGTAGGTGCTTCTCTCCAGAGTCAATACATTTCAAGGGATCGAAGCAGAGATCAGAAAAATAAGGCTTCACAGTGGGTGAAAAAATTTTTTCCAGTCACCAGTCAGTGAAAAACGCCGGGCCACAGTGCGCACTACATTCTTCTCTGAGTCTGCCTTCAGAAACCATCTGCTCCCATCTTGGAAGGCGAAGTGCGAGCCTTTGAACGAGAACCCCTTTATCACTGAGCAGAAGGGCTCTGGCTCCGAGATGGATTTTCCAGGGAAATACCCTTTTTTGTGTGTTTGCTCCTGAATCTGCATCGAAGACATCGACTAAAATCGATTTATTTCAGGAGTGAAATAAAGGAGGTCAGTTCACCTGGCCCCAGGCTGGGGAAGCAGCCCACTCCGCTGGGCCAGAGCGCATGCCCCATCACCTAGGTACCTGGAGGTGCCTCCTAGGTGCAGACAAGTTGTACCTCTCACCGGGGCATGGGCTGAGCTATGGCCTAGTCCCAGGAGCCCGTGAATACGCTAGGTCACTCGGGGAAGGGGAGGCAAGGCTGCGGATTACGTGAGGGCTGCTGACCGACTCACAGGAACACAGGGAGCCTCTCCCACATAATCGGTTCTGCCCAGTACAGTCACAGGTCTTCAGAGGTGGGTGGGGGACTTCAAGCAGTCGAATCCATAAAGACAGAAAGCAGGGTGGTGTTTGCCATGGGCTGTGGGGAAGGAGCAATGGAGAGTCAGTGTCTAGTGAGCCCGGAGTTGCAGTGGGGAGAGAACAAGTCCTGGAGACGGATGCTGGTGTTGGCTGCACGTGTGAATGTACTTACTGCCACTGGGCCGTCCTACACTTAGAAATGCTCATGCACTAAAAACCACTGAGCTGTGCATTTTTAAGTGGTAAATTTTATTTAGGTAAATTATATCTCAATTTAAACAAACAAACAAACAAAAAACAACCAAAAAAATAAATAAATAAAACAGAGACGGCCCTGGCTGGTGTAGCTCAGTGGATTGAGCGCAGGCCTATGAACCAGAGAATCGCAGTTCGATTCCCAGTCAGGGCACATGCCTGGGTTTCAGGCCAGTTCCCAGCGGGGGACCCATGAGAGGCAACCATACATTGATATTCTCTCCCTCTCTCCTTCCCTTCCCCTCTAAAGATAAATTAAAAAAAAAAAACAGAGATGTGAGACAGAGCAACCTCCTTGTCCCACTTCTGCATTTGATAGATAAATATGTGATGGCTGGAGCCGTTGCAACCATCTAGCAGCCATGAGGGATACCGGACACATAGAGAGCAGCCAAGCACAAAGATGGGAGGCCCCTGGACCTGTGGTGACGTGGATGAGCCCCTAAAATAAATGGCCTACCTCTGACCTCTTGTCATGTGACATAATCAATATCCTGGTTGCCTGGGTGTTTCTCTTCTGCACCCAAGAGAACCCTCTGCAAACCCCTTAGCGGGGCTCACCATCTGGGGCTCTGTCTCCCCCAGAGGAGCAGGTCTGACTCCCAGTGGCTGGGAGGAGGGGGGAGGCGTGTTCTCCTCGCTTCGCTCCTGCCGCATCTCCCAGAATGCTCCTGCCAGCTGCACCCTTTTCCTTCCACCCAGGGGCCAGTGCTGCCTCCGGGTTGGTTTTCCGTTCTGGCCCCTGCATGTAGCCCTGGCCCCAGGGCATCAGGTGACCGAGTGTCCCTCCACCCCCTTCCTGGGGGCCAGGCCTGGGCCCGATGCCCTCGGCCCCCTCGCAGAGCCTAGCTCAGGCCTTGGCACTTGCTGGGTTCCCAGGAACTGTTCACCGAGTGACGTAAGAGGTGAGACTGGCTCAGTCACCTTCGCGCCGTGGTGGATGAATCAGCCTCTGTTAGCGCGTGGGAAGACGCTGGGGCAGCCCTGGGAGCACCTACTGGGTGTCGGGGCTCCCTCGTGCTGGGCTCTTTACAGGCCCTGTTGCACCTTCATGCTGCCCCAAGGTAAGTGCCACCGCCCCCACTTCACAGGTAACGAGGAGGCTCACTGGGGGAGCCGCGTGCCCAAGGCCACCCAGCCGCCGGGTGGACAAACTGGGAGGCAGACGCGGTTCTGCCACTCTGAACTCTCTTAAAAACAACAGTGCCAGAAGCGGCCGGCGCCACCCATTCATCATCACCGTGTACCCAGCACAGCGCTGACTCACTGAGCCCCACCCGCAGCTCTGCAGCTGGGTGTCCCTGGCTGCAAAGCGGAGGTCAGGGGATTTGCTGAGACTGGGGAAGGCCCCAGCCCTGTGGTGTGCTCTCCCCACCCGAGTCTCCTGGCTGTAGCTCACGGCGGCCCCCTGCACACCCGCAAGGCCAGGGCACTGGGGGAGGTGAGTGGTTTCAGTCCCAGCTCAGGCCCTCACTGGGGGTGTCAAAGGGACTGGGGTCGTGCCTGCCCTTGGGAACTCACTCCCAGGCCCGTGGGAGAGGGAATTCCCTGAACCCAATCAGGGATTGGGCTGGGCTGGGCTGGGTGGCTTCTGGACGAGTGAGGGGTCCAGGAGAGGGGACAGAATGGGGTAGGGAAGTGGCCCGTTGGGAGCCTGTCCTGGAGCTGGCCACGGGAGAGCAGCACGGATGTTCAGTCACTCTGTGATTCTCGGGTGAGTCAGCCGCGGTTGGACAGCACTGTTGGCCGAGGGGAGGCTCAAGGTGGCCCCTCTGGTGCTTGAGATGTGACGGTGGCTTCAGAGCGTAACAGCTGTGTCCTTGGTGCCGCCCTCCTCCGAGCCCGGTGTCCTGGAGCGTGGGCGGAGGTGACTGCCCACACAGGACGGTGTGAGGGGCAGGAGCGAAGGCAGACAGCCCACGGTGGGCTCTCTGAGCGGTAGCCGTAGCCTTGTCCTGGGTCTGTTCCTCTGCTCGGGGCTGGGGTCCGCTGCCTCCCCAGGGGCTGAGCAGTGGCCCCAAAGAGGTCCATGCCCCAGTCCCAGACCTGTGAATGTACTGCCCTCCACGGCAAAGGGGACCGTCCAGGTGGGCTCAGGGTAAGGGCAGAACCCGTTTAAGGAGGAAGAGGAAGCCCTGACCAGTGTGACTCAGTGGGTCGGGTGTCATCCCACAAACCCGAAGGCTGTGGGTTCGATCCCAGGTCGGAGCACATGCTGGAATTGTGGGCCAGGTCTCCAGATGGGAGCCTGCGAGAGGCAAACAAGTGATGTCCTTCCTTCCCGCCTCTCTAAAAATATATAAATAAATAAAATATTTTTTTTTAATGAGAGGAAGAGAAGGGAACAAGAGTTGGATTCGACAACAGACGGGGCAGGAGAGACTAGCAGCGAGCAGTCCCAGCCGGGCACCGTGGCTTTGGGGAGGGACGAGGCGGCCTGCGGAAGCCGGACCTGGAGGAGGTCGTGGGGCCCAGTCCTCGGGCTTCGGGGGCCTGCACCCTGCCAGCAGCCCCAGCGAGCCCGGGGCTCAGTTCTTCCCTGGCACCGCTGGGCTTCCGCGTTGCAGAGCTTTCAGATGAGACGTTCCTGAGATTTGAAGACTCCACAACGGTGTTCACTCGGGGCAGCGACAGGAAATGAATACGCCCCTCTCACTCTCCTTCCCTGGGTGACGGGAGGCTGGTCCCTCTCAGCGTGAGTCGCCCCTCAGGTGCCAGGCCAGCCCCGTGTCCCAAATCAACGGGCAGGGCTGTTTTCCCGGCAGGAACGCGGGCCAACAGCGGAGCCTGGAAAAGGCCACGCTTACTTGGCCTCGAGCCCAAAAGAAGCTGTGCGAGTGATTGTGCTTGTTCGAAAAAAGACCCAAAACCCCCTGCCGACCCACTTTTCCAGACCGCGAGGCCTCAGACACGTCGCTGTGCGAGATTTATCTCCAGGACACGCCGTTCCCAGGGCTGGCGTGGCCCCCGCCCCCGCCCCCGAAGCAGGACTTAGTGTTCTCGGAGGCTGGAGTCCAAAGCCGATCTTGGAGTCCAAACTCTGTGTGGTCCTTCTTTTTCCCTTCCTTCCTTCCTTCCTTCCAACATTTTATGTGTTCATTTAATTTTTTTAAAGATTTTATTTATTTATCTTTAGAGAAGAAGGGAAGGAGAGTGGGAGAGAAATATCAACGTGTGGTTCCCTCTCGTGTGTCCCCTGCTGGGAACTGGCCTGCAACCCAGGCATGTGCCCTGACTGGGAATCAAACCGGTGACCCTTTGGTCACAGGCCCGTGCTCAATCCACTGAGCTACACCAGTCAGGGATGTGCTCATTTTAGAGAGACGGGAAGGGAGGGACAGAGGCGGGGAGAGAAACATCAGTGTGAGAGAGAAACATCGATCAGTTGCCTCCCACAAGTGCTCTGACCAGAGACCAAACCCACAATCTGGGCATGTGCCCTGCCTGGGCATTGAACCAATGACCTTTTGCTTTGCAGGCTGATGCCCAACTAACTGAGCCACACTGGTCAGGGTTGTTTCTTTTATTCTTCTTCTCCCACTTCCTTCCTCCCTTCCTTCCCTCCCTCCCTTCCTTCCCTCCCTTCCTCCCTCCCTCCCTCCCTTCCTCCCTCCCTCCCTCCCTCCCTCCCTCCCTCCCTCCCTTCCCTCCCTCCCTCCCTCCCTCCCTCCCTCCCTCCCTCCCTCCCTCCCTCCCTCCCTCCCTTCCTTCCTTCCTTCCTTCCTTCCTTCCTTCCTTCCTTCCTTCCTGGCAGTGGAGTGGCTGGGAGTTTGCCCTGAGTCCCCAGGCAGGAGAAACGCCACTCAGCTTTGTCTGCACTCCAGCCCTCCCAGGCAGACAGACATTGGCAGGCCACCGAGCAGCAGCACGGCCTGGCGGTGTGACAACCGCTGCACCCAGCATGGGGGCTGCGATCAGGACAGAGTGCCTCCCCTGGGAGGTGGCTCCTTCGTAGCAGGTCAGGTGTGAGCCTAGGTGCCCTGCTGGTGCCCCCGCAGTGGCCAGCACTAGCACCCAGGCCCAGACACACAGCAGGCGGGGCCGGGGAGAGAAGCTGGACGTGGAAGCTGGCCAGCCCCTCCCTTCACTAACTAGGGGACCTCACAGTGAGCCTTGGTTGCCCCATCTATAAAACGGGAGTTGTGTTAGTTTGCTCTCCCTGCTGTGACAAATGATGGACTCAATCACTCCAGCGACACCAGTTCCTTCTCCCCTGGTTCTGGAGACAGAAGTGCTGAAATTGGACTGAGACCCGGGCTGTGCTTCCTGGGGGGCTGCGAGGCACAGCCCATTCCCTGCCTTTTCCAGCTTCTGGCCCTGGGCTCCTTCCTCCTCCTGCAGAGCTGGTCCTAGAGCAACTTCAGCTCTCTCCGACCTGTTTCTGTCACCTGTCCCCTCCTCTGACTCTGACCCTCCCACTTCCTTTTATAAGGGCCTCGGAGCCTGGATAATCCAGGGGCGTCTCCCAGCCTGAGGTCCTTCGTTCAATCCTGCAGGCGGAGTCCCTGTGCGTGTAAAGTCGGGGATTCACAGGTTTGGGGTCAGGGTGCCGGCATCTTTGAGGCCATTGGCTGCCTCTCATGGGGATGATCGTGTATAATTTAAAGGTTTTTTTGAGATTCCAAAGCATATGTGGTCTGTTAGTTTGCTGGGGCACCTTTTCACGAGTGGGAGGGTCCCGCTGTGAGGCTGGCCACTGTCCCTGGTTGTATGTCCCATCGTGCCTGAAACGGGGTGCTTCTCATACCAGCTCCCTCCCTGGGTTGAACTCCCACCCTTCTCTGCCACGTGCAGGACCCCCACCCCCCACCCAGCCGCTGCCTCATTTCTCCCATTTCTCATCAAGGGGATCGTTTATCTCGGTTGTGTGTGCACCATTACATATTTTAAAACGTCCCTCTTTTATGTCTCTCCCTCACTGCTGTGACTCCAAACAGAAGGACAGGTTGAGGCTTGAATTTACTGCCTGCCCCCCGCCTCCCCGCACCCCCATCTGGACCGAAGCCCCGTTCACTGAGAGGTCCCTACCACACCGTAGGCCTGGAGACTTGTGGAGTCTCGAGTGGGTTTTAGGTTGGTATCTGGTATCTAAATGTTTTCCACTGAAGAACTAGTCGCAAAGGATGTAAATGCCAACATTCGTAGTTACTGAAGTTTTAAGACAAAACGTTATTTTCAAACGTGTCCAGGTGGTCTGAGTACCACGTTATCCCAACCCAGTGAGAGCCTGCCTGTACGAGCTCTTCTCCAACCGCAGGCCACATCCACCCCCTTCTCACACCACCTGACAACCCACCTCCCCTTCAGTGACAATGGCTAGATTAAGTGACATTTCAGAAACTGAAATCCCTAAGTCCATAAGCTTTAAACATTAGAATGTTTTCTACTTCACTGATTCATCAACTAAGTTACGAGAGGTACACAATTGGCCAAAACATCATAAACCTATTAAACTTTGATAACATAAAGGTGAGTTTTATTGGAAATACATCTTCGAATAAAATAAATATTATGAGGTTACTCTCAGCGGACCTGAAAGCACCTACCTCTTGCTTGCGCAAGAGCGCGGAGGCACCAGTCCCGCCTGCAGGGCCGGTCTCTGTGTGCGCATGCGTCCCGGAGCCAGCGCCACCGGTGATGGAGCAGCTGCGCGCCTCCCCACCTCTCCGCCTCTGCACTGTGGCAGCGACCAGAGGGTGACCCACGTCAGTGCTGGTGTCAGTGATTTCTCAACCAACATTCAGCAGGTCTTCCTTCAACTTTGTAGAAAGAAGATAAATGAAGCCAGTTACTTTGGTGAATGATTTATTACCCAGCCATCAGACTCCTTCATGTTCTAAGATTTCATTTATTTTTTAGAGAGGGGGAAAGGGAGGGAGAAGGAGAGAGAGAGAAACATCGACTGTTTGCCTCCCTCATGTCCCCCAACCAGGGATCCCAGCCTGCAACCCTGGCCTGTGCCTCGACTGGGAGTCAAACCCGTGACCTTTTGGTTCACAGGCTGGCGCTCAGTCCACTGAGCCCCTTCAGCCAGGACAGGTCACTCATGCTCTCAGTCCGGGCAGCACTGCCCCAAACTGGCACGTGGCTGCTGTGCGTGCTTGTCAGTCTCGTTCAGAGCACCCCTTTGACCTAACCCAGTAGGCTCAGAAGAAGCTGGGAAACCTTCGATATTGGGTATTCCAATGACCTTTGGCCAAGTTAAAGTATTACGGTATCCACTAATATTTTGGGAAATGTTAATGAAAATAGTTGTTTTCTGAGACCAAGCAATGGTCATGAAAATTTTGGTGAAGTAGCCTGTATTCAGATGTAACATGATCTGTCAAAAGAAAAGTGAAACTTTTTTTTTCTGAAAAGGGAAACTTTTGATCTCTTCCTCATTGAAATCATGCAGAGTTAAATCAACTGAGTTGGAGCCGAAAGTGAAAACCTTCACAAACCCTTTCTCGTCACTAAGAACAGTAAAAACAGAGAAAGGGCTTCATAGAAGACTGGTTTTCCCAGAATGCTTTTGGCATGTCTGAACAATTCGAATTGGAGTTCTAATCAGATGGGAATAATGGCCTGAACCTTAGAAACGAGGCAGCAGGATCTCTGTGTGTTCAGTCAGGGTCCTGCTGAGTGTTGCATAGGGTTCATAGAGTGATGGCGCTTGGGGCTCCCCTGAAGTTGCATGGGGGTAGGTGTTACTTTCTAGGGACTGGCGCCCGGTTCGTGAACCATCACAAGGCAGCTGAGTATTGTCTTCAGAGATGCAGGGCGTAGGAGGCACACGCAGCTCTCGGCTTCACTTTGTGTTTTGTTTTGCCGCTTTCTGTATAATCTCTTCTAGAAATTGATATTTGGTTCTTTCTCTTACGTCCTTTTTTTGAAACTGCATAATTAACCTGCTGTTTCCTTCCTGAAGGAGTGAAGTTTGCCACAGCTTCATCTTTTAAAAACCCGCACCCAGGGACATATTCACTGATTTTGAGAGTGAGATGAAGGGAGGTAGAGAAAGACCGATCTGCTGACTCCCGCGTGTGCCCGCAGGCCGAGTGACCACAGAGCTCACGTCCCTCGTCTCCTCCGCGAGGGACCAGCGGAGCTGCCTGTTGCCTAGTGCCCCAAACTGCTCTGCTGCCGCTCCCAGCGTTCTAGCCACACCCCATGGGCAGGGACTCTAGAGTCTGTTATTCTCCAGATCTGGCTTTCACTTGCTGAAAAGTACAGGCTTTTGTGGAATGTCACGGCCAATATGTAGCTAAGGCCTGGAGCTCTGTCGTGGACTTGTTGTGTGGGTGAAGGGAGTCACCCCCACTCTGGATGTTACCTGCAGTGTCTCCTGGGCTCTCAGACTGTCCCTTAGGTGGGAGATTCTGTTCCCACGGCAGATATTCTCCAGTGTTGTCAATTTTCCGAGAGATTTTCTGTGAGGAAACGAAGTCCCTTAACACAATGAGACAGTGCATGCAGTTCCTAGAGTCCTGTCTGCCACAGGGTAAGTGGTGGCTGGTATATGTACAGTGCAGTAAAGTCAGTGATACTTGCAGGAACCACGGCCTTCTGTGCAGCATGCTTGATCCCCGAGGCCCTGGGGTCTTTCCGTTGTTGTGGCCAGCCCAGGCTTTCCGATCCAAGGCTGGTATCCTGGGCTGCAGCCTGTGTCCCATGATCATGTCTGTCCTTACTCATGTAACCAACTTCTGTGGATGTCCTTCCGTGGTTCTAGTCCCTGTGCTAGAGACAAACTCCCAGGACTGGAGTGGGTCAGAGAAAAGGACAGTCCCACACAGCACCCAGTGTGGGGTGGAGAGTCTGACCACTGAGGCATTGGGGGAGCCCCAGGATGGGGTGCTGCCCTCTGCTTGGGGAGTCGGGGGTGGCTTTGCAGGGGTGCAGGGCTGGAACTAGAATTGGAAGAATGGGTAGAAATTTGCCCAATGGACTGGTAGGGGAGAGACTGGTCCCTGAAAGAACTCAGAGGCCCAGGAAGACTGAGCTTGTGAAACCTCACCGTTCGGCCAGGCGGCCCCTCAGTGTGAATGTGGGTCAGCGGTAGGGGGGGCTTCCCAGGAGGCAGGGAGACAGGCTGCCGGGCACACAACTCACCCTTTTGAAAGATGCAACTAGTTGGCTTAGTATGTTCTGAGTGGCGTGCAACCAGAAGGAGCATATCTGAAGCCCTTGTCCTATTGAAGGTGGCCTTTCTGGAGCTCCCCAAATTGTCTTTTGGGGGCCATAGGGGTTCCTTCAGCCCAACCAGGGGAACTTGGAGCAGCATTTGGATCCAGGCAGGAAAGACGAAGGCAGCAGTCCTAGTGCCAAGCAGAGCAGAGCTGCAGCAGGCTTCCAGTGGGTCGTGGCAGCAGGGGAGGGGGAGAGGCCCCCCGAGAGTCCCCACCCCAGGCCACAGCTTCCAAAACCTGCAGCTGTGTCATAATAGTCAAAGTAAAGGGGCCCTAGAGCACCCAGAGCATGGCCCTGGACCCACCAAGGCTCCCAGGGGTCCTCCCTTCATGACAGACCCCCAAGGGGCCCAGGCGCCCCAGAGCAGGGCTGGCAGGGGAGCGCACCAAACTGAGTACTTTCAAAGCTGCTTTCTTGTGGAAAGTGGTACTTTTTAAAATGGGAGTGGAAGGTCCTCCCGTTTAAAGGCAGGGATGGAAAACCAAGACCTCAGAGATCATCTGAGGCACTTCAACAAGGCAGCGTGTAAGGAATGTTATTTTTTTTTTTAGCTGCCCTGAAGACAGCCTGGAGGGAAGGATGGGGTGAGGCCCTCGGCCTGTGGCTGCCCCTCCCCTCGGCTGGGCGCCTCTGCTTTCCAGCCCGGCCCCACTCCCAGAAACCCGCCCTCCAGGCCCGTGTTCTCTGGTGGTGTGCTGGAGTCAGGCAGGAAATCAAGGCGCAGTATTCACTGCTTGGACTTGCTTTAGTGTTCTCTTTCTAGTGACTTTTGAACTACTCGCAAACTTAAGTTTCCAGCGCAGTACAAATTAGTTCTCTTCCTGAACCATAGTGGAGTAAGTGGCTGACCTGTTGCCCCAACACTTCGAGAGCTCCGGGTGTGTTTTCCAGACTCCTCTGACAAAATGACAAAACCGAAAATTTTGGACACAGTCCAAAACATTGAGATCCTAATTCAGGCCAGACGATGCCCATATGTTGGGTTTTTCTAGAGTAGCTACTTAGCTTGTCCTGACATCTGGTGGTTACTTCTGGAATTGCAGCTCCTCACATATCCTCAGGATTTTTTTCAAATTCTTATTTAAACTTTATTTTAAAATGTAAAATCCAATTTTCTTAAGTTGGATATATTATAACTTATCTTTATAAACTTTCTGGTTCTACAAGTGACTTCCATGCATTAGGGAGAACTTTTAAGTATTAGCTGCTCACATTTATAATTTTTCAGTCTTTTCGATATAGTATCTTGGTGTGTGTGTATTTCCCCTGTTAATTAAAAAAATATTATCAATATGTGACAAGGACTGAGGCAGATACTAACAGGAACAATTATCTGGATAGCAAATGAACCTGGTGCGTTTGATTATACTCCAGGCAGCAGGAAACCTATTTACTAATTTATAAAGAAAGGAAATGACATAGTTAACAGTATTTACTGATCATCTGTTATCCGTTGGGTAAACACGTTATTTCCAAAAAAAGTCACAGTGCATGTGCACTGTTTGAAATGTAAATAATAAGTGGCAGTCTAGGCTGGTTGGTAATAACTCTCAAGATATCCGTGGATGTTCAAATCATTGCTGAAAGTCTGATGGCTGTTTATGTAATCTCAAAGCAGCTTCAAAAAACCCACAAGTTACTCATCAATTACAATGGGAAAACAAATACAGTGGAGAAACTTGGCCGATACCACATTAGTTTTGTGATCGAAGTTAACATCACAAACAAATGGGTCAAACCAGCATCTTGTGCCTCCTGAGATAATTAATGCATTAAGGACTCATATCACTTCTGTGATGTTTTGCAAAAATTACATAACCTGAATCTAATTGTGAGAAAGAGCTAAACAAACTCAAATTGAGTAAAGTTCTACAAAATGGCTAGCCTGCATTCTCCCAGCCTATTAAAGTCATGAAAGACAAAAGACAAAAGAAAGAGAAACCGTTTCAGATGAAGAGATACTCCAAAAAGATATGACACCAGACTGCAGCGAGTGGTGCTGGGCAGGGAGAAAATAGCTGCTGTGAAGTACGTGATTGGGATGTCTGTCTGTCCACTAGAACAGGTGATGCAGAAATGCAAATAATTGGTGAATGTGGATAAAGGGCGTATGGGAATTCTTTTTACAAGTGTCAGTTTTCTGTTTGAAATTATATATAAAAAAAGATAAATAAAAAGCGTATTCCCCCAAAGCTAACAAGCTCTCTGAGGACAAAGAACTTTTCTCTTAAAAAAAATATCTATTTTGTCATTATGAAATCAATGTATGTATGCCTTTTAAATAAAAATGAGGAAATATAAAAACAAAGTAAAAAGAAGAGACCATCAACCACCCACACTTCCGTGCAGACCGACAGCCACCCGGGAAGATGGGAGGGAGTGCTCTGTGCTAGTTCGGCATAACGTCAAGGTCCAGGATGCTCCAGATGGACATTCCGAAGGAACAATGCAGAAAAGACAAGGACGCATGCAGGAGCACGGCTTAGGCGCAAATGCCAAAAGAACCGTGGGTCTTCTTTGAGATCAGGAAGCTGGAGCTTGAAAACCGAGCAGATAAGTAGTTAGGGTAGGACTCCCACTGGAGCGGCGGGGGGCTGGAGGAGCGATCTGCGCAGGTCCCTGCCTACCCTGGAGCGTGCCCGCTCCGCGAGCCCGTCGCGGGCGCGCGCTGCACACTACCCACAAGCCAGGGCTCCAGCTGACGCACTGAGCACGCAGGAGAGGGGTCAGTTTCCAGGGCAACAAATGCGGGGCCTCTGTTTTTCCGCTCGCTATTTGCGTCACTTCCGGCCGCTCACGATTTGTCTCCCCTGTCCGTGCTGCGTTTCTGAATGGGCCATCTGTCCCGGTCTTGTCGGGCGTCGTAGCCAAAATGAGTCTTATGTTATGCGGGAGGAGTTAGTCGGGAGGTGGGATGTGGCCTCGTCTTCCAATCAATTGCTTTCAAATCCGCCCCCTGGCGCCTGGGGGAGGGGACGCCTTGCCGAATCCAGTTTTAGAGCATGCGCACTCTCATCGAGGCCACTTTGGTAATCCAGTGTTCCGGGATTTCTGCACAGCTGGGATGAATCTAGAGGGGCGTGCTTGGGCCTGATCCCTAGGGCGAGTGAAGCCGATGATTGGCCAGTTGGAAGCCCAGGTTGTGGCGCCGGGGCAGACCCCTGAGTCTGGCTCCGGAGTTTCATTCATTTGTTCCTTCCCTAAGCGGGCTTTTGCCTAGCGCAAGCAGTGTCGGAATTTGTGCTGGTGCTGGGATGCGGGGACGAGTCGGATTCGAGGAGACCGCGTTCTGGCTGACACTCCGCGGTGCCCCCTTTGCAACCTTATCGCTTCTTTAACACTCAGGTCTGGTGGGCTGGGGTTCTTGCCCAGGGCGGTGCTACCGGCCCATCTTAGTCCAAGGACCTTCGCGAAGGCTCCAGTCTCCGAAAGCAGCATCGAACACTGGGAGGCCTGAGGTGCAAGCCTGGCTAGCCGCTCGGTTACTGAGCCCCTTCCGTCGCTTTACATTCATTTCTGGAAGGAATTATTTTTGGAGCGGTTATGAGGTTTAAAGCGAGGCCTTATCTCGGGGTTGAATGCCACCCTTGTCCCTCATTAGCTTGTGTGACCTAGGACCATGGAGGGGAGCCCTGTGGTCATCCAGCTCTGGCTGAGACTCGAGTCTGAATAATTCTGAGGTGAAGGATTGAGTAAACCAAAACCAAACTTTTGGCTCCAGATCTAAAGCGCCCCCTCCAGTGAAGTATTGGTAAGAACACTGACTTGTAAACATGCATGGTCTGGTTCCTGCGTCTTATTTCTCAATTATTCCACACTCGGGAAGGGGGGAAAGGAGTGTAAGTCCCCTGCTCTGAGAACAACCTACCTTACAGGGTCATGTGGGTTATATGAAAAATTCGCTCCCAGCACGTTGCCCGCCAGCGAATGGTACTTACCACGACTGTATTGCTTCGAGGGAACAGCTGTGAAAGACCTGCTCATGCGGCTGGTTCTTTTTTTTTTTCTAAAGGTTATTTATTTATTTATTAAATTTTAATTGTTCAAGTACAGTTTTCTGCCTTTTACTCCCATCCCAGGTTCGGCTGGTTCTCAGTGGTGCTAAGTCAATGTGGTTAAAGAAATGAATCTCTTTTGTCTTGGGAACGAGAAAGCCCTGGTGAGCCAGGGACCCATGGACATGTTCCGAGTGGGCTGTGTGGTGGAAGAGAGCCCGCCCTAGGATGTGGAAAGGGTCAGAAATGCAGGGAGGTGATCCTGTCACCCAACCAGACCTCGCTCGCTAGCCGGGATGACAGTCATAAACTGGGATTGTCCCAGGCTAATCAAGACATGCGGTCACCCTCTCCCAAAGCTGTACCAGTAACATGTGACAGAATTGAGGTGGAACTTAGCTCTGTCTCATCCTGTCCCATAGGGCTCTCCTGTCGCTGGCTTTACTGAACACCAGGAACAGCCCTGGGAAGGGGTCACTCCCATTGTGCAGATGAAGACAGAAGTTGATAGTGACGAGTGAGTGGGCGCTCCCACCTGCACTTCGGCTCATGTTTTGGTGACAATTTTCAATTCCATGGAGCCCCTTTGGGCTCTCTCTGGTCCTGGCCTTTGAGACTGCATGACTGGTAGTCTCGGGGAGGCATCATTTTACTGTAGAGCTTTCTAAGAGGGCTCCGTGCTATCAGACTTCTTAGGACATTTGCAGAGGGGCGCCTGGTGTGAGAGTCAGGTTGGGCCTGATGGGTTCACAGGCTCCTTCCCGACTTTAGGTGTCTACACACTCCCTGAGAGCAGGTGTGGTGTGTTCTTCGAACTCTCGGCATCCAGAGGAGATGCTCAGGAAATGGTGAAGCTGCAGCGGGCACCAGGCCCAGGGGCAAGGCGGTCCTGGCGCTGGTCTGGACACCCTTGTTTGGTGGCTGTGAGGTGGTGGCGAGCCCTCACATTTTCTGGGCTCCAGTCTTCTCACTGGTAAGAATGCAGATTAGTCTTTTCCCTCCCTCCCTAAGGATTTACTGAGACAGTAAAATCCATTAATATAAGTGAGTACACTGTACAGAGACACATCGTACAAAAATAGCCATGTTTTCTTTGCCAGCCTTCAATCTTGTTTCCAAATTGCTTGTCTTATCCATTTATAGAGAGAATAAGAACAAAAAGGGACAATGGAAAGAGCACAGGCCATGGAGTCAGATGGCCCCGGACCAGAGTCCCTAAACAGCAGCAGCCACTTGAGTGACCCGACCCAAGTGGTGTCCTTTCCGGACCTCGGCACTAAGAACAGCTGCCTCGCATGGGTCTTGATGAAGATGCGTGAGCTAAGCCCCAAGCTCTATTTCTGGCACGCAGGCCTCCGTAAAGCCTGGCCTCTGTCCATGCCTGTGTTTTATGCTCAGTGACAGTCACGTGCCCACTCATCACCATGTCGTGGCCCCGAGGGCATTCCCTCTCAGCTCCTGGGCACTGCCCTGGAAAACCCTTGCTGGCTGGCAAACCACTCCCCTTGCTTTGCCCTGAAGTTGTGTTCTGTTTATAATGAATTCCTACTCCTTGGAAAACAATTCCATAAAACCTCAGTTGGTTTTCCACTGGCTCTGGGCAGGGATGAGGAAGAGCATATTATTACTTTATTAAAAACATGAATAATAAGTCATACAGCAGCACCGGGCACGCAGCCGAGGGTCGAAGAGTGCTTTGCTGGCTTAAAGCAAAGTGATGGCTTAGATGGATTTTCCATGGCTGCTGCGTTTGTTGAGAGAACCACTCCTGCCCTCCTTTATATTTTTTAATTGAAAAAGAAATTCATATGGAGCACACCGTAAAAAAAAAAATCAAACAGAACACACACACACACACACACACACACACACACACCCCCCAAAGGGAAGGAGAGTCCTCCTGGCCCTCTGCTCTCTCAGCCGGCCCTGGAGATGCCACTGTTTACAATTCCTGTGTATATTTTCAAATATGTGATGCACGTTCCAAAGAACGTATGTAAACTCCTTTTTATTTCTTTAACATAGAGGGGTTTAAATCCCTAAACGGCTTCTTCCTCTACATTGCAAGCTTGGCTCCTTGGCCCTGAAACACACAGGTCAGCTGTCCCATGCTCCAAACCCTTGATGTGGATGGACAGCCGGGGTCCCCAAAGTTGCCCACGAGAGCACTCTGCCAGCCTTCTGCTCCTGGCCAGCCGCTGCCACTGTGCCAAGGCCCTGCGTGCGTCAGTCCTGAGACCTGTAAAAGGGGTCCTTAGACTCCCTTCGATCGCTGGCGACAACCCCGGTCTGGGATTGTCCTTGCAGTGACAACAGGCGGGGCTCCGCACAGTGGCTGCGTGGTGAGGCAGCAGGGATTTTGCAGGGGCCTTGGAGGGAGGGCTTTCCACAGAGGTGAAATGGGAGACTCGAGACTTAGGGAATGAGGAAGGGCGGGGATACAGGACGTGTCCTTCCTTCGGTGCCCGCCCCAGGAGCCAGAGCCGTTTTCTGCTTCTCTGCGCCTCTGCCTCCCTTCCCGACCCTCCAGGTCCCTCCATCTGTTAGACAGGACAAGGTTTTCAAAGTCTGGGCGGTTCTTATTAAACGCGGTTTTTGATAAATACTAAAAGGTAGCCCAGCGTTTTGCAGAGGGTCTTTTCCTGAACCCCAATGGGATCAGTTTAGCCAACTACAAAAAAAATCAATGAGTAATTAACCAAATCCGGAGTCAATAGCAAAAAATACATCGACAATTAATTAATTACATAGTTGGGTATAAGCAATGGCTAAGCCTCCCTACAGGGGGCAGAGCTTTGAAATATATTCCCCAGGCTCCTTTACTGTCACAGGTAAAAATAAAAACGTTTTCTCTCAACAAGACTTGGGTTCCTCAGGCTCAGACACTGCAAGCCGGGAGCCCCAGTGTTCAGTTACACTTGCCCCTTTCTCCCTCCTCTCCCCCCCACGTCTTCCCACCTCCTTCCCCGCCTTCTCTCTCCGCCCCGACCCCCTGGCGTCCCTGCCCCTCCCTCCCGGCGTCTTCCAAAACCCGGAGCGGAGCACCCGCCCTGGATGACCCGCCCTGCAGGATCTGCGCATGCGCAAGAGTGGTACCGGGTCGGCCCACCCCCGCCCCTCCCCGCCCCTCGGAAGCTGCAGCTCGGAGCCGGAGCGTCCGCCGAACCTGCTCGATCTCGCTGCCCGTCCGTCCGCTCGCCGGCTTCTGCTCCGGGCCTAGGGCCCCCGGCTGTGTAAGTGCAAGGTGGGGGCTCCCGGCAGGGGGCGGGCCGGTCGCCGGAGGGCCGTCCGTGTGTGACGGTTGGCGTGGGCCTGGGGCAGCGGGTCCAGCTGAGAGGCTCGCCTCCTCCCGCACCTGCCCCGCCACCTGCCTCAGCCGGGCCCCAGTTCGCACCTGTGCCAGGCCCCGATCTCACCTGTCCCGGGCCATGTCCGCACTTGCCGAGCACCCGGCGCACACCTGCCTCCCCCCCCCCCCTTGGGCCCGGGCCGCTGCCTCCTCGGAGCGCGGTGGTCGCCCCTTCCCCTCCGGCTTCCTCGCCTCGGCCGACGCCCCCAGGTCCAGCGGGGTTTGCGGGCAGGAAGGCGGGGTGCAGGGGCCCGGGACCCGCTCGAGAGCCGGGGCCCGGCCGGCCTCCGAGCGGGGTTGCAGCTCCCGCCCGCCGCCGCCGCCTCCCCTGCGCCTGGATCCGGGGCCGTCCCGTCGCGGTTCCTCTTCACTCGCCTCCGGACGAAAAGTCGCACCAACGGAGTTGGGCGCCGCGGGCGCCAGGTCCCGGCAGGGATCGTGCGGTCCACTCGGTGGGGTGCAGGGACAAGTGTCTACTCCGCGCCGGCCCGCGGCGCCTGCCCGGGCTCTCCCTGCGTGGACGCGTGCGGCCCAGACGCTCGCGGTCCGGGGGGCGCGGGCCGCGGCCGCAGCTGCACTGAGGGGGCGCCATGGCCGGAAGCTGGGGTTGGGCGGTGCGGAGGGCGCGGGCCGTGGCGCCGGAAGCAGCGGCGGGAGGGCCAGGTGCGGGGATGGGGGGCGGGGGTCCCGCCGCCCGGAGACTCCTGGAGGGCTCGCTGAGGGTGGTTAGCGTTTCTTACCTGGTAGGGAACTGCGGTGGGGGGGGGGGCGGGACAGTTGTCAAGGAAGATCGTTTTCAGGTGACAGTTGTGTTGACGAGTCGACCCCGCGCCGAAAGCCCACCCTTGGAGGTGAACGGCTTTCAGTGGAGTCACAGCTGTGCGGCTGTTGCTCTCGCAGGACTCGCCTGGCGCTTCACAGGGGCGCCCGCCGGCCTCGTTTGCGCCCTGCCCGGCCCGGCCACGGAGTCGCCCTCTCTCCCCGCGCGGATGTGCCTATTTCGGGCAGCTCCTAGCAGTGAGTTGGATCGCCTCTGGTTGTGGGTGCCTGGCTTCCTTCACGGAATTTTTTGAGGTTCACAGGCTGCTAGGTTCATCTGTCCTCCATTTCTTGCCGTCGCTGAGTGGGCCCAAGGGTGTCCCATGTGCGGCCCGTGGCTGCCTGCGGCCCAGGTGGCTGTGAATTCACAAAATCGTGAATTAAAACTCGACGAGGTTTTTTTTGGCGATGGCGTGTTGCAGTGTATTTAATGTGCGGCCCAAGACAACTCTGCTTCTTCCGGTGTGACACAGAGACCCCAAAAGGCTGGGCACCCCTGTTGGTGTGGACGCAGGCCGTTTTGTTTCTTCTTCGTCCTTTCACAGACTCTCCAGCCCTGCCCACTTCCTCTGGGTTACTATAATACTGCTCCCAACCTTCCTGAGCAAGTGTTCGCTTCCATGTGGGTTTGCAGGCCTCTCTGGTGTGTAGCTAGGAGTGGAATTGATGCCTGTGCGGTAACTCGGTTCAGCCTCTGGAGGAACTGGCGAGGTGAAGAAACATGTTCGATGTTCCATGTTGGGTGTTCGTGTTGGATGAGTCCCTGACACCAGGAGTCCCTGACACCAGAGCTGGGTCAGTGCTGCCCCCTTTCATCCTGTGCTCCCTCGAAGGAATCGTGTAGACACGCAACGCAGTGGCATTTCGTGTATTCACAGAGCAGTGTGGCCATCACCACATTCAGTTTTAGAACATTGATCACTCCAGAGAGAAACCCTGTACCCCACTAGTAGTTGTATCTGTTGGGACAAATGTCCCTCCCTCGTGGTGGCTCTTCAGTCATTTCTTGGTTCTTCTTGACCACAAATTAACGTGTTGCATTCCATGAAAAATCTGGTAGGGATCCTAATCAGAGTAGCATTGAATCTGTGTCTCAAATTGGGGACCATTAACAGCTTTATGATGCTGACTTCCTCTGCCCTCTACCTGGGACCGGTGTTTGGATCTATGCAGAGCCTGGTACAGGGGACGTGGTCACTGGTCATCGAGCATGTGAATGAGGAGACTTTATATGTCCGTAGTTTCAGCTGCAGCCTTTCGCGAAAGAGGAAACTAAACCTCGGCGACCCTGCGTGACTCACTCACGGTCATGAAGAGTGACAGCCAGTGCTAGAGACGATCTGTGGACTTGGTGCTTGCCACGTGGGGTCTCTGCCCACCGCTGCGCCTTTTGCTGATGATGTGGGCGGGCGGATCACTTTAAATTTTATTAATTCAACCTCATGGGTAGGTGTCTTTTCCCTGGCGGGGCTGTGTGGGATTTGTACACGTGTGAATGAAGGGCTGAGTTTGGGAGAGCCCTGTGCCCAGCACACACCCGCCACACACACACTTGAATCGGGAAAGACCGTGGTAAAGGCTGGGATTCCAGCAGGATCCCAAGGTCCCAGTTTCTGTGACCCGTTACACATTAATTTTGAGTGCGAACGTATTGTGCGACTCGATGCCATGTCGTGGTGCAGCATTGCAGAGAGACGGCCTTGTGGGTTTCTCTCTCTCTCTTTTGTAACCCTTGGCCTCCTGGGCCTTCTGGTCCGACCCTTCATCCGCTCGGCAGTGCCCAGGGCTTGCTCAGTGCTGCAGTGAGGCGATACTTGTTAATAAGGCCCTTTGTTCATGAACTCTGGGCCTCCCCTCCCTTCTCCACACAGTGGAGGCTTAGACTAGATAAACGTTTTTCAGTTTCTTTTGAACTCAGGCCTCCTTTGAGGAACACAAAACTCTCAGATCTTCCCCCAACCCTTACGATTTTGAGACCCTCCCCCAAGGGCGGCACAGCACTTTGCGGAGAGTTGATTTGATTTTGATTCTTTGCAGAAAAGACTCTTCCGAGAGTCACTGCAGGGGCAGCAGGCGGGGGTGCGCCAGCCTCTAGGGCAGGTGGCGAGCGGGGGCTTGGCTCTAAACGCTGCCTCCGCGCTGGCCTCTCCGTGATCCAGCACCATCGCGCCGTCTGTGAAGTGGGAGGGATATTTACAGGTTTAAATGAAATAATATGCACACGAACCATTTATGTCCTGGGCAGAAACAAAGTATGTTAGCAGACCAGAGAGTCTTTTAAAAAATTTTTAAAAAATTTTATGTCAATTTTTTAAGAAGGTTTTATTTATTTTATTTTTAGAGGGGAAGGCAAGGAGAAAGAGATGGTGAGAAACATTTAATATGTGGTTGCCTCTTGCACGCCGCCTACTGGGGACCTGGCCTGTAGCCCAGGCATGTTCCCTGACTGGGAATCAAACCTGCAGTCCTTTGGTTCTCAGACCTTTCCTCAAATCTACTGAGCTGTACTGGCCAGGGCAGATTCTTTTTTTCTTTTTTTTTTTTTTAAACACAAACATCTTGTCCACACCCCTCTGTCCATATGTATTTTGCGGTTGGTGGAGGGTAAGGGGTGAAATACAGTCCATCCTGAGATAGGTGGCCCTATACCGCTGACCCCACCACCCTCTTCCTCCCAGCCCAGGATGAAATTCCTGCCGTTAGAGTCAGGGACGGGTCTTGTGGAAATGACCTTCTCGTGTTCTTGCTTCACCTGGTCGCTGTGGCAGGTTTTGGTGACCCGAAGGCTATGCAGTGTGAGGTTCCTGTTTAAGGAGAAAACAAAACCACACGTAGAAATTAGACACAGGGCCACGGGGGGCAGTTCCTGCACGTGGGACCCTGAAGCCTAAAACTCCTGGTGCGGCTGCCTCCGGCCATCAGGGCTGGGTCCCCGCACTCCACACTCCAGAGTTGGGGGTTGCGGACGAGTTCGGTGGCAGTGTTCATGGAGTCTCCCTTGTGGACTAGGGCACAGCGTCAGAGCAGACATTGACGCACAGTGATTATCTTCGTTTTTACCCACAGTTCAACTGGGGCTTGGAGTGGACACAGTCACCCACTCCGAGGGACTGGGGTGGCCTGCCCTGGTCACCCACATGGGTAGTGAGGGCCAGGAGTCGCCCCTGGAGCTCAGATCTCCTGGCATCACCATCTCCCTTGTGAAGGTCTGTGGGGGCAGCCAGCTGGCACGCAGACTGTCTAGTTCGGCTCCTCAACGGCGCTGACCATCAGGTGTCCCTGTTCCCTGTCTGTACTCGCCGACATTGGCTCAGACAGGCCACAAAGCTCCCCTAGGCCCACCGTTTATAAAGGAGGGACAGTACCTGTGTGTGACCCCCCTTTCATGGCAGG
The DNA here is from genome assembly GCF_021234435.1 of Artibeus jamaicensis. NCBI lineage: Eukaryota > Metazoa > Chordata > Mammalia > Chiroptera > Phyllostomidae > Artibeus > Artibeus jamaicensis. The sequence goes on from NW_026522059.1 coordinate 2,084,682, forward strand.
CAGTGTGCTGCGTATTTCACGCTTGCAGCCTTCCTTAATCCAGATAGGCTGTCGTGGGCAAGTTTTCTTCTCTCCATTATTTTGCAGTTTAGGCGCTTAGGCAGACTGGAGTTCAAGTCCAGGTCTTCTGATTCCATTGAGGGGTGGGGAAGCAGATTATCCCTCTGCCCCTTCGTTCATTCAGTGAACATTTCGGAATGAAATGTTCCGACACCTGGCTAGGCGTCGAAAGCAGGAAACAAGGGTGCTCAGAGCCCGGCCAAGAGCGGTGGTGTTGGGGTGAGAGCTGGGGTGGCCGTCTGCAGAGCCCTGGGGGCGGGTTGTGCTTCACACTTTGCGGGGGCTCACCCTGACTCCCAGGGGGTCAGCGTCAGGGTCCCCCCCAAAGCAGCCTACACGACCGCGTGCACCTCACCACCTCTCATCTCTCTGGGCAGGGGCTTCAGGATGAGCGTCCCCGATTACATGCAGTGTGCTGAGGACCACCAGACGCTCCTCGTGGTGGTCCAGCCCGTGGGGGTGGTCTCGGAAGAGAACTTCTTCCGCATCTACAAGAGGATCTCCTCCGTGAGTCAGATCAGCGTGCGGGACTCCCAGCGCGTGCTGTACATCCGCTACCGGCACCACTACCCGCCCGAGAACAACGAGTGGGGCGACTTCCAGACCCATCGCAAGGTCGTGGGCCTCGTCACCATCACAGACTGCTGCTCGGCCAAGGACTGGCCGCAGACCTTCGAGAAGTTCCAGGTGCAGAAGGAGATGTACGGCGCCACGCTCTACGACTCCAGGCTCTTCGTCTTCGGGCTGCAGGGCGAGGTCGCCGAGCAGCCGCGCACGGACGTGGCCTTCTACCCCGGCTACGAGGACTGCCCGACGGTGGAGAAGCGGATCGAGGACTTCATCGAGTCTCTCTTCATCGTGCTGGAGTCCAAGCGTCTGGATAGGGCCACAGACAAGTCCGGGGACAAGATCCCGCTGCTCTGTGTCCCGTTTGAGAAAAAGGACTTCGTGGGACTGGACACAGACAGTAGGTGAGTTTACTGCGGGGCCTGGGGTCCGGGCTTCATTCTTGGGTTGCTCCCTGACATCAGGGAGGGACAAGGGGGGGAACTCGGTTGTAGCCAGGGCGAGAAAGGCGCAGTCCATTCATGTCCAGACTAGAAACCTCCCCCTGGCCAAGTTGTTCAGTGGGTTAGAGTGTTTTCCTGCTACGCCAAGGTTGTGGGTTCTGTCCCTGGTCAGGGCACTTAATGAGAATCAGCCAATGAGTGATTAAGCGCAACAACAAAAATCGGTGTTTCTCTAAAAAGAAAAACATCAATACATTAAAAAAAACAGGACAGCCTTTGCGTAAGGGAAATCCTTTAAGGGTTGCTGTGTTCACTTACTCCCTCTTCTCAGCTGGACCCCCAGCGGGACCCCCAGCGGGACCCTTGGAGCTGCTGCCCAGTATGGCGGCCGCGGCCCCTGCGGCTCCTGAGCAGCAGAGAGGAGGCAGGTTGGAGCTGGTGTGAGCTGTGAGCGCAGTGCACGCCAGGTCCGGGCCTTGGGACAGAAGAGGTGATGTAAGGTTGCTCACTAGTGTTTATATATTGATCATGTGCCCAAATGATAGCATTTTACATGGAATTGATTAAATAAATGATCCAAATCAGTTTCAAGTACTTATTATTTACTATTTTGTTTTACTATTTTTTAGAGAGGGGAAGGGAGGGAGAAAGAGAGAAATATTGATATGAGAAAGAAGCATCAATTGGTTGCCCCTGGCACGTGCCCTGGCCGGGGACCCAGCCTGCACCCTGGGCACGTGCCCTGGCCAGGAATGGAACTGCTGACCTTTTGCTTTGCTGGATGATACTCCACCAACTGAGGCAGACTGGTTGGGGCCTCTTTCTCACTTGTTAAAATGTGGCAACTAGAAAACTTAGATTTACTTACGTGGCTCACGGTCTGCCCCCGTCGACAGACGGTCTGCCCCCGTCGACAGCGCTGCCCTGGAGCACAGTTTGGAGTGTGCTCGGGGTCATCCCTTGGATGGAGAGGTGGGGGCCGCATTTGGAGGGGCAGCAGAGCAAGGTGTGAGCTCAGCTGGAAGAGGACCAGGGCCCTGCCTCCCAGGCTGGATGCTGTGCGTGGGCCAGGCCCTGTCTTCCCTCCTGGTAGCCACAGTGTCCGCCTCAGGACATCAGGGGCACCACTGGGGACTTCCTGAGAGCTGCAGCTTCTGTGGGGCTGGGAGTGCGGGCAAAGCGGGAGGAGGTAGTGCTCACAGGTTCCTGTTGAGCCCACAGCCTCACTGTGCACCAGGCCTGCGGGTGTGTCCTCTGGCTCTTTGCCCCGCCCGCCCTCTGCTCCATCCCCCCTACTGCCGCTGTGGCGTCTGAGGACGGCATGTCGGCACCGGGAGACGAGGGGCAAGCCCAGGGTGCAGCTGTTTGCCCAGAGCGAGCCCCTTGCTGGGGAGAGCACAGGGTGGCTGTGCCACTGCGGCTTTGTGCCCGGCAGGCACTCCGTGTTGTTCCTCCCTCCCCTGGACTCCGGGTGACGGTCTGTCTCACAGGTGAGGAGTGAATGGCATGCGTGCATGCTGGCCGAGGCCTGCTGCAGGTCAGTGCTCGCTGTTTCTTGAATTGACCCCAGGTCAGACATTGCTTTTCTGGTCGTTGGTAAGTGGGCGGAGAAAGTGGCACAGCGTTAAGAAACGGCCCGGTCCAGCCCTGTAAGTGACAGGCACAGAGCGGCCCGAGCCAGACCTGAGTGCAGTGCCCTGCAGGGTCTGGGCTGATTTTTTGTTCTTCACCTGGATACATTTATGTGGTCTGAGGGGAGGACAAGGCAGTCACACCGCGGCCCGTGTTGGTCACTGCAGTGGCCCTGGAGGCACATGCCAGCACGCCCTTCCCGCTCCTCCTCACTGCCTCAGTTCCAAGGAGTGGGATGCGCCTGCTGGGCTCTCAGGCGGGCCACCCTCATGGGGTGGGGCAGCGCAGCTCACACGGCCCCCTGGGCACCCCATGTCACCACGGCCTGTGGCCGGCAGGGACAGGCCCCTCCCCACTGCACCACCGCTGGGTGAGCGCGTGACGCCTCGAAGCAGCCTGGGCGGGGAGCCCTGCCCTGGCCCCGGGCCCAGTGCCTCCCCCTCTGCTGCACGAGGCACCAGTGACATTTTTGCTCATCAACTTCGTGTGGCCGCAGACCCACCGGAGAATACAGCTCGGTTTCGCATTTGAAATCTGGGCTCACAGTTTGGTGGGAGCAGTGAGGCTGTTTCGGAACACCCGCCTGGCGCGGAGTGGCTGGGAACACGACCACACGTGTGTGGAGCGCCTCCTCGGGCCAGGTGTGCCCTGGGCTTCGGGGCGCAGCGGCACATCCCACCTGGCCCCGGCAGCCCGTTCTGTTCTAACCGCACCCCGAACACTCACCCTTCACTCGGGCTTCAGTGAGATGCCAGTGACCCCAGATCAGACCCTGCCCCTCTAGTCACTGAATCGCTGTGGCCTTTGCGGTGCCACTGCTCTCTTCCCCCTGCCCCCGGGGCCTGGGGCAGGGACGGGCCTGGGGCAGGGACGGGCCTGGGGCAGGGACGGGGCCGAGTCTCGCCTGCAGCCCTTGGTAGGGGTGGCGAGATGAGCCCGCCCGGGAGGAGGCCGCGGGTCTTGCCGAGTGTCCCGTGTGTCCCAGCCTCAGCAGGGCCCCGGCGGGTTCTCGCTCGTGGGCTGCCGTGGCTGTCAGAGTTATTTTTGTTCTTGTGCGTTTCTAATTTCGCTTGTTCTTTCTTTTCTTTCTCTCACACCGCCCTGTGAGTATGTTGTTGGGTCTGAAAAGGTAGGCGTGAACGTGTCGCACTGGGAACGGCCCGACCGCCCCCCGTGCCGCCTCCCCATCGCCTTCATCGCTTGGAAGACTGACCCTCACTGCTGCCGGCCCCTGCATCATCCCTGCCATCCTTTTGTTTCCTAATGGTTTTTGAGTTTCAGCTTTTTCAGCACGTAACCCACTGGTGTCTGAGCCCCACGGAAGCACTTGCTTTGGGGACCCTGTTTGGTTTTCCTTAGTACCTGTGACCAGTGAGCCCTTACTAATTTTTTTGTTTGTTTGAGGAAGCGAGATGCTAATTGATTTCAGCAGCTGCGGCGGCCAGTTCACGGGCTGTTTTAATGCGGAAAGTCGAAGGCTGCAGTGCCTTGCTTGGTCCCGGCTTTGAACTTCGCGCATCAGGCACGTGGTTCTTGGCTGCTGCTGCTGGGTGATGTGCATGGCGGTGCTTCTTGACCACGGTCACCAGCAAAGGGGCGCTGCTGGAGGAAGCGGCCACTGGAGTTTCTCCTGCTTTCACCGGAGCACGCCACGGACTTCACCTTAGTGACTCCCCTTCCTGAAGGGCCGGAGGCTCCTCGAAGACTGACCCCAGTCATGTGCCCCCTTGACAAGGGCAGCCCTTTGGGGCGTCAGGGACGTAGGATCTGCTCGTGAGTGACCAGTGCGTTTGGGTCTTGGGGACACGAGGACCTCTGTCACTGACCGTGGTGGTCTTCCGCCTTCGCCAGCAGGCGTGCAGTGAGGGGCGGGCTCCCTGTTCGCAGCTGTTTGGCTGCAGCCTTTGATCTGCGCCCGTGTTGGTAAGACACTCTGTTCCCGTGTTTGCCGAGGCTGATGTGCAACCCTGAGGGGCTGGTGGTGAGTTTGCAGTAATGCGACCACAGCGCCCAAGGTCAGCCCGAGGGACACCTTTTGGTGGCCCAGGCCCCACCACGCCTCGCCGGGACAGGTTTTGCCACCACTATGGCCAGGAGGCTGCGGCTGTTGAAGGCTCTGGTCCCCATGTGAACACCTGCATCCTCGCTTACTTCGTCTCAGTTGACACAGACTGACGTTCTGGGGTCGAGGGAACGGAACACCAGTGAGTAAGTGTAGTGGGCACCAGAAGTTGAAGCTGCTAGGCATAGATCCCGCGTGGCGGGGATGCTGCGGTGCCCTGTTCCTGCCCCGGGTCGTGGGGCCTGTCTTAAACTTACCAGGTCCCCGGGGAGTGCTGGGAGAGTAGCCCTGCCTGGCTGCCCCCCTACTCCTACCCCCACCCCCCTGGCAGGTGTGACCATCAGCTGAGGTTTCTCCTAGACCTTGGGCCCTTCCAAGTTCAGACCACAGGAGAACCATGAGTCCCTTTTCCTGGGCCACCTCCTGGCCCCGAGCGTGAGACTCACGTGCCTCCCCTGAGTGACAGGTGCAGGAGAGACCTCCCTCTTCAGAGGGCGGTGACTTGGCACACCCGGGAGCGTGCGGGGCCCTGTGCGGGGCCTGTGGAGCGAAGCTGAGGTGTGCTCAGGGACAAAAGTGACAGGACGTGCCAGAGTGCGGAGTGGGGTGCGGGCGAGGAGGAGGGGGACTCAGGCGTGCCCCTCGGGGCCCTGACTTGAGCCAGGGCGTGTGGTGGCTGCTTACTGATCCGGGGCCACCCTCTAGAGTGCGTGCCAGCCTAGTCGGAGTGTGAGCCGGAGCTCACTCCGGTGCAGGAACCAGACTGGGGGCACCCGTGGGGGCTGCCAGCGATCGATTGGCTTGAAGTCGGACCGCGCACGTGGATGGGCTCATGTACAGCGGGGGTGGGGGGCAGCTGGGGGGGGGGGTCTGGCAGGCTGAGGGCCAGAGACAAGCTGGATCTTGGAAGGTCCTGGAGGGTTCAGGGTGCCTGGGACGGGAGGTGCGGTGGCTGTGTCTGCTGAAGGCACCGGGGCGGGCGGCCACTACAGAAGCCGGCAGGGCGTGGCAGGGCCAGCCGCGAGTCTCAGGGCGAGCGCTGGCAGTTGGCCCAGGGGTCGGTGGGCCTGGGGAGGGCAGAGTCGCTCTGTCCTTCAGGGAGGCAGACCCGAGGTGGGCAAGAGGCGGGTCTGTTGGCGGGTGCAAGGGGACAGGCACGGACGACAGGGAGAGGAGCTGGCATGTCGCAGGATCGTCGGGTACTTCTAGAATGGTCTTTCTGCTCACAACTGGACTAAAAAGAAAAGGGAACGGGCCTCTGGAACGGCGACAGTCACTGCGGAGCAGGCAGTGCCTTTCGGACGCTTCTCCGCTTCTCCTCCGTCTCAGGCGCTGCGTCGGTGAGGTCAGAGGGCGAAGCGGGGGGGGGGGGGGGGGGGGGGCAGTGCCTTCTCAGCGGGAATAAGTCACTTTAAAAGGGGAGAGGGCCGGGGAGGGAGGCGCACGACTGTCCTCAGTTGCCCTCGGCTGCCCTGTCTGCACAGCTCGCTGCGACTCGGTGTGCTCTCGGTCCCCCCGAAGAGCTGATCTTGGGGTGACAGCACTCTGGGGTTGAGTCCTGTCGTTTAGGTCAGTCTGGGAGAGAACCACGTCCGCAGAGGAAGCTGGCACTTTCCAAAGTACTTAGATTCGTTCTATGTCACGTACTTTGAGCGAGTGTTAAGCACGTGACCTCAGTATGATGAACCGTGAGCGTGCTGAGACCCCTTTGCGTAAAACCCCATGTTTTCAGAACACATCGTTGCCGATCACACTGATCGTACTTTTTAGTTTGAAATGTTTGGGCTACAGCCTGCGACTGCCGTGTGCACCTCTGAAGTCCTGCAGGGAGGGGGCGATTTACTTTTCCCGAAGAGTTCAGGCCGGACACGTCAAAGCACATTTTAGCCTGACATGTCCGGAGTGAAGTCGGGAGGAAACCAAGTCTGATTCAGAATCTGCGGGGTCCGTGTAATAGTGGTCCCCGTGAACCCCGATGTGCACGGAGAATTACGGCGCTTACCGGAGCAGGCAGATGTGATTCTGGGCCCCGAACCCTCCTCCTGGTTAGAATGGGAGCGTGCAGCGTGTCCGTGGCAAGTCCGTGGGCCCAGCACTGCCCGCGTATGAGCGGGCGAAGGGCCGGCCTCTCTGTGTCGGGCGGAGGGGTCTGGGTTTCCCACGAGTGCAGGGAGCTGTTCCCTGCACTCGGGGCAGTTTGCGTCAGAGCATTACCCTCTCCTGTTGTGCTGCGTCAACCGAAGACAGGCATTCCTGCACAGCCCATCCCGTGGATCTCAGAGTGACTCCTGACGTCAGCCTTTCTCCCTGGCCGGTCCAGTGGCACCTGACACACAGGTGCGAGTCCTCCGACTTGGGACGTGGGCTGTGGTTTTGCTCTTTCCCGCCTTCCTTCTTCACTCTCTTTCTCCTCTTCCGACACATCCTCAGAGAGGTCATGGTCTTGGTGGATGGGGTGGACGGACACCCAGCTGGTAGCTGGGCTGACCAGTGGCAGAGGACGTTGTTGGGGAGGATTTCCTGGTGGAAGAGCGCTCCGCGCTGAGCTGTGAGGAAAGAGCAAGCTCGAGCCAGGCGCAGGGGCCTGAGTGGCCCGGGCAGACTGGGACCTTGCAGGACTGGGGCTGGGGAGAACGCCCTGTGCTGACACAGTCGAAGGGGTCGCTGTCCTAGAGTTCAGGGTGGGGGGGTGCTCCTGTGGGGGCACCGGAGAGGGCTGGTTCTCATTAAAACTCTCCACAGGGGGACAGTGAAGGCTGTCCGCCGGGCGTGGCCTTTGGGAGAGGGGTTCTGGCGTTAGGGGCTGGGTGGCAGGAGCAGCTCTGAGTTCCTCTGTGACCCGTCCATTCATTTGGTTTGGAGTGTCCAGGGGAGTGGAGTGGGTACCCGATGCCAAGCAAAACACACTTGCCGTTTTGGAGCTCAGGAATGTCAGAAGTTGGTTCAGCACGGAATGTTCTAGGGACACAGCAGGGACCCCAACCCAGAGTGCAGCGTTGGAGGCAGGCAAGGCAGGCTTGAGAAACCGACGGTCAAACCGAGCCCTCGGGAGAGGGGGAAGCCGGGAGGCAGAGGGGCGGGTGGAGCCCGAGGTCCCAGTGGGGGCAGGGGGACGGGGCTGGGGGGGCTGGAGCTGGCGCTGCCCGCAGGGCTCTGGGGTGCAGGAGAGCTGTGGGGGGGCTCAAACAGGGTGGGAGAGTCTTTGAGGTGCTGTGGGAAGGTCGTGCTGGCCACGTGTGTGTGTGGAGGGGGCGGGGGACCAAGGACAGGGTGTTAGAAGATCACAGAAAGCTGTTGAGGTGACCAGTGGGGGAGACAGATGACCGTGTCCAGTTGGGGATGGCAGAGGGGGTACTTTCTGGGGGCGGAACTTGTTAGCTGGGCCACTGTAAGACGGCCTGTGGCCGGGGGACACGGATGGAGGCTGGCGTGGCCTCTTCTCTGACTCCGCTGTACGTGATGATCTTAGTTCACACACTGTTTGGAGCAGAGAAGCTGAATTCCGGGGTAGCCAGAGTTTGTTGAGCTCATTCTGTTTAGATCTGATAGGATGTAACTTTGTATTGAAATGCGTCTCATAATGTTCACGTAGCCAGAAACCTTACAAGTTATGTTTTCATGGTCTGGGAAAGCTTAATACAGCTGTGATCTTTTCTTGAAAAAAATTATATCTTCTAAGAAACTTAATAATCAAAAGAATAGGAATATTTAAAAACAGTAATGGGGGATTTTGGTCCGGTTTCTCTGCTGCCTTTGCGTCATCTGGGGGCACACTCTGCCCAGCCCGCCCCTAAGGGCGTTGTCCCAGCTGGCTCTGAAGTAGCGGAGACCAGCTCTTGTTTGCAGAAGCCAGAGGCTTGGCTTGCAATATGCAGTATAGCTCTCTTCATAAAATAATAATAGGTTTGGAGTTAAGAATGTGGAAGATGATTAAGTTTTTAAGAAGCCAAAGCAAACGTTCCTCTGCTAATGTGTGATTGGAACATTTGAAGAAGAAAAACCTGGTCCGACACTGCGGAACGGCAGAAGGCGTGGCGGCCTCCTGTGCTGGAGCAGTGCCGCGGGCCGCGAGGAGAGCAGGACCCCTCCAGCGCGCATCTGGCAGTGCTGGTTGCCGCCTTTCAGCGATAGAGCATCTGCCGCCTTCGCAGCATTTTGTTTGCCTGCCTGTCTGTAGCAAGTGAGGCGCACGCTTAGCCAGTGGGCCGTGGGGGCGGGGCCGGCCGTTAGCACTGACGCATCTCCACGCTTTGTGTTTTAGGCATTACAAGAAGCGGTGCCAAGGGCGCATGCGGAAGCATGTGGGGGACCTGTGCCTCCAGGCGGGCATGCTGCAGGACTCGCTGGTGCACTACCACATGTCGGTGGAGCTCCTGCGCTCCGTGAACGACTTTCTGTGGCTCGGAGGTAAGGCTCTCAGGGCCGGTAGTCAGATGCGCCATCACAGCAGCTCCTGTTCGAAGGGGGAGGAACCGAAAATGGTCCCGCCCACAAAGGACGAGGGAGGAGAAGCAGGCAGCCTGCTGGGTGCTGAGGGGGTCTCGGGTGACTCCCTGACCCCACCCGCACCCCAGGTCCGCTGGGGCGTCCCCACACTTTCCCTTACCGCGCACTGGTTCCGTGGTCCTCTGGTTTTTAATCCCCCCACATCTCGCCCTCTGCTGGGATGCCATCCCCACGTCCTCCGCCCTCACACCCGCCCTTCAGAGCCTGCCCCACACCCCAGCCGAAGGGTGGGTGAGCAGGCAGATCCGAGTGGTGGGACAGACCCGAAAACGAGTGAAGGGCCGACGCCACCCCCACACGGATGAGCCGGGTGACATCAGGTGAAGTCAAGGGAGCCAGACGGGGAAGGCGGCCTGTTGTAGGGTCCCAGTGACCCCAGGTGTCCGGACAGGCGGGGCAGGCGCCGGCACGGGGGTAAGGGGCGGACAGACTGCCCGGGGGCATTGCTTTTAGGGGTGACAGAGATGTTCTGGAGTCGCAGGGTGGTGAGGCCGGCACAGCTGTGAATACACTAAAAAGCACTGAACCACACATTTCTAAGTGGTGAGTTTTATGGTGTGTGAGTTGTATCTCGTTTAAAAAACTAAAAAAGGAGAAATGGCTGCTTCACAGGGCAGCCTTCCGGGCCCCACCAGGCGGGGAGCCCCGTCTGCAGGCTCCCTGTGCACGGTCTTTGAGCCGCGCGAGAGTGGGGACTGAGACAGGGCTCTGCCCTGCAGGCGTGGGAGCCCTGCGGGCGTGGACACTTCCGTCGAGGCCCACCGGTCGGCCACCTGTGAGAGTCACAAGTCAGAGTGAGGGGCCGAGGGAAGGGCTCGAGGCGGGTTTTCCCGTGTGCCGTGGAGCCCACGGGGCACCAGAGCACTTAACACGGCGCCAGGCGTCCTGACTCGGCTTCTGAGGGAGAATGGGGGCGTGAGCGTGGGGAAGAGGAGTGAGATGGAGGAGTAGACGGGGACGAAAGAGGCACAGGGAAGGGTTAAGCAGAGCGAGGAAGGGGACGTGAGCCTTACTTTGCTTTCTGACGGAGAAGTCCACACACAGTTACTGGGCGGGGGAATGGATGCAGACCCCTGGGGCCACTGGGGTCCCTGCAGCATGTCCCGGGCCACGTTTCCCGAAGAAGGGTCCCCACTGCGTGGTCCCTGACTCGGTGAGTGTCAGCTGGGTGGGCTGCCGAGAGGCAGGCTGCGTGGGGACGGCACGGCCGGTCCCACAGAAGCATACCCACAGCGGGGTGTCCCGGCGGCTGGTGTGCCACCAGCAGACTGACCGCAGAAGCCGCTGTGAGAAGCCAGCTCACCCGTGGAAGCCAGTTGTTAAGGAAATCTGTGAAGATGTAAAACAATGCCAGTCTCCCAGCATGTTACTTTTGTTTGGGAAGCTAGTTACATTTCCTAAAAATTTAACGTTTCTGGGGCTTCTTATTTTTTAGAGGAATAAACACATAATTATTTAAATCCTTTTATACTTTTATTCTGAATATGGTGAACATCTCCAGCTGTAGCCCACGCACGACACACACACACACAGAAGCTCTCTGTGGTCCTCAGTGTGTTTTCACAGTGTCAGGGAGTTTTGAGACCGGAAGGGTGGGAACCGCCGGGGAACGGTGGAGGCGGGCGCTGCTGCGCCTCCGACGGGGCTCGTGGCCCTAAGGCTCCCGGGGCAGAGCCCCCGTCGCCGGCAGAACGGCTGTGCTCCGAGGGAGCGTGGCTGCCTGGACAGGGAGGCGAGCCCCCAGGGGCTGCCCCGCCGGAATGGAGGCACTCAGGGTGTCCGGCGTGGAAAGGCGCTCTGGCCCTGTGTCCGTGGCCTCGCTTTATGTGCCTCCGGTCCAGGGCACGAGGCACGCCCTGGAGTCCGAGGCTGGCGCAGAGCCTGCTGCGCTGTTGGCTCAGTGAGGGGAAGGCTGGCGGGCCTGCTGGTCCGTCTGACGTGCGGACGCAGCCCCTCCTCCTGTGGAGCCTCGGGCTTCGTGACCATGTCCCCTGACGCCAGTCTCGGCACCCACACTGGCGCGAGAGAGGGTTGGGGCCTGTCCCTGTTTGTGGCGACACCAGCGATCTGTAGGCGTAGCCTCTGTGTTGGGGGAGAGGGGACACTTCCACGGAAAGGGCTGTTGTTTCTGTCAGGCAGTTTGAGCGACGGCGGCTGCCGAATCCGTTCATCGCCCTTTTCTGTCTCTCCTGCCCAGCCGCCCTCGAAGGGCTGTGTTCGGCCTCTGTCATCTACCACTACCCCGGCGGGACCGGAGGCAAGACCGGGTCTCGGAGGTTCCAGGGGGGCTCTGTTCCCGCGGAGGCAGCCAACAGACATCGACCAGGTGAGCACGGCCCCCTCCTGGGCCTGCACTTGGTCCCGGCCTCAGGCGACAGGTGGGGGGCGCAGGTGTGACCTCTGCCTCTGAGCGCAGCCTGACTGACGTTCGCCTGAGTGTGGCCTCTGTGGAGTCAGATGTCTTGCACAGGAGATGCTTTTTTTTGGTCTTACTCAATATTTATCAGTATTACCGAATCTTATAAATAGTATTAATGGGTTGTAATGATTGGTTGATTTCTGGGACACTTGCATAAATTTCATTAGACTGACTTTGAAGTTCTTTGTCTGTGTTTTCTTCATTATTCCTGTGTTTTTGGTGAAGCTAATCCCAGAGGTTAGTTTGAACAGCTAATCAGGGTCTGTGCTGTGTCTCACTCTCCCAGGTGATGAATTTCTCTTAACGAGTTAAATCTGATCTGCTATGTTTGTTAGCACCGATGAAGCCTAAGGTAATGTGTACGAGCACGAGGGGAGAGGCCTTGGGTGCTTTTCTTCCCCAGTGTGCCGCCCCCACGACCCGCAGAGCACAGAGACCACCTTTACGGACCAGGCGCTGTAGCTGCAGCCCGAACCAGGCGCCCCTCTGCAGAACAAACGGCCAGATGCATCTGCAGCGGTTCCTGGAGGCGGCCGCCATTGCTCAGCAGGGCCATTCCCGGAGAACTCGGCAGCCTCTGGCTGTTGAGAGGGAAACAAAGTGCACTGAGGGGGGTGCAGAAGGGCTGGGGCTCAGAGCCGGGTCTCGGCCCCTCCGTCCCGTGCGCCCCGATTCGGACACCAGCGCTCCTCACCCGTGTCTCTTCCTCCTTGTCCGCACTCCTGTCTCTGGTGCGAGATCACAGAATTTCAAGGCCCACTGTGTTCTCCCACCAGCCACCAAGTGCTGTCGTGTCCAGCGTGCTACGAAAGGCGAGAGCACGCTCTGCTGTCCGCAGGGAGACGGCGTCTGCACCCCCTCCGGGAGTGCCCAGGTCGGGTTTGAGGAGCACCGTCGGGAGACTGTGCTCCGACTTCGCAGAGGGCAGGCCCCGGCTCCTCCGGAGCAGGTGGTGAAGGCCCAGACCCGGCACCGGGCCGGTGGTGGGCAGGATGGTGGGTGTGTGGTGGCCACCTTGTCCTCCGTCAGGAACCCGGGGCCTCTGCTGCCTGAGCGAGGCCCGGACACACCGGCCAGTCCACATGCCCCCAGAAGTCGCGTCTCGGACGCTGTCCCAGCAGCAGAACAGCGGAAGTACGAACGGAGAAGGCCGCTCGGTCTCTCCGTGCCTCGGTTTCCGTGTCTGTCCAGTGGGGGGGCGGTGGCAGTCCCCACCGCACAGGGGTGTCATGGAGCTCGAGGGAGACACACAATACCTGGCATTTGAGAGATGCAGGCAGCTGCTGTTGTCGGGACTGTTGATGCTGGTGACGTGAACTCGGGGACAAGGTCGAAAGGCTCTCGGTCTCGTCCAGGGTGCGTGGTTTTCAGGCGGGTTCCCTGGGGACCAGGGAATGTTTTCCCACTTAAAGAATTCTGTACTCTCAACCTCTTTCTGCTTTAATTCTTCTTTTGCTTTAATTTTTTAAAGGTTTTACTTTCCTAGTAGTCAAATGTTTGAGGCCACTAATTTTTTTTTTTCTGGAGACTTGTATATGAATCTGCAAGTCTGTAACTAATGGACACAATTTGGTTTATTAAAAAAATCAATAGTCAATCTGAACGGAAATGCCTGTTGACTAGTAACTGTTCCTCTTACATGGTTATTTATCCTGTTTCGTCTTTCTTACTTTATTAACAGTAATCGTCATCATTCTCATCATTATTAAAATAGCCAGGAATTATCCAGCACCTCCCCAGGCTCTCCTGCGCGGTTGGCCTCACGGCAGGCGTGTGGGTCTCCATTTGGTGGGCGGGGGTCGAGGTTTACAGATGGGAGGTGACTTCACTCAGGTCACGCAGCCTGCGAGGGGCAGACCTGGGGCTCGAGCCAGGCCACTTTGGCGGCACAGCCCGCTCGCCCAGCCACCCGCCCCTCAGCCTCCCGCGACGGCTGCCTGAACTTCTGCGTGTGCGTGGATGAGAGACGTGGGTGCAATACACCAGACGGCTCTCAAATGGGACCGTGACCTTGGGCCCTGTCTCTGTGGAGATACTTGAAGAAACACGATTTCAGTGGAGTATCTGACTGGGACATGTGTCTTCGACTCTTGTTAACTGTTTGTGAGTGGCCTCAGCTGACGATCAGCGTGAGTGTCAGAACCAGTGCCATCGGGGTGTGTCCGCCATCACAGGCACCATGTCCGCAGAGAGGGCTGACCGGGGCTCGTGGCGCTGGGTGAGCGACCAGACGCTCAGGCTTTCAAAGCTTCTAGCAACGATGAAATGAATTGTTTTGCATTTTTCTTTTAATTTAGTTTTTTTTTAAAGATTTTATTTATTTTTACAGGGAGGAGGGAGGAGGGGAAAGAGAGGGTGAGAAACATCAGTGTGTGGTTGCCTCTCATGCACCCCCTACTGGGGACCCGGCTGGCAACCCAGGCGTGTGCCCTGACTGGGAGGGGAACTGGCAACCCTTTGGTTCACAGGCCGGCACTCAGTCCACCAAGCCCCACCAGCCAGGGCGTATTTTAAACTAACTACAAAGTTACCTCGTAATAGTTGGAAACCCTTAGTTTGGGAAGTGTGCAGTCATTTTGTGTGTGTGTGTGTGTGTGTAAGATTTTAGAAAGTTTGCAGTAAGTCCCGTAGAGCCGTCTGGTACCTCTGCCCCACCGCCACACCCCCTGAGGTGTGGGCATATGTTTGCACAATTGAGTGACTGTTCCTACTGTTCCTTCGTCCTTTGGCTTATTCATGGAAGTGACAAATTCTCAGACTCGTTTGAGAAGTGTTGGGGTGCATGAGCTTAGAAAGCGGGTGGGGGAGAGGAGCCAAGGAGGTACTCACTTTTCAAGCAGACGGTATGGTGGCCTTCCCTCGCCCCCCCAAGCGGAAAGGCACGGAACTGGTAACCCACGGTTGTTCAGAATCGCGCTTCTGATCGGATGGAAGCGTCTCAGGTTTCCAAGGCCGTGTGAAGTACTGAAGACGATGTAGTCGTTAATTTGAAGGCAGTTTTGTTTTCCTGACAAACGACCGACCTCTGTTCTTTCTTCCAGGGGCGCAGGAAGTCCTCATTGACCCAGGTACGCCATCCGCGTGCTTAGCAACTCTTGGTGGTTGTTTCCTTTGCGCGCTTGCTCCTGGGGGTGCGAGTGAGTGGCTGCAGCGTCTGTCTGTCTGCGTGGTGATCTCTGGGCCGTTCCGATTTAAGTCCCTTTAAATCAGAACTCTTCAGCCCTGATTGTTGCCTGGTCCTTGTCTGATGGGGCACCGATTGCCGTGTGCTGTCGGTCGAGGACCACCCTCTCCGGCATGGCTAAGTGAGTGGTTTGCAAAGTGTGCTTCCGAAGCCCCCCGAATGCACTCAGCATGCTTGTCCAGTCCGTTCTGAACTTGTCTGCAGTGATGACTTTGCTCTGACCTCGTGGTTTATGCTCCTTTCAATATTCATTTGAATTTTGACTGCATTTTCTATATGCATTCTAGCATGGAAAGAAATTTTGCATTTTTTACAGAGGTGGGTGTGCTTTCCCCTCTTAACAGCTTCTGTGATTAATCTCTTTTATTGCAGTGCCTAATCGTTTTGTAATGAGCTCTGTTATTTTCTGGCTTAATCAGCAGCAGTGACGGAGGGCTCATAATGAGGAAACGAAACCCTGTCTCCCTTTGACGACACTGATTCCATCTCATTGCACGTCTTGATTCTGAAGTGAAATGGCTTCAGCCTCACAGATGATTTGGTTTTGACACCGTGTTGAGTCCTCTCCTGGGGCTGATGTTTCGTGATGGTGTCTCCATGGGGAGGGAGGACCGTGTAAGAGGAGGACTGCTGTGTTCAGGGGACCCGAGTCGCTGCTGGTGAAGAGACAGTTTGCAAGTGGGGGGGGGCGCTGAGGAGCAGTGGCCGCCCCCAGTCCCCAGCCCTGGGAAGGGACTTGATGAGCGACTGACTCCCTCGGTGCTGGGTGTGTCTGTCAGTGTTTGACCGGTGGGAGTTGCCGAGCGTGGTCTGCCTGACTCCGGGCTGACTTTCAGTGTGTTGGCCGCTTTGCTTGCAGGAGCGTGAGATGCTTGTGTGAAGTGAAGTAGCCCAGGGCGATCAGCAAGACCATTCGTTTGTTGAGATGAAACAAGGGTGCATATTTTTATTCCTGAAACTTCCCAAATAAAGTTGCGCCAAGATGAAATAGAGTTTGGGGTGCTGGGTGCAAGTGAGGGTGTTCTTTTTTTAAAAAGATTTCATTTATTTATTTTTAGAGAGAGGGGAAGGGAAGGAGAGAGAGAGAGAAACATCCATGTGTGGTTGCCTCTCCTGCACTCCCTGCTGGGGCCCTGACTGGGACTAGAACCAGAGACCCTTTGGTTCGAAGGTGGGCACTCAATCCACTGAGCTACACCAGCCAGGGCGAGGTTCTGTTTTGTTTTTTGGGGGGTGTCAAGAATCTGGTACAGAGGCTGCAGGGGGTTAGGGAGGAACACAGGGACGGGCGTTGGGGGTCTGAGAGCACCCTCTGGAAAGGCCCCAAACTGGGAAAGTGTGGACGTGACCGCTACTCAGCAGAGGGAGAGGAGGCCGGGGGGGGTCAGACTCCACGGCCCCCACTCCTCAGCTCGCCTGTGGCCTCTGCCGCGCATGCGTGGTCCTCTCCTCCCGCTCTCTGCCTGGCAGGGGTGTCGTGGGCGTCACTTCCCGAGTCCCCGGAGCAGGGAGGCGGGTTCTCCCCCGTCTCCAAGTCTGAGCAGCGCACATTCTCATGGGGCTGGCGTGCGCCTCAGCTGTGGGGGGACCCGGGCAGGTGAGGCGGGCAGCCCGGTCACTTCCACTTGAAAAGAGTCCGTGGGTGTGTCGTGGGAAGCAAGCCGCCTCGGGTTTCGCTGTCCACGCGCCCACAGCGGAGCCGAAGGTCTGAAGGACAGAGCTGGGTGGCCACGGGCGACTCACCCGCGTCCGGGGCAGAAAGCTCGGTGCCGTCAGGCGACCGGCAGCCTTTCTGGACGGTGCCCTCAGCACCCGCCTCCCATGGAACCGCCCTCGGGCGGCGCCAGTCAGCGTCACCTGGCATTTGCTGTCTGGTTTCCACGGCGGGGTCCCTGCCCCCGGGGTAAAGAGTGCACTTCGCCTGCGCCGTGTGGAGGTGCTGCTCTGGGCGCACTGTTAGTTTTCAAACGGCTCCAGTGCTGTTTACACATTTAAAGTGCTCAGTCCGAGGTTGTCACCCTGCTCTGAGCCGCACGCCCGCCTCCGTCAGTCCCGGGACGTCTCCACCGCCCCACCAAGAAGCCCGCCCCTGCCCCGACCCGGCCAGGCAGCCAGGCGCCGTCCCTGGGGGTCCACCCTTCACCTGCTGCTGCGTTGTGTGTCCTTTTGTTGAGTCGTAAGAGCCCCTTTTACGTCCTCGATGCAAGTCCTCGTCAGGTACGTGTTCCCCCGCCCTGTGCCTTTCTGTCACCTCCTGGACGCACCCTTCGAATCGCGGGCGAGTTTCCCGTTTTGACGAGGTCCGGTCTGTGCTCTCTGTTGCTGGTGCTTTTGGTGCCGTAGCTGAGCTCGCGGTCGCCCTCGAAGCAGGTCAGTCCTCGCAGTGTTCCAAGGAGGGCTGGGCGCCACGGTGGCCCCACCGGTCTGTGGGGGAGGGGCTGAGAGGCAGGGAGGGTGACTGCTTGTTCGGGGTCACTGAGAGGAGGTGGCGACGTGGGAGCTCAGACCCACGAGCGTGTCACTACCGACACACTCTGGTCACTGTACAGGAAGTATCGATCAGACACTCTTTGCCTCTTTGATTTGTTTCTGGGTTTTCCGACCTGGGGCCTCATCTCCTTGGTCACCTCCCGGAGCTCAGTGCGGGGTGTTGAGTGGGACGCAGGCAGAGGCATCTTGACCTGTTAGTTTCTGCGTCCCCCTCCTTAATCGTGCCAGTGACTCAGCAGGGTCGCAGGCGACCCTTTCCTGGTCCTCACGCCGCAAGCAGGACCGTGGCTAGGGAGTGGCCAAGGGAAGCAGTGGGTGGACTGCCTTCTGCTCGCCAGCAAAACAGAGCCCTGGCGTTGGCATGGACCGCGAGCCCCCCGGATGCGCACGGCGGTCCTCACGCTTCGTCCTGCTCGCTCGCCGCGCCTACATAACGCCTGTTGTCCAGCGGGGGGCTGGGACTCGGTGTTCGTGAGTCTTGGCCTGAGACCGAGTCAGACCTCGCGTCCATCGTCTGGTCCTCAGCGAGCAGATGGCACTGAGCCGGCTCTCAGACCTGTTCGAAAGACGGAGGTTCCGAGAAGGGTTCTGCACCCTGAGCAAAGGAGCTCCTGCCCATTGAGACCTTTTGGGCTGAGGCTCCGCAGCAGCGCAGACTCACTAGTGGACTCGGCTGGAGAGGGGTGGCGTTACTTTCCTAAATTAAAAAACTGTGCTGTGGTTGAAGTCATTGGCACTGTGAGGAAACAAAAATGAGTTTGTGTTTATGTGGCTTGGGGGCCGTCTTTCTGTCTGTCTGTCTGTTTCTGTAGCTTTCCAGCGATGTTCTGACTTGAGAATTCTGTGGAGCAGTCGCCCCGTGTCGAGAGGGTGAGGGTGAGACCCACACACACGCTGGGCCCTCTCGCTGTGTCGAGCCGGCGTGGGGCTGGGGCGCCCCCCCCACTGTGGCGTGGGCCCCGGGCCGTGGCTGCCAGGTCCGCCCCCTCCACGCGTCTGAAGGGGCCTCTCGGGCAGGTTTTCCCTTTGCTCCTCGGGTTCTTGTGATTTCAGTGAGGATTTTTGAAACTGGATTTGTTTTAGTGTGTTCTATGAATTTCCCTAGAAACTTGATGTGTTTCTACTTTACAATTTTCAACTTATAAAAAACTCTAATGCACTTTTGTTATTTTTCACTAGATATTTGTCTCTTTATAATTAAAACTTTTTTTTCAACAAGTGAGTAGGTATTATGTATGTTTTTTTAAATCTTATTTTTCTTCAAGTTATGTTCATTGGAGAGAATTTAGAAAATAAAGAAAAACAAAACAAGTTTTAAAATTACCTCTGATCTTCTCACCTGGAGATGTTATAGTAAGTTTTGAAACTGGGAAGTGCAAATCCTGCAACTTTATTTTTGTTTTTCAAGATTTTCTGGTTGTTCTGTGCCCCCTGCGTTTCAATATAAACTTCAGGCCCTGCCAGTCAGTTTCTGCGGAGACTCGGAGACTCGGTGGGGTCTCCACGGAGATCAGGTGGGGTCTGCGGACTGGTGGGGGGCGTGTCACTGTTTTAAGAGGAGGAAGTCTTCTGATTCATGAACATGATGATATTTGTATTAATTTGGCTTTAGTGTTAACCAAAGATTTTTTTTTGAGTAGTATCATTTTATACTGTTTTGATTAAGTTTATTTTTAAGTATTTTATTCTCTTTGATGCTATTGTGAGGGCAGTGGTTTTTTTAAAAAATGATTTTACTTACTGATTTTTAGAGAGAGAAGGGAAGGGAAAGAGAAAGAGAGGGAGAGAAACATCAGTGTGTGGTTGACTTTCTCATGCCCCACACTGGGGAATTGGACGGCAATCCAGGCATGTTCCCTGACTGGGAATCGAACCGGCGACCCTTTGGTTTGTAGGCTGGCACTCAGTCCACTGAGCCACACCTGCTAGGACTGCAGTGGTTCTCTTAATTTCATTTTCACATTGTTCATCGCGAGTATACAGAAGTAGGTTTTACGTATTGATCTTTTACATCCTGCCACCTTGTTAGACTCATTTATTAACTAATAGTTTTTAGTGGATTACTTAGGGGTTTCTGTATACAAGATCATGTCACCTAAAAAAAGATGGTTTTGCTCTTCTTTACAATTTGGATACCTTTTATTTAATTTTTTTGCCTAATTGTCATGACTACAATGCCCACTGCCTTGCTGAACCGAAGTGGTGGGAGAGGACCTCCTGGCCCCTGACCTCAGAGGGGCAGTGTTGGTCCTTCCCTGTTGAGTGTGACGGGAGCTGCAGATTCTGCGCAGTTGACATTCATTCGAGCGAGAACCTTCTTGTCTGTTGCTGGCTGGTAGTGAGTGTATTTTCATGAAAGGGTGTTGGGTTTTGTCAAATGCTTTCCCTGTGTCCGTCGAGATGGTCATGTGGGTTTTGTCCTTTAGTTTACTGATAAGGTGTATTGTATTAATTGGTTTTGCACCTTGACCCAGCCTTACATTCTTGACACAAATAGCACTCGGTCATGTTGTACAGTTCTCTTACGTGGTGCAGATGTAGTGAGGCTGGGGCAGGCCTCCCGCTGCTGCGGTTGGAGGTGTTTGCTAGGTGTGCGAGCGGCTTTTCTGGGCCGGGGCGTTTCGTTTCGGTTTGCACTTGCCCTGTCTCGGCTCACAGATCAGACATTTGTCTGCGGCGTTCTGTTCATTTGGTTGAAGAGTGATATTTAGAAAGCAAAATCTGGGCAGTAAAGTGCACGTTGCTGCTGAGGCCCGTGGCTTCTAGGCCCTCAGAGAAGCCCTTACCGTTGTCTGGAGTTCGTGCTGCTCTCTGCCGCCCCAGCCCCAGATGCAGGGCTCTCTGTCATCTCCCTGAGTTCGAGGTGCCTCCTCCTGCTTCAGCAGCGACATGGCAGGCTTCCGAGACGGTCACTGCGACAGCAGACGCCCATGTGAGCTTCAGGGACGGTTGGTTCTTCCGTCCCTGTTCCGAGGACACGTGCACAAGGTCCTGCGGTCAGAAGTCCTTGGGTCTGCCCGTCAGCCCTCCCTGTCGGTGTCATGGTGCTGTTTGTTTGACGTGTAGTGAGCGGCTCATGTTCACAGGCCTTTATCGGGTCCCCCTGTCTGCACCGGCTGAGTTTTTACTGCACGGAACACGAACACGGACCCCAAAGTCAAAACTGTGCAGAAGGCAAACCCAGAGAAGTGAGTCAGCCCCGCTCCCCTCGCCGGCCTCGCTTCCACCCACCTTGTGGGAGGTTCATCTTGATGGGGTCCCGTTAGGGTGAGAGGAGGCACCCCCCGAAGAGTGAAGCACCCCCATTCTGAACCCCGTGTTTTCCCCATTCCTTTCCCCAGAGGAAAAGAGCAGAGTTCAACAGTATAAATTGCTAGAGCTGATGAGGTAAACCCGGTGACCTGCTGATTATAGATGTTACTTTACGGCTTGGACAAGTGTATCAGACACAGGGACAGGCGCAGAGCACGGCGGCTGTGGAAGACGAGGCCCCGCCGCGGCCCCTGTCCGGGAACCGGCCCTGTAACCTTGGGAACCAGTGGGAAGACTTCACCTGTCTGGGACTCCATTCCTCACTGCAGAAAGGGGGCACAGCAGGAGCGCCTCCCCCGGAGCTGTGGGGGGTTGTAAGTGCGGACAGTGGGGGCGTCCTCACCCCAGGCCCCGATTCCTCGTGAGCGCTGGGGTGGCGTTCCCCCCGCTCCGTGTGAACACGCGTTGCCGCGGCACGGAACTGTGGAAGGCAGGCCGGGGCTGCAGCCCTGTGAGCGCCCGGCACCGTGCGAGGGGCCTTGCTGATTCGAATCTGTTCTTTAAAAAGCCTTAGTTTTGAACCTTTTTCAAGCATGCCCTTTTATTATTTATAGTTTTGCACTGTCATCTCTTGCTGTGATTTTCACAAAATCTGCAGGAAACTGAGTCCTCGGCCACTTGCCTCTTCAGGTCAGTTCTCCATGGGGGTTCTTTCTTCCCGATTGGAAGAGGGTTTGGCGTAGGAGGTTTTCTCTGTTCCTTCTCTTGGAGTCTCTCTGTCCGTCCGCCCGTCCGCCCGTCCGCCCGTCCATCACCGTCTCTCTGCTCATTTATGTGTCCACGCATTCTTCTGTGTCGTCCCAAAAGGCGTTTGAGGCAGCTTGCAGAATACCAGCCACGCAGGCGAGACAGCGGGTCGGAGAGCAGCTGGCGGGTGGGCCTCTGGGACCCGCGGAGGCCGGGGTCTGTGGGAGGCGCTCCTCTGTGACACGCACGGCGGCTCGGGGAGCCCCGCTCTCTGCTGTTGAGGCCGAGGGGGGATGAGGTCGAGGGCTCTGTGGACGGAAAGAGGGTCTCACTTCGTTTTTCCTGTCGGAGTTGGGTGTGCCACGGAAATTTCTCCCTGCCTCTTCTTGGCGTGAGTTCGAGGGTTGAGCAGTCAGGTGGCTCTGCCGTAGGGATTGTCCAGACGTAGAAGGTGACGGCCACAGGAGGGAGGCTGGCGTTTATAAGTCACTGTCGTTGCTGGTTCTGTGCAGCTCAGCGAGTGCTCTTCCAGTTGGTCTCCGTTCGAGTGCACAGTGGTCCCCTGCCGGCGTGGAGGGCTCACGGCCGGGAGCGGGTGCAGGCTGCCATGTTGTCCTCAAGGCAGTGGAGCCAGCTGTTGTGGGCGGGGTGTTTTCATACAGCGCATCTCACGTCCTTTCACAAAAACGTCAACAGGGAGGAGAACTTCCTGTGAGTTAGTTAGCATTTGGTACCAGGCCTTGAGGGCCAGGCTGTTACAGGGAGGGTGTGAGGACTTTTCAGACGATCTCATTACTCCCATCCCAGCAGGGAGTACTGTTTCACCTCGTCAGTGCCGCTCTTTTAAACTAACCGGGGAACGAGACCAAAAGAGCAAAGCTTATTTCTGCCCTTCTGCTCGGTTCGCAGGCGCCCTCACCACCAACGGCATCAACCCTGACACCAGCGCCGAGATCGGGCGTGCCAAGAACTGCCTCAGCCCCGAGGACATCATCGACAAGTACAAGGAGGCCATCTCCTACTACAGCAAGGTGATCCTGCCGCCCGTGTGTCCCCGAGGACGAGTGCCCTTTCACCCGGCAGGTCCTGCCTCGCGGTGCGCGGACTGCGGCAGCTGCCCCGCTGCTTTCTGGGAGCGGTCACGTGCTGCCCCCTGATGCGTCGTTCTGTGGGCCCACATTTACTTTCTGATATTCACAATAATGTGTATTTAATTTGATGTGTGGGAGAGGGGAAAAGGGACTGTCACGGCCCCACCACTCAGAGACAGTCACTGTTGCCACTGTGACACCTGTTTTCTGGTCTGTATGGTAACAGACGGTGAGCATTCCGTGCACACCGACCGCACGGGCCTGCCCATTTCCCGGGACACGTCACGTGTCTTTCTGTACTGCGCCCAAGGTGAGCCTGGAGCGGTGTCGCCCTTCACTCCTCTGTCTCTCCCTCCTCACCTCCCACCCCCGCCCTGCGGGGCGGTGAATCTCGGGCACCTGCTAATGGGGGAGGCGAGGTTCCACGTGAAGACTGAGGCACCCCCATTCTGAGTCCCGTTGTCTTTCCCTTCCTTTCTCTGAAAGAGTCAATTTCAACAGTACAAATTGTTAGAGCTAATGAGATAAATGATCAAGACAATAAGCCTGTGATTTTTAAAGACCCGGGTAGCATTCCCTCTTGCAGATATAACATTCTTTTTACCTGGGACTTAAAAAATTATATTCCAAATACACTTGATGGAACACTGAAAACAAGAACTCAGGCTGTGCAGAAGAATGCTAGCAAGTGAAAAATGAAAGCCCTGCCTTCCCTCCCTTTATTTCTTGAGAGTAACACAACCATTAACAATTCAGTACATGCCTCTTACCACCTTTATGTCAATGAAATAGATAATTAACTTATATATGTGAAACACACCTGAGAAATAGACACACATGAAGTGTATGTAGACCTAGATTTTATTTACACAAATGCAACCACACTGTCTGTGTTATCGCCTGCAACTCGCTTTACTCACCCAGCGACGTATCGCAGGGACTCTCCCGCGTCAGCCCTGCTCACGTCTTTCAGACGGTGTGGAGAAGGCTTCTGACCGCGGTGTTGTCGCTTGTGCACCGGCACCTTACGTGAGAGACTGTTGTGAACCCAGCACAGGGCCCATGGTGCCAGGGCAGGTGGCAGGTCTGCTGTGCAGAGCTGGCCGCTGGCCGCTGGCCGGGTGTCCGTGGGGCTCGCCTGCCGACAGGCCCTCCGCTCAGCTCCCCTCCCACTCTGGGAGCGTGGTCCGGCCGGGCGTTCCGCTGCAGAGTCTCTGTGTGTGATACGAGTAGGGAGAGAAAACCGATGTCCTGCCTTTTAAATCTAGGTGTGTTTCTATTCTTTTGCTTCATTTACCTCTTTCCTCCTCCTCTTTCCTACTTACCCCTCCACCAAGAGTCTGAGCCTTCCCGGTGCTACCCGGACCGCCGTTAGAACCGCTGTGAAGGCAGCCCCTCGCCATGAACCGGCAGTGATAGAAAAGCATTTGTGCACGTCTGAGATTCGATACTTGATTTGCACGCACGCACGCACACATGCACGCACGCACAGCAGGCTGCCTTCCACTCTCTGAGGGAGAAGCCCCTCTAGCTTTTCACTCGCTGAGCACGATAGTGGTGAAGTTTCTCAGGCGGACTCTTGTCTGGCTCCGGGAATGATTTTTATTGGGGAGTGAGAGGAAGTCCACAGTGCCTTTTCTGTTTCACACTCTTCATCTGTCCTTGGGCCCAGGATCTGAGAAGCAGGATTCAATAACCGGGAGAGAGCAAATCCGAAAGATGGGAACACTGAAGTAGAGGGTGACGCAATGGTAGAGGGAACTAGAGTTTGCAACAAAGTAACGTGAATCAATTACAGCTGCCCTAACTTGCAGGTGAGAGATTCTCAAAGTGTCCTAGAGAGAAGTGAAAATGAGCAGTAGAGCAGCTTTCGATAATGTAACGCTTGGAAGTTTTGTAATGTATCCAGTGGTTGTGTTGGCGGAGGGAAGGAAGGGCACCCTGAGTGGTCCCACCTGCCTCCTTTGTCCCCCGAGGGACAGACTTTCTGAAACACGGATTCTGCCCCCTCCGGTGGGGTTTGTGCCGGCTGCTGCTGTAGGTCTGTGAGTCCCCGTGGTGAGACAGAACCGCCCTCTCCCCCCTTTTCTGACGGAGGCCCCCTCTCTCCCTGCAGTACAAGAACGCCGGCGTGATTGAGCTGGAGGCCTGCGTCAAAGCCGTGCGCGTCCTGGCCATTCAGAAGCGGAGCATGGATGCTTCCGAGTTCCTCCAGAATGCCGTTTACATTAACCTCCGGCAGGTGGGTTGTTTTAAGCCTCCGCCTCCCACTCTCTACCCAGTCTTCGTTTTTGCTAAGAGAAGCAGCTCTGCCTCTCATCCGCTTTGCGACTTTGCGTAGCCTTTACGCCTCTGACGTCACTCTTGTCGCTTGTGAAGCAACTGGCACTCGTAACCCTGTCTGGGTTGTCACAGTCATAAACAAGAGTTTGTGCAAGTCCTCTGTGGAGCTCCTGCTACACACGAGCGTTTCACGAACACTGCTTACGTCAGATCCACTGTATTTCTAATCAAACAAAATCACTAGGACGTTTCGTTGCAGATCGCTAGTGTGAAGCTCCGACTCTGGTGGTCTAGGTGGCTTGTAGGCATTTGGCTTCCTCGGGTTTTTGTGGCCAGGGCAGCCCAGACGGAAACCTTGATGGTTTGCTTAAGGACACAAGCCCGTGGTTAGAGTGCAGGTCGCTGTGGCCCCCCAGGCCCTCATGGAGCTGGCACTGCGCTGTGAGTGGGGGTGGGGCAGGATGGGGGGTGGGGCCCTTTCTCTGCCAGGTGGAGGCTTTGGAGTTCATTCTAAGAAGGGCAGGTTTTAAAAGAAAGGTCTCGAGGACACGGGAGTGATGTGGTCCCACTCATCTCGGGTTGGGTGGGAGTGAGGTGGGGGCCAGTGTGGAGACCTGGAGCAGTCCCTGTGGGCTGCACGGTGGTCCCCACTGGAGGGGTCAGGCTGCAGTGCACACAAATCGGACAGATTGCAAAGGCGTTCTGGTCTTGGGAAGGAAAGGGTCAGTCACGGCGTGGAGCGGGGCGGAGGGAGCAGCTCCCAGGCTTCTGTCTGGGTCAGTCGGGTGGACGCTGGTGGATGCTGGTCACACGTGCTTTGAGAAGGGAGAATGCAGGGGGTGGGGTGGCCCTAGAGGGAGGTCGGGTGTAACAAACAGATCTGTGGGCCTGGTGGGGGGGGGGGGCTTAGGTGAGGGAGGGTAAGGGTGGGGGAGAGAGACTTTAACATTCCTTTATATTTTGAACATGCAAAAACATGGATGGATAAGACCCTGCCTCTGCCGTCCAGACTCAACACACTCGCATTCTACTGTCGACTGCAGAGGCTCTTAATTTTTTAGACAGGACTGAAATGGCAGAAACAGGCTATCAGGAGCTTAGCGCGGACGTGCGTCTTTCTTGTACACATTCGGGTAGTGACTGTGTTTGCGGTCACAGCCTGTAGACGGAGGAAGGTTTGGGCACAGAGGTCGAGCAGATGCGCCTGGGCCCAGACCGCGGGCTGCACGCAGGCTTCACCCTCTTGGGCGCGTGCGTGACCCCGCCTCTCAGGGCCTCGGCCTGTCTCCTCCATGGCATCGTTGCTGGCCCTCGGCCTGCACCACCGCGGGGTTCCCGGCTTGCACCCTGCCAGGGGGAGGCCCGAGGGGTCAGACGCTGCACCTGCCGGCCCGAGGGGACGTGTCCGTGGTGTGGGTGCCGTGTGTCCTCAGGAAAGGGTTACGGCCAGGTCTTCAGTTCTGCCCGGACGTTTCCGACACAGATGGGCAGGCAAAGCTGAAGCCCGCACCTCACCACGGAAGCGCCAGGTATGTGGGAAGCTGACCAAGGGCGGTGGGCTTCATGCTTCCAAAAGGGACATTGACCGCAGGACAAGACCTGAAGCAGCAGCCTACAGGCAGGCGGAGTGGCTGGGGGCAGGGCGTGGGAGGATTTGGGGGAAGAGTTGTCTTGAGGTTTGCTTGCCCTAAAGGACTGGAGTTACTTTGCCAATTTACGCAGGAAGTTTGGGCTTGCTGGCTTGCCGCGAAGCTGTTTTCACAGGTGGGCACACGAATACACATATTCATAAAATGAGGCGATTTTTACATAAAACCTGTGGAATTTGCTGCGCTGGGAGCAGCTGGGCTGCACTGTGGGCTCAGCATCCACGCTGAACACCAGGGGGCAGCAGAGGCTCGCCGGTCCCCAGCTCCCTGAGGGCGCGGTGCCGTGGCTGCCCCGCTGCCACTGCTGGCCTCGTCCACTCGGCCAGGTGTGTGCTCGCCAGATGAGCAGACGGACAGGGAGCCCTGGTGGGACTCTGTAACACTGAAAAAGGGGTCTGCGCTTCTTCTGGAGTAGAAGCCTCTTGTCCTTGATGGAGTGAGCGCCTTAGTGGAACGGATGGGCTGCATCTCCTCCAGGGCGTGACTTCGGCCAACGTGGGGATTCTGAGGGACCTGCGGCGTGACTCTGGGAGGGAGCCTCTGCTTCAAGAAGCCCCGGGTGGGCCACGTGTTTGGGTTCGGGCAGTGGGAGGGTGTCTGCGGGGTAGGTCTCGGGGCGGGACCCTCCTCCCAGTGCGCAGGAACGGGCGAGGCCGGGCCTCTTTCGTGTTTGCGAGAGGAGTCTGTGGTCCTCGCCTGCCGCTGGCAGGGGCAGCACGCGGTTCGCTTTAGACGTCTGTAAATTTGGGCGTCAACACGGGGGGGCCTTCACAAGTGAGGGGTGAGGTAGAAGCGAGAGGGGAGCCAGTCCCAAATCCTCGTTTCCTCTGGGGCGACCGGGGACCAGCCTGTGCCCTCCCTGCGCGTGGTGCGGATCTGTACACGGGAGTGATGGCGCTCACGTTTTCATCGAGTCGTGGCACACTCTGCGTGGTGCGGTGGCACACACGGCGCTCGCACGCTGCTCCCCGGTACCGTGTCGGAGCAGAGGCGGCGCCCCAGGCTGTGACTCTGGCTGTGTCCTCCGGTTCTTCTGACCCCACGTTCTGAGTGGGGCGAGTCCTGTTCACAGAGGAGGGGCCCGTGCAGAGGAGGGTCGTGTGGCTTGTCCAGAGTCAGACTGGTGTGTCGGAGGCCAAGGCCCTGGAGAGCAGGCTGGTCCGTGAGGCCCCTCCCCCTACGGTCCCTGCTGGGGTCTGGGCACAAGGCGCTGCGTTGGAGTCTGTCGGCCCCAGAACCTTCCGTGGGCAGCACAGCGGACCTGGTCCTGCACGGCTAGAGCTCCCGTCGGAAGCGGGAGGCGGGTGCTCTCCGGACACGTGCGAGAGTGACGGGTGGTGCACCGTGTCAGTTCTGTGAAGGCAGGAACCGCCTGCAGAGCTGCGGGCTTTTCCAGGTCGGCTGCTCCGTCCGTTACCTCACGAAGAAGGCGGACAGGCCGAGCATCTCCGTGGTCACTGAACAGGCACTCACCGGTGACGCCGCTGGTTAGGCGGCTGCTGCGGCGCCCTCCGCGGCACCTCTGGCTGGCTCATGTGGGGTTAGCACTGTGACTTAACGGCCGAACTAGCAGTGATATTCCCATTTCTCGAACACCCA
The DNA here is from genome assembly GCF_021234435.1 of Artibeus jamaicensis. Lineage (NCBI taxonomy): Eukaryota > Metazoa > Chordata > Mammalia > Chiroptera > Phyllostomidae > Artibeus > Artibeus jamaicensis. The sequence goes on from NW_026522059.1 coordinate 2,112,666, forward strand.
CCAGGAGTTCTAGGCCGGTGCTAGCTGTCAGATTGTTTTGTTTACTCATCCTAAATGGTCATTAGATTCTTAAAAACCCTGTTGAGAAGGAAAGTCGCAGAGCCGGCGATGTGCAGACTGTTTCCGCAGCCGGCGGCCGGCGTCTTCGCTCAGAAGAGCGGGGCCGTGTCAGCAGAGGGGCAGGACGGAAAGCTGCCCCCTGACGGGTCCGCTCACCTGCGGTCACCGGCTTGCCTGTGTTTATAAACGGCGTTTTTCATGTCTCAGTGTCTTTCAAAAGCCCCCCCTATCTCCTGTGCTGCAGCTGTCGGAGGAGGAGAAGACCCAGCGCTACAGCGTCCTCTCTGAGCTCTACGGGCTGATCGGATTCCGGCGCAAGTCCGCCTTCTTCAAGCGCGTGGCGGCCATGCAGTGCGTGGCGCCCAGCATCGCGGAGCCCGGCTGGAGGGCCTGCTACAAGCTCCTCCTGGAGACGCTGCCGGGCTACAGCCTGTCGCTGGACCCAAAGGACTTCAGCAGAGGTACGGGCCACCTGGCTGCCAGGACCGGAAGGTCGCGCATCCGTTCTCCTCACCTGGTGCTCGACCTGTCCTGCCCTGGGCGCGTCACGCACTAGGATGACACCACCGGGCTGTGGGGCGTTGCCTGGGGCTGGCCTTCGTGTGCCACCCACAAAACCCCCTCGGCACCCGAGGAGTTTCACTCACTGCGTGAAATTTAGCTGCGGCAGCAGAAGGCAGTCAGCCCGGAATCTGTGTGTACACGCAGGTGTGCGCTCGGTGTTGCCCGCAGTGCTAACATGGGGCTGTGCGTGGAGGACGCAGGGCTGTGGCCACAGCTCTGCGGTGCGCGGGGCTACGCCCGGGGGCGGGCGGGGTGCTTGGCCGGGAAGAGCGTTTCCTTTTCCTTTTTTGCTGCAGTGTTGGGTGGGGATTGCCTCCACTTCCTGGTTTGTGTCTACAGTCGTTAGACAGGAGTAGGACTGAGGTGGCAGCTAGACTCTCGTCCCACAGCGCCAAGTGCGGTCAAGTAAAGCAACCTAAAGACTGGTGCTGGCCAGAGGAGCCGGGAGGTTGCGGCAGGCTGAGTCGGGGGTGAGGTGCGGTGGGGGAGCTGCCGGGTTTGGGAGCCGAGGTCGGATGAGTCAGGACGGGCGGCCTCCAGCTAAATTTCACTCAGTGAGAGAAACTCCTCGGGTGCAGAGGGGGTTTTGTGGGTGGCACACGGTGTCCATGGGCTCCGGGACACAGAAGGCCAGCCCTGTACCTGTGAATAGAGGTAAATTGTATTCTCAGGACCTGAAATCTTTTCCTACCTATTTCTGGAAATGAATGTGTCTATTAGCTAGTTTTGAAAAGTCGATACTGGGCACAGACGTGTTCTGTGGGTGTTCGCCAACGCCCAGGGCAGCCGGTCAGCATTGCATTCGAATCCGTGTTGCTGTGGTTGGATCAGACTTTCCCCAGGAGCTCTGAGGAGGGCGGAGGCCAGGCCGGTGGGTTTGCTGAAAGGCAAGGGTTGATATGCTAAACTGTCAAATTGGTGGACCTCTAAATACAAGAGTGTTAAACGTTTTATCTCTGGGGCTGTATGTTGCAAATCTGTCTTAAAAATAAAACGATTTAGATTTTATAGGAGAAGCGTTTGAATCACATGGAAATTATGACTTACACACAATTTAGTGTTGAGAAAATCTATACTCAGCCTTACTCAGAATTGCCGTTGGTAGGAAGTGGATCATTATCTATTTAAAAGAAGATCAGCAAAGTGATATTTGCCTAATTCTAAAGTGAGAAGGCCTTCTCCACAGGGCCCTGTCGAGATTAGTCAGATTGGATCATTTGAAACTCTCGGCTGGGTTAGTCGGGACATTGATTTCTGCATCTTAATTTTCTTAAAACTGCTTACTCTGCTCTGGCACCTGGCCTTAGCTTCTTCTGACCGTGTAGAAACAATTCAGGAACTTGTCTTTCTCTCCTCTTGCCACGTTTGCCTTGTTTATGCCTTTCCCCCTTTTACTTATTCTATGTCGAAGTATTTTGCAGCCAGTTCCAGAAATGGGGCCACTTCCCCTGCAGGTTTAAGGAGCCGTGTCTGGAAGTGGGCGTTTGTCTCATCAGGCGCGGGGTGTGTGGGCTGGCCTGGCTCCCGAGAAATTAAGGGCTGAGGGAGAGAAGCTCGCCCACGAGTTTACAGGCGCCTCGCGGTGCCTGCCGGGCAGCTCCCCGGGTGCCACCGTGTGCCTGGCGAGGTGGGCTGAGTGGGGCAGGACGGGGGCAGGTCAGGAAGGGTGACGAGGGAGGAACCCTTTGATTGGAGCCCTGAACCTGTCCCCAGCTCCCCAGGCCCCTGGGCACATCGCACTGTGCCGACCTGTTTGCCTGGGATTGCCGGGACCACTCTCTTCCCCACAGAGGATTTTTGGTGGGAAATATGGGTAATTGTTGCCCTAAGGGGAATGGAATAAATACCTCAGAAGGTCTGTGATCTTAAATAGCTACCTTTTGATGGCTGCGCAAATGATTTCCCACCTTTAATTTCAAATATGCTAAAACTTTTGGAGGAGCAACCCAAACGTTTGCTGACAACCTTCTTTCTGGTTCACCGCTTCTCTGTGCCTTGTACTTCAGAGAAACACTGTGCTTCCGGATTTACCGCCCTTGCGTGTTAGTGACGAGGCCGTCAAATGCCAGTGTTGCACTGAAAAAAAATTATATCTGAAACTCAAATATACATACCATTGGAACCAATCTTTTTCCAACCTTGTTATAATTATTTCAAAGTGGGTTATTTTAGAAACTGTGTCTTTGCTGAAGACAGAGTGTAATAGAAACGCACGCTTTCTGCTGTGTGAGGAGGCACAGCGTCCTGGAGACCTTTTCCAGGACGAGCGCACAGAGTGCCGTGTGTCGCCCTGTGGGTGTGATGGCGCAGGCCTCCCCCCCCCCAAGGGCCACCCCTGTGTGCGCGCGTCCTGTGCTGTGACTGGGGCCCTCCTGCAGCTCCGCTCTGACGCTCTGTGGCTTTGGTGGCAGGCACACACCGAGGCTGGGCCGCCGTGCAGATGCGTCTGCTTCACGAGCTGGTGTACGCCTCCCGAAGAATGGGGAACCCTGCCCTGTCGGTCCGGCACCTGTCCTTCCTCCTGCAGACCATGCTGGACTTCCTGTCAGATCAAGGTGAGTGCCTGCACTCTCGTTTTGTCATGCCAGCACAGAGGAAAGCACTCGGCCGCTAGCCCCCTGCACACTGGGCTTGGGGGGGGGGGTCATGCCCCTGGGTGTTTGCTGGGAAGAACACACAGTGTCCACGGTGCAGCCGCTGCTCCCTGGGCCCGCCCTTGCCATGCCACGCTGCCGCTCTCTCCACCCAACGGCCCGCTGCCTGGGCCCCGGTCGGCCTGCACCATGTGAACGGCAGCGGTCAGTGCATCATGTTTGTGTCGAGAAGTGCGCCCTTCACAAAGTGACCGCTTCCGTCCCTGGCAACCAGATGGCAAATGAGCCCGGAGCCCTGAAACCTCCCCTGTGCCCCCTTCAGCCCCTTCTCCCCTCAAGGGCCCCCCTGCTGCCCCGCCTTCCCAAGGGGTTGTGTGGATGTGGATCTCTGTCCACATGCCAAGGTCACTTTCTCCCGGGTTCTCCCCCAGCTTCTCTTCTCCCACTCACTGTTCCCCGGGGTCACCTGGTTTGGGGGTTTCAGTCATAATCCCTTTGGAGCCCCTGGGTCCCAGAGTGTTGACTTTGCTGCCGGCAGGACGTCCCCCTTACATGGTCCATCGGGGGTCGGAAATCGGCACACAGACCTGGGGCTCGTTGTCCCCGCCTCCGCCACCTGCGGCCCCCTCCTGCCGATTCCCAGGTGTCACAGTTGGGCTCTGTGGGCTGTGCTCTGATGCAGACGTGGTTGGGATGAAGTGCTCCTCTCGCAGGGCGCAGAGGGCAGGGCCAGAGAGGGCGGGGCCAGGCGGAGGGCGGGGCCAGGCGGAGGGCGGGGCCAGGCGGAGGGCGGCTGGGCCTGAGCGCAGTCTCCCCAGCTGAGAGCAGTTTCTGGAGAGGCCAGTGCCCCTGCCCCTGGGGACTCTGTCGTCCAGTCCTGGGTGGCGTGGCGTGGTCGTCTACCGCCGTGCTGCCCCATTGCAGGTGTCCCTGTGCTGACCTCAGCTGCCCAGCCTCTGCCCTCCTGCACCTCACATCCCAGTGCTCACGAGTCCAGCTCTTCTGATTTTGCGAGTTAACGTCAAAGCATTCCTCTCTCTTTTTCTCTTCCTCCCTTTCCCCCTGACCCCTGTTCCCTGAGGGTCTCTCTTTCTGGACAGGGCGGACCCCTTGGCTCCAGGATGCTCAAGGGGCGTGTCTCCTCTGGGAGTGGGGGTGCGGCCTGTGTGGCCTCACTGTCTGAGGCCTGTGGAGCGTTTATAACAGAACCGACTCTAAGAACTAACCGTTAGCTTCAAACCATGGGCTGGAGTGGTGGTCCGAGTGTCTTTACTGCACGACGGGGGATCTGCGTCTTGGCCGAGGGCCAGCTCCGGCCCTCGCCGTCACATCAGAACACAGCTCGGGGTTTGAGCAGAAAGAGGGTTGAGAATCCTGGCTCCGGGTGACGTCCCAGGGCGGCCACAGAGTCTGAAGGGACTCGAGTCATCTCTTCCTCTTTTGTGCCCCTGTGTCCCTGTGTCCTTGGACTGCCTTCCCCAAATGTCACCTGTGCCCTGTGCCCTTGTGAGGAGCCCTTCCCTTGGGCCTTGGGTCACTGACAGCCTCATGGCACTCGCCATGTCCTGTGGTTGCGTGTGTCTTCGGTGTAGAGAAGCCATCGATTCTGGGTAGTACTTTGGTGACCAAGTGCAGGGCTGCCTGGCCGTGGTGCCCAGCAGTGGCTTCAGCGGGGCAGTGGAGTTGCGTTCTTCCTCGTGCCCTGCAGAGGTCAGCACTGGGGTTCTGGGGTGAGATGCGTGGCTGCACGTGGGCATCTGAGGGACTAGCAAGGCAGTGCCCGGGACCACCAGGCCTGCGCTGGGAGGCTGGAGCTCCGTGGTGACACGCGCCTGTGCCCTCTGTCGTCATGCGGTTGAGTCCTGGCTGGTGGAGCAGTGACTGGCTCCCCACGACCCAGCCACCACGAGGGTGCCGTGCCTGCACGGTGAGCCATCCGAGTGGACGGCTCACTGGGCATGAGAGGTGTGGGTGCCACCCTGATCTGTGACACTTGTCCCTTGTCCCTTGAGTCACGGTCTCTCTCGGTGCCACTTTCCCCACGTGCCTCCCCCCGAAGCGTGTAGTCTCGGGAACAGAGCCTGCGTCCTCTCCTGGCAGCTCAGCCCCGCCCGCCCTGCCAGAGACTGTTCCCTCCCGTTCACAGCTGTCCCCACCCCCTGTGCCTGCACTCCGTCCCGGGGAGACCAGCCCCTCGGCGAGTTCTCCCCCTTCCACCTCCCACCCTCCCCCGGAAGGAAGGGCCCGCCGGTTGGTGCCTGTCTTCCGTCATGAGCAGCACGAGAGGCAGCGGGCCGGCTGCCTGCGCTCAGAGCCATCAGTGATCTGAAGACGTGTGTGGAGGGACCGGAGCCTGGGACACTCGACACTGTCAGCCAGACCGCTGTCTCCTGACAGGCCTGGAATCTTTGGAGGAAAGGACAGAAGTCAGGAGGTCTGAAGGGCCTCCTGCGTGCCCCTCGACCCCTGGTCGCCACAACCTCAGACCGAGGCTGGGGTTCCTCCCTGGCCCCTGCATCCTCATTCGAACAGCTGGGGGTCACGTGTTGCGGTGGTTTGTTATTGCTTTAATGGTAGGTGTTTTAATTTGTAGGTGGCCTTCTTCTGGAGAGCTCACAGCACCACTCATAGCGCTGATGATTCACGTTGCTCAATATCGCCGCGCGGGAATTAACTGTGGATAACGTGTGGGGGCCTTTCTGTGGGTGGCAGAGCTGCGTGCCCCGCCCCTCTGTGGGGGTTGTGCCTTCATTCCCTCCTTATCCCCTCCTTTCTCCCCCCCCCCGCACGTTGTTTTCTGCGCCATTCGTCAGTCTGGCACATCAGGTTCTGAGTTGCCACGGTCCTGATTTCAGTGCTGCTATCTCTGTGACCTTGGACAAATCGTTTAACCTCTTTCAGCCCTGGCTTTCCTGTCTGTACAGTCAGGATCAGAGCTGTCCCCCAGGGGCACTCGTCTTACGTGACGTTCTGAGTGTGGGGCCCTGCAGAGCGCCCGACATGTGGTGGAGACGTTTCGGGTGCTGGAGGGGGTGTGGGGAGGGCGCCCTGGACAGGGTGGAGAGAGGAGCGAGTGTAAGTAAACAGAATCGGGAGCACTGCTGGGACAGGGACAGTCTTTCCCGGGGTGGAGGAATAGCTTGGGCAATGTTCCACCAAGAGGGCGATCTTGACCTTGGAGCACAAATGGATGGTTGCCAGACCACACCGAGCAGAGGGAATCGTTTCAGGTGGAAGGGCTCTGCTGTGTTCTGGTGGGATTGAGAGCCTTTGCTCCGTCTGGGGACCGTGAGAGACGGGGTTCTGTTGTCTGGGGTTTGGGGAAGCAGAGCAGGTGATCAGCAGCCGCGCACCGTGACCCAGTGATTCCGCTCCCAGGTGTGTACTCAAGGGAATTGAAAACGCATCCACGCAGAAACCCACGCGGGGAGGTTCACAGCAGCGTCCTGCATGGTGGCCCCGAGTGGGAGCAGCGTGGTGTGCAGGACTGGTGGACGGGCAGAGGCCTGGCCTCCCCCTGGGCTGTGCTGTCCCCCTGCCCCCCACCTCCGCTTCCCCTCCCTTCCCGCCCCCTTCACTCGGCCCTCATTTGTCCAGCTGCCAAGTCTCAGCCTTCAGGACACGTTTATTTTCCCAGGACACCTTTCTTGGGCCCTCCAGACTCGCTCGTGTTTGTCCCCCGGAGTATGGAACTGCCCGTTGGAGCGCTTTGCACCCACTAGGCTTTGATCGCTTATCCGGCCACAGACCCCCGCAGAGCTGCAGGCTCTCCGAGGCGCGCCGACTCGCCCTGCCGCCTGGGCCCGTCCTGGCGTGAGCAGGTTGTCTCAGAGCGCACGGATGCCGATGTTTTTCCTTCTTAGAGACAACTGGACTGAGATCCAATTTCACACCACACAAAGTTACCTGTTTAAAACGCACACCCGCTTTTTAGGACATTCACGGGGGCGCAGCTGTCACCACAGCCAACCTCAAAACTGTTCCATAAACTCTGCCGGAGCTACCTGGCAGCTCATGTTGGCACTCACATCTTGCTCGATGCATTAATAGTGAATACTTACATTTTACTTTTATTCCTCATCCTCACCCGAGAACACCTTTTCATTGCTTTCAGAGAGAGAGGGAGGGAGCAAGGGAGGCATCAATTGGTTGCCTCCTGTGCGCTCCCAGACCAGGGATCGAACCCCCAACCTGGGTGCAGGCCCTGACCAGGAACCGATCCCAGAGCCTTTTAGTTATGGATGGTGCTCCAGCCACCTGAACCGCACTAGCCAGGACATAAATACTTTTTAGAAAATGTTCTTTCTTTCCCTTTTTGGTGTGTTTCTGCTGTTCCTTGTAACGCCGTGGTGAACATGCAGGTCTTCAGCGTTCTGAGCAGGAGAGAGGTTTTGTCAGGGGGGGTTTACCAGGTCAGCCCCGTGGACGTGGTTACTGCTGTTGAGAGCTGTCGCCAAGTTGCCCCGTGGAAGGATGGTTCTAATCACACCGCCTGCAGCAGCCACTCATTCAACGACATGCGTGCCGTGTGGCCGTACTGTTTTAATTTGCGTCTTGGGAACTTGCAGGGCTGGATGTTTCTCCTCCCGCATTTGTTTGCTAATTGTGTCTCTCCCGTGTGAAACCCTCGTACGGTCCTCCGACTGCTCTCCTGTCTCCTGCCTTGTGCGTCTGGGTTAGGAAGGCGGGTAGTGTCCTGGCCACTGTGTCAACCACACCGGTCACGTTTTGAGCCGCTGACTGAGCAGTTTCCCTGAGGGCTCCTTTGTTCCTCGGGGCACAGCTGGGTCTGGAGCCCAGTGTTCAGCCCCAGTCCCAAGTGCAGCCTGCACACCGCGTGTGCAGCTGGTGTAAACCGCGCCCCGGACCGCCAGGTACGGGGCGGGCGGTGGGACGCTCCACAGAGTGCTTCCCTCGTTTCCGGAATGAAGCCCAACGGGTCAGGAAAATCCCTCTGAACACTGTGTGGTAGGTCTCCTCAGCTGAACTTGAAATTGGAAACTACTGCTGGAACTAAGCAGCCCCTTTTGCCTTGCAGAGGGTCAGCCTCGGAGAGTGCGTTTAAATCGCGGTGCACCCGAGGTGGCCACACCACTTGTTCACGTTAAAAAGGGGGTGACAGAGAAATGACAGTGAGACCGGTCCTCCCGCTGCATCACGGATGGACGCAGTTCTCAGGACTCCCAGCGGGGAGGAGACCGCATCCTCCCAGAGGGCTCATGACGTGTTTCACCCCTTGGGAGGGAAAGGAACCAAGCGCTGAGCTTGGACACTGCCTGCACCACAGGGGGCTCCGTTTACAGAGAGGGAGCGGGGCCCCTTTGAAGGGAATGACGAAGCCGCACAAACTGCCGTGTGCGTCAGGTTCAGAACGCGCGTACGTGGTGTTTACATCCACACCGCTGCAGGGGAGACCCTCCTGCACTGGTCAGCGTGGTCAGGGAGACCGGCTTCCAGGCATTGCCTGGGGGACGGGGATGGAGCTCCGCTTCGAGTGAGGCAAGGGCGTGGAGCTCCGGCAGCGGAGGGGGTGCGCCGTGGGTGGGACACTGCCGAGAGGAGACGGCAGGGGCAGGGGGTCCTGGCCTAGCGGGCCTACGGGGGTCCTCATAGAGGCAGGCCAAGGGCTCCGACTGCAGGGAGGGGACGAGGAGCCGGGTCAGATGCTGCAGGTGATTAGATCTCAAGGGGTGAGGGGCAGGGTGGGGGGGTGAGCAGCTCTGGCTAAACCAATTTAGTGAGGACAGGACCCTGTCACAAAGAGGGCTCACAGGGGCCTGTCTGCAGTTTGGCCAAGGGGAGTTCTCCGTGGGTGCCCACACCGGCCCCTGCGCACGCATGGTCTGTGAGTCAGCCTGGGCACGGCTGTTCCCGCCTGTGCCTCACCACCCGAAGCCCTCCAGCAGGCGTCTGGCCGCTTGTTGGGAAGGGACGGTGGGAGGAAGGCAGCGAGGACAAGCTGGAGCCCTGCAGCATGAGCCGGATGCCACAGGGGTGGAGTGGACCTGTGTCGGCTCCTCAGCTGCTCCTGTTCCCCAAATTCGGTGACAGGGTTCCTGCAGGAGAGGCTGGCCCCCTTTGCTACTGCTCCCTCCCCCCAGGCCAGGAATGGGGCAGCAGGGTGGCACGCCCGGCAGGAGCTAGAGAGTCTGGCCGGGTGCTGCCCCTCCTGCGATGTCTGAGCACCTAGACTGCTCGTCCCTGTGTCTCCAGGGCCCAGGCTGACCGCCTCGGAGCTGAGCAGGGAAGGGGGTCTGGGACTCGTCGTTTAGCCGGGACAGCTGGACACGCCAGGCAGGTTTGACCCACTGTCCGCTTTCAGGTGCCGGAGATAGCCCCCGTTGAGAAAAGCTTTCTCCCTTTTCTTTTACTTCCTCCTTTTGCTTTTCCTTTCTCTTCTTTTCTCCATTCTTCCTCCCCCCCCTTTCTCTGTCTGTATCATATTCGATACTGTACTTCTTATTTCAATACCAGGAACGACGTTTTGCTCTGTGTTCCGTGTCGCTTGCCCAGGTGCCGCTGCAGATGAGCTGGGCAGGACCCACCCCCCACCGCGCTCTCCCCTTCCGTCTGCCATCCACGGCTTGGAGACAGTGGGACCGCGGCTGCGATGCTATTTGAATGGGAATTCCTCAGTATCGTTTTCTATTCCTTTAAAAATTGGGTTATTTTAAAATTGAATTTATTTCATAAATATAATTTTGCATCCTGCTTCTCTGCAGAACAAAGCAGACATTCTCCATGTTATTGCAGACTCTTTATCAATGTCATTTTCTGTGATGCACGAATTTGCATTCTGTCACTGTGCCACACCTTATCCAGCCATCGCTTCATAATTGGATATGCAGATTCGCTCTAATTATGTATTAAGTTTTTCTTCTTCTGATAACTTCCCCTTCTGGGTATGCTATTCAGATCTCTAGAGGTATCTCTGTATTTTCTGGGTAGTGCTTTACATACAGTAAGCGGACGGCCTGAAATAATCGCCTTTCATTTAGGTGGGGCACGCTTATGCACTCGAAGAGAACAAGGCAAAGTGTTTAACCTCATGGTGTGTGTGCTCTGGGGATTGCTTCTCGGGCCTCTGAGGTGGCACCGTGCGAGGCACGTGAGACACGCGCAGAGATCGGTGCCACCTCTGGCGGTCAGCGTGGCTCTGGGTGAGTGTCTGCCGGCCCTGTTCTCCTAGGGACGAGCTCGTGTTCCAGGGACGCGCCAGGGCTCTGTCCTCACCTGCTGGCGTGGCTGCTCATGTGCGTGCAGAGTGAGGACAAGCTCGGTTGATTTTTCTTGCTATGTAAGATGTTCAACTGGCTGAATGTTGTGTTTCAAGCGATGTGTGTTCTCTGCTGTGTTTTCACACATTGGGGCAGTGCGATGGGCAGTGTGAGCTTGTGGGTCTCCGCATGAATGGAGTTTAGCCACTTATGACCTGAGTGGCCCCAGGAAAGCTCATGTGACCCCTGGGAGCCTCTGATTCCCTGTCTGTGACACGGGCACGTTCGAGCCGAGGAAGCCAGTCTCTCTGTGAGGTGGGGAGAGCACGGGCCTGGAGAAGCTTGGATGGACGGCCCCGGCCTGGCTGACGGTGGTGTGAGCTCGGCGAGGAGAGACCGTGCCCCGGGTCCTGAGTGCTCTCCCTGCAGCGGGCTGGCGGCCGTGCCCCCACCCCCAGGCACATGTCAGCACTCCGGGAGGCGGCCCGGCGGGCCTGCAGCCGCCAGTGCGCGCTGCGAACGCCGTCACTGTCTTGGTTCCCACCCAGCTCTGAACTTCTTGTTGACGGGTCCCATGTCCAGTGGTTTCTTTCTTTCTTTTTTTTCTTTTAAAGATTAAATAAAGTTAATCTTCACTGTATTTTTTTCCGTTACCATTCAGTCCCCCGATATTTCCCTAAACGGTGTAGTGACGAGACCGCAGACTTAGGGCCAAATGCAGGGTCTCCGACGCCCCATCCGACTTCGCTGGGCCTCAGCTTTGGCATCTGCCGCAGGGGCACAGGGGCGCCTGCCCGCCTGGGTCACTGCGGGCTTTAGAGCAGGGTGCACGCTCCGAGGGCTGCAGAGGCGGAGTCTGGGCCGGTGACTGGAGCCGTGGAAGGCCTAAGCCAGCAACGCCACTTGTCACCTGCGCCCTCTGCCCCTGCCTCCTCGAGGAAGGGACGGGGGTGGGGCGGGAAGACAGCTCCCTCCCGAAGCTCTGTTTGGCATCAAAGCTGTGCACTTGTGATTGTTCTCCTAAACGTCTTCATGCGGATGGGCCGCAGACTCCTTGGGCGGGGCCTGGCAGTTTGCGTCTGTGCCTGGTGATGGACAGAAGAATCTTTGTTAGGGAATCAGGTGCACTGCTTCTGCGCTCTGCCTGCCTACTGACTTCCTTGGAATGTCGACGGGTTTGTTCTCTTGGAAATGAAATCTCTTAGAAGTTAGTAACTTAATTTCTTTCCTATCCACAGGCCCTTAAATGGAGCGGCTGCTAGTGATTATTCAAATAAATCGAATAAAGCTTCTACTTTCCTCTGGTCTCTGTGGTTGCTGCCCCTTTATTGCTGTCAGAAGACCGGACTCATCGAGCTATTGGGGATTGGCTTAAGAATTTTACTTCTTCTAAAATAAAATAAAATAAAATAAAATAAAATAAAATAAAATAAAATAAAATAAAATAAAATAAAATAAAATAAAATAAAACCTTCCCTCCTTTGCTTTCGTCTAATTAGCCTTTATCCTGTTTTTGTTTTCAGAAAAGAAGGACGTGACTCAGAGCCTGGAGAGCTCCACGTCCAAGTGCCCGGGGACGATGGAGCTCATCACCCTGCCCGACGGCCTGGCCCTGCCGCCCGTGCCCCTCACCAAGCTGCCCATCGTCAGGTGAGACGGCTGCCCCGGTGCGGCCTGAGCACAGACACAGGCCTTCGAGGAGTTTCCGTTTGTCGCGGGCCGTGCGTCTGTCCACTGCCTCGTGCAGCTACCTTGGGGGGCCTGGTGGGTGCAGGTGGGTCTCTGCAGCCGGAGGGTCACGCCGCGACTCTCCCTGCCACTGCGGGTGCTGAGCCGTCCCGTGGCAGAGCTGGATGCCAGCCCACATCTGCCTGGGTCTGGACTACTCCCTTGCCCTCTCACGAGCCTTGTCCTCTCTTCTGCTTGAAAACTTCTAGAAGTTTCCCATGATCTTAGGCTGTGTGGCCATGCGACCCAGGGACGGGTGTGCCCCTTGGACGCACCACGCATTCTGCTGCCTTTGCTCGTGCTCTGCCCCTCCCCCTTCCCCCAGAATTCACCTCTCCCCCCCTGACTTTCCTCTGCAGACCCTCAGGCTTCAGCGAGTGGAGCCTGAAAAAATGAGTGCACCCCGGAAAATCAGTTTAGAAACAATTCTCGTGAAACAACTCTGGGAGTTTCGGAAAGCTTGGTGTGAAGACAATGGAAACAGCAGGCACTTGACACGTCCCTGTTCCCAGAAGTGTTGTGACCTGAGGGTCACACCTGATGAGATGCTGAGTGTCTTCTAGGTGCTCGGGCTTGGCCGCTGTCCCAAGTCCCACCTGGCACTGTGGCACGGTGAAAAAGGCTGGGCTCAAATGCGGGCTGGGCGTGATATCAACAAGTCACTTAACCGCCCGGGGTGTCAATTTGCTGATCACAAAGGAACTAAGAAAGAGAACGCATGGCTTTACGTCCCTGGGGGGACTTAGTGACACAGCAGAAGAAAGTGTGAGGCACAGCCCTTGTGGAGGCAGGGTGTTACTTCCGCCACACTGGGGGGTTCTGTTGCCACGGGAAGGGCAGCCTGCTCCTGAGAAGGGGGCAGAAAGGGCCGCCTTGCCCAGAAGTCCCTGGCAGGCTGCCCTTGGGTTTTAGGGTGTCCTAGTGGACACTCTTGGAGTCCGTAGCTAATCAGATGGCACTGGCCAGCTGCCCACCAGACGCTGGACCTCGGCCTGGAAGGCGCTCCGAGCCCTTGGTATGGAGGCCCCGGGTGGGGTGCTTCTGCTGTGCCTGCAGCCTCCTCATCGCTGACGCGGGCTCAGAAGGGCAAGGCTGGACCTTCCTGCGAGCAGGACCTCAAGTGGAACATCTTTGAGTTGCGATCAAGGGCATGATTCATTTTTAAAAAATGAAAGACTAGAAACCTTTCTTGGATCATTCTTCAATTTAAACAGCCTTCCTGTAACAGCACCTCAACGTCATAGAACGTTCCGGGCTTTGGATGCTGCTTCTCACCCTCCAGGCGCTCAGGCCCTTTGTGTCCTGGCAGGTGACTGGCACTGAGGAGGAGAGGGCTCGTCCTTGGGGAGATGCTGGCGGGGGCCAGGCCGGGCCACGGAGGCAGCCTGGGTCCTAGTCGGGCCCCTCGGGCTTATTCTTTCCCCGTGTGTGACCATGGACCTTGGCCCCGGTGAGCCTCCACCGCCTCATCTTTGAGAGGGTCTTGAACACCGCGCCTCCCCAGGCTGTCGACCTGGTGGGAGCGGAGCCTCCAGAGGCCCGGGCGGGCTGCCTGCACCGAGCGCGTCCCAGTCGTCTTCCTGCAGGTGTTCTCACGCTGCGTTTCCAGACAGCGGGCTGGTTGGAACAGCGCCGTGCTCTAGTCCTTCCGCCGTTTAAAACCACTGGGCGGAGCACCCTGGGCGGAGGCGCAGCAGTCTAGCATTTAGGCAAACACTGGTACATCTGCTGAGAACTTTTTTTTTGTTACCGTGTCTCTTTCCCCCTTTGTGGCACATGCTGGAGAGCCCCCCACTGAACAGTGCTGTGTCCCCTGTCCCAGTGCCAAGGTGTGCCCATTGTAGATGCGGGCTGTTTTTAAAAGTCTGCCTTTGTGTGTTACCTGCCCTGCGCAGACATGTTTTAATGGTTTTGGAGATGTTTAGCGAGAGAAAGAAGCCCTAGTCGTACCTGACCTCGTTAGAAACTACAAGGAAGCACTGCAGGAGATCCCTGGGGGAGACCCCGCGGGGGTCCTGTAGCCCCCGCAGTGCCAGCACCACTGGCACCACCGGCAGGCTTTGTCAGTCGGGTACCTCCCTGCCTGCTGTGTCTCCACTGCTTCCAGAACAGAATCCACTGTGCTGCTTTTCTGTGGCTTATGGTCCTCCGTGGCACGCCCTGCCTGCAGATTGCTCGGGGCCCCTCGTCGCCCCGGCCCCACACACCCCCACAGAACAGAGTAGGCAGGCGGCGTGGTGGCCTCGTGGCTCTGTTCGGGCTCCGTGTTCTGCCCGAGGCACCTTTCCCTCTGTCGCTCTGCCCGAGGCTTCTCAGTCATCTTTCCAGAAGGATTGTTTCTTCCATAAAACCTTTTCTTAGAGTCCCCCTGATAGAGATGACACTAACTTCTGTAAAAGGACAGATTATTTCAGCTGCAGAGGTTAATTTTCTTATTTATTAAGAAGCTGGGAACAGGTAGCCTTTCTGCAGCTCTCTCTTTGCCTCATGGTTACCAGGCAGCTGCTGCAGCTCCAGATCACACGTCTGCTTCCAAGACAGGAATAAGAGAGACGGGTCAGGGATGTGTGTGCTTTGTTTACTAGGAAAGCAGAAATGTTCTCAGTGGATTCATAGTGGGCTCCGGCCCTGGTCTCACCGACCGGAAGTGTGTCTCACGGCCACCGCCTGCTGTGAGAGAGGCTGAAAAGAGCGCCGGGGTCTCCCTGTCTCTGTAAGGCAGGTGGCCCGGGAGACGGGGTCAGAAGTTGGTGCCGCCACATCTTTCTTCCATGGCACCGAGAAAAGTGGGTCATATGTCTTTGTTGACAGGTTGGGCCCTTCTCTTTGACGCTTGGCCTGAGTGAATGGGTGTGTGCGTGGTGGTGAACGAACGAACAGGAGTGTCTGGTAGGAGTGTTGGCACAACAGGTGACGGGACTCGGAACCTGATCGTCGGAGACAAAAAGGAATGTGTGGCACATGAGGCTGCAAAGTCCAGGGGCAGGGCCCAGGGAGGGCGGGAGTCGGGGCGTGGCTTCTCTCCCCGTCTTTGTCTGTCCCCTGCAGCACGGGGCTTCAGTCTCAGGGCGGCCACTGCGGCTCCTCAGCCCTGTCCCGGGGCGGAGAGCAGGGGCCTTGCTAATGGCTCTGGGGGCAGTGGAAGCACCTTTCTTTCAGGCTTCTTTTCATTAACATCCCTCCGCCTCCTGCTGCCTCGGGGGTGTGGGGGTCAAGGACACAGACCTGAGCCAGTGGTGGAGGTAGGGGATTGGACCCCTGCCGCCCTCACAGGCAAAGTGCTGCCCTGTCCTTGGACAGGCAGCCCTGGAGGGTGGCATCCTTCAGCCTCTGAGCTGCACCGTGTCCCCCTGGGCTCGCGGCACCTCTGACTGGGACGCTGAGCCCGTGCTCATGAAACAGCGGCTCTCTGCTCTTACCTGGGACCATGTTCCGCTCGGGTAGCCTGACTTTCGAGCTGCTCTCCCGAGCCGGTGCCATCGGAGAGCACAGAGGGTTAAGATGCATGTGGTGTCCTTGCTGCACTTGGCCTCTGTCCCCTCCTTTGTCCTCACAAAGCAAGGTCTGTGTTGCCCGAAGTCATGCTGTGGGTCATCCCTCCAGAGCTGCTGCGCTGTCCTCCTCTGGGCTCCTCTCTGCCGTGATGGCCAGTGGGAGTGCAGGTGCGGAGCAGGCCGTCAGGTGTCTGAGAGGAGAGCAGGGGCTGGGACGTGCGTGGCTCTGGTTCACGCCCAGCACTGGGGAACGCCCTGTGTGACAACCGAAAGACCACGGGGTTTTGTTCAGCAGTCCTGCATTCAGATCCCGTGTGGGCAGTTTGGTGAGTGACGGCGGTCGAGCTCTTTCCCCTCCCTGGGCCCGCGTTGCCTGTTCCCACCTTGGGCTGGGCGAGGCGGCCTCCACACATGTGTCACGGGGGACGGGCTGCGTGGGGGAGGGCTCCGTGAGTGGATGTGCCCCGCGGGTCCAGTTTTCAGGGTTGAATGGAACCGACTGAATGGGGTCCCACCACGCCCCAACCGCGCCAGCCGCCGTTGCGAGTTGCCCCTGGTGGCCCCAGGGAGCGCTCAGTGACAGGCACACTGGGAGCCCGCAGCTCCTGCTGCGTGTGCAGAGCGAGACGGCCAGACGTCCACGTCTGGGGGCGGGGTCGGAGCTGCTGTGCAGACAGACTCCAGCTAGTGTAAGGGCGGCGTCGCTTCGTAATTGCAGTTTTGGTTTTAGATCCCACGGTTGGACCCATTTTTGCCTGCCGAGGACTCCCCTTTTCTTTTTAACCCTCATCTGAGGATATGGTTATTGATTTGAGAGCGAGAGAGAGAGAGAGACATCGACGTTGATGTGAGAAATGTTTCTACTGGGGATCGAACCTGCAACCCAGATACGCGCCCTGACTGGGACTCAGACACACAGCCTTGTGCTGTATGGAAGGACACTCCACCCGCCTGAGTCACCTGGCCAGGGCCATCGCTGTTTTAACCCCAACATTCAGGGAATCAGTGTTTATCGAGTGCCCGAGTCGTGCCCGTCAGGGGCAGGTCCCGCGTGAGTCCACGTGCCTGCAGGCCGCCGGCGCACATCCAGTCCCTGCTCTCTGGAGCTGGAGCAGAAGACAGTCCAGGTAAAGCTCTGAGACCCCGAGTAATTTTATTTACTCCCCTGCAGAGCTCTCCACAAAATGATCGTGTACACAGAAGCCAGCCCTAGGCTTCACGCCCCAAGTAATCACGTGGGCTGTTCACACACAGCCAGTCCTGAATCACTGAAGAGGGAATTGGAGGCGTTCAGCCCTCGAGTACAGAAAACCGCGGGCCTCTCTTTGGTGTGGGGCCGGGGGCAGGGGTTGGCTAATGTTGTTACCGCTTTGGATGAGCCCGCGTTGAGCCGCCCCAGCCCAGCAGAGAGCTCCAGGGGGAATGAGGCTGCCCGATTGGTAAGGGCCGCAGCCCTCCACTCAGAACGAGCTTTGAGTCGCTCTGAGTGGCTTCAGTGCTTTAAAAACGTAGCTCTTAAGTTAATTACGCTGTTCGAGGAAGGAGCACAGGTGGTTATTAAGAAGAAAGGGGCTCGGTGACTGTGGTGTTCAGGGCCGTTTTCCTCCGTGAATGAAATGGAGCAAAGCCCACCTCCCAGGTCCGGTCAGGCTGCAGCTCCCAGGATCCTCCCAGGGTCCCGCCGCTGTCCAGAATCTTCTGTCACACTTGGTACAACCGTTGTTGGCTGTGCTGCACTGGCGCCGTGTGAATCATTTCCGTGAGGTCGGAGCAGTCGACTTTCCCCAGGGGGCCTTTTATAAAGAGACGCTGGTGCTCCATTTTGGGTTATGAATGAATGTCATGATCGTCCATTACTTGGCTGGCTAACCACACCCTCCAAATTCCTTTACATATTAAAAAATTGATTTTAGAGGGGAAGGGAGGGAGAGAGGGAGAGAAACACTGATGTGAGAGAGAAGCATCGATTGGTTCTCATGTGCACCCCGACCGGGGACTGAAGCTGCCACCCAGGTGTGTGCCCTGACCCGGAATCCAACCTGTGACCTTTCCGTTTATGGAGGACGCTCCACACAACGAAGCCGCACTGGCCAGGCGTTCTTTGTGTGCTCTAAAACTCTCTCTGTGATCCAGAAGCTCCGTGCTTGTGTAGATGGGTCCTGCGGTATCTCAGATAGCACCTCACCTTTAGGTGGTGCCCGGAGCAGAGAGCTGTTTGTGTTGCAAGGAGGTGGGCTCATCTTAGAAGGGGAAACACTCTAAGGCTCCCATGGGTGCCACCTGGTTCAAGGCTGACAGTAGCTCACAGCAGGGTCGGGCCCAGAGCAGAGCTCCCTCGCTCCAGCCCAGGGCCGTCGTCTCTGCGGCAGGGGCCCGGCGGTCCGCGCTCGCCAACAGAGCTGTTGGGGAGCGCAGCTGAGCTTTCAGCTGGGCCAGGGACGTCCGGCCACCGCCTTTGAGTGCCGCTTCTGGCCCCCGTGCCCCTGCTGCCTGGTGCAGCATCTTTCCAACAAGTGCTGTGCTGCGGTGTTTCCGCCGAAACCACGCTAACAAGGCAGTTGATGTGTTTTCGTTCCGTTTGAAACTACAGGCGTGTGAAACTGCTGAACCTCCCTGCCAGCCTCCGGCCACAGAAGATGAAAAGCTTGCTGGGTCAGAACGTGTCCACCAAGAGCCCATTCATCTACTCGCCGATCATCGCCCACAGCCGCGGGGAGGAGCGGAACAAGAAGATCGGTAGGACTGCCACCCTGGCCCTCTAGGGGCACCGCGCACGCGTGCGCTCCCACTCTGCACCGAGCGGGCCCTCCTCCCAGCTTGTCCAGTTGGCTGCCTCCGTGGGGCACTTGCCGTAGATCTGATTTTTAAAGGTCTAGTCCCAAGAGGCGACATTTCTGTTGAGTTACAGAAACCAGAAGATCTCTTTTAGCTGAGCCTTATGTGGACAGCAGAAGGTGGTAAGTGCAGAGCAGAGTGATTTCCCAAGGCCTGACAGGACCTCTGAGTTGTCAGAGAAGGTGAAGGGTTGCCTTAGACTCAGAATGGGCTGGGGGATAAGGACAAACAAGGGCCCTCGGTGCCTGGGGCTGGGTGGCTGCCGGGTCAGCGCCCGGAAAGCCAGCCCTGCCTTTCTGGTTTTCCTCTTTTTATGAAAATAACACTCAGTGTGTTTCGGAGGGCTTAACCTTATGATGCAGGATGTGGCATTCTGCTCCCACGTCGCAGGTGGGAGAGTTGAGTGGCCGGTCTGAAGGAGCAGCCCGGGGTCCAGGAGTTAGAGTCTGTGCAAAGGAGACCGCCACCCACGTCCTGCACTGGAGCACGGTGGGCGTGAAGGGCTTCACGTGCAGAGTGCTGGGACTCTGTGGTGCCTCCAGGTGTGGTGCTGAGGTCACAGCTGCCCAGGAGCAGTGCAGTGCCGCAGCTGTCAGAGGTGTTTGGCTGTCTGCTGGCCCTGCAGCTGTTACTCCCACCGTGTCCCCTCAGACAGGTGATCATGTCTCCCTGGGCTGCATTGTGTCACTTAGAGTGGGGACAGGAGAAGCTAACTCAGAGGGTTCTTGTGAGGATCAAGTGAGACGTGTTCCCAAAGTGCCCGGCAGCCTTTTGGATAAGGTGTCCAGCAGTATTTTCATGTGTTGTGCTGGGGGCTGGGGTGCAGGAGAAATCGGGGTGCTCCCTGCCTAGTAGGTGCCTCAGTGCAGTAGGAAGAGACCAGAGCAACCGAACGATGCTGTTAGCCTGGGGTGACAGTGTGCTCCGTTGGAGCGGCACAGGGGGAGGCCCTGCCTCAGGTGACTGATGGCCATGGGCTGCTCTTTGTCCCGGTTTCTGGGACCAAAGGTCCAGGAAGGGGCTCCCATGGGCTCCCGCGCACTCGGGCTGGAGAGCGGGTCAGCTCCTCTCACAGACCGCAGTCGGGGGCAGTGCTTACCTTTGGTAGACCAGGCCTGTGTGTGTGGGAAGGGATCCTCTGAGGACCCCAGGACAATGCTTCGGTCCGTGAGGGAGAAAACAGGCAAGCCTTAGCTACCGGCACAGCAAAGCGTTAGAACAAAGGGCCTTTTCCTCCACCTGGAGGATGGGCTGGCTCTGACCACTGGCGTCCGGTAGGCTCAAGGATGGTGCAGACTCCGGAGGGGGCTTCCGTGAGCCTCCCCTGGAGGTTCTCACAGCCAGGGTGGGGGTGTGGGTGTGAACAGGTGGGGTGGGGAGGGAGGAGACCGAGCTGGGGGTCCAGGAGAGTTAGAGCAGCCTGGGAAGGGCTCGGACTTGGTCTCTGTGCAGGGCGTCTGGTGCTGGTGCCCGGTGCCGGGGCTGGTCTCTGGCTGGAATAGGCGGGGTCTCCCTGGAAGGTCTGTGGGAGCTGAGGGGTTCTAATCACACCCCCTGCATCCCCTCTGGAGAAAGCCCTTCTAGCCTGGGTCTGTTCTAGACACCGCTGCCCTCAGACCCCTGGGCGGGCATCCTGCTGGCTGCCTGCAAGTCCCAGGGCTTCTTGCCCTGCTTGGACCTGGAGCGCCTGCCTTGCGGCAGCAGGGAGAACAGCACCTCTCTCCCCAGGTCACTGTGGAGCGCACCGATGCCCTGCCTGGTACTGCCTCCTACCCCGCTGATGCCCCACACATGTGCACATAATCGGGGGCCTTTCTGATTGGCCTCACAGACTGTCTTGTGGGAGGGCAGGCTGTGAGGATGCCTGAGGGGCTGCATTACTTGTCTCTTACTTCGTACCAAATTGCTACAAACTTAGTGGCTTAGAACAGGACGAGCAAGTCCTCTCTCGGTTTCTGGGGGTCCATAGCCCAGCACTCGCCGGCTGGGCCCTCTGCTCAGGGTCTTACGGGCTGAAATCTGGGTGTCCGCTGGGGCCGTGTCCCTCCTGTCTGGACCAGGCAGATTTGTTTCCAGGCTCTCTCAGGTTCATCGTTTATCCCCTGTGGTCGTGTGACCGGCACCCTGCTCTCTTGCTGGCTGTTGGTCAGGATGGCCCTCGGCTCCGAGAGGCTGCTCTGGGTCTTTGCCATGCAGCTGCACCCATAGATCGGCCCTCCCCTGCTTCGAGTCTTTTCTCTCAGGAAGGGTGTGCTGTGGTTCCTTTAAGGCCTCACCTGGTTAGACCAGGCCCACCCAGGGTGCTCTCCCTTTTGATGAACTCAAAGTCGACTGGTCGGAGACCTTAATCACGTCTGCTGAGTCCTCATATTTGCATTCAGGGGAGAGGGTCACGCAGGCAATCCGCACCAGGCTGGGGGTCTTGGGGTCACTTCAGAATCCTGCCCCCCACAGGTGTTGAAGTGCAGCTCACCTGGGAGGTCAGGGAGGAGGAGGGTCCCCTTCTGTGGAGGGGAGGGGAATCAAGCTGTGTGCCAGTCAAAACCGACCGCACCCGCTCTGCGCCTGTGAAGGTCTGGGCGGTCTCTGGCTGCATGCCAGGCACGGTGCTGTCTGGGTTGATTTCGGTTTTATGGAGCTGCGTTTGGCCTGATGGCATCGGTCACCCTGCCAGAGACAGCAGGAGACTTCTGTCGCAGAGCGTCCCAGAGGTGGTGAGGGCTTGCTTGGTTTGCGAGGAGGCTGGTGGAAAGCCAGCTGTGAATTGTTTCTCTCACGACCGTATGATCATCCCCCTGTGTCCTGGGAAACATAAGTCACTGGAGGACTCACCTGAAACACGTGAACCATGGAGCCAGACCGGCTAATGTGTGGGCTCTCGCGTGTGTGTGTTTGCAGATTTCCAGTGGGTTCAAGGAGACGTGTGTGAAGTCCAGCTGATGGTCTACAACCCGATGCCTTTTGAGCTCCGCGTTGAGAACATGGTATGTATCCCTGGGCGCCTGAGCCTTCGGGGCCAAGGAGCTGCCCTTAAAATGTTCTCTACGTAATACTGGAGGCACATGCCCCGCGATATGTCTGTTTTTGTATTTGTTTTGCCAAGGACTATAAGCTGTTTGTGAGGGAAGAGCACATCTTGTCGTTCCCAGGACTGTAGTGCCTGGGACTCGGGGAGCGAGAGTCACTGGACAAAGACCTTCCGAGGGGGACACACTCGGAGCTCGGCTGGCTGGGTGTGAGGCTCCAACGATCACGTCGCAGTCTCTGTGAGGTCATCCAGGTCACGTCATTGCTGCGAGGCGCAGCTGGGGGAGAGCTCTGGGGAAGGAGGGTAGGCTGCCGCGTCACCACCTACCATGAGCTTCCTCTGCGCTGAGACCAGTGCGCTCTGCGATATTCCGGGCCCGCTCGCAGTCTGTCTGTCGGACGTGCTCCCCGAGCCCGTTCAGGGAAGAGGGTCATCCTGGCTGTCTGAGCTGAGTCTGGAGACCGCAGGGCAAAGCCCCGCCACCCCCATTGCCACCCCCACTGCCACCCGGGGCCCCGCTTCTCCAGTCCCTCTGTGCACATCAGCAGGCAGTGGTGCCGCGTGACCGTCAGTGACCTTCAGAGGGCAGTGTTGAGACAGAGTGTTACGACTCAGTGTTCAAGGGCAGAGGCCAGAGCTTCACGCAGCAGTCCTGCTGAGTGCCCACCCCATGTGTGAGGCCTTGGGCGAGGCACCAGGGACCTGGTCCCTGTGGTGGGGGCGGTGCATTAGGTGCTGAAGGGCCTGTGGGCAGAGTCAGGTGACAGAGGGCTCAGCTGGGGACGTGTGACCAGCCAGAGCTTGCCAGGCAAACCAGGAGTATTGAGGGTGATGCTGAGGCCTTCGTCACATGGCACGGCTCTCTTGACACCTGTGTCTTTGGGCAGCCCGCTGCGTGTGAAGCTGGCAGCCCGAGGTTGTTCAGAGGACGGGCCTTGGGGGGTGAGTGCCTCCCCCCGTGGGCCCAGTAGCCCTTGGGCGGCGCTGTCCGGCTCTTGCCCAGGCCTTGCCGGGGGCGCCCTGTCCCTTGGCCTAGACAGGGAATGGTAGTTGTTCAGAGAATCTTCCCCCACGTGGGTAAAATATCAGATGCCTCCTCCTTTAGCTCACTGTTTTTGTCTTTCAAAAGTAGCTTTCATTTTTATTTGGTTTTGAAAAAGAAGTAATACGTGCTTTTTGTCAAAAATTAGAAAGAACAAAAAATAAAATAAAAATTACCACTAAGAGATAGCCCCCAAAATATGCTCAGGATTTTAAAAATTATGAAATTTAAAAAAATCTTTCAGACACACGACATGATGGCACTCATATATCTACCACTCACACTTAGAAAATGTTGCCCATTGGCCATATTTGCACTGGCTATTTTAAAACAGAGAAGATGCCGCTGTGTTGCGCCCGGGACAGCAGCCCTCTGGCTGGGTTGTGCTCCCACCCCCGTGCCCGACACCTGCCTGAGCACTTGGAGCGTCTCACGTTCCAGCTCAGCGCTGCGCTGGTCGCCATGGGAGTGTCTCCTGGGTGCTTCCTGCAGACAGGGAGGTTGCGCATGTGCACACATGCAGCCATGCACGTCCGTGTGGACCTACGTGCGTGCGTCTGTATACGTGTATCTAGACTCACGCCCCCACACGCAGCACAAACGGGTTTTGTGGACCCCGACTTCACAGTGCTGCCCCCGTTCCAATCCGGCCGCACCGGACCTCGCTCGCCTTCCTCGGGCCACGATGTGTCCTTCCCTCCCATGTGGGCGTCGGCCCTGCGTCGCCCACGGTTCTTGCTGGATTCTTACAGAAATGGCTTCTTCTTTTTAAATGCTGATCCTGCCACTTTGCCGAATGCACTTGTTAATTTAAATTTCACTGTCGATTCCATAGGGTTTTCTTTAATTTTTCTATCCTCACCCGAGGATATTTTTTTTCCATTGCTTTGAGAGAGAGAGGAAAGGATGGTGGTGGGGGAGAGAGAAACATCCATCGGTTGCCTTCTCACATGTGTCCCTACTGGGGACTGAATTTGCCACCTGGGTACGTGCCCCGAGTGGGAGTCAAGCCCCTGACCTTTTCATCTGTGGGATGACATCCAGCCGAGCCATGGCAGCCAGGGCTCAGTAGGGTTTCCCTGGTCACAGTTTTGCCTTTGGTGGGCAGTCGTCCACATGCCTTTCATTTCTTTTTCTTGCCCTGCCGCCCGGCAGCCTGTTAATGGCCTGGCACCGTGCCGAGCACTCCCGAGCCGGCCTGCACCGGGTCCAGGTGTAAGGCGGCTGCTTGAGGCCGGGACGCGTCTCCTTCACTGCCCAGCATAGTGCCTGCGACTTAGGGAAATGAGCTGATGATTCGCAGAAGCACCGGAGGGATGTCAACGATGGCGTATTTCCACACTTCATGTCTTTTTGTTTTCATTCCCATTCTGCTAGAACAGCAAAACCAAACACACACCAAAAACGCAGCAGTCAGGGTTGCATCAGGATGACTTGGTTGAGCACCCACGTACGTCCCATTTCAAGGCTGTTTTGTGAGTCGCACGTCTAGCCCATCCCCACAGTTCCCTGGATTTCACAGACGTCGCTGTGCCCTGGCAGCCCTGGCGCTGGCCTGCGTGAGTGGCCGTCCCACAGTGGGTCTGGGCTGCACCTGCTCACGCAGCCCGTTGCTCGTTCTAGGGGCTCCTCACAAGCGGAGTGGAGTTCGAGTCTCTGCCTGCGGCGCTTTCCCTTCCGGCCGAGTCTGGACTGTACCCGGTGACGCTCGTCGGGGTCCCCCAGACAACGGGAACGATCACCGTGAACGGTAAGGGGAGCTTCTCTCTGCCTCCGGACGGGCAGGGTGGCCGGCTAGCTGTCCTGCCTCACTGTCGTCCTGTCAGGTCACCCGGTGTTGCCGCCCCAGCCTCTGGGCCTTGTTTCCTCCTGGTCCACGGTGAACATCATTTTTTAATTCTCTCAAGAGTCCAAACGCCATTGTACAGCTTTGCTGGAACAGTTTCAAGCGTGTATCTAACCCAGGGCATTTTTCTCTTTTTTGCATGGAAAATTGGCTACTCTTAAATGGTAGGCCGTGTACAGGTCCAGCAGGTTTGCCACGTCACCCACTGGTGGTGATAACAACTGGCTCTCAAGCTTTCATCTCAGCCGAAGACTTTGAGTTATTTTTCTGATACTTAAGTCATACTGTGCCCTGCGAAGGAACACTGGCCTCATCCTCATTGAGCAATAAATGCGATTGCACAGCATGTCTTTGGAGGGATGAGCTAGAACTACCAGGTGGTGCGGAGACCTCCAGTCCATAGAGACTCCTGTGCTGCTTTCCTCTGGAGGCAGGAAGCCTGTGGGGCAGGAGTGCGGGTGTCGTGGTCAGCTCCACGCTCCGTGGGAGGAAACCGAGGGTCCGCAGGGCTGAACCTTGGGCTTGACTCTCACCTTTGTCCTTGGACAGGGACCCCAGATTCCTCTCACTGCTGGAGCCTGCTCTCGGGTGCAGGCGTGAGGCTCAAAGCCGCCCCCCTTTGCGAAGCTTGTCCCCTTGTTTCCCAGGTTACCACACCACTGTCTTTGGCGTCTTCAGTGACTGCCTGTTGGACCACCTCCCTGGAGTGAAGACCAGTGGCTGCACGGTCGAGGTCGTGCCTGCCCTGCCCAGACTCCAGATCAGCACGTCTCTGCCCAGGTAGGTGCAGGTGCAGTGCAGGTGTCCGCCTGCTGACGGCGCCTGGCTGCTCGGCACCAGGGAAGTGTCGTGTGACTGGGGAACAAAATGAAACACGGAGGAAGCGAACCCGGAAGGGATCACAGAACTGAGTGCAAGAGCTGAGAGTGTGATACTCTGAGAAGGGAGTCTTGACGTGCAAAGCAGCTCTTCTCCTGGGCCTGGGCAGGACCAGCGCCCTCTGTATTCCTGACGGTTACATGCCCGCGCAGCACAGGTGTGAGGCCAGCGCTGCCTGGACCTTCTTTCCAGGCCTTTGGACCAGCCAGTGTGGGGATGCGGCGCTGTCCCCGGTGCCTGTGCCCAGGGCCCTGATCCTCTGTGGCAGTCCGCCCTTGTGTTGCCAGTAGCCGGCTTTCGAATCCCACGTTCAAAGCCAAGGTTCCCCAGCCCCCACCTCTGAAACATCAAAGTGCGGTGATGTGCCCAACCCTGAGGTGCCACTGGTTTTCTTTTTTCTGTTTGAAGTTACTGTTGTCGTTACTGGTTTCTTAGGTCGGCACACTCACTGCAGCCTCCCTCCGGTGACGAAGTGTCTACGAACGTGTCCGTCCGGCTCTACAACGGAGAGGCCCAGCGGCTGGTCATCACACTGGAGAACATCGGGATGGAGCCGCTGCAGAAGCTGGAGGTCACCTCGAAGGTCCTCACCACCAAAGGTAGGGCTTGAAGCTGGTTTGGCCTCCGCGATGTCTGTCCTCTTTCTTCGACGACGCCGTTGTAAGGTTGGCAGTTCTGATGATGCGGGAGGAGGGCGCACAGGAAGGGGACAGAGCAGGAGTGCGTCCTTGTGTCCCGGGGCTCTTTCCGCTCATGGACCCAAGGAAAACGCTCTCGAGTGAATGAATGAATAGGACGTTCGCAGGCTCAGGGGCATGTGGGTCTGGCCGGCCAGTGCTTTCCAGGTGGGTTCGGCACCTGGGGCCCACACACCCCTCCCCTAAGCGGGCGCTCTGTTTCCTAGTCCGGGGCACAGGCAGCTTGCCCGCAGAAGACCAGCGTCAGCTTCATCATTCACTAGCTGTTTGTCCCTTTTGTGCCTCAGTTTCCTTCTGGGATGATAGGGAGGCGGTGCTTGCCTTGTGAAGCTGTTCCAAGGACTTGGGGGGCAAAAGGCGCAACCCCTGTCCAGTGGGGTCAGCGGACCGCAGGACCTTGTTGTTGCAAAGGGGGGAAGGTGTGAAAGGTGGTAAGTAGAGGTCAGATCAGGTTGTGCCGTAAAGTTAGAGAAATTATACTGACCAGTGAGGCCAGCGGTGTTTTCCCGCCTTGAGGGCGGAGCCTGGCGAGTCAGGCAGCTGGTGGGGCTGCTGGTCCAGCTCAGTGCCTGGGACGGGGTGCTGTGGGTTCCCAAATGGAAGTGGCCCCTCTTCACGTGACGGCAGCACTGTGGGAGACCAGGGCTGGCAGAGTCGCAGGCCTCCGGTTGGCTCTGCCTGGAGGGAGGTCCGGGCCTGGCTTGGGGAGAATTTGTCATTTTGAATCCTATCGTGAAATAAGGCGTTTGCAACAAAGTCTGAGCTTGGCCCACTGCAGAGAGGTTCCAGCACCTTGTGATCTGGGGGGAGGTAACACTCAGCTGCGGTGTTGCTGCTGGACCTCAAATCCGGCTCGCCTATGGCACCGTGTGGCCGTTTTCAAAACAGCGCCTTCGTGAGTGAAAAATAGGAGCTGTTCTCTTTTTCAAATCCTCGTCGGAAGCTGTGGTACAGTTACATGTGGAATTAAGTGAATGGACGTATGCCATCTCCTTCCGAAATATACGAAGGGGATGCGTCCTGTCACTTAGGTGGTACAGTGCCCCAAAGCTGTCAGTGGCAGTGACTGATCTGGTACATATGACAGGACGGGGAAAGTCCTCTGGGCACCCGAGGGAGGGCGGTGCGTCTGAGCAGGGCAGGCGGGGAGACCGTGTGCGGGTCCCCCTCCCGTCTGAGAGCCGGTGACGGGAAGTGTCCACCCTCCGAGCGCTGCTGTGGCGTGAGCCCACAGCATTCGCTTCTGTGCCGGTCCCTGTGTGTCTGCTGCTGGGAACTGCGCCACGGAACTGCGCCGTGGGCAACTGAAGGCTCTTGTGGGGTTCCGTGGGGTTCTCTGTGCTGCCACTGGACTTAGTTTGTATCCGGCAGTAATGAGAGCTTTAATCAGCGCCACGTCATGGGCACCTCAGGTCGTTTTTGTCATGAAATAACCACAGCACCCCTGAAAGGTGTTTCTGGGGGCTGTGGCCCATCTGCTTCACTGCTGCCTGCCGAGCACCAGCAGTGTGGAGAGTGCTTGTCGCACAGCAGACCCTCGGGACCGAACTGGTGACCGTCTGGTTCGCAGTCCGGCACTCAGTCCTGGAGCCACGCCAGCCAGGGCGGGACGAGGATCAGTGTTTTCAGGTGGCCTGCTGTAGAATACGATTATGGAGGCAGGCAGCGGGACGCCAGCTGAGTCTGTAAGAGCCAGGAGGGTGCTCACTGGGTCGGTGGGAGGAAGCCGCCTGGCCTGGCCGCCCTGCCCCACTGGCAGACACAGGCGATTGCCTCCCCACACCCAGGATTCTGGGACTTGCTCGGTACTTTGAACTCTTAACTTTGAACTTGCTGGTGGTTTTCTTGGCGTTTTGAGAATGCATCAAACTTTCTAAGGGGGTTGGTAAGCCTCATGTCACCTCGGGTACATCACTGTCATCACCATTATTATTGTCATTGTAGAAAAACTGTACGGTGACTTCCTGAGTTGGAAACTAGAAGAAACCCTTGCCCAGTTCCCGCTGCAACCCGGAAAGGTGGCCACTTTCACCGTCGACATCAAAGTGAAGCTGGATTTCTCCTGCCAGGAGAACCTCCTCCAAGACCTCAGCGACGGTGAGCTCTCTTCCCGGCTTAATTAGCACATGTGGTCCCCAGACGCTCTGCGCGGCCTTTGCTGCGCCCGCTGCCTGCTGCGCCCTCTTCACTCGTCATTCATTAACTGCAGCCGCTGGAGGCGTCTCCTGGACGCTCCGTTACCCGAGTGAGCTGCCGCGTGTGCCCGGGGGTAATGAAGTGCCTCTGCGCTAAACGGTGGCTTCATTCACACCCTTTACTGCTTTGTGCTCATTTGTCAGGAGGTCACCCTAAATTGATGAGATGAGGGAAGGACTACGCTTTTCAAGTATACCTACTGTGATCTGATTTGCGGTGATGATAAAGTCCTTCAGTCTGGTGATTTCTGTAAGGCATTGGAAGCTGGAGAAAATGGGAATTTATACTTAGAACTAGCTGGTTGTGGATAAGACCTGTAAACAATGATGTCCAGTTATGGGGTGTGCATTCACGCGTTTGTTTGGAGGCCCTGGGGTGCGTGAGTTGGCTCAGACCACCCCACCAGTAGACCACAGGCAGCGTGGCTTCACGGCAGGGGCTCGTTTCTGGAGGCCCTTGGCGGCGAGCCAGGCCGGTTCGGTGGGGGCCCTCGTCCACCTGCAGACAGCGGCCTGGTGCCGCTGCACCCTCACGTGGCAGAGGGGGGCTCTGGCGTTTCTGTGCAGGGCACCAGCCAGTGGGGTGGGGGCCCCTCCTTATGACCCCGTTTAACCTTTCTCACCGCCTCACGGGTCTCATCTCCAAATACCATTTTGGGGGTTTGGGCTTGAGCATATGCGTTTTGGGAGCACACCAAGTCGCAGGTCACTCCTGGGGACACTCGGCAGGTTCCGTTACTGGAACTTGCCATGGAACTTTGGAGGGTGACTTGGACAGCTCCGTGCCACAGTCTCCTAATTGATGGCATTACTTCTGCTCCTAGGGTTGTCCTGAGGACCTGCTCTTGACATGGTGTGTTGTAAGGGTTTGGCCAGTGGTAGGTACAGTGTTATTGTTTTTGTGTAGGTGCTGTTAGTGTCTCCATTTTACAAGTAGGACATCAGGCACAGACAAGGGTGAATAGTTTTATTTACTTCTAAAGTGAGGGGAAGGGAGGGAAAAAGGGAAAGAATCACTGATCAGTTGCCTCTCACACGCCCCCAACCAGGGACCTGGTCCCCAACCCAGACACGTGCCCTGACTGGGAATCAAAACAGTGTGGACTTTGGCTTTGTGGATGGTGCCCAGCCCACTGAGCCATGCTGGCCAGGGTGGCTGAGTAATTTTTGCAAGGTCACACAGCCAGGAAGTGGCAGAGCTGGGCTATGGGCCCAGGCAGCTTGGCTCTAGAGTCTGTCCTCGTAATCCCTGTGGGCCCGCTGCTGCCCGGAGGGTCAGCCAGGAAAGTACACGCGCGAGTCAAATGCTTGAGACTTTACAGAGTGACCCCCATCTTGGGAAGACTGGGGAGAACCGTTCTGGAGCAAAAAAGTGTGGTGAGGCCACGTGATCGGAAGCTGCCTGTGGCCCTGACTCCTGGCCTGGGTTTAAAAGAAGGCATTTTGGGACCTCAGTGTTGTGCACGGGGTGTGAGAGGAGTAGGCCCTTCAGCACCATCCATGCACTGAGGAGCCAGGCGCTCACGCGGCCTCGCTGTCCCTCGGGAGAAGCCAGCGGGAGGGGCGCCCCGCCCCGAGCTGGCCACCGTGGGGGGTGGGGGGCACCGGCGAAGCCACACCGTTCCTCTCGCCCTCTCCGGTGCGTTGGAGCTCCTGCCCGGGGCGGGGGGTCAATATCCCGTGTAGTGTCTGGGCTGTGGCCACCCCCCAGAAGTCCAGCAGGCCGGGGGGTGTCCTGCTCCTCCTCTGTCCCTGCCAAGGCCTGTGCCTTTGTGCTGCGCATCTTTCACTGAACCACAACGAGAGCCTGGTGACTCCTGTCCCTGCCTCTGGCCTCAAGCCCCTCTCCTGGCAGGTGTTTGGTTTTTCCTCAGAAACAAATGCGTTTCTCCCCTGTCTCACATGGCCACGGTGAGAGGTGCGTCAGGAGGCTGGGCCCCAGATAGTCCCCCCGGGCTCTGGTGGAAGGTGGCGGAGGGCCCCGGAGGGAGTTTGGGAAGGTGAGCAGGCAGGTGCAGGGCCGGCCGTGTGCGGATCACCTGGGCGTGGTAGGTGCAGCAGCTCGAGCGGGAGGCGCGGGCTCCACGGGGGCTCGGGGGCTCCGGTGGGGCCGGCAGGCTGTTGCTGGGGGATCCTGTGTGGTCACAGCCCAGAATTTGGTTGTGGTCCGGCAGGTGGTCGAGTTTCTGTTAGAATTTGTTCTCCCCCGTGGAAAACGGCGTCTTTTCTTGCCTGCAATGCCTCTGGTTTATTAAGCCGAGACAGACTCTGCCTGTGGGCAGTTGGAATCAGTTCTGTGTCCGGAGCTGGAGCCGTGTGTGAAGAACAAGCTGCGTGTACCTTTGGCACTTCACTCTGTCTCGCCTCTTCAGAGTTTAATGATGGCGGATGCCTCGGCTTCTCGTTGTGGAGCTTCTCGTTGTGGACAGGAATTGATTTTTTCTGGGAGCTGCCACCGTGGGCCACACCCCGCTCCCTCTCCTAACGTGTCCCTTTCCTGCGACTGTGCTCTGAAACTGGGGCGTCAGCTCGTGCCTTTGCCCTGGTCTGCGGCTCTGCTGGAAAGGAGTCCTGGTTTTTGGAAACCCAGTGTTTAAGAATGAGAGCAGCGACTCACCGTGGTGGGGACGTGGGGATCTTAACGCCGCGCTCTTGGTTTTTCTTCCGGCCCCCAGAGGCCCGAGGCTTTCGCAGACGTACCCTTTGGAAGGCCATCCGGGATTTTAGTGAGACTTGGGAGTTTTTCCGAGGGTAGAGAGGATGGGGAGGGGGAGAGAAGGCAGATGCCTTCTGAGTGCTCACTGCGTCCGGGCCGCTGTCAGGTCCCTCCTGGGTCCCTCCCGCCCCCTCTCCCTGCAGCCCTGAGAGGTTGCCGACACCCCCCTGGGGGCGTTTCCTCTGCCCGCCCGCCTGGGCCCTGTGCCCTCGGCTGCCACCGGGTCCAGCTGCCGTGACGCTGTCTGTGCCGCTGGTGGTTCTCGGGCACAACTCCCATCTTGAGGGCAGGGCCGGTGCTCCCAGTTCCAGCTGCTGGAGGTTCCCTGCACCTCACAGAGGCTCTCGCTGGCTTCGCTCGCTGGTGGGTTCTTCCCTCTGTCCCATCAGGGCCCCAGGCAGGACTGTCCTTCTCTTTCCCAGTGTGCTCTTTCTCAGCACTGCGCCATCTGTCTGACGGCTCCCGCCCCAGCCAGCCTCCTCTCTGCGCTCCTGCTCCCTGCGCTCGACTGCCTGACCCGAGGGTCTCGAGCGTGGGGGTGGGGGGGGTGGCGGGAGCTGGGGGAGGCTTGGCTCACGCCATGGTGGGTCCCCACCGGTACCCTCTGTGTGCTGCCGTCTTTCTGCTCTTCCGGTGCAGACCAAGGCCTTCACCCCTCCCGCCAGTCATTTACGGGATCGCTAGTGTCCTTCTGAGTTGCCGGGCCCTCTCTGCTGGCCGCCGTGAGCACAGACCGGTGGGTCTCAGACTTCTCTGTGCCTGGGGACCTCCTGGGATCATCGACAACTCCATGCCGCTCCCAGCGCTAGACCTTGGGATTCAATAAGCCTGGGCCGTGACCGGGGCATCAGGGTTTTAAAAGTGTCCATAAGTGCAGCCGGGTCTGGGCACTGTTGGCACAGGCATCGCTGTTCTCTTCGCTCGTCTCGAGAGACTCCCAGTCTCCCCTTCGCACAGAAACAGGCCCGTTCCTTGAGAGAGCCGTCACCGGAGAGGGAGTCTGTGCCCTGCGGGCCCTTGGGGTAGGTCCGTGGGACGCCCGGGGACTGCCGGGCGGCCTGGCCAGGAGCTGTGTGGAAGCTCCTGTGAGGACGGGGATGTGTTCTCGGTACCGGTCCTTCTGGGTAGCCACGGACCTGGCTGTGCTGAGCTCTTGTCCTGGCACTGCTTCCACCAAACCTCGCTGTCTGCCCACCTCCCCTGCGTCTCGGCTTCCTCGCCTGGGCTCTTGGTGAAATGACGCCTGCCTCGTGCGGTGCGAGGGCCAGCTAGATGGTACGCACTGAGGGCTGGGGCTGCACCGAGCACATAGTAAACACTCAGCTGTCAACTCTCCTGGCAGAGTTGTTTTCACTGTGACTGCACTTCTCTTGGCTGTCATGTCCCCCCTCGTCACCACGGTCGTGCTGAATTTGAGAGAGGCGTTATTCTAGCATCCCAAATTGTATTTCCGAATTGCCCACAAAGATGCTCTTTGTAGAAGATTGAGCACTATAAACAGTAACTATGAAATTCTCCCCGAAGGCTCAGTTTAGCTCCGGCGCGCTCCCAGACTCCTGCCGCTCCCAGACGCCCTCTGTCCGCCCAGCCCTGTCCTCTCGCCCGCCCTCCCCCTGGGCTGCCTTCCTCTGTCTGTCACTTTTTGGGGCTTGTTTTCCTACTCATTGTTGTTCCAATCTGTTCTCTGGTCTATTTGCAATGGGCCGTGTTGGCAGGAAAGCTGGCTGAGCCATCGAGTTCCGCCCCCAGCCCTGCCCAGCCGGGGAGCTGTTCCCTCACAGGCTCCTGGCGGCCCATTTTTCTGCTCGCATAGCCGCTTGCTCGCCGCCCTCCGCAGCTGCCCCCATCTCCCGTCCCCGAGGGGCGGGGGCTGTCCCCGGTTACAACCCATACGTTGTCTGTCTTTTCCGTCTCTAGTTGGATCGGACATCAGACCCCTCGGTCCAGCGGTTTTAACCAGGCACCGCCGGAATTTAAGGAAATGTGTGATACTGACTGTGTGGTCAGGGGCACTAACCTCTTTCCTCTTAGCTGTCAAATAAAAAATGACAACGGCCAGCCCAGCAATAGCTGGTTGGTGTGTATGAATCAAATCAATACCTGTTGTTTTTGGCAGATTGGCAAAAAGTATGGTGTATTTGCTTGGTGCCCTGAACAGTGTTGGTAATTAGTGTGTGTGTGCCGTGAGGCGAAGGTTGAAAATCGCTGCTCTGGTCCCTAAAAGAGCTATAGTGGGGCTTTTTAAAGGTGTTTTCCGAGTTTGAAGAGTACAGGTTTTTGTGGCCTCGGTGGTTTTGAGGTCTGTGTCCAAAAGAGAGACATATTTCAGATAAAAGTTCTAGGCTTTTGTGCACTGTGGGTTTCTGTCTTTCATTGACTCCCTAGAGTTGGTTCCCATTTTAGAGCCGAGACAACGGAGGCCCGTAGGCCTGTGCAGCTTACTTGGAGCCTCTTGGTGCAGTGGGAAGGGCGGCTGCGGTCAGGCCCGGCCCTGTCCTCACAGCAGGTGACTCGAGGAGGGCTCCTGCCACTCCCCAGATTCACGGATGGCGCCTCCTGGGAGGACTGCCTGTGTTTTCCGTCTGCCCCTGGGCCGGCTCCGGCCGTGGCTGATCAGGGCCTCCCTCATCCACCAGGACCTCGTAGGGTGGAGGAGGAGTGACCCTGGGGGGACGCAGACAGCAGTGGCCCGTCCTCTGCTGCCCGTGGCCACAGCGCCTTCGGTGGGAACGAAGCCTTCAGCACCACTGTCGGTGTAGAATGGCGCTGGCATGTCCAAGGCAGAGCGTCCGCTGGGAGCCAGTGGTGTGTGCGGTGTGCTAATGACAGGAACGTGCCCCGCCTGGCCCTGTGACAGTGTCAAAGGCCCCGCTCACATGCTCAGCCTCTGGGCCAGCTCTTCTGGAATCTGCAGGCCTCTCTGGGGACATTTGGTGCCAGGCCGTGCCCCTCAGCTCACGCAGCAGGAGTGTGTGCGCCTTCACGGAGCACACACCAGGCAGGGTGGGCAGCACTAGACCGGACAGGAGCGAGACCCTGGAGGCTCTTCCCAGTGACTCTAGTTTTGAATGACCATCCTACATTAAAAACAACCCAGCCACTTCTCCTTATGCCCTCTGTTGTCACCTTCCAGATGGGATCAGCGTGAGCGGCTTCCCACTGTGCAGTCCCTTCCGGCAGGTCGTTCGGCCACGCGGGGACAGCAAGGCCACGAATCTGCCTGAGGGCAGCAAGCCTGGGGACCTGAGCCACGTGAAGGTGAGTTGGTCCCCCACGTGCAGCCTGCCATGCAGCTCGGCGCTTTGGCTCCTGCCCAGCCCTTTGGGAGGCTGTGTTGGGTGCTTTTCGGAAGGGGAAGGAAGTGTGCCTTTGACGGCGGAGTCATGTTTATGGGTGGCCCACGTCTCAGTGTGTCTCGTTCTGCACTGTGCTTTGGGGAGTGGCCTGTCTGAGGCCCACGTGGTCATGTCTTGGGGTGGGGGGCATTGTGTCTCCCTGTCGCTACCTGCTTTCTCATGAGGTCCCAGGAATGCACGGGTTCCGTCCAGGTGTGCACTGGTCAAAGTAGAAGATTTTTTTTCCTCTTTTTTCATTTGAAAAATGTACTTACTGGATTAAGATTCTCAGTTCAGATCTTTATCCCGTTAACTTTTCTTGCTCCTTCAGCCACTCCTGCTGCTCACTGGTTTATAAACACTCAGGAAGCCAGGAGAATGCACAGCAGCAGGCGGGCGGTGGCGCGAAGGCCAGACACCCTGGCACTTCCGGGGGAGCAGAGGTGGTTGTGTCCGTGGGGCTCCGGGCCATCCGAGCTAGAGCTCTGGGCATTGGTCATCAGTGCAGGGGAGGCTCTGCCCATTGAGCTGCCCTGGGGTGCTGCAGAGTTGGGGTGCTGCAGAGTGAGGGGCCTCAGCTGCCAGCGGCGGGGGCCGGTAGCGAGGCTGCCCTGCCGACCTCCAGTGCAGCGTGCTGTCCGGCCCGGGCGTCTGGGCTGCTGCCCACAGCCTTGGTGCCAGCCCTGCAAAGGGCGGTGATTGATGAGGACAGTCTGCAGAGCGGGGCCAAGCCAGTCCAGAGTCAGCGGTGGGGCAAGTTTGCAGGGACGGGGGCTGTGCGGTGGAGGGACAGGGATGCTGTGAAGGGTGGTCCCGGCAGCAGGGAATGAGCTGACGTTGGTGGGGGGAAGTCACACCCAAGTTACAAGGAGCTGGGTCTTTGGGGCACGCCCTCTCTGTTTGGGGCCCCTCAGGGACGAGGGGAATGGTGTAGCTGGGCGTTCTACACCCCAGGGAACATTCACCCTTCAGCATGGTTGCTGTGGGAGGTCTCGTGTTAGCCGGGGGGCAGGGATATGGGAGACCCTTCCCCCCCAGAGGGGGCAAAGGCAGAGGCAAGGACAAGGGTACCAGCATGGTGCTGTGTGGAGGGCGGTCTGTGGCGGGGAGTAACAGCAGATAAGCTGGAGAAGTGGCGTCCTCACAGCGCCCCTGGGCGTCATGTCACCTACGTCACCTGCATCCCCGCTACCCTCCAGCCGACGGCAGCCTGTTAACTGTGCTTCCCCTTGGGCCTCAGGCTTCAAAATCCAGGGCGTCTTCGCGCCTGCTGGGCCGTGGCGGCTGTGGCAGCGATTTTCTTCTGTTGGGAGTTGCAATGTTGAACTTAGAAGATTATGAACACGCGTGGGTGTAGGTGGACGTGTGTAAACGTGTGTCAGTGTGGTTGCCATTCACTGAGTCTGTCCTCCGTGTCGGGCACTTGCACATAAACTCCTGTTTTGAGTTCTCGCGACAGCTTTCTCAGTCGACAGACGTCCCCCCAGTGACTGCGCCGAGGCTCCGAGAGGGGCTGTGACGCGACCTGAGTCCCTAGTTCCTGTCCCTTGCATGGTGACACCTCTTTCCCTCCTCTGCCCTCTGGAATTTACTTGTGGACAGAGTCCCAAAGGCCTCTCGATCTCTCGATCCTGTGTCCAAGGCCGGTGGTCGGGCCCTGCTGACCGTGGCAGTCCCTCGGTTCTCTCAGCCCCAGTGCCCCGTGGTGCCACACCGACACTCCTGCCGCTCTCCCCAGGGCAGGGACCCTCCTGACGGGTGTCTCCTCAAGGAGCCTGGAAGGGGAGGAGCCGGCGTGTGCTGAGTGTGCTCCACGGGCCAGGATGGTGCTCAGCTCCCACCTGCACGGTTGTCCCCATTTCTGCAGATGTCTCCCCAGGGCAGTGTGGGCAGTGAGACTTGGGGGAGAACCCATGTTCCCTTCTAAGCTGGCACTGGGATGGGGTCCCATATCCAGATGCCGTTTCCCGGGGCAGCGGGGGCCGGGGCAGCAGCCCTGTCTTCTGTGGTCTGTCGGTGGTGGAGGAGGTAGGGGCTCGTGGCTGGAGTGCCGCTGCATCTCCTGGTACCAGGGCACTTCTGCTGCGGTCCAGGTGATCTCTGGGGAGCAGCATGGAGCTGTGTGAGCCGGGGGCTTGTGTGGCTGTGGTGGGGGCCCTGTGTAGCATGCTGCCTAGAGCCTTCTCCCCAGAGCAGGGACGATGCGGTTTAATTGGAAATGTGCTCACCCAGGAATGTGTAGTCATGGAAACAAGGGATGCAGTGAAAGCAGCTGCAGGGAGGCCCTCCGAGGATGGGAAGAGAGCGTGTGCTTGTGCTTGCGCAGGTTCCCCGTCAAGGCTTCTCCCCGAGCCGCCGGCGCTAGGCCCGTCTGCCGTGGTCAAGAGCGGTTTTTCCGCAGCCACGTGGGAACTGTCCTAGGGCTGAGCACAGAGACTGTGTGGTGGACACGTGTTAGAAATGGCCTTCCTGTGGGCCGGGCTCTGCGGGACGGCCCCTGACCCCGGCCCCGTCTGCACGTTGGAGCCAGGCTGCTTTTCCCCGGGCCACTGGGCTTCCTCTCAGCTGGAGACGGACAGTCTGAGGGCTTGTGCCCGCGGAGTAAACAGAAGGTTTCGTTACCCCCCCGCCCCATAGAGGAAATGCCCAACCTGATGCTCTCACTCAGGCCTTTTATGAAGCATTTAAGGGAAGAATAATATGAATTCTGCGCACACTCTTCCTTCTGGAAACTGGGAAGAGTGGGTGCTTCAAATCATCCTACGAGGCCCAAGTTGCCCCGAGGCCAGAGCAGAGAGATCCTGAAACAGCGGCACCGACAAGGCTCCCGAACACAGACCGGCAGTCCCCTCAGCAGCCAGCACGCCCTGTGCAACACCGGCGGGGGGGGGGGTTTGGCCCCGGGGGCTGGTTACCTGAGCAGTGGCTGCAAGGCTGGTTCAGTGTCAGAGACGTGGCAAATGTAACTCCCCGTATCAGCAGACCGGAAAGGAAACTGTATAAACATCTTGATAATCGATGCGGAGAAAGCACTCGGCAGTGTGCAGTGTGTTTCCATCAAAGCTCTCAGCAAGTTAGGGATAGGAGGGACTCTGTGAACCCACAACCCCCTGCAGCTCCACTGCCCTTAAAGGTGCAGAGCTGACTGCTTCTCCCAAGGGGCCGCTGCGCCAGGCTGCTCCCCTCGGCCACAGATGCGCTCCATCCCGCGGCCCTTCACCTGTGCCCGCGTCCCTGTGAGTGGAGGGCCTTCCTCTGTCCCTTGGACTCCTGGCGCGTTCCCCCGTCCTCAGAGCAAGCTCCGAGGCTGCCTTGTTTGCCAGGGCTTCGCAGGTGCCACCAGGAGCACCAGGCATGCCCCCCTGCGTCCCTACCCTGCTCTCCACTTCCACTGTTGCTGTCATCCTGTGGCTGTGTCCTTGAGTTCCCTGTCATGTCCGCACGGCGCGGCTGGCCCTGCTCCGCCTGCAGGAAGTCTTGCCTGGCCAGACATTCCCGGTAGCAGGCAAAGCAGTCCCTGTCCCTGGAGTTCTCTTTGCTCTGATGAGACGCTCGTCATCGGAGAGGCAAAGCAGGCAGTGAAGTGTGCGGCCCTCGCTCAGAGCGGAGTCTGACTTGAGCGTCGTTTACTTGATGCCTGCGTGATGTCATGTGCTTGATGGCGTGTGGCCTTTGCACTGAGGAGCTGTGGGACGCTCGCTACATCCTCGCGTGTGCTTACACTTTAGCAGTTGTGTCCCCAGTGGACTGGCTGGAAGACTGCTAAGAAAATTTAAGAGCAAATGTATTCAAGTTAAAAAAAAGCTATCGTGCAACAAGTGGCGTATTTTCTCTAGCCGTGTCGCAAATGAGAAATGTTTCCACGGGCTGTTGGGGTCTGGGAAGCAGAGTGAAGGTTCGATCGGCCGAGAGGTGGAGTGTGAGGCACTTGTGCGCTTGACTGCTCACGCAGGGAGGGCAAGCGGGCGCGTGTGCCGAGGCCAGGGAGGCTTGGGGCCCACCGCAGGCACTGAGCGCTTTGGACAGCCGTTCCTGATTCCTGCTCTCAGGACTTTGGCTTCCCATTCTCCAAGTGGGAATTACTGGGCAGCTCAGAAAGATTAAGTAAGATGCCCAAGGTCAAGCAGTTGCTAAGTAGAAGTTAAAATTAAAACCCGGATATGTCTGAATCCAGAGCTGGTGTTATTTATAAGTTTCCAAACTTCTTAGGGGATACAGACCATTCTGTGTTGAGTTAAGCTGTGCTGATGGAGCGGTGAGTGTAAGCCTGTCGCCGGCCTGACCCTCAGTTTTCAGGCTGTGAAGTGCAGATAATAGGACTTCTTCTGGGGCTGCTGTGAGGAGGAGAGTGTCTGCTATCAGCCCTGGCAGATAAGAAAAGCTTACAAAATGGCACATCCACTTTACTTCCAAATTATTTCTGATCTGTCCCAGTAATAGTTACAGAGACGGAGAAGCTCTTTCTACAAAGTTTAGGCAGAAAAGCGCTAACAGAATCCTTTAATCTGTTTGGCAGTTTCAAATTCCACAAGAAATTCAGCAGCGAGAAGCGGGGCCCACTGGGTGGGGGCGGGCAGGGGGCCTCTGCCGGTGGTGACCTGCACTTTCATCTGGGCCCCTGTGGCGTTTCGCTCACTCTGTTCCTTCAACAAATATTGGCTTGGCCAAAAGGTCTGTTTGTTTTTTTCCGTAAAATGTGAAAGACACGTTTTGTTCACTTTCACCAGTAACTGTATCGATCGGCTATTTGAGTGAGTCGCTCTCTCCCACTGCTGGCGTCCACGGGTTGAGGCCTGGGTGCTGCTGGACGCCTCCCAGCCAGCGCCTGTGACAGCCCCACTGCGGAGAGTCGTTTGGCCCCGATGTCGGTAGTCCCAAGATGTGTCACAAATTGACACGTTCCATCAGTCACAGCCCCTTCTCCATACGTGGCACAGATCTTTGTGTTTCAGTGGCGTTTTTACCTTTCTTGACATAATAAAACTTCATACACCAAAAATGGTGCATATTTTCCTCCATCTTCAGTGTTAAAATGGCTGCACAAAAATTCACCAATTTTGATGTTTTTTAAAAAAGTGCATGCTGAGTCCTGGCTGGCGTAGCTCAGTAGATTGAGTGCGGGCCTGCAAACCAAAAGATCATGGTTCGATTCCCAGTCAGGACACATGTCTGGGCTGCAGGCCAGTTCCCAGCAGGGGACGCATGAGGGGCAACCATACATTGATATTTCTCTTCCTCTCCCCTTCCCCTCTAAAAATAAATAAATAAATAAAATCCTTTAAAAAAGTGCACGCTGATACGGCAACCACCACAGTGCAATCTAACAAAATTGTTTGAACGAAGTTCGAGACAACTAAGCAGTACTAGAGCCATCCGGGAAAAAAACCAAAAAACTTTCTGGCCCCCCCAAACCTAGTAACTAACTCTTCCATGCCCAGTTCTGGGTGGCGGGGGTGCCACGGGGGCAGGGGGAGCCCCAGGGCTCACCTGGCGCAGGAGAGACAAGCAGTGATGTGAAGTCAGGGTGCGAGGTGCTGATGGCCGGGAGGGCAGGACCCGGGGAGCGGGGGCAGCCCGCTGGAGGGGGGCCGTCAGCGGAGACACCGGACGAGTCTGGCGGGGTGGGCTGCTGTGCTGAAGCCAGGGCGCCGCTGCCCAGTGTGGGCTCGTTACCTGTTTGTTAACAAGGAGGTTGTGGGTTAAGGCCAAGGGTGACCCCCTGCTCACCTCTGCATTTCCAGCACCACGTCCGGGGGCTGGGACGTAGGAAGCGCTCAGTGAGTGTTAAAGGGATGAACTGGAAAGAAGACAGTGTTTCCGAAGGTCGGCTGTGCTGTCTTCTGTCGCTGCGTTTGGTCTTACCAGTGCCTCGGTGTGCATGTCAGCCTGCGCTGCCCAGGGGCTCTGTGGGCCAGAGCGCTGACCTGTGCTGGGAGTTTCTGCTCTGTGGGTGGGGGAGGGGAGGGGCTGGGAGTGTGTGTGTCTAACACATTCCCTGGGGCTGCTGCCACTGCCGGAAGGACCGCCGCCTTCCGGTGAGCAGCACTTTTCCGTCGGTCTGGCCCTTCTGACTATCGGTGGGACTGGACGGCAAGCACCCTCGAGAGCAGGTGGACATCAGTCCCTCGTGGAGGTGAGCACGTGGAGACACTCCTGGCCGAGGTCCCCGAGCATCTGGGAAGGAGTTTTCCTAAATGTGCATGATGCCGCCTTAATGCCTATATCCAGCGGAAGTCAGATCTGGCATTAAGGGGCTTGTTTCGGGGAGAGACCAGAA
This sequence comes from Artibeus jamaicensis, assembly GCF_021234435.1. Taxonomy (NCBI): domain Eukaryota; kingdom Metazoa; phylum Chordata; class Mammalia; order Chiroptera; family Phyllostomidae; genus Artibeus; species Artibeus jamaicensis. Next base: position 2,153,174 of record NW_026522059.1, read on the forward strand.
ACTCCTGTCTGGGGGAGATGTGACCCTGCCAGCCCCACTGCTGTCTGGGCATTTCCACAGGTTACAAGAAGCGGCCACACGCTTCAGGGTTCTCAGGAGCCCGGCACTCTCCCTGAGGGGCCTGACAGGTCACCTGAAGGGTCCCGGGCTCCCAGGACCACCCTCCTGTGTGTCAGGCAGGGCTCGTGAACCACTGGTACCACCTCTGCTGCTGCGTTTAGAGCTTGGGTGTGAGTGACCGTAGACAGATAGTGGGGGGGACGCACGGCCAGGACCGGGCACTTCTGCCGCATTCTTGCCCGTCAGGAAGGTCGAGTTAGATCAGCCACTCGGAGTGACCAACAGAAAGCAAGCGCACTTGTCTGGGTGACGAAATGGAAAGTTCAGCCCAGGAAAATACGCAGTCCGGGGCTCAGCCCACGAATGTGCTGTCGTACACAGTTGGTGATCTCATTGGTCCCTAAAAAGCACAAAGCAGATTCAACACTGACTGCACCCAACAAAGGAATCCTGCGCACCCCCAGCCCGAAGTATCTCCACTGTTGGAGTAGGCGCCACAGCGGAATGAACCTCCGCTTCTGAGGCGTGGTCGCAGGGGACAGGTCTCTTCATTTCACCTGGAGGGGAGACAGGTCATCCCCGGGGGGTCCGGGGAGGTCTTCGAGTGCAGTGCACAGACCCCGAGCCAGGAGGTGGCCTGGCCTCCCCATTCCCTCTGGTCAGCCCTTCCTGTCTCGTCTGTCGTCGCCTGTCATCGCCTGGTGGCGTCAGTGGCACTCGACTTGCCGCCAGACGCCAGGCTGCGTGCAGGCAGGCAGCACCCTGTCTCCTGTCTCGTGCTCTCGGGGTGCCTGGCACGTGCGGGGCGCCCCGTAAGTCACTGGTAGACGAGGAGACCGGAAGAGTCACAGGAAGCTTTGAAGGAGGTGGGGGGAGGGGGGCTCAGTCGCCGGAAGTGGAGGAAAGGCGCTGGAGGCTGGGGAGCAGCCTCGGCAAGGCCAGGGGGAGCGAGCGTCCGTGACACACTTGGGGCTCGCTGCCCGGGAGGTAGGAGGTGGGAGCACCGTGATGGCGGCAGCCTGTTGGGGGGCGAGGCGCCGCCGCGGACTGCCAGGTGCCCCAGCCTGAAAATGCTGCTCTGTCAACCCACACTGAGCGTCCTGGCCTCGCACCTCTGCTCTGCCCGGGGAGTCGGGCCAGGGGACTAGCCGACGTCCCTCTCAAGTGGGCCTATGATGTCGGGGGGCCAGCAGGTCACTGCTGGACAAATGACAGCCCCCGAGAAAATGTTAGAAAGGGAAGCAAGCGAGTGAGGGCCAGGTCCGTGAGGAGTTACGCGGCCGAGGGAAGGGCTCCGCTGACTGGGAGAGCTGCTGCGTGACTTGGAGACAGTCGTCTCAGCCTCGTGTTCCTGTTCTGCCGACAGGTTGTGGAAACCAGGGACGGATATTAGATTTTCTCGGATCCTTCCTGTGTGTCACTGGAGACGGTCACGTGCACTGGTTTGTGTGTGTGTCTTTAGCTTGTCAGTATCGTGACTCACACTGATGTTAGGCTGTGGAGTGCGACGCCAGCCCTGCGTCCTCGGGACGAACCCGGGTCTTGCGGCAGCGCCCCTTTTAGCCTCTGCGTCAGATGCTTCAGGATCCGCTCTGGTGGCAGACGAGACGGATGTGGGTCCTGAAATCGTCAACAGGGAAGAGGACGGAGAGGGTCTGAAGTGGGACAGGGACATGGGGGGACGGGGAAGGCGGCCACATTCATGTCAGCTGTGACCCCAGTGGGCCGAGGTGGAGGACACAGGAGGCACGGGGGCAGGAGCGGTGGCTCTGTGACGCTGTCCTGACCTTCCAGAAACGCCCACCAGGATGGAGCGAGCCGGCAGCGATGGTGCTCTCGGGCCGGGCTGCTTCTGGCCCGCCTGTCTTCCCAACAATCTGTTCGGGGGTTCCCTGTGACTTTTTAAGGGAGTTCAAGTGCTTCACTCCGGTCACAATCTCTGCCCTCCAAGAAGGCTGTAGAATGGCAGTCTTGTGAAATTTCTGCTGAAGTTCCTGTTCTTAGTCTTGTGCCTGCCTCTGGGTGACAGCACTCCTACGACATTGGTGAGACTTCTGCAACCCTCTTGGTAGGGGGGATGCCTTTAGGGACGAGTGTTTTTGATCACTCTGGCTGGTGGAGTTTTGAGTTCAGTTTCTTGCAGTTGTTTTACAACTTGCTTTGTTTGATTAGTGTGATTCAATTTCATGTTTCAGTAAATTTTTATTGCTTGTGCTGTGCACATGATTTTGAAACTTCCGCCATTTGGCTCCCACATTCTATTACAACTAATCAGTCCCAGCCTTTTTATTTGACACTGTTCAGAGCCCCGTATGGGAGTGGCTGACACCATGGCTAACCCCTCCGAGCTGTGTAGCTAAAATGCCAGTTTTTATCTCACTGGAAGGGACAAGTGACCGTATGACTGGATTGTTCCCTGTGGGAGCAACAACACCACGGGCACCAGGATGTGTCGGCGTTTCGGTGGCCCTGAGGGTGGCTTTGAACCAGCACTGACGTTTCCAGACGCCTCGAGGGGCTGTGGAGAGAGGCGCCCCCCTCTGAAGCTTGCACCGTCCTGACCTGCCAACCCCTCGCTGCCGAGGTTGGGGTGGTTTGCTGTGCAGCGGAGAATGGCCCCGCCGGGCGCTGTGCTCCACGCCTCAGGTGAAACGCACTCTTGGCGTCTTCCCCGCAACCTGTGATCGTGCAGTATCTCCATCTGCAGTGGGGAAACTGAGGTTTACGGCAGACACTTGGCGACGGTGAATGCAGCTAATAAGTCGTGCCTTTGCGGCCCAGACCCAGGCTTGACTGAGTCTGGAGTCTTGCCCCCCAGCACTGGAACCTTCCACAGTTCCCGCGGCACCCCCACTGCAGCCGTGGTGCTGTCGTATCGCACGCACACTGCTTCCCTGCCGCTGACGCAGAGACCGCCGTGGACGCGGCCCTGTCTGTGCCCGCCCGGCCGGTGTGCTCGGGGTAACACCCGCAGTCTCTTCCCCCCTGGGCCCCAGCTGCTCCCCGGCTACTCCCTTCCCCCTCCCTCCTTCCACCTCAGTGAGCTCTTGAGTGGGAGTGGACCGTGATGTGCAAACCTGTCACTGGCATCAAAACGACTCAGTTAAAGAATGACTCTATTTTCACATTAACTATCAAGACCCGTCATCTGACGGCCGGTGTAAGTGACAGTGAGAGTTGATGTTTGCGATCAGAACGGTTCTGGGGAGTCAGAGATGCCCTGGCAGTGCACACAGCAAGCACTGAGCAGGTGAATGGGGACGCCCTCTGCGGAGGCTTCCGGAGGGCGCACAGGCAGATCTGTCAGATGCCCGTTGAGAACTGAGAAGAGGCAGCCGGCCGTGGCAGCCCTGCAAGCCTCCAGGAGCCGTCTGGTTTGACGTGAAGCAGTGCGTGGCTGGGAAGTAGGAGGTGGGACCCTCCCCCCAGGAAGTGAGTCTGGAGGAGACACGGCCCTAAAGTCCTAAAGTCAACGTAGGCAGTTCTGGAAGATAAAGATGCCGAGGCCCGTAGGTAAGTGTAGTGTTTCCATTGCAAAAGTTACTGTGTCAAGTCACTGTGTCAAGGTCTCCCGCCTCCACCCTAGGGCTGGGGGCTGCGCCTGCGGGTTTCTGCCGCCCTGTCGGGGCTTTCAGAGTCCGGAGCGTTTGGGTACTTTCGGGGGTGAGCGCTCCCGGCGGCCCATCGCAGCCGCAGCCCCCCTTGAAGGTCAGAGAACTGTGGGGTCGGTGCCCTGCCAGCTCGAGGCTGCTGGGGCACAAGGAGGGTACTCACTGCCCTGCCATCCTTTCTAAGGCACCTTTCTGTTTTGGGGTAGTTTCCAACATACAGGGAAGCGGCTGAGGCAGCAGAGTGGCTGCACAGCCCTCGCCGTGTCCACCAACCCACCTCGCGTCAACCAGGCGTGCTCACGCAGGCAGAGGCCGGCCCGGGGCCTTGCTGTTGGATGAGCGCTGCTTGGTGTCCTCCCCCGTCCGTGGGTCCGTGCAGGGTGCCAGGTGAAAGGGGGTCCCCAAGTCCCCGCAGCCCCCCCCCCCCCGTGTGTGCCCTTTCTCAGCCCTGCCTTGTTTTTTGTGGCCTCAACTGCTGAAAGGAGTGCTGTGCAGACGGCCCCTCCTCGCGGGGTTCCCTGACCTCTTCGCTACGAGGAGACGGAGTCACCCGGCACGGCCCACACTCCAAGGGGGGAAGGTCGGAAGGGGGAGAGAGGACACGGAACCCCACCTTCTGGGGTGCACGTGTAGGAACTACATGGGCTGCTTCTGTGAGGAGGATCTGCCCGGGCACAGCGTTGCCCCCAGCGCCCTGGGGCAGAGCTGGGAGGGGTGTGTGTGGACCCGTCCACGTGCCCACACCCTGTGCTCGGCTGTCTGCCCGTCTGTCTGCCGTCATCTACGGGAGGTGAGCGGGACCTGGCACTGCTGCTTGCTGAGATCCAGGCCCCGGGTCCGTTCTAACGCTCCTCTCCTGTTCACCTGTCACTTCTGCCCAACAGTGAGACACCTGACCCTCCCCCGCCCGCCACCCACGCACTGCCCTGTGGCTCTGCTCCGTGGCACTGCCCCGTACAGGCAAGGCAGTTTCGCAGTTGTTAGCTGGCACCAGGTGAGGAATGGCATTGCCGCCCGGGGCCGGGCAGCCTCCGTCTGGCGCCCCGTGGTGTCCAGCCAGGCCGTGGGCTTCTCGAGTCGCCATCTCAGCTTTCTGAGTGTGGCATCTGGGTGTGCTCGAAAGTGGCATGTGCGTGATTTAGGCGCGCATGTTGCGGGTGCGTTCTGAAGAGATTTTAAACCCATGGGGGGTGCGAGAAAGGGCTGTGCATATAGACTGTGGTGCAGATAGAAACCAAAAATATTTACCTTTGACTCTGGGAAGACCTTTCTCTGTGCAGCTTTGCTGTATTAATTTATTGATTTGAACAGACATTTAGTGGCAGCAGCGTGATACAGTGGAGACAGCAAGGGTTCTGGGGGTTGGAGAGCCCTGGGTTCAAGTTCCCACTTCATCACCTACTAACCGCAATGTCAGTGGTTTTTGGTGGCGCCACAGGGTCAGATGCTGTGAGTTCCCTGATGGGGAGGCAGGCAGGCGCAGGCTTCTGCTGAGTCTCCAGGGTTGCTGGCCTCCTCCCCTCCTCACTGTCCGGGCCTCACTCCCTCAAGGGAGCCCGCTGTTCTCTTGTTTCGTGGGTGTTCACCTGGGAATGCACCAGCAGGTGCGGACCAGCTCATCTCGGCCGGGAAAGGCCTGGCTGGGGCCCCAGGCCACCTGCTGTGTCTTGTCTTTAACCCGTGACGCCACCCCAGGACACATCCTGATTTTCCCCCTTTGTTCTGTGCCCCTGAAGATACGTAGCTGTTTTATTTTTATTTATTTATTTATTTATCTTAAAATTTTAATTTACTTGTTTTTTGAGAGAGGGGAAGGGAAGGAGAAAGAGTGGGAGAGAAACATCAGTGTATGGTTTCCTCTCATGTGTCCCCTACAGAGGACCTGGCCTGCAACCCAGGCATGTGCCCTGGCTGGGAATCGAACCAGCGACCCTTTGCTTCACAGGACCATGCTCAATCCACTGAGCTACACCAGCCAGGGCTAGCTGTTTTATTTTTATTTATTTATTTATTTTTCCCCGTTAAGTTTTTTTTATTAATTTTTTTTGATTATGCTGTTACAGTTGTTCTATTTCTCCCCTTCATTCCCCCCCCGTCCCCACCATAAACTAAACTTACCCCCGTTTAGTTTATGACCATGTGCCTCAAGTTCTTTAGATTCTATATTTCCCATGCTATTCTTGCCCCCCCATCTATTTTCTATCTACTGTCTATGTTACTTATTTTCTGTACCTTCTTCCCCCTTCTCCTCCTCCCACTCCCCTGTTGCTAACCCTCCTTGAGATCTTCATTTCTGTGTCTCCACTCCTGATCTAGCTGTCCTTTTAGTTTGCTTTTGTTTTAGGTATGGTTGTTAATAACTGTGAGTTTGTTGTCCTTTCACTGTTCATGTTTCTTTAACTTTGTTTTCTTAGATAAGTCCCTTGAACATTTCATATAATAAGGGCTTGGTAATGATGAACTCCTTGAATTTGATCTTATCTGAGAAGCACTTTATCTGTCCTTTTATTGTAAATGAAAGTTTTGCTGGATAGAGCAATCTTGGTTGTAGGTCTTTGGATTTCATGACTTGGAATACCTCTTTCCAGCCCCTTCTTGCCTGTAAGGTCTCTTTTGAGAAATCTGCTGACAAGTCTGATGGGGATTCCTTTGTAGGTGACTGTCCCCTTAGCTCTTGCTGCTTCTAGGAGTCTCTCCTTCATTTTAATCTTGGCTAATGTAATGATGATGTGCCTTGGTGTGTTCCTTCTTGGGTCCAACTTCTTTGGGACTCTCTGAGCTTCCTGGATTTCCTGGAAGTCTATTTCCTTTGCCAGATTGGGGAAATTCTCCTTTATTATTTGTTCAAATAAGTTTTCCACTGGTGGCTGTTCCTTTCCCCCTTCTGGTACCCCTATAATTTGGATGTTGGAGCGTTTAAAGATGTCCTGGAGGTTCCTAAGACTCTCCTCATTTCTTTGAATTCTTGCTTCTTGACTCTTTTCTGTTTGGCCATTATTTGCTTTCTTCTGGTCCACTCCATTGATTTGAGTCCCAATTTCCTTTTCATCGCTATTGGTTTCCTGTGCAATTCCATTCATTTCAACTAGTTTTGCCTTCATATATTTGTCTAATTTGTGGCTATAATCAACCAGTTCTGTCACCAGTTCTGATGACCAGTGTTTTAAACTGTGCGTCTGAGAGTTTTGCTATTTCTTCATCGCTTAGATTTATAGGCTCTGGGGCTTTGAGATCTTCTTGAGCCATTTTTGGTCTGTTTGCACCCTTTAAGTGTGAGGAGCGGAGCCTTGGACTCCCAGGTCACTGGGTTGTGACGCTGTATGTGGGGGCGTGGTCAGAGCGGGGAAATGGCGGCACCCTCTCTGCCGCTTGCTGCAGGGACCCTCTGGGTCCCGGTCCAATGGCCCACTCCCTCGCTCGTCTATCCTTGCAGGAATGCGCGACCACAGTCAACCTGTAGCCCTGCTCCCTCGCTGTTTCCCCGTGGTTGCTCACTAGGTCCCACCCTGCGCCTGGATTCTGCGCGCCTGAGTCCGTCTGACCGAGTTTTCCTGTGCTACCCTGCTCTGCCACCTGCTGGGTTCACCCCTTACGGGTCAGGCTGAAGAATTTGTTGTTAACAGAATTCCAAAAAGTTCAATCTTCTGTGTTTTGGCTGTGTTTTCTGTTGCTAATATTTGTCTCTAAACTTGGTTGTGTGAGAAGGCACGGCACATCCACCTATGCCTCCATCTTGGCGGAAGTCCCCAGGGCTAGCTGTTTTAAAAAGAACCACGAAACTCATTAAATGAAATATCCCTAAGGGTTGGATTGTTGCTGGGATATTGTTACATATCTGGTAAGGAAAGAGGAAATTAAACCAGCATCACTCTCTGGTATCTGGAGAGTCCTTGATTCCAGGGGGGACGAGCCAACAGCAGGTCTGCAGAGAGCCGAGGAGGAAGCCCGCCCTGGGCTGGGGCCCAGGCCCTCTCCCCCGAGCCCCGTGGACCTGAGGAGCACCGTGCCCCTCCTCCTGGGCCTCCAGGTCCCCATCTGCGATGTGGGCGGCCAGTGCCTGCTCCGCCGTCTGCCTAGGTCTCTCTGGCCGCCCCAGGGTCAGAAGGAGGTGTTCCAGCTGGAGTTGGAGTCTGTGGCTCCAGGGGATCCTTGGAGGCAGGACTGGGCCCGTGGCTCCCTGTGCAGTGACGAGCCCTGGCACCTTCCATGATTTGGTTGCTTAGTCTTGCACACTGGGCGGAGGGCTTTGCAGGCGGCCCTGGTAGTTCTTAGAGCAGCCCTGACGGGTGAGTGTCGTGGTCCTTGTTTGCAGTGATAGTTTGCCCACGGCTGCACAGGTGGGAAGTGCCTGGCCCTGACCTCACCGTGCGTGCGTGCTCTGCCCCTCTGGCCCAGCCTCAGACCTCTCTGCTGGACGCCCCAGCGGCCGTCCCAAGGGTCAAGCAGCATTTTCTCCGAACACAGAGAGAGCTGCCGCCTGTGGGGCTTTGTGGGGAAGCGTGTTTCCTCTTTCCTTCTGCCTCAAATCTGTGCTTCTCAAACTTGCCAGTGACCTGAGAAACAGTCTCCTGGATGTTTTAAGCTCAGCTTTGCAGATTTGGATCCAAGATTTATAGTCACCTGACTCAGGTAGACTTTGCAACTCTCCGACTGAAGTTGCTCCCAATTCTGAAGGTAGGTCATTCCATTTGGGCTCATTTTCTGTGTGTCAAGATTTTTCAGCTGAGATCGCAAGAATCTATGCCTTGGCCCCAAGCGTGTAATTGAAATTTACTTCTGTAGGTGACCAGCCACAGTCTCTGTGAGAAAGTCACCTTGGAACACATCTGCACATTTTAGGTGCTTCTTGGAGGAGTACGGGAGTGGAGGTGTGTGTGGCTGGCATCAGACCATAGGACTCTCCCCAGCAGGGTCTCTGTCTCCCTGCTGCTCTGGGTTTAAACAGCCGTTCCTTGGAAGTTTGGGGAAATACCTAGTAAATTGTGGCCACTAGTTGTTATTAGTGAAAATGGTTAGCGATGGTGACCTGAGGGGCAGGCATCCCATCGAACGCCTGGGGGGTGTCGGGCTATGTCCGTGATTTCCATTCACCCCTCTGGCAGTCCTGAGGGTGGACACTGGTCTCCCTTCAGGGAGACCGAGGTCCGGGAAGTGATTTCTTGGTGTCACGTAGGTGGGACACACAGGGCAGGAGATTCCCAGCCAGGTTTCTGGCTGCCCTGTGCTCCCCCACTGTTCCGTAGCCCTGGAACCTCCCTGTTCTGTGGGCTGGTGGCCGTGTGAGGGAGGAAGGGGCACAGGAAAGGATGTTTGCTTCAGCGGGGGGCCTGGGTACCCCGTCAGGGCCACCGCTGCCTGTCACCCACGGGCAGCTCCTGGGCCTCCGTGAGCCGTGGCTTCCTCATGTGTGACGGGGGAACTCTGGGCCTCAGAGTCCTCCTGGGAGAACCGAGGAGTGCCCGTGAAAGCGCCCAGCACCCTGGGGGCCCTCGGCCCAGTCAGTCTCTCCCTCTCCCAGGGGTCAGGCCCCCCCAGAGACCACCGGCCCTGCTTACAGAGGACGGGGTTCAGGGTGCAGCCCGGCCCTGAGTGGGCTGTGGTCCCATTGCTGGAGCAGCCCTGTCCCATGCGGCCCCAGCAGGCCCCCCACGGGTCCCCGCGCTCACGCAGCTGGCCACTTTATTTGGTGAAGTCTGAGCCACAGACCGGGGGAGGTCTTGGATTGGCTGAGAATTTTTTTGTTTAAAAAGTGTTCTTCTTTGATAAATCTGTTTCTCACATAGGAAGTTTCTAGTGTGTGGAGGGGGAAAGAAATGACAGGTAGGAGGCAGCACTTTTTCCCCCAATGAGTGTTCTGCCGTTCTCCCCCCCACAACACCAGCCGTCCTCGGGGACGGTGGCCTGGGCCCTGGGCCTTCAGCTCTCAGCACCCCGGTCTCCCCTGTGCAGAGCGCCTTGGTGGGTGTGGCCACACCCCTCGGCCACGTCTCACCGTGTCTGTGTCGGAGGCACCGACAGAGCCGGTCTCTGCACCAGGACGCAGCCCGGGGTCTCGGGCGGGCGGACCCTGTGGCCCCGCTGCTCGTGGTGGGCAGGCCTCAGTGCTTCCCTGTGCTTCGCCTCCGGAAGCTGCTGTTCCTGATCCCTGCGACTGATAACTCTTAACAGATGTAACAGGACAGAGTAGGACAGAGCAGGACAGAGCCAGGCACCGTGTGAGGGAAGTTTTTCAGGAGGTGCCTCCAGGGAAATTCACCTTCAGTAGTTGCCGGGGTGTTTCCCCACGGGCACAGGGAAAGGTTGGTAGCATTTTCAGGGAACAGGTGGGTACACGAGCACTGTCCCCGCGTCTAGTAATGTGGCCCTTTCACGAGAGCGTGCCCCCTCGCCTGTATCTTGCCCATGTGTGCTGTCCCTCAGCCGTCTCTGCCCACTGTGAGGGCAGCGTCCTTTGTCTCTGATATCTAGGCATGCACACGCTAAAATGGAGGACGTTTGACTGTAAAGCCAGAGACCCCAAAGTGCCCTGGAGGCGACCTTTCCCTCCCCACCATGGAAGGCAAGGGTCCGGATGGGCTCAGAGTGTCAGAGTGTCCCGCTGGGGTGTGCAAGGCTTGGAGCACGACTTGTGGAGGCCACGGACCTCCGCTGGCTGCATTTGGACTCGTGCTCTCCCTTTTCTCGGCTCCGCGTCTCACAGCTCTCCTTCCGGCCTGTGGAGGCGGCGGGGCAGGGCTGGTCTGCGGGGCTGGTCCCGGCTCGTGCACCCGCAGGCCGTGCTCCTGGGGGTGCCCAGCAAGCTCAGGAAGGAGGGGAGGGGCAGCGAAGGGCTGCCCACCCGTGCGCAATCGGGTCTCCGCCGGACCCCTTCCCTCCATCCGGGGCCCGTGCTTCAGGTGGTGGGGGAGGCTGTGCGCTGGCCCGCCCACAGGGTGTGCGGGTGGCTGTCAGGGACCCGAGTCCCCTCGAGGGCCGCAGGGCGCCCAGTTGCTGCTGCCGGTCCTGCCCATCCACAGCAGCCTTCCCAGGCGGCTGCGCCCGCACGCCGAGTCCTGCTTTCCACACGGGATTCTGTATGGTGGTGGCGGCAGGAGCCTGGCTCTCGGGTGGGCTCACAAGGAGTGGGGCTCGCTGAGTGCACAGGGAGAGGGGCGCACTGACCAGAGCCAGGTCTCAGCTCTCCCCCCTCTCCCGTGCCCGGTATGTCGGCGTCACTCTCGGCTTCCAGGTGGCAGGAGTGTGGCTGGCTTCTCTGGGCCTGTGGTCCCCTGGTTTACGGTGAGGGGAGGGAGTGCGCACTTCTCCTCTGGACTGCAAAGCCCTGGGCTTGCCCCATCACCCAGCACATGGCCAGGCCTGAGTCTGCGGCCCCCACCCGGGGCCCCAGCACGGGGGGCTGGGCGGCTTCGCAGAGGAGCGTGGGGGTATCATTACTAGGAGAGGAGCCAGCGGGCGGGGGACGGCCGTTTCCCGTGGTCCTGTGCTGAGGTCTCTTCAGAGTCTCCTTGTCCAGGGACGGCACGTGGCATGGGGGCAGATGTATGGGTTTGTTCCTCGCCCATCCAAGCCCGAAGCCGCCTCCCCTCTGCTGTTGAAGTCCTCCCTGAAGTGTGGTTGGTGGGACATTTACCCTTCACCCCGGTGTCGGTGGCAGTCACACATCTCCAGAGCCAGAGCCGTGACGGCGCTCCAGTTAGTTCGGCGCTCAGGCTCCTGGACCTGACGGTGCGTTCGGACTCATTCACAGACACGGAGCTGTCCCTTAGACTCTGTGTGGGGCGACCTGGTGCTGTGGGGAGGGTCAGGGCAGCCGACCGCGAGCACCCCTGTCCGACTGGCCAGCCGCGTGTGCTGTGTGTGGTGCGGGGCGGGCACCTGGGCTGTGGCTGGCAGGTGGGCCGGGTGGAGGCGCTGCTGGCTCTTGGCTGAGGACGAGCCGTGTGGGGCGCTGTGTTTGGCATGTCCGGCCCTGTGCAGTTTTTGGAAATGGTGGTTGCTGTTTTTTCACTGGGCGGGGAGGCTGCAGACTCACAGAAAGAGGAAGGCCACCCTCTCGCTGGCTGAGCTCTAGGGGCCGCGTCTGGGCTGGTGCCACCACCCCACAGGGTGGCCTGCCTCCCTCCCTGCTGCACCTGTCAGCACCTGGTCCCGGGAAAGCCCTTCCCTGGACGCTCCACGCGTGTCCTCCACCCCACACGCTGTCATAGCCCCACCAGCCACCTCTCCTCTGTGGGGTCCTCACTGCCTACGGTGAGGTCGGTGCCCCCGAAGCCAAGGCCCAGGCACTTGTGCAGATGTCTGCCCTCTCCGTGTGAGACTCTGCGTGGGACTGGGAGCGGGGCCCCAGGGGGTCCCCAGGCTCAAGGGAGAGCAGAAGGAAAGGTTTTTCAACCTGTGGAGCAGTTGCTGTGCCAGAAGGTCTGGGCTGCAGGGAGGTTACTTTTAACCGGAAAGTGAGCCCTGTGTCTGGAGCCCGGGAGTGGCTGCTTGTCCCAGTCCAGGGTTCAGGGGACAGTATGAGCCGGAGACAGGCCTGGCCGTGTGGGGGAGAGCCCTGAGGTGTGGGTGTCAGGCAGGGCTCCTGGAGATATGGCCTGGGAGGGAGCTGGGGAGAGGCTCTGGGAAGAGGGGGAAGGGTCACGCAGACCATGGGACTGTCACAGCTGGGGAAGCAGTTAATAGTGGGGAGGTCCAGTAGGAGAATGTGGACGATGCCCCCGGCTTGGGCGCTGGGGTAGTTGTCGGTGACCCTATGACCTCACCAAGGGAGGTCTCCCTGGAGTGTGTGGGCGGGCCAGGTTGTGCTTCGGGGTCAGGTGGGGCTGTTGGGGTGACGGAGGGTCGGCTGTGGAAACTGCAAGGGAAAGTCAGAAAGGGGAGTGGCTGTGGTGCATCGAGTCCCGCGGCCTGGAGGCCCGGGCCTGCGGCAGCGCCTGGCAGTGTCACCTCCTCCCCCTGCCCCGCGCTTCCACAGCAGACCTGATTTTACTCCTCCTCTGCTCGGCCCGACTCGCTTTTATTAAAGATTTCAGCTGGCAGCGCTCTTACCGTTCCAGAGAATGTTATTAGGTGAGAAAGCCTCGGTTTCTCACAACTTTCCACTTATTAATTAACTCTAAAATCTTTTCAAAATGTAATTTCCAAGTCAGCTCTCTTTCTGTGGCTGTCTCCTGGGCCCGGGGAGTGCGAGGCCTTCGCGTGGACCTCTCCGTTCCCCGAGACCCGAACTGGCAGCCCCGCTCTCCCCTCCCTGGCCCCTTCCCCCTCTCCTCCTCTCGCACCCCCTCCCTCCTCTTCTTCCTCCGGCTTTGTCCCTTTCTGATCCCACGCACTGAAACAAAGGCCGGGGTAGCCAATGGAAAGCCTGACGTGTTCTGTGAGGACGGCAGATGCTGGGACTCCAGGCCTCTGACTGCGCGAGGGAGCGGGTCGCTTTCTGGACCCTCCGCCCTGCTGCCGCCTCCCCGCACACTGGGTGCCTGACGGGGCGTGGGGCACGCAGTGAGAGTCCCCTGCTTGTGTCTGCAGGAGCGGTGCCGGCCCCCCCTTGCTTCTGAACGCGGGCAGTGTAGCCAGGGTCCCGCTCCTCTTCACTGACTGTTCCATGGGGCGGCAGCCCCTGGAGCAGAGGCCAGAGAGCTGCCTGCCTCCTGTTCCTCCTGCAGGAACAGCGTTGAGGCTTGGGGCAGGGCTCTTGGTGCAGTGCCCAGGGCTCACCACACGGGGCCGCCCTTTCTCAGGGAGAGGAGAGCTGGAAACAGGACCAAGCATTCTGTTCGCCCCCCCCCACTCCCGTTACACGTGACCCATGAGTTTCTTTGGATTCGCAGAGTGAGAGACCTGATATTTCCTTCCTTAGGCTGAACGCTTTGGGTGAGATTCAACAGAAGTTCTGGCATTTTAAAAAATGCAGTCTCCCCTTTTCCTGATATTCTCTACCTGCTGGTGGGACCTGGAGGTGGGGGCGGGGGCACGCACCTTGCAGGGCGGGGTTGGAGGCAGCGGGGTAAAGGGACAGTGCTTCACCCAGCAGTTATGGAGGGTCTGCCGTGCGCACGGCGCTGTTCAGCGAGCAGAGGCAAAGAGCCCGCTGCCAGGGTGTGCGTCCCAGCAGAGGTGACAGCGAACGTGGTGATGGGTCGAGGTAGGCGTTGTCCGCGTGCAGTGGCTGGAGTGGGGTGACGCGTGACGAGTGTATGGAAAGAAGGCCACGGGGGAGCCTGGAGGGGAGGCTGGCCTGCTCACCCCCGGCCTGGCTCCCCTGCCTGTTCTCTGTCATCTGCCGGGAGGGGAGCCGCCCAGGGGGCAGGGCCTCAGGCTTGTTCACTGCCGCCTCTTTAGTGCCTGAAACCTGTGCCCGGGTGAAGCAGGCACCCTTCCAGTGTTCCCAGAATAACTAAACGCACAAACGAACCTGGCGGAGGCCGCTTGACCATCTGGAGGGCTGGGGGTGTGAGGCTGTGAAACCTGTCACGTCGGTCCCGCCTGCATGTTTGTGGGCAGGGGTGACGCGGCTGGCTGTCGAGGTGCCTGGCCCACAGCGGCTGTGAGTGCGTCCCTTTCTCCTGTGGGCAGTCTGCTGCCTCTGACCATGAAAACGTGTCTGTCTTATAGAAAAAGAGCTTGCCTCTTGTTTTTGAAGAAAAATTACAGAATTTTGTGGAAAAGGAAATTTATGCTCCAATGCAGAGTTGGCACCTGAAAGTCCCACTTGTTGAAGGAGCTGGATTCTCCTGTGAGTTGGACCCTTAGCCCCAGGTGGGGTGACAGCGCCTTTGATTTGTCACGTGGCATTGCATCCTGCTGGAGTCTCCGCAGAGCTGAGCACTCGCTTGTCCTTGACGGTGGGCAGGCGGGCCCGTCTCTGTCCCCTCACCCTGCCCCCAGGACGGGCCGGCTTTGGGGTGGTGGCGACCGTGCACGTTTTACTTGGACTGGCTTTTGTGAGGCTCTCTGCTCACGTTAAAATTCGGGGTATTCTCTGCTTTTCACTCTTTTCTGTTCTTACATGTTTTCTTGGCCGAGTCTTCATGCCGGAGGTGCTGGGCCAGGCCCCCGGTTCTCGCCTCTGCGCTCTCTCTCTCCTTAGTGGTTGTCACGTGGGGAGAAGCCGCCTTCCCTCCGTGTCTCTGAGGCCGCAGGTGGAAGGCCGGGCAGGCCGGGCCGGGCCCCTCCACGGTCCGCCCTCGTTCTGCAGAGTGCTGCTGGGCTGCTGGCGCCCACACCGGTGGTTCCCGGACCACTTTTGGGAGTGGAGTGTGGGTTTCTCGCATGGTGGAAGAAAGAAAAATTTGTAATTAAAAAGAAATTTTGTCGAGTCTCCGCATGCAACGTTAAGAAGGGGAGGCCAACACCGTGCCTTGCGCCCACCTTCCAGCTTCACGGTGGCCCCAGGAGGTTGGCGGTGTCATCGTTCCCATTTTTGGAGGCAGGCATCGAAGCTTTCAGATGTGAAACGGTGGCACCGGGTGGGCATGCATAGCCCCCGGGGCCCGAGGTGGATGGAGCCCCCGGGCCCCCTGCCTCCAGGCCGGCCCTGTCAGGTGGCTCCGTGCCTGCCGTTTTGGTCCAGGAGCTCAGACGCTGCGGCAGAGAGGTGGTGGGCGGTGCTCTGTGCCTCCTGGTGCCTGGCCCTGGTGTCGGGATGTCCAGGGAGCGTCATCCCCCCATCCAGCGAGGAGTGGGCGGAGGCACCGGGAGGGCATGTCCTGCCTCTCAGAGCCAGTGGGGCGGAGCCCAGGGCTGCTGCCTGGCTCCAGACCCCAGAGCTCCCCTCTGCCCAGTCCTGGCGGGGGCACTGCCCGCGGCAGCGACCAAACAAGGCCTGCCCTTGGACGTCACTTGCAAAGTGTTGGCTCTTAGATAAGTTATGTAGAGGTTTGCGGGTGTCTGTAAATAAGTGAAATGAAGTCTTTTTTCCTTGCGCTTATTAAAACATAGCCTTTTCCCCCTTAGGAATTGCCAGTCAATTTGGCAACTGTTATAAGAACCAAATTATATACACAATTGGTTTAGCTAGCTTGATTTTTTGGGGCATTGATTGATGGTTGGGGTTCACATGTCAATAGACTCAAAGAAAATTTTTTTTTTTGCCCAGAGGGTTACTTACTAGAACAAGTGGGACTGCCCTCTTGCTTTGCGAAGGTGGTTCTCAGGGCCTGTTGGGGGAAGAGCCAGCGTGGTCACCGCAACCCCCGCGGGTGCTGTGGGCACCTCCACCCGCCTCCCTTCTTCCCAGCTTGCAGGGAATAGGTGTTCAACACCTATTTAGTGAACTACAAAGGAAGTGAGTCCATTTTCCACCAAATGCAGGGATTCTTTCCACAGTACGGGAGCAGTGGTCGTGGGGGTCTCTGCCTGGTCTGCCCACAGGTGGGGGCTCAGACTCTTCCTGGAATTTGCACCCTCAGCTTCCGCTCCCCGGGGCTTCTCACTGCCTCGGGCTCCCGCTAAGTCCCGCTGGAGCCTGACACCGGGGACGGCGGCTTCTTGGAAGCTTTTCTGCCCTCGAGCTGTACGGGCCTGGTGTGGAAGCCCATCCAGATCTCCTGACTCCGATGGCCAAGGACAACTTTGCCCTTTTCACACATGGCAGCCAGAATCCATCCGTGCAAGGAGCGAGCCCTTCAGTCATGGAGCGGTTACTGAGCATCCGCCAAGTGCCAGGGTTGAGATGAAGAAGCCCCCCATCGCATGGGGCTCACAGTCCAGTGGGGGGAGCGGAACCAACACCGTGCCCCAGTGAGGCGGTCCAGGTGCCGCACTGAATTCCGGCGCGGGGCCCTGGAGCCCAAGGGGGCAGTGGCCGTTTCTGCGTGAGAGGTGCCATGAGTGGAGACCTCACATACATCTGCCCACTTAACAAACACTCCCTGAGTCTGTTCTGTCCCTGTGCAGAGTGACACGGAGCGTCCCCTCATGGGTTCGTAGTCTGTAGACAGGTACACTGATTCCAACGAGGGCCTTGTTTCAGACCGAGGTGCAAACTACGGAGAAGGAGTGGCATTCTGTGAGGCCATCCGCTGGCCCAGACAAGGGCCTCAGGCCGGAGGTTCACGAGGAAGCTCTGAGATCCAGAGGGAGAGAGCGGGGCTGGGCGGGGCGCAGGGGGTGGAGCCTGTGATCACCCAAGGTTTGGTGTCCGTTGTCAGGGGAACGGGGGCCTTTGCAGGTGGGGGAGGGTGAGATGGGCAAGGTGATAGGACCTGCTGCCTCGCTTACCCGTGGGGAACGGGCCAACCGGGAGGCTGTGGTACCAGACCAGCAGGAAACAAGGCTGGCTTTGAGCCAGGCGACGGCACAGGCAGAGGGGAGTGGGTGGGTTTCAGCGGTGTGTGGGGAGGGAAAAGGGTGGCGCGTGGTGATGGCCGGTGCTGAGAGGGGAGGCAGCCTTTCTGACCGGGGTGCCCGGACTGACAGTGACGTTGTTATTGAGCTAGGGATCGTGGGAAAGAAAAGGTGTCCTTTTTTCTTGGCAGTGGCAGCGCAGAGATGGTCATGAGTTCCGTCTTAGGTTTGGGGATTTTAGGGCACCTTTGAAATACCCAAGCAAAGCAGACAGCTGTATAAACAGATTTGGAGCTTAGAGGTGATGTTTGAGCTGACTCTTGAGAAACTGATTGGGTGGCTTCCAGGTAAACAGTAGGTGAGGACATTGGAGGCGGCCCAGTGTGGAGGGCGTCACAGAGTGTGAGCGGGGGGATTTGGAGGGGCTCTGGCACTGGGGCTGTAAGTGGTTTGCGGGCTTTAGAGAATGGGTGGGAGTGGGGCTGGAGGCGGTCCCGGGGGGCCTTTTATGCTTTGGTGAGAAAGTCGGACTTTATCCTGGGGGGAACTCGCCTCTGCGGAAGGGTTTTCAGCCATTGGGCATTATAATCAAATCTGCTCTCCAGAAACATCCTCATGCCAGCAAAGCTGAGGGCCACTTTGATGAGTGGTCCGTTGGTTCGTTCACCAGACCCTGCCATATGCTCTCGGCTCTGCACTGCGCTGACCGCTGGAGAAGCCAAGGTCAAGGCAGGAACAGTGCTGAAATGAGTGGATTGTCTGTTGGGGAAGAGGGACCCGTAAGCACACAATTATGGGACAGTGCAGTGATCGTAAGGACACACGTGTGCAGAGAGAATGGGCGTCCCGGGACCAGGGAGGCTCACCTGGATGGGGTGTGCAGGCAGTTTCTAAGAGGAAGGACAGAGTTCTGACAGAATTACAGGGGACATACCCCAAACAAAGGGACAGAAAGAAGAAGACCACAGGGGGAGAGGTTGCAGAGGATGTTCGGAAATCTCCATCAGTTGTTGCTGGAGGCAGAGGGAGAGGACGAGCAGTAGGAGAGGAGGAGGAGTGAGGGGGGTCTGAGCTTCCACTCGCCTGTCGGGAAAAGCCCCGTGCTCGGGGGAAAGACCGCCGTGGCAGCTGTGGGGAGCTCGGATTTGCAGCAGGAGACTCTGAGGACCCCCTCATGATAAACGTCCCCAGACCCCAGCCTCCTCAGGAACAGGAGTTAGCTTCCTCCCTTGGTCACAGTGAGAGACTGCCTGCCCGAGGTCAGGCCCGAGGCAGGGACGCCCTACGAGACCTGCTGGCCGGAGGACTGGGCCAGGAGAGGAAGTAAAGGACATCTGCGTCAGAAAGGAGGCAGCGCAACTGCCTTCCGTTTGCAGGTGGCCCAGCGTCTCTCGGTCACGTACAGAAGCACTGCCGGAACTAACACGTGAGTTTAGCGAGGTTTCAGGATACAGACCTACACACAAAACTCGCTTGTACTTGCAAACATTTACAATGAGAAACCAAGAAACCAAGAAAACGGCTCTTCATGATAGTATTGAAAATAATAAAATATAATGAATGAACTTAACAAGAAGACATGCGAGGCTTGTACATGGAATGCTACAAAACCCCGCTGAAAGAAGGTAAGGAAGAGCTAAGGATCGGAGAGACATCCCAGGTTCATGGACTGGCAGACGGGACAGCAGTGAGCGGGCACTGCCACCCAGAGTGACCTGCCAGTGTGTCGCAGTCCCTGTCAAAATTCCAGTCGGCTTCTTTGCAAAAAAAAAAAAAAAAAAAAAAAAAAGCCTGGCTGGTGTAGCTAGGTGGATTGAGCACGGGCCTGTAAAACAAAAGATCTCCGTTCGATTCCCCATGCAGATAGGGAGGGCACATGCCTGGGTTGCAGGCCAGTTCCCAGCAGGGGGTGCACCAGAAGCAGCCATACATTGATATTTTTCTCCTTCCCTTCCCTTCTAAAGATAAATAAATTAAAAAAAAAAAACCAAAAAACCCCAAACAAACCAGAAAACCTGATGCGCTGAACCTAAAATTTATGGTTTCCTGTCATGGACTCCTGGGAGGAGGACTTCACCCAGATGTAGCTCTTGGAATAAGTGGTTGGCACGTGTGAGACACGATGACGTCCTCGCCTGGCTCTGAGCCTCGGACGTCCACTCAGCAGTTACGGAGGAAGCCTGCCTGTCCGCATCGACGCACGAGGGCATGGGAAGGGAATGAGCCCCCGGTGGTGGGGCGGGAGCAGGGGGTCCAAGGCGGCGGCCTGGTCATTCTGGCCCCACAGGTCGTGGCCAGTACCCACGACACCGTCTCTGTCCCCGGTGAGACGGAGTGCAGGGCGCTGTAGAACATCTGCAACCGGAAGTTTTCAGACACGTTCGGTGGAGATGCCTGGTGGGCAAGCAGCTTCCCATCTGAGACCCAAGGAGAGAGGCAGCTTCTGGTCAGAATCCGCACACACTGACACCGAGGCAGCCATTGTCACTGGAGCTGCGTGGGGCTCCTCGTGCGAGGAGCAGCCGATGACGCAGACCGTGGGTCATGGGAACGAGGCCTGCAGCTCAGCAGCTGAGCTGTGCGCTCCTAAAACTCACCTGCGGAAGTCCTGGCCCCGGGCCTTCAGGGGGCGCCCTGTTGGAGATGGAACCTTCACAGAGCCCATTGGGGGGAGACGCGGCTGTCCTGGTGCGCCCTGACTGGCATGACCCATGTGCTCCCCCAGAGGGCGCCCTGGAGACAGGTGTGCACAGGGGGAGAGCACCACGGGCACATGCAGGCGGCCACCTCCACGCCACCCAGAGGCCTCAGAGGGGACCAGCCCTCCCGATACCTTGGCCTCAGGTTTCTGGCCCAGAGTTGGGAGACAGTGGATGCTGGGGGTCTCAGCCCCCAGGCCTGGTTCTTCGTGCTGGCGGCCCAGCCGGCCCAGCCGACCGCTGCAGGGAGGGGGGAGGACGCGGAGGGGTTCTCAGCAGTGTCAGATTCAGCTGCGGACGGAACCGGACCTGCCCGCACACCCGAGACCACAGTGTCCTCTGCACGGGGCTGCTTTGTTGCCAGTGCGACCTGAGGTTATGTCCCCTGCTGAGCAGGCCCGGGATGTCCAGGACCCCGCCCTCCATTGTTATTTCATCGTCTGCTGTCACCCACAGTTTCCCTTATCTGTCCCCATGCAGTCGATGTTTGCAACCTGAGAGTGGGAGTTGGATGAGTCCTTGTTAAATGTCATCTTGCTGGTTTTGATTCCACGTATCGGCCAGAAGTCGCTTTCCATTTCAGCTCTGCTGTCTTCCAGGTTGGCTTTCCCTGGAGACCGGCCGTGTCCACAGAATCGAAATAATTGTGCTTATTTTCTCTTTATTTAAGTTACTGATGGAAAAATAAAACCCGCAGGGGTGGCATGGAAGGGCAGACCCTGCCACGCCCTGGGTCTGTGTGGGAAGCCCTCCTCAGTGCTCCGTCCGGGTCCCGGGGTCCACCCCAGCAGCCCATCCTGCCCTCGAGTCGTGGTCCCTTCCACGTGGGTTTGGCTGGAGCTTGCTTACCAGCCAGGTGACCTCCATGCCCTTCAGTCTGTGTTTGGCGGTCTCCCCTCCTCTCCGGGTTCTGGTCCCCGCCTTGCCTGGCGGGGCTGCTTTGGGCTGATTCCTTTGATCCAGCCGCTTCCTCCCGCCCGTTCATTCCTAGGCTTCAGTATCCTCACCTGTAGAATGAGGGTGGCAGTCGTGACACACACACGGAAGGTGGTTGTGATAATTAATTGAGGTAATAGAGAACTTGGCAGTAGTGCCTGGCGATGCTGAGTCCTCATGTTCATGAACCACATGTTCACTGGCGTGAGCGCTGCCCCGCCCCGTGCGTGTGGGAACGGTCTGCCCGCGCCCCACGTGCCTGCTGCTGGCTCTGGCCAGGTAGCTCTCCTGCTGTCTCCCCTCATCCAGTGTGGCGTTTGGGGGTTATACAGTGTTGTGCACATGTATGTGCACACATGCATGTCTGCTTGCACGTGTGTCGGTGTGTGAGGGTGTCTCAGAGTCCTCTGCTGGACGTTCCTCAGGGCTCATCCTTGTGTTTCACTTACTGACTCGAGTTGAGCGAACGCTCAGGTTAGCTGAGCAGGGAACTGGCAGACGCTTGCCGGCCGCCTTGGAGGAAGACGGTCTGTGCACATTTAATCAGCACAGCGACCCTTCGGGGCGGGCGTTCTGTCCCCTTCACTAAGGAGGAGTTGGGGGCCAGTCTCCAGTGCGCACGAGTGACCCGCCCCTTCCTGCTCGAGAGCCGAGGAGCCTGCAGCTGCCGTTGGCGTCGCTGGTCCCAGGGGTGGGCCGTGCTGCCAGGACCCCCCAGCTGCTGTTGCAGGCAGACAGGTCCGGGGGGAGTGAGCAAAGAGGCTGGCGGCACCGCTGCTCTCCAAGTGTGACGGTGACAGCAGTTCTGCCACCTGGACAGCGTGTCAGGTGTCGCAGCTCACTCAGCTCCACGGGACGGACTGGTGTGACCCTCAAAGCACCGGCCGAGAGTGGGACTCCCTGGGCACTTTCTGTCTCTCCGACCGGGTCACCTGAGTGAGAGCGCTGCTCGTGAACAGGTCAGCTTCCTCAGGAGCTGGGGTCCAAGGGACACGGCTGTGAACAGCGTCCATGAATGGATGGTACGTGATCCCAGTAAAGTGGGACCAGACCGCAGCAGTAGCTAGAAGAACTGCGCCCGAGACGAGAACGACTCTGCTCGTGCTGCTCGCTGCGCCACTCACCTCGCCCGCAGAACTGCGGCTGCACCGGTTCCAAGGGCCCTTTGCTGCTTTCGGCCGCAGGGTGCGTGCGAGTGTTGTTGGCCATGAGCCTCTCAGCGAGTGTGCGAGTTCTTTGGACAGCAGCGAGGAGGCTGGAAGACAGATGCCTGGGAGGAGAGCCTGTGGCAGGGGGTACAGGGTGCTGCCGAGGGACTGCCCTGCCCTGAGTGGGTGTGGACAGTGGCGGTCCAGCAGAATGACCCTGGGCAGTGAGGAGGAGACGATGAATGGGCCATCCTCCGGTTTCTTCAGCACAGTGCGATTTTTTTTTTTTTTTATAACTGAAAACTTCCCTTGGAGAAGAGTTCAGTGTCATACAGCTGAGTCTGGAGTCCGAGGCTGAAAGTCAAGTGAAAACGGGGTTAGTTCCTCTGGAAGGTGAATGGAAACTGACTCTGGAAATGGAGAGGCGTGCTTAGGGGATCATTTTCATTATCACAGTGGTCCAGCTGGGCCATTACCGCGTGTCGCTTATGCCTGGCGCCCTTCCCCGCACACACTCACTTGCCCCTTTGCAGTGGCCACTGGGACGAGCTCCTGAGGGCAGGGCTTCAGCTCGCCGGCCACTGCCCTGCCCCTGGGACCTGAGCCCGTGCGTGCACGTGGCAGGGTCAGTGACTGCTGCCTGAGCCTGTGGGTGGAGGCGTGGCGGTTCCCCCTCTCCAGAGGAAGTTCCAGGCGGAAGTCTGCGGGCGCTCACTGCCTACGCCCAGCCTCCCGGCGCCCGGCGCTGTCCCCGTGTCCTTTCCTGGATGTGCCACTTCGCCCGCGTCGGCCTCTGCTGTCTCTCCTGCGAATCAACTTCTGTGGCTTATTTTGAGAAGCAAGTGAAATAATGCACCTAAAATGCTTTCAAAGCCGCACGTGGTGACTGAGCGCGGTGAGAGTGTGTGTGTGTCTACAATCAATCACTAATTATGCTCACTTAGGCCACAGCGCCGTTCACACTTGAGATAAAAATAACTCTGATAATATTAGTGCGTTCTGACTTACTGTCTGCTTTCCCCTCTTCCTGCCATGAAGGAGTCAAGCTATAAACAGGTGTTTTGAGTCTCATGCAACAAAGGAACTGAAACAATGCCTCTCATCTGACGCAGTGGCTTAGCCGTCCAGCGGTGGCCTGTGCCAGCTGGGCGTCCTGGCAAAGTGCCCTTGTGCCTCATTGCCTCCCGTCCAGAGCGAGGCGTCAGCTGGAAACTGACGCCTTGTGAGGCTCCGCCCGGTGCCCAGAGCATGTGTGCAGCCCCCTCCCGGTAAAGAAAGTGGCCCCTTGAGTGTGCACTGCCTGGGTGGTGGGGGGGGTGGCGTTGCAGTGGGCGTAGGGCGGGCATTCAGATGCAGAAAGACGTTCCTGCCGCGGAAGTGTTTGTTTTATTGGATTTCTCTGCTGAACTTCGTACTGGAGTGCACAGTAAGCTGTTTCATACTGCAGGGCAGAGCCAAGCATGGGGCCAAAGAACGGGAGAGGAAATGGTGATACAATAGGAAGAAAAGAACACGGTATTGGAACAGCAGTGAAAGCAGACTGGTCCTTCCTGAGCAGCAGTGTTGCGCAAAGGACAGTTTCACACACTTGACCGTGCGTAGCTGTCTCAGTCACATCACAAAATGAGTGTGCTTCCCCACTTTCTATAAGAAACCTGAGGCTCAAGGTATGAAGTAACTTGCCCAACGTTAGTGCGTTGATCAGCCACAGGCCCCGTGATTTCTGAACCTGGTGTGTGGGACGCTGTGGAAGCTTATTAGTTACTGTGTCTTCATTGCCGAGTACAAGACGCATAGTAACCGAGAGAGGCGGCAAGAGCCACGTCGTTAAGGTGGAAGGAACATTTTTAAGGGAATTTATAGCTCAAATTAATTATGAAATGTCGTAGTGTTGTCCTTTTTTAAAAAGTAGTTTTAAGTGGAGCTGGTTCCTAGGAGCACGCTTTTTAAGTGTAGTTACATCGCCCGAACCCGAGTTGAGCTGAAGTGTGTGTGAGCACAGCCCTGCAGGCGGCGCACACGGAGCCGGTTGGCACCCGTCCCTCAGGCCGCACGCAGGGCCTCGCCCCTCACCGAACCCTGCAGACGGGAGCGGCAGGCAGGAGCCCCTGCCTCGGCGGCCTGCACCGCGCCTCCGGCGCACGCGGCGTGTGGGACGCGTTTCCAAAGGACACGTAGAAGACATTTAGAGAGCCCAGTGTGTTGGGAGAGTTGAGAGTGTAACATTTCTGAGCGCTTGGTTCCCGAGAAAGTTGGTTTAGAAAATTCTGCTTCAGGTCATCCGATAATGTAGTTTTGTGATAATGTTGATGAGATATATCATTCATCTGTGGCAAAATTCATTTAATTATTTGTCATTTTGCCATTTTGCTTAAAGTCACAGCACCTATTGATGACAGGAAGTGAGGTCCTACCCCAGTTTATCGAACATTCAGCCGCTTGTTGGTGGGATTGAGTCAGCTCTGTCACATGCCAGGTATTTTACGTGGAACCTGAAGTACGTGTGCAGGCAGCTCTGAAAGTAGGTGACGGTTGGAGCCAAGTGGAGACATGGAGGCTTGACTCACGGAAAGGGAAGAAGGAGGGCGGCCCAGAGGCCCCTGCCGGCTCGTCCTCGCCAGCAGGCGTGGGAACAGCAGGCATTTCAAGGGGAAAACCAAAGTACCACCGTGTGTTGAGAAAATAAGAAACGCTTCAAGAGGTAAAAATAAATAAAATATGAAGCAGTGAGCTAGGTTCTGGTCTGACAGTGTCTTCATTGGCTCTTGCCGCCTCTCTCGGTTACTATGCGTCTTGTACTCGGCAATGAAGACACAGTAAGACCAGACAGTGAGCTAGGTTCATCGGTGGTTAGGATTTTAGCACAATGAGTCTGCGTTTCTCAGTTCATGATAAAAGGTTAGTAGCGTGTCTCTGAACCAGTAAAAACCAGTTAGAAAGTGGGATTTCAAATATCCCCATTCACAATAGCTACCGATACACCGAGGTGCCTTGGAATAGTGTAACAGTATCTGTAGGACCTTTAGGAAGGGTGTTGCATGACACGAAAGTGACCTGGTGAAATGGCAGACTCCGCACCACACCCGCGGATGGGGGCCGGAGTGTTACGGCGATGCCAGCAGACACCCAGACTCACGTGCCAGTTACATGTAATTCCTAGCAGTTCTCAGGAGGGGTTTTTAGACAGACAGTCGGACAGACAGGTAGCCAAGGCTGGAAGGCCCCCGGCCACACCCGGAGGCACAGGGAAATGTGACAGTCCGTTTCGTGCCTGAGGAGCTCCTCTGTTATCTCTAGAACGCAGATGCATCTCGCAGTCGGGTGTTTTATAGTTGTCAGCCAGATGGCAGACCTAACATAGCTTTATAAAAACCTTCCGATAAGGATTTCAGACTTGATGGAGTATGGAACGACAGGGCAGCATTGTAATTTAGTGGGAGGAGGTAAGAACCTTCTCAGAAATGGTGCTGGAAGGTTTGGCTGTACGTGTGGGGGAACCAGGAAGCTGGAAGACGGTGAGCAGGACCAGCGGCCGGGACCGCACGCCCTGGGCAGGGAAGAGCGCCCGAGGCCCGGCGCCATGGAGGTGGACCGTGGGGGGAGCCCGACAGGCCTGACCCCCTCAAACTCCTACGGAGCGCTGCAGGGGCCGAGCAGCAGGATGTAAAGCTCAGCCACGTGTCCGTGGTGCTTTGCCTCTTTCAGCATACATCACATATCCAAAACAAAGGGACAGTGAGAGGGACAGAGGGAGAGAGGATGCACAGAAACGTGACCACGCAGCATGGACAAGGGACTGGCTGGTCTGAGTGGGGGGTGCTCACCAAGCCAGAGAGGTGGGCATGGCTCCTCGCAGGCCCCGCCCACCCCCAGGAGCCTGAGCCAGCAGGGGCTCTGCTGCTGGCACCCCTGGCTCGGCCACGGGGATGTGGGGACGCTCCTGTCCCGCCTCTGAGCCGTGCCTGCACCGCTGCCCGCCACGTGATTAGACGTCGTCACCATTGCTCCTGTGAACACTGACCAGGAAGGGAAACGTGTGCGGACACACCGAGGGGCAGCGGCCCCAGCGGTCTGGACCCCGTGCTTCTGCTTCGTTCTCCTCCCCGCCCCCTCGTCCCCGTGCCCTCCTGACAGTCCACTGTCAGTTGTCTGCTCTCTGTTCCTTGCCTGCTCCCCGTGTAGGGCAGTGGTTCTGTCTGTCGTGTCTGTAGTGTGCTCAGCTCGGTGCTCGGCGCCTAGCAGCTCACGTTTTTGCAGAGTAGGTGACTGGATGGACACAGGTAGTTTCAGGTGTGTAAGGTCTATGCCTGTCAAGTTGGGAAAATTAAAAAAAAAAAAAAAGTCTGTAAAACCAGAAATGGCAAGGATGCAGCAACACAGGACCTCTTCCGTGGAGTGGGCCAAAGTGTAAACCTTCACGGCCACTTGGTCCCTCTCATTTAGAACCTGCCCAGGGTGGTCAGGGTCCTGGCCGGGAGAGGCCCGCTGGCATGGGTGGAGTCTGTGGGCTCCAAACTGCGTAGATGCGAAGATTGGGTCCTACGCGGTCCCAGCCTTCCAGACGGCCACAACTCATGGGAGCAGTCAGAGTGAGGGGAGGAGGCAGACACCTCTCTGGGTGGGTGGGGGGTGTCTTGCCCATCCTCTCCCACGTACTCCCGAGAACAGATTCAGGCGTCCGTCACTGCGCTCTGCAGACGAAGAGGGAAGGTTCGGAGGGGCTGGGCTGTCTGCGCAGGGAGACGGAGAACCCGGCTGTGCTGCAGCTCTCCGCTCTGTGCCGAGAACAGCCTCTGGCTGGGCAGGCGTGTGGTACAGATGCCCCTGCGGCGCAGCGGGAACGAGAGAAGCCCGGGTGCAAGATTGGCCTGTGTCCTGGCCATGAAGCAAGGATGGGGTGGGGCACCCCTCGCTGGGGGCCGCTGCTCACCCTCGTTCAGCCTCCTGCATGTGAGGTCACTGCAGGAGCAGCCGCTTGGGGAGCGCGACACGTGCCGCCCGAGTGCGGCGGCTGCAGCCAGCTGGCCAAGCTGGACCCGCAAATGGCGGCCCTCTCTGTTTTGGGGATTCTCGTTGGATTATCATAGTGGGAGAAGGTCGTAGAATGTCACGTAGTCTATTGTGTGCCTCCAGCATTCACTGCTTGGCACTCGGGAAGAGGAAAATCAAGAACCTGCCTGTGCGTGTGTGGATGTGTGAGCACGGGACGCCGCGTTTCCGAGGACACGTCTTCAAGTGCAGTCGTGCGGAGCTATTTTTAGGCCTCCTTTCTCCCAACAGTGCTGTTTAAAGATTCAGCTCAGGCTGCTAATAGGTATATTTATAACCATTCTGCCGACTGCCCCAGCATGAATGCTGCTGCAGATGCTGCTATTCTGGGAGGTGTTACCATGGTTACCGTTAACCCTTTGCCTGGAAGAGTCTATCAGTCGGTGTGTTTTGTTCTCCCAGGGCTCAGGGGCATTTGAATGCATGCGTACAGTCTGCAACGGAGACAAAAATCAGCACACTTCATGCTTCCCCAGTGAATACACTTAATAAGTGCACGAGCAGCAGGAGTAATTAATATTAGGAGAGATTACTTCCTTGTCCGTAAAAAAAGTAGAACAATAAAGTTAGCTTTGTAGCACCGCGGTGCTAAAGCCATCTTTTAATTTGAATATAGACTCACATGTGCAGAGAAAGAAGGTCCAGCTCCTTAAGACACATTGTTCCTGCGTTACCGCCTGTGATTTCTCTAACTTTGCAACTTCATTGGCTTGAAAAATCAAGTATTTCTGTTAATACTCCTTTGTTAACTGGAATACCCTTTACACCAAGCTCTAAACTAGGGGGAATGTGGTAGGGGGAAAATGGAGACAGCCGTATTTGAACATTAATAAAAAATATTTCAAAAAATAAAACAGGCACACCTTAGGACATAAGCTCAGCCCTGATTCACCCGGGGTGTCCAGCCTTCCAGAGCGTCTGCACCACAGTGGAAGAAGAAGAGTTGTCTTGGGCTGTACCCAAGACACATAATCACAAAAAAAAAACCCCTTCACAGTGTTTGACATAAATTTAGGATTTTTGTGCCGCATTTGCAGCCATTCTGGGCTGCGTGGGGTCTGAGTCGGACACCCCTGCGAGGACTTATCAGTCAGCGTGTTCACAACACACAGACTCAGTGGGGTGGGGAGTGGGCTTAGTCCCTCCACTTTGAAGGAGCCCCCCACCCCCGCCACTGTGAGGCACGCTGTGGTAGAAGTGGGGTTAGTGCTTCTAC
Source organism: Artibeus jamaicensis (assembly GCF_021234435.1). Taxonomy (NCBI): domain Eukaryota; kingdom Metazoa; phylum Chordata; class Mammalia; order Chiroptera; family Phyllostomidae; genus Artibeus; species Artibeus jamaicensis. The sequence continues at coordinate 2,181,180 of NW_026522059.1, forward strand.
CCACACGTAGCTCATAGTGGAGGAGGAGGCAGACAAGCAGCTATCCCAGCCCGGAGAACAGAAGCAGTGTTACAAAAAGGTGGCACAAATGTCCATTGTAACCTAGACAGGTGGCCCTCTGGGCTGAATCCCAGGGATGAGTTATGATTAGTGCAGGCAGAGAGAGGGAGGAAAACTGCCGGTGGAGGGGAAGCTGGGATGACCCGTGTGTGGCCTGTCGGGGCCTTGTCTGCACGCAGGCCTGGAAGGGGCCTCGCGGGAGCCGACCCTGGAAGGCTACCGTGGGGCTTGTCCGAGAAGAGCAGAGAGGCCAGCCGAGAGTCCTGCTGACTGACGAGCCCCCAGGGTTTGGAGGAGAAAGGCCGACGTGGTCCAACGACCCTGTTCCGTGAAGCAGTGAAGGGCCATGTGGGCGGTGGGGCCAGACACCGGGGCACACAGGTGGCGGGGTTCTGTAATGTGTGGGGCTTTCTTAACTGGTACGTAGGAACGTCGTCCAGGTGAATTACCTTCCGCTATTGACTGAGATAAGTACAGACGTCTCAGTGCTCTTGTTAAAAGCTGGAAGTGAGGTTTGATGTGTATGGGCAATGACACACACCCCCAGCAGGAAAGCTGGTGACTCTTGCTGTCTGAACTGGTGGCCTCCCCAGAAGACGTGCGTCTCGGCTGTGAACAGTTTTCCTGAACCAGCTGCCAGGGAGCTTTGTAAGCCAGTGGCTCGTGGCCTCTCTGCTCTGAGGCTCGGTGTCTGCGTCCTGAGTCCAGCCCTGTGGCTTTGACTTCCTCTTGGGCAACGAAGAGGAAGGGGCACAGCTCCAGGGTCGGCGAGGGTCCTCAAAGCAGATGGCCGACCCCAGGAAGTCCTCTGTGGCCTTCCACCTGGGCCCCCACCGAACCGCCCAGCGCGAGCTGCTCACCTGTCCCTGTGCTGTGCCCTCTCGTGCTGTGGTCTTTATCGTGTGTTCTGTCTGCCCCCCGCCCCCTCGCCCCTTGGTTTCCTCCCCAGCCAGACTGGGGTTTCCTCGAGGGCAGGAACTGATCTCAGACACTAGTGTAGTCCCCATTCCTCCAGTGGGACTTGGCTTATAATAGGTGCCGTGTAGAGTACACGGTATTCTAAACAAATGAAAACTAAAACTAAGAAATGAAATGATTGATGACTTTCTGGTGGAGTGGGTTTTAAAGAATTTACTAGGAATTATTTGAGACGTAACAAAGAGGTATAAAGAATAATGTAATGATCAGTTGTGTATCTGTGGTCCAGGTTAAGGGTGAGTTTCTTTGAGGCTGTTGAAGGCCCTGTGTATCGGGACTGGATGGGAGCTGTCCCCCCCATGGGAGACTGCAGCCCCCGGTGGGTGTTCGCTGTCCCACTCTCCCTACCTCTCCTGAAGGACGCAGCGTCCAGCAGTGATCTCCATACCACAACTGCCCCTGTGAGGGAAGCGTGTGGACGGTGGTGGAGCGGGGCCAGCTTCCCTGGCAGTGTCGGGCGCCCACCCGGAGAGAGGCTGTGAGAGGTGGGAGCCGGGTCTCGGACCACGACGCACCGGCCGGGCTGGGCCTGGGACTGGGCAGCGCCTAGTGCGGCGTGTGGAGCCAGGGGAGGGGCCGAGGCAGGGGATTGGAAGCAGAGTGGTTGCACCCTGTGCACCAGCCTCCTGGGCACACAGGCCCGCCCACAGTCCCTGTCCAGCTGTCATCTGTGTTTGGGAAGTCGCCACGGTGGGTACCACCCTTATTCTGTGGAGGAGGGGCAGGAACTTTGGAGCCCACGCACACAGAGGTTTTTGGCAACCACACCGGCAACATCTGAAAGGCTGTGAATTCCCAAGAGGCCGAGGAGATTCTGGGCTCTCCCTGGGCACCAGCTTTGGGACTTAGTGGTATGAGTCTGCTCAGTCACGTTTATCTGTAAATAAACTACACGGGTCAGGCTTTACAATGCCCTTTTTAATTTTTAAACCACAAGAAAAGAATGAGTCTGTTGTCCGTAATTCTCTCCTTATCATGGAGCTTGCCAGCGGACTGCTGCAGATCAGAAACCAGCTGTGCGGTGCAGACCTCTGGCAAATCTTCTAGAAAATAGGGAAATACAGCGTTGTTTTCTCAAAGATGTTTTATTTTTTAAAAATGAGTCATGAGGTGGATTTTTGTTCTTTCTTAAAGGATTGCCTAAATTGTCTGGTGTCAGTTGCCTAGGAAGAAAGAACCGGGTAACCAGATTGGCAAGCGAATGACACCAGGTAGACATTTCAGGGCCGATCTAGAACCCTCCGACAGTGTTTACATCAGAAGTGTATTTTTGAATGAAGATGCCAGTTTTGAATGCCACGTCATTGGTGAAGAGATGGCACCGTCAGCTCATGGTGACTTTCTCCTGTCGGCTGGGTCGCCCATTTCGAGGTGCATTTGGAACAAGATCACGTGCGTCTGTCTTGCAGGTGGCTTTGGGGCCATCTGGGCCTTGGGGGTGGAGGTAGCGAGCGCCGGGAGGCGGCTGGGGCGTAAAGAAGCCTTTGCTGACGGCGTGCGTTCTCACAGTTGGTGGGTCTTCTCAGGTGGGGAGGAGGTGGAATCAGTTTTTAAATAGGTCGAAGTCCATACGCTGTGATTGGCGGATACTGACGGGAGCAGGCAGGTCTGGGGGTGGAGGCATCTTTTAGGAGACGCCCTGTGTTCCGAGGGCTGTGGCTGGACGCCCGGGGCCCTTGCGGGGGCCTTCTGAGTCCATTCTTCACCCACACATGCACACACGCAGGTCTTCACCCGCCCCGGCCCCTCACCACGGTGGCGGGCATGGTGACAGCGCCAGCCTTGCGGAGTCACAGGGAGGACCACCTGCCTGTGCGCACGAAGCCCCTGGTGTGCTGCCTGCCCCGTGTGTAGCGCTCAGTCCGCCCCAGTGGCCGCTACTTGGTCATGATGGCTGTTTCTTCCTCCGTCAGCCTGGGCTGGGCACTGGGGGTGGAGCAGAGTGGGGACGGTCAGGGTCTGCTTTCAAGGTGCTCACGGCCAGGCAGGGATGTCCTCAGTCCAGTGAAATACCACGCAGGCTCTGCTGCGTGAAAGCCCTCTGTTTAAATCCTGGTTCCCGAGTGATGCAGACTGCAGGTCGCCCCGGCCCCGGGCCCCTGGTGCCCCTCCGGAAGCAAAGACGGTGCCTCGGGGCGGGGCGGGTATGAGGGCTCCGTGGGGCGGTGCACTGTGCCCTCTGTCCAGTGGGCGCTGCCCCTGTTTGCTCAGGAAAGGGGAGCTTTTTTGAAATGGAATTTTTACTGAGGTGAGATTTAAAGTGAGGAAGATGCCCCAGTCCTAATACAGCTCAGTGAGGTGTTGCCTCCCCTCGCAGCCCTTGGGAAGTCTGAGCCCTTCGACGTCACCGTCTCAGATCAGAAGGGGACGGCGGCAGCGTCCCCGGGGCCCCTCCTCCCCAAGTCACCACCACCTCAAAGCCGGACACCGGGTTGTCTTGCCTGTCACAGAACCTCACATAAACGACTTTCTGCAATGTGCACTTCTTGTGTCTGGCTTTTCCTGAGCACTGTGGTGGTGAGACTTGTCCACACTGCCACCTGTCCCGTCCCCTTTCCCTGGGGCAGCGGGGACGGCCAGCGGGCCTCTGCGCCCCTTCCCGCGGGGGCTGCTGCATCGGAGGCTGGGGTGCTCTCCATCCCGGTGTTGGCGTGCTCCTGCCGGGCGTCGGCTCTGGAGGGCAAGTGCGGGGCCACTACCTCTGTGGCTGCGTTTAGGAGAAAATTAGTGTAATCGCGGTGAAGGAAAGGGAGACGGGTCCAAAGAGAGGTCAGCACCTACCTACCCTCCCAGGGAGGGCTGTAAGGAAGGTTTCACAGAATCTGAAGGGGCCACCCAGTGGGCGTGGGTATGCGGCAGAGGGGATGGGGCACAGGCGCCCTGACCCCATGCCTGGTGAGCTCGTGGGGTCAAGGACACCGTAGCTGAGCTGTCCTTTGCCTGGGGACCACCTCACTGGCTGCCCTTTCCAGAGCCGGTGCACTGCGGGCTCCTGTGCCTGCCTCAGCAGTTCCCAGACACCCTGCCTGGCTGCTCCCATCTGTCACCTAGTGCCGCTGGACCTGGGACTGGAGTGAGACAGCGGGTCTTTGGCACCGGTGCAGTGGTCCCTGTTCATGCCCGGTGCCCCAGGCCCCAGCACACCTGGCCAGTGCCCCAGGCTGCAGATGTCACCCCACCCTGAGCTCATGTATCCAGGGCCAGGTGCCCCCCGCCCCTCCTCTGCCCTGCCGCTGCCTCTTCCCCCAGATCGTCTCATTTCGTAACCACTTGTCTCTCTCAGCGAGGCGGAGCACACCAGATGCGTTCCTGCCACTCTGCACTTCTGCCTGCTCGGACTCTGAGTGGACAGGGCAGGGCCACTTTCTGTCCTGGGCTACGGCTCCGGTCCAGGGCAGCATCGGCCGGGAGACCGAGGCCTGCCTCTCCCCCTCTGGGGTCCGTCGGGCCAGAACCGAAAATCACCCTTCGTTCCAGTGAGGGCTTAGGGGAGGCTGAGATGCGCTCCGAGGACATCACACAGACGAGAGCCCTGGCGGGGGCCTGGTGTCCCTTTGGCGTCTCCCCAGCTCCTTCCTAACGGGGCTCAGAGGGCAGAGGGACGCCATGAGTCCCAGCGACACAGTGCGGGGCGGCAGTTGCTGTTCCCGAGCCCTGGCCGCCAGTTTAATCTCCGCCGTGCAGGCCTGACCAGGAGGTTGCCCCTGGCGCCAGTGCCTGGGGGCTGGTGACGCCACGTGCTGTGGGGGCCGCACAGCCTTCTGGGTGAGGCCGGCTCGGGTTTGAGCGCCCACGGAGTTGCGTCGTGGGCAGAATGTCGCCTGTCACTGCGCCTCGGCCTCCACGCATGGAGAGAAGCAGGGCCGTGAAGGAAACAGTGCGGGGCAGACTCCCCTCCCGCGGGAAGGGCCCTGAAGTGTAGGAGGTGGTTCAAAGTAGAGGATTCCGCAGGCCTAAGGGGCCGGCTCCGAGAGCCGCACTTCTGCCGGGCGTCCACCTGGTCCCCACGCTGGGCTGGCAGCGGAACTCACTGCCGCACCCTCGGTCCAAGTGCAGATCCCGGTCTGCACGGCCATGCTCAGGATCTGTGCTGCCGCACCCCAGGTCCGGGTATAGACCCCGCACCCCCACTGCCACACCTGGGGTCTGGGCTGCTGTCCCTGGGCCCCCACTTTGCACCCTGAAGTTACACATCGCCGCCCCACCAGACCCGAGTGCAGCCCCGCGCTCCTCGCCGCTATCCCCGCTGAGTTTAGATCCCCGCCAGGCCCGTCCTGCTAGACCCAGCTCAGAGAAGCTGCACCCCGCCCCTCCCCCAGAGTCCTCTCCCCTCTGGCAGTTGCTGTAGACGTCCGGGCAGGCCCAGCTGTGAGTTCCTGGAGGACAGCATTGGAGTTGGGACTCATTTCTGCCCTTCCCAAGGTGTCCCACAGCCCGTGAAACCACCCTGCAGTCGAGCTACGGGGTGTTCCTGGCGCCCCATGGTTTCCCCCGAGCGCCTTCCCTGCCATGCCTCCCCCTGCCCCAGACCATTGTCACATTCTCTGTGATGCAGGTCAGACTTTTCCCAAGTCCGGGGGAAGGAAGGGTGCTCTCTTCCGAGTCTGTTCGGCCTCAGGCTCCACCATTGCTTCCCGGGCCGTTGTGTCCCTCCTGCGAGCAGCTTTCTGACTCCAGGGTGCCCCCCCCCCCCCCCCCCCCCCCAGATTCTGAGTGACCTTAGAGACTGCCAGCCTGCGGTCGCCACTCCGGACCCCCTGGTCAGCGCCTTTGCAGGCTTGGGGGCAGGGGTGTCCTGCACTTGCCTACCATTGTCTCGCCCCTGCCGCTCTGCCGGCTGCCCCGGGTCCCGCGCCCCCGGGCCCACTTGTTCTCATAGCCCCTTAGGAAGTGGCCACAGGTTGCTGTCCGCTCTGTGTCAGAGAGGAGGAAAACCGTGTCCAGGGCTTACCTGCCACCAGCAGGGTCTGGCAAGGCCTCACCCCTTTATTGGGAGTGTGCCTCGGGTGACGGGGGCTTTGGCTCTGAGAATGGCAGGGTTTCAGCCTGAGGACGTTGGAAAGGCACCCATTCCCTAGGGCCAGTCAATGAAGCCCCCTCTCTCTGCCAGCTCCCTGGGAGCTCATTAGGTGCAGAGGCCGGGAGGGGGTGTGACCGTGCTTGTAAGGGAGGCGGGGTTAGCTGGTGGCGTGGACCAGATTCCACTGGGTCTCCGGCCTGGCACTCCAGATGAGAGGAGAAGGCAGAGGACGCCAGGCAGGAAATACATATTTGCACCTTCGCTTAAACAGACGTGTAGGGTGAGGTTTGGAGAGTACAGTGAAGGGGCAGCTGCGGCAGTGGGAAGGGCAGGCATGAGTCCAGGCAACAGTTGGGGTGTCCTCACTGACCTGTGACAGTGGCAGTGGAGGGAAGCGAAGGGCTCTGTAGCCGGTAGTGCCCTCCTCAGACTCCTGGGGCTCTTGGCTCTCGACCGCCTCTCCCTGCTAATCGCCAGGTCTTTGGTGTGTGGGAGAGGCGTGGGTTGTAGTTCACCAAACTTCTCTTTCCGCCGGTCAGGAGTCTGGACGTGGTTTAGCTGGGGCTCACAAGACCAGTGTCCAGGCGATGGTCAGAGCTGCAGTCTTTGGGGCTCTGCTGGGGACGGGTCTGTTTGCGAGCTCCTGCGGCTGTCGGCAGAATGCAGTTCCTTGAGGCTGTGGGACCGAGAGCTCCCAGCGGCAGCTGGTGAGGGGCTGGGCGGGGCCCTGCTGCCTGGGAAGTCCCTGTGTGACCACCCGCTTTGCCGAGATGGCAGGGGAGAGGGAGAGACCCAGTGGCGCGGGCGCTGAAGCCTCAGGATACGTCATCGTGTGCACGTGTCACATGCGCCCTGCCACGTCCACCGTGTCTGTTCGTTAGAAGCAAGTCACAGGTCCCACCCCCACTCGAGGTGGCAGTGCTGGGAGCCACCGTAAGAGCAAGTGTAGTGGATGGTCACAGGGCCGTCTTGTCACTGGAGCCCCCACTGGAAGGAGCCCAGAGCTCCATGGCAGAACTTGTGCAAACGGATGCGAGGTTTAAGGCATCAATTTTCCATCAGAACTGGAGTTGCGTGTGCAGCATGACAGGCACCTGCCGTCACCCGTGGTGACAACTTCACAGTGCGCTGTGATTGCACACAGCAGTGGAAGAGACCAGCTCCTCCCCAAGTCAGTCTGTCACCCTTGGTGCTGCCGGTGCTGCCGCTGCCCTGGCCCTGCCGGTTCTTCCTGGGCGGCTGCGGCCATTCCCACCCTGGCCTCCCTTCCTCCATCGGGCTGGCCGCCCTCTCCCTTATGGCCAGAGAGCCCTCTCCCTCAGGACAGAGCCTGCGGGGTCTGCCAGGGCATCTGGGAGGAAAGCCGAGCTCCCCTGAGCCCCAGGTCCTCCGTGGTCCTCCCCCGCTGGCTCCTGCAGCCTGTCTCCCGGCACCATCCCTCCCGCGTCTCCAGGTCCCGCTGTCCCAGAGCCCTGGGACGACCTGCTGGCTCCGCCCTGACTCCCGCCTGCACCCTGTGTTCTTGCCCTTCAGCGTCGTTCCGCCCTGTCCTCACACCTGTGTCCCTGTCCACAAGTGACAGGATGGCTTCCTGCAGAGCTGCCTCCTCCGTGGAGGCCTCCCCGGTGTCCTTGGGAACAGCACGGTCTCTTTGCTTGCCACGCAGTGCCCCGCAGACCCCTCGCGGGACTCCATGTGTCGTCTGTCAGTCTGACCCTGTTTCATAACATTTTAATGACATGCACCTCTGGGCTCGTAGAGTCTTGCCCAGTGTTTGTTGAGAGCATGAGCTCCGTGAGCTTTGAATGAATGAAAAGAGTGAATGAATGAATTGACTAAAAGTATTGCAGCGAAGCTGGGTAGAACTGAGAATTGTTAAAAGCAAAATCTATTTAAAACTCCTTTCTGGGAGAAGCACACTCTATTGTATTAATTAACTCAGAAGCTTGCAAATCAGGGAAATGCTAACGATCTTTTTCCAGCTACTGAAGAGAGGAGCTGGCAGAGTCCTGGCTTCATTCATCACTTTCTGCTTCGGGCCGGCTGTGCTGATTTTTCTGATAAAAAAGGAAAAGAAATCCCACCACATTTGGAGTTGCAGGGATTTTCTTCTGGAGTCCAGATTTGTCTTAATTTCTGTTTTGCGGTGCAGGCAGGTAGGGCCCAGTTTAAGATCGGGCCACGTTTTCTCCGGTTTTGGCACCTGCCGTAGTGCCTAGGCCTGGCTCAGTGTACGCGCACTGAAATCCCACACGCACGTAAAGAAAGCTCAGGGCACATCTGTCTTCCCTCACCTTCGGAGCACCTACCGGGCTCCCGTCGGGTGGAGTGAGGCCTCTGGAGTCTGGATGAGACTCAGAGTCGAGGAACTCGGTCTCTCGGGGCTGTGAAGGCGGGTGCAGACAGTGGTGCGGGAGAGCTGGCTGGGGCGCACCCTCCAGGGGGCCCCACACGGTTCTGTGGGGGCCCAGGTGAGATGGAGGGGGTGCCTTTCGGGCTGAGAGCAACTCGGAAGGTTTTAACAGAGGAGACCTCACGGTGCGAGGCGGAAGGGTTTGGGCGGGTCAGAAGACCTGGCTGAGTCTCCTGTTTCTCAGCCGCGTGACTAGGGAGAAGCCACCCGACCTCTTCCTGCCTTGGGTTTGAACCCCGAAGACGTGAAGGTTGCTGTCTCCTGAGAAGCGTGTACGTAACCGCCTAATGACATAACAGTGTCCAAGTGCCCTAGGAGACTAAAGGCACTGACGTCGTCTCGTTGAAGCTGGACCATAGAGGGCGGGTGGCTGTTGTGCCTGACGAATCGGGGACATTATGGCCAGTGGGCCCCAGGGGACAGGACGTGGCCCAGCCGTGGTGTGGTCTGCGTCGGGGGGGCCCCGGTAGAAGGGAGACTGAGAGGAGCTGTTTCAGGGGGACCTGGAAGGACCTCGGCTTTGCTTTATGATGTATTGCAGTTTTGTTCAGCCAATCCATCATCCTGATCGGTTTTCCTAGGCTGTGGGTAAAATTAGCCTGGTTTCCTGAGCTCGTTCCAAATGACGGCACCCCGCTGTGTGCGTGCTGGCTGCGGGCTGACCACCGGCCATCGTCCCGCTGGCCTGCTTTTGCCCCAGCCCCCGACCCCACTGTCTTCTTGCTTGGGTGTTATAACACAGCTGCGCCCCTGGGTCTCCTGGAGACCCTTACCCCGCCCGTGGCTTTGGCGTGACACCTGGAGGAGGCCTAAGTGAAGACCCTGGGTCACACTGGGTGAAACGGCTTGCACGCTGCCTTCAGCCCAGAAGGAGCAGACGGGGCTGGCGTGTGGGCGCAGGTGGGGTCCACAGCCTCACTGCAGGACAGGCTGCGGGGGCCACGGCCGGAGAGTTCTCAGGCCAGCCTGCCAGGTGGCCCCAGCACGTCCCATCTCTCTGTGGCTAACCCCCCCGCCCCGTGTTCCTGTGCCCTGGCTCCGCCCACGACAGGGCAGCCTGCAGCCCTGCGGGCTTCCGGGAGGGGGCCTCCTCTCGGCCCAGCCTCTGTTCTGTAGCTGCTCTTGCTCCTGCTGCCTGGGCCAGTGGCACCTGAGCGCACAGTGACAGACATGCTTCTGGTGGCCTTGCCCATGCATAGAAGACAGTTCCCCACGAAGGGGGCTGTAGTGGGCTGGCCAGAGACCTCAGACAGTGTCCCTGAAGGTACTGAGGTGATCCAGTCCTTTGCTGACACCCTGGAGCCCCAGGTTCCCTTTGCAGCGAGGGACATTCACTCACCCAGCAGCGTTGGGCGTCAGTGCCGGTCACGGGCTGTGTTCGGGGCAGGGGTGCGCCATTCTGGTGGGGACTGACGCTTCCCGCACCGAGGCGTTGTTTGGCTGCACTCCGGTGAGTGGACTTCCTGTCCAGGGCCCACCCTGGCTGCCATGCTGTCCTGCGGATGGTGTCAGGGTCCTGCTCCTCAGGGACGGAGGGTGCGCAGGTGCGCAGGCCGCTGCTGTCTGCCCGCTGGGCACGGCGCTCGGTGTGGGCGCCATCCCCTTCGAGCCCTCCCACCAGCCTGCAGCCAGCATGTCGCAGGCAGCCACCTGTCCAGGTGGGTCAGTAGGGATCTCGGGCTGCAGGGACCCTGGTCTGCCATGCCTCTCCGCTGCCTGGTGGCAAGGGGACGCCTCCGTCCTGCTCACGTGGGCCCCACGTGTGACCACGTGCTCTGGTGGCGTGTGGGTGCTGGGGAGGTCTGGAGCCCCGTCTGCGCGTTCCCCCCGCCGCTGCCCTGCCTCCGGGCAAGCCGTGGCACTCCTCCCTTCCCGCCCACCACGCGCGCATGCGGACCTGCCCCCGCTGCTGCCGGAGGGCGTGCCCCAGACCCGAGTGCAGCCTGGCTGCTCCCACCCACGGTCGCAGCAGGCGTGTGTTGTCTTTGAAAAGCAGTGGCATCTTGAATCAGTTTTAGTGCTTGAGAGAGGTATGTGACTCAGTGTGACGGCCCCTAAAATCTGTAAATTATAGGCATCAGCATCAATAAAATAATGACAGTGCCAAACAAGTGACTCAGCGTCTCCCTCGGGTCCTGTGTGATCCTCACCTGCTCTCCGAGGGGAAGAAAGGCTGTTTCTGAGTGCTGGGCTGGATTGTCCTGAAATTTCCTCAAGGGGACAGCATGTCACCTGTAGAAATAGGCTGGCCGGGATGTGATGGCCACACTCCAAGCTGGCCAGGGTCTTTCCCGGCCGGTGTGGGGGCAGACCCGCCCTTCTCCCACGTTGCTGGGGCTGCGGCCGGGGCGTTCTGCAGCGCGGAGGGGACGGGCCTCGCCCCGCCCTACACGCTTTCAGTGTCCCTCAGCCTTCGGAGCCCGAGCCCACCGCTCCGCCACTGCTGCCCCACCACTGCTCCTCCACCCAGAGCGGCTTGGGGTCCCCGAACTCGCTGTGTTTGGTCACACTTCTTGGCTCAGCTTGGAACCGCCTCCTTCCCTCGTGTATCTGTGGGCAGCTTCTGCTTCTCCCTCAGGCCCTGCCCCCCGCTGCCCCCAGAGTAATCATCACGTCTCCAGTCTTACGAGCACCCAGGCTGTGCCAGGCGGTGGCGGTGGCGTGTTCGGGGGCTCCTCCCAGGGTGGGTCTGAGGGGCTGGGCCTGGGGCAGCACCCGTGTCACCGAGTTCGTTAGTCCCCATTTCTGCGTGGTCAGCAGTGCCCCCTCCCCTGGCCCTCGGCTTTGTGTTCTTCCCTCCTGTTCCAGAAGCTCTTCCACATCCGCTGAGTCTCTGGGCAACGTGGGGGCCAGGGTGTTCCAGTCCTCTTCCTCGGCCCTTCCGTCACGCGCCACTTGCTTGTCTCCTAATCACGGGCACTTCACCTCCTTCCTCCTCCCTCGTCTCCTCTCCAATGTCTCCTCTCGAATGACGCAGGGCCTGCAAGCAGTTAGGAAATGGGTGCAGCGGTGACGGATGGGCTGCCCTGCTGGCGTCCTGTGCTGGAATTACAGTGTGCCGCGGAGGGAGGGGACGCCTGCGGTGACCTCCTCTTCTTCATCCAGCTCCACCCAGATCCCCGTCGCCGAGAGCAGCCCGGTTAATGCCTTGTCGTGGGGACTTCTACTCTAGGTCACAGGCCCCAAAGCACCGCATGTCTCAGCAGTGTCGGCTGCCGCTGTTGGGAATGTCTTTCTGGATGGGGTGTTCTGCTGCTGTGTGTTTGTGCGTCTGTATCAGCGTGCCAGGCCCATTGTGGACCGGTGCTTGCTCCGAGCTGGAGGGGCGTGTCTTTCCTGGGAAGGTGCTAGGCTGGCCGCTGGGGCTGGGGCAGGACTCAGCACGGCCCTGCTGTGAAGGAGAGTGCTCTTCGTGGGGCCCAGACCTGCTCGGAGGCAAGCTGATAAAGGGGCCGCTGGGCACTCCGACGGACGCTGTGACTTCTGACTGTGGAGGGCGTGGATTTTGCCTGCTCAGACTTGTGGCCGGCTCTGGTGTGGGGCGTGCAGAAGGCCTTTTGAGTTGAAGCCTGTTCAAACATAGAAATCAGTCAGACAGTGAAGACAGCACCCGAGTTACCAATCAAATTGGCCAGAGAGACTTTGGCTCGCTTCACTAGCCGCATGGACTTGCGAAGACTCCAAGTTGAACTTTCCCCTACAGCAGAGAAAAAGCACACGCTTCCTGCGTCCAGAGGAAGCAGTGGAGGGTCCATGCAGAGCAGGCGGAGCAGGGCCTCCCCACCCACTGCTCAGAACTCCCGGGAGCAGCGACTGAGGGTCCCAGCTGCCGGCCCGCCTCCCACGGAGCTGCCTCCCGTGAAGCCCCAGGGCCCGAAAGGGGTTGCCTCTGCCCCACCCTCGGGACAGGTAACTCCCCACTGTTTCTGCAGTGTTAGGACCAGTCGCCTGACTCCCTGAGTGGAGCAGCCACGGACATCAGCTTGAACTCTGTGCAGGTGCCTTCGGGGAGCACGCCCGCCTGCCCCAGCCGAAGGGGGCCCTGGAGAGAGCTGCCCAGTGCCGCACCTTGGCTCCTGCTGGGCACGCCAGCACCCCACCGTCACAGCCTGGTCATTCTCGGAGGCGCACCGTCTGGGCCTCCCGCCTGCTGATAGGGCCCCATCTGCCTGCGCGGGATGAGGGAGGGTGGCCCGCTCGCCCGAAACGGGGCACTGCCTGGCATGGAGCTGTGTGTCCCATTGTTCCTGAGACTGCGTTCCTTCCGGGCAAGGGCTGCCCGCCGCCTGCCATGCTGCCCCACAGCTTGCAGCTTGGTGCTGGGCACGCAGGGCATGCGGTCCTGTTCTCCCCTCTGCACCCCGCAGTCGGATGGGACTTCCCCAACCCCTAACGCATCCCATAGACAGTGTGCGGATGCTCAGTAAGTGCTGAATGGATGAATGGCTGCTAATAATAAGTGAATGACTAAAAGCTTTGTGGGTGGATATTTTAACATCATTAAATGTCGACAGAAGAGGCTCTTGAACGAGGAGACTGTGTCCTGAAACCAGCACAACACAGTGGGGAGAATGGGCTGGCCACCTGCTGGCCACAGGGCTGTGGGCCTTGGGCGCGCGCCTGTGAGCGGGGCTTGCCGACAGGCTGCGGCCAGGGTGCAGCGATGCATCGGAAGTGGGAGCCAAGTACACGCAGCAGCGGTGACCACCACCCAGAATGCTCCCTGCGGTCCGTCACTCCTTCCGGGCAAGGCCAGGCGAAGCGCCGAGGGTACGTGTCAGCTTACAGCTGCCTCTCTGTTCGTGGAAGTGCCAAGTGGGTGAAGGGGAAGGGCCACCCCATGTGTTCCTTCCCAGAGAAGCCGTGAGTATTTTACGGAACACGCCAGTGAGCCCGACCGTGGCCCTCAGCCTCCTGCCGGAACCTTCTTATTAAAATGTCCCCTTTGATGGAGTGGCTGGCGGGCGCAGGAGAGCAAGCCTCTTCTCAGAACCACTTTAGGGTCCTAAATATTTTAAGGAGTTTTATCTGCTCCTGTGCCTGTGAATTAACCTACACAGCGGCCCCTCTCGGACACAGGGCCTTGCCTTGGCGCCTGGCAGGGAATCCCAGGCATGGCTGCCAGTCGCCATCCTGCCTTTTCTCTTTCGAGGTCAGGGTCTGCCTTCTCCTTGCCCTCGAGTCAGAGACCCCATGGCCTCATTGCAGTCCCCCGCAGGCACGGCCGCATGGAGTCTGGTGTGCAGCTCAGGTCAAGGCTGTGCAGAGCTGTGTCTCACTCTCCGTGTGCCCCAGCGGCTGCCCCAGGGGCGCCTTGAGGCCCCTGAGTGCCGGAGGCAGCATGGGCATGTAGCGGGGGGCTTGGTGCCTGTGGAGCATAGCTGGGTGGGCGGGAGGGAGTGGGGCCTGACTCGCGGGAGGAGGTGGCCTGGATCTTGCTCTGTAGGGGTTGCTGGTCTCTGAGGCTCACTTGTGTGGGGGCTGGGGGCTGTCCCGCTTGGATCGAGTTGCCCGTAGGCAGCCTGATGCCAACCGGAAGAGCCAGGGCTCCCGGGGGCTGTCCCCCAGGGCCCTGCAGGAAGCAGGCAGGGCTCTCCAGTGACTCCCAAGTCTCCTGGGGAGAGCTGACTAAAGCCGGGAGGCATTACCCCCACCCCCGGGGAGGGGAAGTTAGGGGGCCTGTGTGGGTGTGGCCAAGCACTGCCTGGGGGTCTTCCCGCAGGTGGCGGGAGCCTGCTCCTGGGGTCTCGGGCCTTACCTCTCTGCTGCTCCCTCGCCACCTGGGGCTCCAGGCTGTGCAGGACGGGGCGGAGGTCGGCGGGGCTCCGCGGAACTGGTCTCACGGGAGTCGGGCCGTCTCCAGTCCTCGGGCGCCTTCCTCAGCGTTGGTGAGAGCACGACACGGGGGAGGGCGTTCCCCACCTGCTTGGGGGCCCTCGGTGGGAGAGGCCACTGGCTGGCCAGGGGGGATATGGGTTATTTGAGGTCCTCAGGAGCTGCCTTGCTTCCTGCAGGTTTGTGACAGGGGTTGGCCGCCCACCGGGACTCTCCGTGGCCTCCCACGGTAGCCGCCACCCTCCAGGCTTGCAGGCAGCACAGTCCCTGTGCGGTCCCCCTTCTTGCTCCCCTCTCGCCCTCCACCCCGGAGCACATTGCGCCTGGGCCCCTCGGCTGGTGGGCGCAGGCCTGGAACTCCCCTCCAGGCAGCCGTGGGGAGGGCCAACGTGTTGCGTCGGGCCAAGGAGGCCGATCGCTCCTGAGGGTTGGCCGAGGGGCGGCCACATGCCTGATGAGAGGCCCCCTTCCTTTTTGGGGGGCGAGTGCTGGCTGTGCATGTACTAAGTGCCATCTGGTTAGCTAGTGCCCGCGTGGCCTTGTGCCCCGTGGTCCTGGAGGGCCTTTTCCTCCTCCTCCGCCTTGTCAGAGCCGCCTGGGTCGCTCGGCCATCCCCTGAAGGCTCTGTGCGGGCCCTTCCCTGGGAGGGCCTCTCTGCAGCCTCACCTGCCCCGGCTTGTGCTGCGCCGCTCCCCCCACGTAGCGGGTTTCAGACTTGAGAAGGAAAAGCACAGTGTTTTGGGAAGCCATTCATCACCTCAGTGTTGGTGTTTGGAAACTCCATTTCCGTTGTGCTTCTTCCAGTAAAGCAAAAGGATTCCTTGAAATAAAGACAGAAGCCCCTGCTCTGTGGTTAGTGTTTCAGCCTTATTCTTAGCCGTGGGCTCTGGTTCAGTGAGACCACCCCAGAGCCCAGCTGCAGGGTGACCACATGCAGGGCTGCTCTGCTTGAAGCAAAAGATGAAGTCCGTGGGTGTTGGCGGAGGGTCTGCTCTGCGCCTGGTGCTGTCCTAGGCCCTGGGGACACCACAGGGGACGAGAGAGACAGAGACACTGCAGGAAGGCGTGGCTCTGATGGACTCAGGAGGTGTGCGGGGCGGCGTGGGGCTTCAGGAGGGAGGCTGTTCCGAGCAAGGGGTGTGTGCGCAGGCCTCAGGGGCTTTCCCTCTCAGGGCACGGAAACTGCTGTGAGTTCAGTGGGCATGGAAGCTTGGTGCCGGCAGTCAATTTTTTAGGGACAAGAATCCACGGTAGCTCCAGAAAATGGGGGGAGCTCTGCCCCCCTTGTGAGGGAGGCTGCCCGGGACCCAGGGTGAGGACAGGGCTGGGCACCGAGAGCTGAGTGCTCCAGGCTGGGATGTGTGCCGGCGGCTCCCGTCTGGCGTTGCAGGCGACCGAGCAGCCCACCTGATGATTGCGCAGTCGGTTTCCCGCCTCCTCAGTCTCCTTACGAGGAAGTGGGGGACTGGGCTGGATAAACTGCGGACCCTTCCCTTTCCCAGTTCAGCTCGCACATACCGAGTGAGCGATCAAGTTCAGGTTCTACCCGGAGTGGGTCTCACAGGGCCAGCACGTGACATGCACCCAGAAATACGCTTCCTTCTCTCTAACCCGGGAGGCTGAGGGCCTTGTGCCCGCCCTGCCTGGCCCTGACTGCAGACCGGGCGCAGCCCTCAGGTGTGTCTGGGCCCCACGCCGCTCTGCCCTGCACACGGCTCTGCCTTGCAACACGTCCCCGCCTTGCACACGTCCCCGCCCGGCGCCTTTGTGCCCCCTGCTGCACTGCGAGTACAGTGGAGGGACTTCTGGACTGACAAGGGGCAGACCTCTGTCCTGGAGCCATGGGGGCCTGACAGCTGCGGGGGGGCCGCTGGGGAGAGCAACTCTGGGCCAGAGCGGGTTCCAGCCCCACTCTGTCTGTGACTGCGCAGCAGGCGGATGACAGAGCAGAGTCCTTTGAAGCCCCTTCCCCACTGCTGACTTTGTGGCGTCTTTCATCTGTGCTCTTCCCTGGGTCTTGGCAGTTAATTATCTGCTGAGACTCACTCTCCTGGCTTTCTGGCGAGGTTCCCGCCACCCTGCCAGGAGAACCCGCCCCGGTAGTCCTAGTTTGACACCCAAACAGTAGAGGTGGCGGAACAGCTCCCCAGGTGCAGGTGATCCCAGAGGGGTCCTTCCTGTGAGCAGACCCAGTGAGAAGCTTTGGGGGGCCTGCCAGGGGCCCCCAAAGCCTGCCTGCCTCTCCAGAGCATGGCTCTGTGACACCCGCCCAGGTGGTCGGCCTTGGCCCAGCCCGAGCCCGTCTTGTGTCCTGCGGCCTTCGTGCAGTGTTTGGCTTGGGTTGGGCCCCAGTGTCACAGAGCAGCAGGGCCATCATGAACGATAGGTGTCGACAAGCACACAGACCTCACACAGGGTGCGGGCAGGGGACAGGTGAGGGCGAGCCTGTGGCTGAGCGCTGAGGGCCGAGGGCCCGGGCCTGGCCTGGACGGGCTTCATTTGAAATAATTTTGTTAGATTGTGTTGTGGCAGCTGTCATATCAGCGTGCATTAAAGAAAACATCACATTTGGGGAATTTTTGAGCAGCCATTTTAATATTGAAAATGGAAGAAAATACGCCACATTTTCAGCATATTATACTTTATTATTTCAAGGAAGGTAAAAATGCAAAGAAAGATGCGCACAGTGTGTGGAGAAGGCGCTATGACTGATGGAACGCGTCCCGGCGGTCTGTGCAGTTTCCCGCTGCAGGTTTCTCTGTGGAGGTGTCCTGGGTCACGGAGACCAGCGGGAGTTGACAGCGATCGGATCGAGCCGTTGGCTGAGAAGAGTCAATGTCGTGGAAGAGCCGACACACTCAGGATATCTGTCAACACTGTTGTTTGTGAAAACGAAAAAAGTGTCTTTTATCTTATGGAAGCAACCACATGGACTTTTTGGCCAACCGGATCTTTGATCAGGATGTTAAAGACAGAAGTTGAAATTTATTATTTTTAGTGGAGTCCGGTGGGTTTCAGACCTTTTGAAAAAAATGCACAGCAGCATTATTTCTGCAGACGTCACGCAGAGGAACCTGAGGTGCGAAACGGTCACAGTGGGTGCAGCCCTGGGGGGGTGCCTGGGAGGACCCCCAGTCACGGGGTCGGCAGCACTGGAATGCAGGGCCGTCCCCTTGGAGTCCCGGGCTGCGCGGTGGGCAGAGGTGTGTGGAGGGAACCACGGCGCCCCCTCTGTGCGTGTGCGCCATTCAGATACAGAGCGAGTGGTGCGAAGGGGTAGAGAGCACAGCCCTCGGGGCCAGCTGTCCCCTCGGTCACGTGACCGAACCTGTACCAGACAAGAACAGTGGTGTGCCTACCTCAGGGCTTACTGTGAGACTTGGAAAGGAAAGGACGATGGCCCCGAAGAGCCTGGCGCTCTGCCTGGCTCCTCGTCCTGCTCGGCCAGCGCCCCCAGGCAGGGAGGACGTCTTTGTCCCTAATGTGTCAGCCCAGACCCAGGGCTCTCAGGTGGAAGTGTGGTCTTTCTGAGAACCAGCTTCCTGGGTGCTGCTCACTCCGGGGGCCTTCCTCCGTCCTCGTCCCGCCCGCCCATCAGAGGGCCACACCAGAAGGCAGAATCAGCCCTGGTGACGTGCTGTGTCTGGTTCTCGGGTTGCCTCCCGGGAGGTGGGCCGGGCTGACACGGGGGCCGCGGGCGCCCTGCCGGGTGCCTGGGTGCGGCCCTGAAAGCCCTCCCGCGGGCTCCTAAGCCGAAGTGCAGTGTGCTCGGCATGCGGCCCCCGAGTGACTGGTACGGGGGTCAGACGCTGCCGGGTTCCCGTCAGAGCAAGGCTGCGGTCGAAACTGAGGGTACATGTAATAACTTTATTGCCTTCTCCATCTGGGGTTTTTTAGCGGACAATTTCACATTTATAGAGATTTATTTTCATTATAACAGTATAGCGTGTTTACTATAGAAAAATGCTAAAAATAAAGAAGTGTGGGAAGGAGACAGAATGAACCGTGGCTCCCTGCCCAGCCCCCAGAGGTGGTGTGTTGTTACTCTCCCTTCTGAGCAGCCTGGCGGTGATGGCAGCGCCGCGCACGGAGCGCCCGCCCCGGAGGAGGCGTAACCCACACGCTCTGGCGGCCGGTGCTTGGGTGGTGTTCGCTCTTGTTTGCAGGCGCAGGGCCCGCGGACCAGGCTGCTGAGAGGCGTGACCGAGGCCGCGTGGCCAGTGAGTGGCAGGCAGCCCGACTCTCAGACGCACCCGCTCAGCAGGGCGGACCCCGGTTTCTGCTCCTGGCCTCTTCACTCGGCGTTGGTGCGAAGGCCTCTCCCATTCTGGCCACGTTATCGTCCACGTCGTTTTAATGCTGTGTGACTTTCCATTGTGTGATGTTACCAGAATATTCTAGGCGTTTTTTTCCGAACGCTGCATTCCAGATTGCAGTTCTCAGCACAGACTCGCAGACGGAGAATCACGTTGTGAGAGGCGGGAACACGGTTGAGTCCCTCGTTGTCTGCTGTCGAGCGGCCTTCTGGACGAGCGGTCCCAGCTGAGCCTCTGCTGCGGAGTGAGAGGACGTGCGTCTCGCCCCACAGTCTACAGCCGTGGACTTTGCATTGTTCCATCTCCGACGGACGTGAACTTGCCTGGACTGTGTGTGATTTTCACCGGTGTGCACACAATCGCCAACTAAATAAGAATTTCTTTGTTTAACAAAAGGAGAAAAGAATACATTGAACAACCTTTTGCAAAAGCTTTATTTCTAGTAGAATAATCAGTTTGAATGGCAGGCTGGAAAAATGGGAAGCTAATGACAGTTTGTCCGGGCCTGGGCGACTCATAGTGTTCGCAGATTCCGCCTGAATTCCGCTCGTCCTCCTGAACTCCTTGCTCCTGCCTTTTGTGTCTCTGCCACCTGTTAATGTTAATGAGGTTGTTAAAATGCATTAGAATATCAGGACGCAGGGACACTTGCCTCTCCCCTTGCCTGTCTCCCTCGTCCCCGCCGCCACAGCCGGCACGGGCGGCGGCTTCTGCTGAAGAGAGCTCCGAGGCCCTGGCTCACTCTGAATGCTTTTCCTCCTGGAAGATGCTTCACTGTCCAGTGTGAGGTTTTCAGAGTCTGTCTTCCTTTACACTCTTAGAGGAGGACTGGCCTGGGCCCGCCCTGTCCTGAAAACATGTGGCTTCTGGGGGCTGCTGGGTCTGTGACAGGGACCTGTGGCTTTCCCATGGGCAGGGGAGGGACTCAATGTCGGATAAGGGAGCTGCGAGTCACAGAACGTGAGCACTGCTGCTTTCTGCTGATGACACCCTTCCCTTGTGAAGCCTCTCACTTTCACTCTGCCCCGGGCGTGTTTCGAGGATGTGCTCCGGGCTGGGCCCGAGTGGTCAGAGGTGGACGAGGGGGTGCCCGTGGCCCCAGGGGAGGCGGAGCTGTTACCACACATGGCGGCGGATTCCTGGGGGCTGCTCTGTGGTCCCTCAAGGGCTCCTGCCCTAGGCCCAGCCTCTGTCCACTCTGCGGATGGTGGTTGGGGGCAGCTGTGTCTGGTCCCATCTGGTCCTTTTTCATCACTTTAGGACTTTTTGCGGACCACTTCACGTTTATAGAGATTTACTTTCATTACAATAGAATAGTGAACACATGTGTGACCATCTTTCCTGAACTCAAAAAGAAAAGTGTGTGTGGGGAGACCTCACAGAGGGGTGGTCTCAGGTTCGTCAGCGTCCTTCAGAGGGTCACGTGCCTTTTTGTGGCCACTGACTTCACTCCTCACCTGGACCGTGATGGGGTGAACACTGAGAATAGAGAAGAGGCCTTGGGAGCCGGACTCTCGCGGTGAGGGGGCCGATGGCCTGAGACGTAGAGGCGGGTGGGCAGGGGAGGGGCCGGCAGAAGCAGCGGCAGGTGGCCTGTGTTGTGGGGGCGGCCAGCCGGTCTGCCAGTCGCCGCGGCAGTTGGGCACAGATGGCAAGGACGGTTCGGTCCTGGTAACCTTGCTGGGTGCGGGCGGTTACCTTCTGAGTCACTCCCAGTCCTACCTCCAGAGCCAGCAGGCTGCCTTCCTGGAGGAAGGGGCTTTCCTGGCTAGCGGCCAAGAAGAGTTTAGGATTTGTGACCACGGACACGGCAGGTCTGTCACAACATGTCTCTCACAGCGTGGACGGGAGGACCCCCAGAGGTCATGGTGGTGGAGCACCTTGAACTCCAGAGTGCTGCACAGAACTGCTCTTGTTTGGTGCTGCGGCGGGGCGCTCAGAGCTCGTGGAGCTTGGGCTGCAGCGCTGGAAGTCACGTAGCCGGCTTTGTGGGCTTCTGCTGCCTTAGCGCCTCGGGAGTGCAGGCGGGAGGGAAGTGTCCCAGCTGGTTTTGAATGTGCCGGTGTGGGGCAGACCCCGGGGCCTGCGTGTGACCCTGATGCTCACCCTCAGGGGCCTCGTTTCTGATGCTTTGTGTGCTCGACGTGTGTGGGGCACGTCTCCCCTCCCCTGGCTGGGCGGCCTGGGCGGCCTGGGCTTTTTATGGGCTGGACTGACCCTGACGGGCGGGGACATCGTAAAGCAGCACTTCGAGGTGCAGCAGCTCTGACCGATGAAAGCGATACCTTTCAGTTGTCCTCAGTGAGTCCTCAGTGACCACAGAACACACCTTGCCATTTGTCTGGGGCTTTGGTCGGCTCGCCTGGTCGGCGCTCTGTGGTCCTCGGCACATGTCCCTGACACCTGGTGTTAGGGGGTTTGTGTTAGTTCGAGGTGTCGGTGCTGCTGTCACCTGGGGTTCGTCTTCACTTTTAATGGTCTTCTTTATGGGAAGCTGTCACTTTGGTGAACCTATTTTGACAATATTTTCCCTTTATCCACAGTTCTTTCTAGTTCCTGAGACCTTTTTCTACCCCGATGGTTGGAAAATATTTCCCGATGGCTTCTTCCCCAAACCCCACAGTTTTACCGTTACTCTTGGCCCTAGGATCTGTCCTGAATGATGTTTTCACTTTGCTGCCCTTTTCAGTCGTGATTAGAGTCTGACTCCACACCGAGCAGCTGCACCAGCCCAGGACAGTGGCCCCACTGGTCTGAGCCCTGGTCTCCTCATCGGTCCCCTCAGAGGGAAAACACCGCCTCCCCTCGGGATGGCTGCCCTGGGTGACGTGCTGGTGGGGAGGTGGCCCTGGAGAAGCTTAGGGTGCTGGCCTGGGAGGCGCCTGGCCCGGGCTCAGGGGCTGCTCTGGGTCACCGACTTGTCCATAGTTCTCTCGTGTGTCTGTCACCAAGGCCAGCCTTCATGTCCCCCTGAGTCATCAGACAGCCTGGCATGTCGGGCAAGAAACCCCGAGGGGCCAGACACACATGGCAGCTTGAAGACACTTGTCGGCGTGTCTCCAGCCCCGCTCGATAGGCGTGCTTGCCCTGCAGACGGCCTTGACCCACGGCTCTGCGACTCCACAGACAGTCTGTCTGCGCTGGGTCTGCGGCCACGCTGGAGTGAGATGCCGGGGGGTGGTCGGTTTTCCTGGGCCAGCTGTGGGTGTGCCTTGAGAAGCCGTGGCCCTGTTCTGATACCACGACAAGTTTCAATGTAAGACCCCACTGTCCCCCGCCTCCAGGAGCCCCTTGTCTAATTATGCAGCAGGGCCAGCTGTCTGGCGTGAGTCCTGGCGCCTTCCTTGTTGGGACAACTGAGTAGGTGTGGATCATCCAAAGACAAGTTTGCGTCTCTGTGCCCCGCCGTATGTCTGTGCGCGTGCGTTTTGTCTGCGTGCATTTATGGAGGCGTGTGTTTTTTTACACTGAGCCCAGCCTGAGCAAAGGTGTGTGGAACCTGGTGCATGAACAGTTGCTGCCACCTGTCCAGGCGGGCGCAGCCTCTTCGGAAGGCCGCACGTGCGCGCTCCTGCCTCTGTCTCAAATCAGTTCAAAGCGGGAGAAGAAGCTGTGCGCGACGATGTCCTTCCGCGCTTTTTTGTATAGTGAGTATGAGGGCAGCTTCAGTGCCCGTCAGCAGGGCGTGTTGGGTGGCCCGTGGCCCGTCTAGGCGATGATCTGAGATGTGCTGTTAGAAGGCGCGCACGCAGGTAATCGGAGTTCACGGAGTTATGTCCACTCGTCAGTCGTGTGCGTGTGGACACAGCACAGAGGCGTGCGGTGTCTGGCTCGCCCATGTCCACCGAGCAGCCCGACCCCGGCCGGTGTAGGTGGGTGACATCATCTTGACTCTTTGGGAGACTGGACCCAGGCCCTGAGTGGTTCACGGCCCGGGGCCTGTGGGTGCCGGGGTCCAACTCTGACTCTGCACCAGCGCTGCACAGGGCGGTGGGGCGGAGAGCAGCGGCCTGAGCACCGTGCGTGAGGCCTGCGATGCCGGCGCTCCGCAGAAGTGCCCGGCACCGGGACTTCGGGAAGGGAGGCGGCTGCTGCTCCTTCAGGGGCCTCGCGGTGTCCAGAGAGCTGGGCTTGGGCTGGAAGCCTGTTCCGTGCGTGCTGGGCCTGGACGCTGCATGGCCAGCCGGCTGGTGCCTCTCAGAAAGTAATTTTTTCAACATTATTGTAAAATCTTGTTTTTCCCTTCATGTGTTTTATCCTCAAGATATTGTGTGTGCAAGGGAAACTCAAGGGTGAATTACTTAATATAGCAACACAGATTAAATAATGACATTCACATTGACAGGAGAAAGGCCCATGCATAATTCAGGTGGTTAATAACGCGCTGATTTAATTTATTAGGCAGAGCCGCGCTGCCGTGCCAAACGAAGCGTCGAGAGGAAGGGGTGAACACGTGTCCTGAGCAGTGCTGTTTGCGGTAAACTCATTAGGCCTGATTGCTGCCTGCAAGATACACACGGACTAATTAGGCTGTTTTGATTTAGAATCTCATAATACAGGTGACCACCCACTCTCGTTTTATCTGTCGGCCTGACTTCATTAGGAGGTCGGCTGAGTTTGATTGTTCTTTTGGGTGAGGAACATTGATGATGGATCTGTTTCTGACAGTGAAAGTTATGTAATTCACGATGGTATAAAATCCCCCAGCAAAAGTCTCCTCCAAACGTAAAGGTTCCTGTCACTTGGGCACCTGCTTGAGAGCCGTCGCCTTAATGTGCAGTGACTGCAGTGTCCCTTGCAGTCCCGCCGGGGGCGGAGTGGTCTCCTCCTGGTCAAACTTGGTGCCTGTGGCCTCGGGGCCGCCCGCCTCCAGCTTTGCCTGCAAAGCCGCCTGTCCTCTCTCCGTCCCCTGTGGAGCCTCCGTTTCTGGTGGTAATTTTCTCAAGGAGAACTTCCATTTTACCTGCTTTCCAGAGCCCATGGGTCTTGCCAGCCCACGCCAGTTCCGTTCAGCTCGCTGCCCTTCCCCACATACACGCACGGCACCACCCCCTCTGTCAGGCTCCCCCCGCTGAGATGGCCCTGTCTGCAGCCTGCTGCCCCTGGGCCCCAGCCCCTCCCAGCGCTGGAAGTGGTCCTGCACATGCCCACTCCACCCGTCAGCCTGTCTCTCTGCTGCTGGTCAGCGCTGCCCTTCTTCGGCAGCGTCGGCCTTGCGGCTGCACTGGGTGTAAGAGTGCATCCTGAGGGCGGGCTCGAGTCCTGGCCCCCCTGGGGAAGGGCGTCCCCGGTGGTCTCCGCTGCCGTGTGCTCCCTGGTGGGGGTGGTGGGTTGGGGGGCCAGGTGCTCCCGCTGAGCTTTCAGGAGGGTGTGTGCGAGGGGCAGGTGCCGGGGTGGGGAGTGGGGAGCGGCAGGCTCCCCAGTGCTCGCCCGCTCCACTCTCATTGCCCTTGAGACCAGGACGCTGGGCTGCGGCTGACGGAGCGCCTCCCGGGCCAGCGTCTCCCCCCACACCCCGTCAACGCTATCTCCGGGGGGCTGCCTGCATCAGAAGACCCCGCGGCGAGTGTTTTGATTCTACACAGGCTTTCTCAGACGTGAAAGGGGGCCACGGGTGCCGTGGCAGAGCAGGTCACGGTGGCGTACATAGCACGGCCGCCCAGACGTGTGGGCCATAGACACCAAACTCGCACGTCTGGCGGAGCGCTCCCTGCTGTCGGCGGAGCTTCGCCCACTCACGGAGACTGTGCTCAGTGCAAGGGGAGGAGGATGGCCGGGTGGAGACAGCGGGCTCCTTCCTTCCTGTTGTCGAGAAGAGGGGCCACCGCTCGCCTCCCAGCAGCCAACTCACCTCCAGGGACCCTCGGGCCGGTCTGGTCCTTCGCAGGGCCGACGTTCCCTGTTCCCTGAGCCAGAGTCTGTAGTTCAGACATTGGCTGGTGTTTGCAAAACTCTGGGTCAGGCGCCTGCTGCTTCTCTTCCCTGCACAGCCCCCGCCGTCCTGTTCTCCTGCCGGCGTTGAGGCCCCGGGGACGTGCAGGGCAGGCGTGCTCTTCCCCCCGTGCGGAGACGACGAGCCTGTGCCGGCCACGGGGGGCTCAGTCAGACCCTGTTCTCGGTCGTGCAGGGGCTCGTGGCAAATACAGGCTCTGCCGCCAGGAGACCGTCGTCCGCTGCTTGTTTGCCAGGCGCTTTCCAGTTCGTGGAGCTAAAGCGCCTGTCCCTCCTGTGTGTTCTGCCCTTTGTCACTCTAGGAGCTGAAACCTCCAGCCCGCCTCACACAGAGTCCTAGGTGGCCCTTCCCCGAGTCCGAACCACCGCCGCTGACTCGCGCAGGCTCTGTGAGGACTCACTGGGCGGACGCGAGAGGCGAGTGCAGCGGCAGAGGCCACGTGTGCCACGTGCGCAGTCAGAACTGGAGTGTGTTCGGTGGCCTGGCTGCTCTCCGTCAGAGCAGGGGTGCGGGGCCCGATGAGGAGGCGCCTTGAAGGACCCTCGTTCCTTCCTCACGTGTCCCTTGGGCACCACTGTGCGCCAAGCACCAGTGTGCGGCCTTGGGGATGGGGCAGGGGACAGGTGAGGACTGTGCCCCCAGGGCGCATCTCTCAGGTCGAGGGCCAGGCCCCGAGGCCCTCTCTTCTCAGCCCTCCTGCTCGCTCATCCAGGCTGGCAGTCTGTCTGCTGCTCTGCGTCTGTCTGTGCGCTCCGAGCACGTGCCTGGTGCTTCCTCCTCTCCGCCTGCCTGACGCCGCCCTGCCCTGAGCAGCCAGCCCGGCCCCCTGTCTGCCGGGCCAGCGTCACGGCCTGTCAGGGCTGGGCTCCCTGCCCGGCCCCGAGGCCGCCCTCGGTCGGAGCCCCCACAGCTCACCCTCGCCCGCCTGAGTTCTGTTCACCTCTCTGTCCCCTCTCACCTGCGGGCCCCGAGGGCAGAGACTGGCCTCTCCACGGACGAAGCCCCGACTGCTCGGATGGTGCCTGGGCACCTCAGGGCCACACAGCAGCCTGGGGTGGGGACGGCAGGCTTCCCCTGGGCAGTTGGCCTGTTCTCAGGAGCTAGGGGACGGCCCCATCTGCCCCCGGCACTGAAGGGCTGCCTCGCTGTTTCTGAGACCCCGCTCAGCTCCTTGGTGTCTGCAGGCCTCTGCGGCTGGCTTCATGTCCGGTGTGAGTCATTCGGGGGTGGTAAACGCCCGGGCCCGCCAGACCGACTGCCCCGGCGTCTCAGCCCGGGTGCGGGCGGGTGTCTGTGTGCTCTCCGCAGGCCATCGCAGGTGACTGAGCAGCGCTGGCCTGCAGCATGGACCCTGCTGCCTCTCAGGTCCTGTCTCGAGCTGGCCGAGCCATGGACGCACCTGGAGGCTCAGGGATGACCGCTCCTGGGTGGGGGTGGGGTGGGAAGGGAAGGGAGAGTGGCCCCCAGGGCCTGGCCTGCCTCTCTGGTGCCACGGGTGCGTCAGGGTTTCCGAGAGCTTATCCGGGAAGAGGCCCACTTCAGCCACAGCGGAGTAATTGGTGACGCACTTGTCCTGCTGTGAGCCACTAGAAAATGGGAAAAATGATTTAAATAACAGTTGTCAGATAATGGGGAGAAAATGAAAACCCAGCACAGCGCTGCGATTGCTCGGAGAGAGACAAACGAGGCGAGGCCCGCGACCGCCTCGGCCTCCCGCCAAGGTCCGCAGGGAGCAGCAGCGCCAGCAGCGTGGTGGCGTCGCCGGGCGGGGGAGGGGAGGCCGAGCTCCGGGGGCTTGGCGGCTGTAATCATACGGGGAAGAAGGGGCTCGCAACGAGCGTGCTCTGGACGCTGCCAGGGGTCACCTAGAGCTCGCTGCCGGGTCCTAAGCCGGTCACCTGGAGGCAGAAACCTGGCAGGACGGCAAGAGCAGCGGGGAGCAGGAGCCACGCACGAAGAGTGGTCAGTGGGTGGAGACCCGCACCGGAGCGACTCCGCCAGTTTTAGAATTGACAAGGGTGGACGGCTGCGGGCAGATCTGTTTTCCCGGGCCTGGGGCCTGTGAATGGACTGCACAGGGGCAGGCCCTTGGTCACCCGGCCGCTGTCTCCCGGCCTCCCCCCTGGGATTCCTGCGTCTTCCATCTGTCACCCCTCGGGGGCTGGCCGGAGCCCACGTGGAAGGACGCGCAGCTCCCTGAACGAGGCATCCTGTGCGGGGCTTGTTGTCCTGTGCAAATGCTGTTCCCGTTGCCAGGAAAAGTCCGTCCCACGCTGTCGACCTCCCCGGCCAGCATTGCTAGTGGCCCACCGCTGCCCACACCCCTCCCCCAGGAGGGCTCTCCCTGCCTGGTTTGTCTTTGTGAGGCTTCTTCTCCCACCCTGTGGGGCGACTGGTGGCTCCAGATTCCGTCTTTCCATCTCCATCCTGGTGCCTGCTGCCCCGGCTGGAGGAGCCTCGTGGGCCCACGAGGGTCCAGGAAGCTCCCACAGAGCAAGCCAGACGGGTGGGCTTACGGAGGGGAGAGCAGCGTTCTGACGCCAAGAGCGTGTGAAGGGCGTCCAAGGGCCGACACATGGACAGAGTCTCCCTTGTAGGTTATGGAGTCCACACCAGGACTCACGGATGTTTAGCGGGAGGGCACGTGGAAGCCAGTTGTCCCAGTGAGACTACCAGGCTGTTCTCACCCCCGCACCTTAACGTTAAAGACTCTGAGAAGTGACTCGGCAAAGGAAATGAGTTTCCTGTCCTCACTGACTGGTTTCAATCTCGGCTCATTCCAGGGGCTGACCCCGGAACCTGCAAAGCCCAGTGGGGGCAGCATCCTAGAGGTCGGCATAGAGTGCGCCCTGTGGGCTCTCGGGTTGGCCCAGAGCTCCCTGTGTGTGATGTGCTCGGAAAAATAAAAGCCGGCACGCAGTGCCGCCCACTGCGTGTGGATGCGGCCGCCTCCATGCTGGCTCTTCCCCGGAGTCAGTCTGGGACTGCCTGCTTCACCGGCCCGTCGCTCTCATCCCGGACGTGGCCCCGCAGCCCTGCCCCAGCCCTGCCGGCTCTCTCAGGGTGTCGTTCTGCGGGGCGGGGTCCAGTCCAGAACCTCGAAGCACATCCGGCCCTTGGGCCCCGGGGCGGAGAGCAGGGATGGGCAGGCCACTGTGGAGTGCGGAGGGCGGGGAGCTGGGCTTCTTGCTCAGACCGGTCTGGGCTGGAGGAGGGGCCGGTGGGCAGTTTCCTCACACGTGGAATGGGGGCTCGGGAGGGTTTCGTGTGAGGATGGAGGTCCTTGCCCACGGCGTAGTGGGCTTTCCATAGAGGCGAAGCCCCTTCTTCCGCAGTTCCCTGGTGGGGGCGTGGACTTTCGGGGGTGCGCCTGCCACCCCGACACATGCGGTCCCCACCAGATGCGCCACTGCTGGGATATTCACGGAGCGTCAGTTCGGCACTTTGCAAGGGTCCCACATTGGTTTTCGCGATCCACGAGGTACTTCCGGGTTTGGACCCAGCTGACCCAGCACACGACTGCCCAGTGGGAAGACCGAAGGCCACCGGCTGCAGACGCAGGTCCCCAGGTGCCTCTCCGACACTCGGCCATTTGGCCCTTTCTGCCCTGCTCTGCAGCCCTGGCCTGGTTCCACGCCCTGGCACAGAGGTAGCCTCTCTGCCCTCGCGCTTACCCGTGGATGGTTTACCTGTGTGACTGTCCTGTGCCGGCTCAGGGACTGTCTGGTGCTGGGGGCCTTGTTGCCAGGGAGTTGAGGGAGGAGCCACTCGCTCTCGGGTGAGTGCAGTGTGGAGAGGCCCCTTCCTCCCGGAGTCGTCCTGAGCGTTCGGGCGGGACCCCCAGGAGGCCCCGCGCAGTGCGGGTCGGGGAGACACGGTGGACATGGCAGGCAACTCTGCGCCCCTGAGCTTGCCCACATCCAGCCTCCGGAGCCCCCGGGTGTGGGGGTGGGAGACAGAGCCGCTCTCACCCTCCTCTCTGATGTGCGCTCGTCTTGCAGGTTGCTGAGCATGTGGGGAGAAGGTGCAATCAGGAGACCTCTGCCTCCTCAGCCACGGAGGCAGAGCCTGGTGGCTGTGCAGGGGGCACGGTCACATTCGTCTTCCTGCTCGATGGCAGGCCTGACGGAAAATGTCGGGGCTCGTGGTGGGTTGTCTCCCCCCAGAAGCGGACCATTCTTTTTGTGAGCCTTCCACGGGGCCCCTGTTGAAAGAGCAGGAGCCCGCCGGCAGCACGAGTGACCTTTACAGAGCCACTGTCTCAGGCAAATCTGCAACGCTGATAGTGAGCGCATTGATTTTCTGTTTGGCTCAGGAAGGGCACAGTGCCTCAAGTCACACGGGGGCCTCACGCTGGCGGGCAAGCTGGGGGCCAGCAGCCCCGTGTCCCCAGTGTTGGCCACAGCCCTGCCCTTAAATGGCAGCGTGGGCTTGGGGGTTTGCCTGCCTCGTATCCCAGCTTCCACATCTGGACAGTGAGGGCTGGGGACAGGTGGGGGGTGTTCTGTGAGACTCTCGTTAGCGTGGAATACAGGTGATGAGATGGTGTCCTTGATTGAGGGGCACACAGACGTGGGTGGGGACTCTGGGCCGCGCCCCCTGCGTCTGGTGTGTGACTGGAGCTGCAGGACCACCGCCCCCACCCCCAGTCTTCCTTCTGGTCAGTGTGTCTGGAAGCCCTGCTGTGCTGACCACACGGAGGTTGTGAAGATCGGGGGCCCTGTGTGGGCTGGCTGACGGGGGCCAGGTGTACCGGGCTCAGGACCAGGCGGGGCTCCCGGCCACGCAGCCGTTCAGGGACCGCGAGCCCCGCCCCAACGTCCCATCCTGCTGTCGCTGCCTTTGCAGTACTTGATCAGTCACTTCTCCATAGGCCTCAGTTTCCCCCCTGGGAACGAGCCTTTCCCCCCCATCCCCCCACGACGTGCCTGCCGTGAGGGGTGGTGAGAGTCTGGGGAGCTGCTCTGCACGCCGGGCGTCAGATGAGTGAGAACCGCCCCGCCAGGCCCGAGCCACCTGGTGGGCACACCTGCGGGAGGAGGGCAGAACCCGAACACCCAGGGAAAGGCCACCTGGACTCGGGGAGAGTGTGCGGGCGTCACACAGACAGTGGCCTTGGCTGGGGGTCGCTCTTCTTTCGTCACGGTTGCGATGCATTGGTGTTCATCGAGGACCTGCTGTGCCGTCATCGCCAGCCGTGAAATTTAGCAGATGTACAGCGATACGTCACGTACATTGCGTTCCAGGCTCCCCAGGGGTCCCAAGCAGTGATTTCGTGATACATTTCCTTCCTCTTTGACAAGGAAGAAAACCAGCCCCCAAAACCCCCAAAAAGGGCAGCCAGTCCAAGACACCTTCTCTCAGCCTCAGCTCACTGACAGGAACCTGGACTGGATCTGCTTGCTGCCCCGGCCCCCGGGTGGGGTCTGACCTCCTGGAGGAGGGGCCCAGAGCAGGGTGCGCTCCACCTGGCCCCTTGGGGGTGCGGCGTGACAGGAAGGGCTGCGTTTGAACCAGAGCCTTCGCGTGGACCAAGGGCACTTGTCTGGGCCTTTCTGGGTCTTGGGCCCCAGGTGAAAAGCAAGTTGCCGACCTGATTATTTCAAGGCTGCTTTTGAATGTTAAGCTCTTGTAACTCAAATCATTTAGTCTTTGATGTGGCCTTTGACGGGCCGGAGGGGTCACCGAGGTCAGCTCCGGGGGATGGTGGAGGCCTAGCAGCTGCTCGCGGTTGGAACACGGGGCTGAGCGGGCACATCGCCTCACTCGGCTTCCGTGACGTGGGCGCTGTGCTGTGCACGAGAGCAGCCTCCTCCCCCTCCTCAGGGGGGAGCCCTGCGGTCCTGCCGTCCAGGCAAGTCCCCCACTTTCCGAGGCAGCTGCAGGCCCCTCAGGGTGCTGTCTGTGGGCAGTTTTACTTCTTCTTCTCCAACGTGTAAGCCTTCTCTTTCTTTTTCTTGCCTTATTGAGTTTCTAGGATCTCAAGTGCAGTGTTGCTAGGAGCAGAGCCACGCCTTGCCTTACACTGTCAAGTGTGGCTTACGCTGCGAGCTGTCTGCGTGTGCACTTTACCGACGGCCACTGTTCCTTCCTGTGCCCACTTTGGTGAGGTTTATAAAAAATCGTAAATGGGTTTTGAATTTTGTCAACTGCACTTTCTGGAGTGGTTGAGATAATCACGTGGCTTTTCTTTTTTGTCCATTAATAGTGTCTAAATATGATGAATGGCGTGGGTTTTCTGATGCCGAACTGACATTGTGCTGTGGAGATAAGCTTATTTGACCTCAACGCACTGCCCATTCTATACGTTACGGTATTTGATTCAGTAGTGTTTTTTAAGGGTTTTTACGTGTGAGTTCGTGAGGAACACAGGCCTGTAGTGTGTTTCTGTGTGAGCTCTCTGGCCGATGTTGGTGTCCGGGCAGTGCTGGCCTCGTAAGCACGCGGACCTTCTCCCCTCCCCCGTTTTCTGAGGCTGTGACGTGTAGAACTGGTCTGCACCCTCGACGTAAAGTTTCGATAGAATTCGGCCGGGAGGACATCCGCACCTTTAGGGGGGTTTTAAGTTACGAAGTCAGCGTCTTCAGTTGCCGTGGGGACTCTTCAGGGTTTCTGCTTCTTCTCAGTTCCACTGGTGACGTGTCCATTCTACCTGAGTTGTTGAGTCTGTTGGCACTGAATTGTTTACATCATTACTCCTTTATTTTCCTTGTAACGTGTGTAGGATCTGTACCGAAAGACAACCCTCATTTTATTGTTGGTGTTGACAATGAGTTTCTGTCTTTTTCCCTTGATTAGCCTCACTTAGAGGAGTGTTCCTTTATTGATACTGTTAAGAACTAGGTTTTAGTCGGGCTGAGTCTCTTCGTGACATGTCCGTTTTCACTGTGCTGATGGCCGGTCCCGTCCTCCCAGGTGGCTCCTGCCCGGTGGGTGCACGTGTCCTTTCTGCTCCTTGTGTAGCCTGGGGCATGTGTCTGTGATAGACCACAGTGTGTCTCCAGTGTCCCTGGGCTTGTGTCTCGAGGGGACTTGAGCTCCTCAAGGTGGTGCCGTGTCTTCCACCGGAAGACATCCGCCTTGTCACGCAGTGGACGCCCACCCAGGGTCGGCGAGGGAAGGGGTGGGTGGAGGGCGGAGTGCCGTTCTGAATGGTTGGCGTGAATGGCATGAGAGTGGCCCACGTGGCCACGCGGCGCTGTCCTGTCCTGGACGTGCTCCCTCCTGGGTCTGCGGCTGGGCCAGTCACCCACCTGCTCCGAGCCTGGTCTGGGAGAACAGGACTTTCCTTGTAGGGCCCTTAAGGGTGTCGGAGTCCAAGTGTATAGGCCACCTAGCAGAGCGTTTGGCACTTAGTAGGCACTCAGTAAAAGGTGGCTGTTGAAAGGCCGTGCATTCGAGTTCTAACAGTCAGTTGTGTGCCTAGAAAAGAAGTACGTTTCTCTCCAGTTCCTCACCCGTTAGTGATTTCTGTAACAGCCTCTCCCTGAAGCAGGGCCGCAGCCCGTCCCCGAGAGGGGCGGTCCCTCGGCCGAGCGGTGCTTGGCCCCCGTCACTTCGTGACCGAGTGGCACTCAAGCATCCTGTGCCTGCCCTACCAGCTGTCTCTGTGTTTCAGTGAAATGTCCAACATGTGCAGCCTTTTAATCAGGGAGGAAAGGCAGTCACACTCCGTGATTCCACCAAGACCTTTTCTGTGCTTGCTTTTCATAAGCTAGACAGATAGTTTCTCTGTAATTATTTCTTTTCCTTGATTCTCTCAGAGCAAAGAAATGTCCAGTTCCAAGAACATAGAAACAGAGTATTTCTTCTTTGTTATCTGGGACTTTATGGTTATCCATCTCGGTGTATTTTCTGCTCAGTTCCCCAGAGATTTCACTACATCACTCCCTGGAGATGACTTTTAAGATTACTCTGAAAAAACAAACAGAAAAAGCCAGTGTGACATTTTTCTTTACTGAACAGGTTCTGGCCTTGCAGGGCCATTATCGAGCATCTGTTTGCTTTCTGGACCAGCACACCTGCCATTGGAGGAAGCTGGTCTGTCGGGGTTGGAGGCGGGGTTGGCTTCCTTTGTTTATCTGTTAGTTCACCCAGACGCTCACTCGCTTGGTGTTTTCTGAGTTTTCTGAGACCCAGGCCACACCTCACTCATCTTGTTTGAAGGCAGAGCCTGGCTCTCAGGAAGCGCACACTCGAGTGCGAGGCCAGAGTGAGCCAGTGAAAGGCTGCTGGGGCGCGTGTGGGGTCTGCCACCTTCCGCTGACAGCGGGGTGGGGGGTGTTTCAAGGATCGTAAGAGGCCTTCACAGGAGACCAGCAACCCTTGGGAGAC
Source organism: Artibeus jamaicensis (assembly GCF_021234435.1). NCBI lineage: Eukaryota > Metazoa > Chordata > Mammalia > Chiroptera > Phyllostomidae > Artibeus > Artibeus jamaicensis. Next base: position 2,214,089 of record NW_026522059.1, read on the forward strand.
GAGTGCTTTACGGGAAGGGTTTGGGATTTTGGTGAATCCAAAAGATACTCCTTGCATACTGAACAACAAAAACAAGAAACCTGTATTTCTCCAAGTCCTTTTTAAGTGAGGGGGAACAGAAGTCTCCTGGAGAGGCGGGGCTCTCCCTGGGCCGGGAGGAGGGAGTGCGGGAGGAGGGAGTGCGGCTGCGGCTCTGCGGAGGGGAGGACCGGGGAGGGTCCTGGTGGCAGCAGAGGTGCGGGGACCTGGAGACACCCAGACGACTGGGGAGGGAGGTGTGAGGTCACGGCACAGCAGGAACGAAGGACTTGAACAGACGGTTCTCCAAGGAGAGCAATAGACGGCTGGTGAGCACACGCAAAGATGCCCGGTCCCCCTCCTTGTTAGGGAAGTGCAGGTGACAATGGAAAGGAGCCGCTGCTGCACGCCTGTTAGGGGCTGCCGCACACGCAGGGACCGTGGCCCCCAGCCCAGAGAGCGCCACACGGTAATGAGAGTGTGGAGAGGTGTGAGCCCTGGGTTCCTGATAAAAGTAGATCTGTGTGAATAAACGTGCGCCCCAGAGAATAGGAAGCAAGGCTCGTGGAGGCCGGTGATGCGCTTGTCTGTGCGTTCAAGGCTTTCCTCGCTGCAGGCTTGGGAGCCGCACGGTGCCTGATGTGTGTTTGTGGTGCCGACGGGAATGTGTCTCCCCTCTAAAAAGCTGTCCCCAGCACCGGAGGACGCCAGAGCCCCTTGCCATCTGTGCGTCCAGTCTGAGGATGGCTGGCATCCACATGGGACTGGCAGGAGGGGCGGGGGCAGGGGTCTCGAGGGTGACAGCTTCACTGGTGGGGCTGCCTTCGGCCTCAGCACTGTGCAGCCTGCCCCTGCGGGAGCGCCGGCGTGCTCGGCGTGCTCGGGAAGCGCTAACACCCTCCTTTCCGTCTCGCAGACCCTGGAGGCGGTCCTGAGTTTCCAGTACTCCGGAGGCCCAGGCCACGCAGAAGGCTACTACCGGAGCCTGTCCCTGGGCCTGCATGTGGAGGTCGAGCCGTCAGTGCTCTTTACCCGGGTCAGCACTCTGCCGGCGACCAGGTGAGCAGCCCGTCCCTGCGGTCACGGCGCCTTACAGAGGCCGGTAGCGCTTGGATTCCGGCCTTGGGGCTCCCTTCCCTCCCGCCTCCCACCTCCCATTGGATCTGCGCTTTCACCGAGTTGCTCAGACTCCCTGGGTCTTAGGTCCTCACCAGACACACAGGTAGTGGTGAGCGAGTGGGCCTTCCGCCCTCCAAGGGACTGTGACGCCATGTTGGCCTTGCCCTGTGCTGTCCGTGGTCCCCACCATGCAGGACACAGTTCCACTCAAGCCCCGAGTCTGGATGCTGCCCTGTGCTGGTGGCATCTGGAAGAACCCAGCAGCTCTTCCTATGTCCCCTCTGGCACCCCAGTAAGACGTGTGCGCGGGGCCAGGCTGTTCAGCATCTCAGCTGGATCCTGCTTCAGGGAGCTGCTGGCCTGCAGCAGCACCGGTGGCTTCTGCCCGGAGCCCTTCCTGCCCACAGCCTTCCTCCCCTGTTGACTTGGCCAGACCCAGCCCTCCTTCGGGGAGAGGGAGGTCAGACGCACGTCTGCCTCGGACCAGGGTGGCCACACGTACGGAGGTGTTCTTCTGTCAGGGGCAGGATGACAGTTTTTCCTCCGGAACTCGCACCCGCGGTGGACTGGGGCCGCAGGGCTGAGAGCGTTGGGCGGAGTGCCAGCCCACAGGGACCCTCTGCGGCTCCACTCCTGGCCCAGGGGCCCACCAGCTTTTGGAAGCAGGTCCTGATCTCCCCTGAGCTTGGCCCAGGGCCACCGATTGTGATTGGGGTGTTGAGGCAGCAGGGCCGATACGTACACACCCAGCCAGGGACCTCGTGCCTGCAGAGGACAGCAAGCGGCCCACCCCTGCGCCGCCCGCCCCGCTCTGTTCCCCAGGGGGCGCTGATGCCATGTTAACGTTGACATAAAACTCCTTTTAAAGTGGTGTGGCCCCAAATAATAAGTGTAGTTTTGGTTTATAGGAAAGACTGTTAGTCTTCCCTAAGGAACGGTTTGAGCAAGAATTAATGGCTTAGCGGGGGCCTTCTAGCATCCCATTTCATCACCTGCTGCCTTCGGCGCCCCCGAGTGATCGTCTTTCTGGACGAGGCTGGCCTCCGTGTAGGATTTGCGTGAAGCGCTGACCCCTGGGGAGGCTCCGGCCAGGACTGCTGCCGGCGCGTGGCTCCCGAGCGACTCGGGCCCTTCCTGTGCATCAGGAGCGGCACTGATTTGTGGGTGGGGCTTGACCCCCACCCAGCAGCCTTCTGCGCTTGCTTTTCCTCATTTTACACAGAACGACTAAATTAGTAAGTCGTCGCTCCCCACCTGCCTCTCGGCCCTCTGCCCTCGGCGGGTGTGTTTCCGGCCAAGGCGGAGGCCCCGCCGGCCTGGGTGCTCACCTCCCCTGGCGCCCACAGCAGGCGTCTGTGTGCTGGGGGTTCATGGACGCCTGCTTCTCAGTGGAGCGGACGGTGCTGCCCACCACCCCTCGGGAGTTCTGCCCGGGCTGCGCCTCCTTCCCGGCAGCCTCCTCCCCTCCCCCCGCTTTCCTCTAGATTCTCCCCGGCCACTAGGCCCTGGTCACTGCACCCCCCCAGGTGGGTCTGTCCTTCAGGGGTCTGCTCTATTCTCAATCTCCCAGGAAGCTCTGCTAGGCTTCCCTACACTTCGGAAGACCCTGGTGTGCGTGGGAGTTAGTGTCCTCTCTGTGCTCAGTGGAGAGCCCCTCGAAAGAACATCATCCGCCCAGGCTGGTGTAGCTCAGTGGGCTGAGCGTGGGCCTGCGAACTAAAGGATCGTGGTTCGATTCCCAGTCAGGGCACATGCCTGGGTTGCAGGCCAGTTCCCAGCAGGGGACACATGAGAGGCAACCATACACTGATTTCTCTCCTTCTCTCCTTCTCTTCCCCTCTAAAGATAAATAAATAAAATCTTAAAAAAAAAGAAAGAACATCATCCGTGTGGTGTGGGAGGGTGCAGAGTGGGGACACTGGTGGGCGCCACTGCCATCAGGGAAGGAGACCCTTTTGTGACTAGCAGGAGGCAGAGACCCAGCGGCACCTCCCGTGTGGACACGGGGGGCCGACGCCCCAAGTGTATGCATCAGGAGGACGGGCCCACTCCTGTGCGGCCAGTGGCCAAACCTCTCCTTCTCTTTTCCTGCTCTGCTGAATGTTTCTCGGACTCCCTGTTCGGATGAAAGATTTGGCTGTGATTAAAGATTTCACGAAGTTATGACGGAGGCAGGATAGATCATTCTTGAAAGCTCATTTTTCCGTGAGCTGAGTGAAGAGACCACTTGTAGGCGGCTCAGAGCTAATGAACGTTTCCCAAGTGCTGAAGCTCTGGGGGAGACACCCCCCAAAGAAGCAACCAGGGTGCACCTGCCCCTCCGAAGACGAGGGTCGGACGGCACCGAGCAGCGTGTGCGGCAGAGGCTCCGCCCGAGGCCAGGCCGCACACGCATGTCGTGAGAAGTCGGTGCTTCACAGGTGCCCTGTGGCCTTTTGAGGAGGTCTGTGCACGTGGGTGTGCGTGTTGTGTGTGTGCGTGTGCATTCACGCCCACAGACCAGGTCCTGCCCACCGCAGCTCCCGTCTCTGGAAAGAACAGAGGACAAGTCTGGGTTGGGGTCTGTGTTGCCATCGAGTTCTGAGGGTTTAGTCCTGGTCGTTCCCTGCGTCCTCGGCACCTTCCGGGACTCACCTTCCTTCCCCGTGAGCAGGTCTGGGGGGACAGCGCCTGGGTTGTTGGGGCAAAGTCACCTCCCGTGGGTGTCGGCCCCCCCCCCATAGCCAGCGGCATGACCCGAAGTGCAGGGGAGGGTTCCCATGCCGTCGGCCGGGGCCTGTGGGGCGGGCGCACACCCCGGGCACGTGCCCCGTCTGGTCTGTTTGCTCCCACGGGAGGCCGCTCTTTGTGCTCCTGCCGGAAGGAGAGTGGCGGCCGCCTCTGCCGCTGCCTGCTGCATCTCTTCCTGCCCTGGACATGCTGCCCCGTCCGTGGAGAGTAGCAGGCCCATCCGTAGCCTGTTCGGGGCCAGTGGTGACGCTCAGCACGTGGGATTCCGTGTTAGTCTCAGGCATTTGGCTGAGACAGAAGCTGGTGAGGGGCAGCTGGCACCGGTGAAGCGTGCGCGGTTGGCATTTGTCGTGTGTGTAGCTAAGGGTTCAGGGGTGGGGGCAGTGAGGGGCCACCCCAGCTGCTCGGCGCTGTGCTAGCCGGGACTCTCCTGGCCACCGTGCCCTCTGCAGCCTGCGGCATTCGTCCTCATGCCCCTGGATGGTTCGGGAGACTCTTGCATCCCATCCCTTCATCTCTGGGGAGCAGGGAAGGGGGACAAGGGAGCCGAAGGGTGAGCACCTTCTCCTGAGGCCTCACCTTCTCATTTGGGGTGGAGAGTCCCCTGATGCTCATTCTTCCTGGCTGGAACTTGGCTCCACGGAGTTCCCCTGGTGGCAGAGTGCTTTGGCTTTGTCACCTGTCGTTGAGGAGATGAAGGAGGGGAGGCTTCAGGTGGGGAGAAGGGGGCCCTCCTCTCGTGTCTCCTACAGCCCGGAGGAGGAGGAGGGTGTGTGAGGACCCACGGAGACATGCACTCCAGCAGCTGTGGCCCACTCGTACCTGCCCTGGGGCCTGTGAAATCCAGTGAATGTTGGCTGACGGGGTGGTGACAGGAATGTGGCACTTGTCAAATGGCACTGCAGCCAAGTGCCTTCCCGCTGGCTGTCTCGCTTACATGCCAGGTGTTCTGTCCTCACACTAGCGAGGTGTGGAGAGCTGGAGGAGCCCCCCAGGCCGCTGGGTTTGCAGGGGGCAGTGCAGGGCCGTGTGCACGGCCCAGGACCAGGGGCCTCCACCCGCCCACTTGTTAGTGCGCCCGGCTTTGTTGGGGTGGGTCTCACTCCTCTTTCAGACAAGGAGCGCTTGACCTTTGTGATAAACCGCACTTCTGACATCCTCAGGTCGTGGGAAATCTCTGGCTAAGAGAAAGAGGCAAAGTCTCTCTCCTCTGGGCCTGTCAGAAGACCCTGAACTTGAACTTGCCTTTGTCTTTCCTGCACAGCACACGCCAGTGCCACCTGCTTCTGGACGCCCTCAACTCCACGGAGCGCGAGCTGACAGTCAGTGCCCGTGGCAACGAGGAGCTGACCCTGCATGCGGGCGAGTGCCAGCGGTAAGTGTCCTTACATCCTCGTGTGTCCCTGTCAGAAGGCACTGTGTGTCTGCTGCTTTCTGTGACGGAAGTGTCTCACTGGACGCCTCTGTCTTATTGGCACCCAGGCCCTGGAGGCCAGCGGGGCAGTGAGCACCAAGAAACCCCTCAGTCTACTTCACGAGCTCGACGGCAGCAGCGGAAGCACGCCCCGCTGAGGTCCGGAGAGCAGCCGGGTGGGGACGTGGAGCTGTGCCTGTGCTCCCAGCTTTCGGTCGTCGAGGGGGGCCCGGCAGGGTTTGGAAGCCTCACGCAGCCTCTGGTGGCCGTCCTGCTGTGCGCTCTGGGACTTGAGCTGGGGCAGGGACAGTGCGGGCGTCTGGGGTGTCGGGGTGCCATGAGCTGCAGTGGCACCTGCGGGTGTGTGTCACACACTGTGCCGCTTCCTCCAGTGACGACAGGCTTCTGAACTAGCATGAGGTTCTCGAAAGGGGCGCTGTCCTCGCTGGACAGGCAGCTCCTTGGGGACTCTGATAGGAGCTCTGCAATTGTGACTGAGATGGGAGACGGCTGTGGTCTCAGTCTCTGGGCTGCGGTGGCAAGGGACTGGTTTTTGTCCCCGTGGGCTCACATCCTGGGGGGGAGCTCTCTGTGCATGGTGCTCTGAAGGGGATGGACAGCGGTGGGCTGGGAGGTGAGGGGTTGGCAGGGTGGTCACTGCAGTCTGGGGGCGTGAGAGCCAGGGAGGCCCTGCCTGGCCTGGAGCACTCTGCACAGGCTGGGTGGCCAGGGCAGGCCAGGGGCCTGGCCTGAAGTTTGGTGGGGCAAGCACATGCGCCCCATGTGACGCCCCTCATGGAGCCTGGCCAGTGGCTGTCCCTCTAAGGAGGGCTCTGGCGCTGTCTCCAGGGTCTGCTCCCCGGTTCCGAGCCCCCACCTGTCAGGACAGTGCTTCTGAGCCCTGGTGCTGGCGGCGCTGGTCCCCGGCATCAGCTGAAGGTTCCCGACTCCTGCGGCCCCGCTGCTCATCTTCCTTCGCCCTCCCGCTCTCGGTGCCCCCGGGGCTGGCAGATGCCCCGTACGTGAGGAGAGGACTGAGGCATGAATCTTCCCAGAGCCGCATTTCCTGATTTGGGTGTGTGGCCAAACAGCTCCAGGCGATTTTTTTCTTTATTTTCTGCAGCGTCTCCCTGACAGGCCACAGAGCAGTAAATCACGGTCGAGTTCTCGGGTGGCTGCGTCTCCCGCTTGCCGCCTGTGTTTCCCTCCTCCTCCCGCACCCGGACGTGCCGCCCCCACCGGCTCCTGGTGCGACATGATGGCCAGATCTGCCTTCTCTTGACGGGATGACAAGTCACAGAGACAGGCCCACATGAGTCCGACGGGCTGCTGTGCCCAACCCCTTGGGGTGGCACCCCAGACGGCACCGTGCCCCGCTGTGGCCCCGGGCCCAGGGGAAGTGGGTGGAGCAGAGCAGGCAGGGGCTCCGTGGGGCAGCTTCATCAGTGGGATAAGAGTGGACTCGTTCCCTCTCACCCGGAAGTTTGGGCGCCAGATCCTGGGTGGCGGGGGCTGGCCTGGGGGCACGCTCCTCCTCTTTCTGGACTTAGGTCACGTGTGGTCCTGCCAGTGACACCTCGAGTGTGGAGACTGCCTTCCTCCTGGGCTGCCTCGTCACAACCCCCCAGTCCTCGGTCTCTTCCTCTGTGAGGCGGGCCGTTGCACCTGGCTCCCCAGGTGGCCCTGGGGACTGGCGGGACAGGGTGCTTGAGTGGCAGGTGTCCAGGCTGCGGCTGGCCTCTGCCATTCCTGTCCTTGTGTTCGGGGCAGGTGGCCTAGCCATCTGCGGGGTCCTACCAGGAGCCTCTCTGGGCAGCCTGGCAGGTGGGAGGGTGGGAGCCGGGCTTGGCCGGCTTTCTGGGCCCTGGGTCCTGGGCTGGTCAGCAGAGCCAGGGAGTCGGCAGAGCCAGGGAGTCGGCAGGGCCAGGGGGGTCGGCAGGGCCAGGGCGTCGGCAGGGCCAGGCGGTCGGCAGGGCCAGGGGCTCCGTTTCTGCATCTGTGGAGGGCACTGCTAGACGTGAAGAGGCCCGTGTCGACACGTGTGTGCACTTGTGACATCACTCTGTCGCGTCGTTCTTGTGACGACCCCTCATGCCTGTTCTGAGCCGCCACTGGAACTGTCCCCAAGCCTTTGGGGCCCCCAGTCCCGGGACCAGCTGAGACGAAACCTCCGTGTCAGTCCCGTGCCGTGGGCCACGTGTGGGACGGCTGTCGCTGCATCTGGCCCGTCTGGGGGTCGATGTTGTTTGGGGGTCGTGTTCCCGTCACTGTCGGCCTTCTGCCCTGCAGTGTCCCGCTGGAAAAGGATGTGTGAGCCGTGCTCGTCTGTCTCCTTGTGGGCCCGTGGAGGGTTTGCGGACGTGGAGCAGAAGCTCCTAGAACCTCGATCTGGCCGTCAGCTCCCTGACGTGTGAGCCAAGCCAGGCCTCTGCGAGTGCGGTCCCCTCACCCACTGTATCTTTGACATCCAGGTGAACCCAGAAAGAAGGGACGTGAGGTCCTGCTGTCCAGTGCTGGTTCTCTGCTGCCCGCAGAGCTCGAGGTGTTCTCTGAGTCACCTGTGCGAAGTGGAGGTTTGGAGAAGCAGCCGGATCCACACAGAGCGCTCGGCACGTGTTTCCGCGGCCCTCAGGGCAGCGGCCCTCCCCTGCCGCACCCCACCTTGCGGATGAGCGTGCTGCGACTCGGACTCTTGGGGAGACTGAAGTTTGGGAAGCAGAGAGGGCTGGGCTGGAAAGGAGGCTGGAAGGGCAGCGACAGGGGTCCCAGCGTCCCCTCCTCAGCTCTCGGACACCTGCGCTGACCCCGTGCAGCCGGGCCGGGGCCACGGGTCCAGCCAGGTACCCAGACCCCATCCCTCCCACACCCCCATCACGTGGGAATGGCTGGGCTCCGGCCGTGCAGACCTGCCAGTCTCGGGGCAGACTCCTGGCGGGAGGGACAACCAGGAGCCGAGCGGCTCCTTCTGAGTTTTACTTATTTCTTTATTCGTTTGCTACGCGAGGCCAGCACTGTGCTTGGGTCAGCTGTGTTGTCAAGGTACCGAAAGGCGTCTGCTGAACTGAAATCTCTCCGGTTCCGTGGTGGTGCGGTGGCTCTGAGTTTGGAATGCAGTCACTCCTGGATCGTCCGCCCTGTCCTGCGCCACACGCCACTCTAGAGACATCATTGCGCAGAGTGGGGAGGGCACAGCCCTGCCGGCACCACTGGTCAGGGACGGCCACTGAGGAGCATGCACATTCACAGTGGTGTTCCTCGGTCACTGCGTTTTTAAGACAGTCACTTTGAATTTAACAACCAGAGCTTATGGTGGTTCTTGGTGTCACTGAGCACTTGCTAGTCGCAGACTCAGAGCAGTGCAGCCGCTCCCCAGGTGTTCTGCGCAGCCCCGCCCTCCCCACGGCCACGTCCTTCACCCGTGGACGCTGTGCCTGTGCTTCCGAGGTGTCGCCTCAGCAGCTGTGGGAGAGGCCGGCAGGAGGTGGCATGGGGTCCGCCCCCGCAGGGAGCCTCTGCCGTACGGGAGGCAGCAGCGACCCTCGGGGTGTGGGGCACGGCCGCAGAGGCCCTGCGGGTAGACCGGGCTGTGAGGAAGGCTCGGCGTCGCACGGGGACGGAAGCGCGGTGGCCCTGTGGGCACACAGACAAGCAGGGGAGGACTCGAAGGACAGCTTCAGCACCCTGCCCAGCAGCAGGCACCCGGACCCACTGAGGACACGCTGCGCCCTGAGGGTGGTGGGTGGTGGGGGCGGGTGTCTCCCTCTGTAGCCAAGGAAGGCGGGCTCCAGGGAATTTGGTCACTGCTGAGCAGGACGCAGACCCAGGGTTTCCGGTGCCGCAGCCCCGCCTCTCCGGCACCCTGTGCATGCGCCGTGGCTGGCCCCATGCCCCCGGACGGGGACTCTGAGGTCCACGCGTTGCGGCGTGTGGCAGCCGTGCACCCGTTTGTCTCGGTCTGGAGTTTCACTGTGAGACGGAGCACCCTCTCCACGCCCGTCTGCCTGTGACGGGCTGCTGGGTGGTCTCTGCTTTGGGGCTGGTGCACGTGACGCTGCTCTGAGCATCCACGGGCCCTTCTGTGTGGGGACACGTGTTTTCCTTTCTCGGGGGGAGTGCCCAGGGGTGGGATTGTTGGTGCGTGTGAGGTCTGTGCGTGTCTGTCCGGGAGTCCGTCAGGCCCTCTTCCAGTGGCCGTACCACCTCCTGTCCCCGCCAGCACTGCGACAACTTCCTCCGCGTCATTGCCGGCACTTGGAACGGTCAGACGCTGTCTCGGTAGGCGTCCTGCTGGTTGCGTTTCTGTGGGGGTTTGGACTTGGGTTTCCTAGGTGACCGCTGAGGCTGACCGTCTTCTTCTGCCTCCGCTGCCCAGCTGGGCGCCTTCTCCGGGGGAGGGGCTGGGTCGCGACGCTCTCCCCAAGTTCTGCGAGTTCCCAGCATGCTCTGTGTCGGGAAGGCTCTCTGGTCTGCTTTGCAGATCGAAGGTTCTCGGTGCTGACCAGGTCCAGCCCATCCGTGCCGCCTCCGTCCTCGCCTCCGTTCGAGTTCACTCAGGTGCCTCTGTCACCGCCGTGCTGCCCGGGCCTCATCCAGGGAGCCTTTCTTTTTTTAATTCAATTATATTTTTAAGTCGTAAAACTTCCTTTTGCCTTTTAGAATATTTTTGGTTGTATATTTCTATTTTTTGTTGTTCTTTTCACTATGTTTTTTTAAAAATCGTATGGAGCCTGGTTACAGGCGCCACCGCCAAGCCTTCACCCTACAGTCCCCGCCTTGGGACAGCCTCAGGGCTGGCGGCACTGGTTTCTGCGGCTGGGCCAGTTCCCTTTGTGTTTTTTTTCACACTGCAGGTGTCGAACATTGTATTTGGACATCAGGAATGTTGCTTTCTATAGACTCGACTCTGAGCGTTGTCTTTTTACAAGTCTCTGGAGAACTCCGAGGGTTCGTTTTGTCAGGCAGCCTGTGTAGGCTCTGGCCACAGGTTCGGCCCCCTTCCTCGGATGGAAGTCAAGGCCTTGGCCTCTCCAGCTCAGGTTCCCACGCCCCTGCCCCCTGGTTCTGGTCTGGTCAGTTGTGACCTAGTAAGTTGCACCAGCCCTGGCTGGTAGCCTCTGGCAGGTCCCACGGGGCAGGCACTTCCCCTGCGGCAGCTTCAGCTCCCAGCGCAGCATCATGGAGTGTGGCATGGGGAAGACATGCACACAGTGGGCGCCTCTGAGCAGTGCACGCTGGCCCCTGTGCACCTGGGTCAGCCTCACCCTGTGCCACTTGGGCCAGGCTGAGGGGCTGGTGCCTGGACTTCGAGCCTCAGGCCGGCTCTCCGTGTCCGTGCTGTGCTGGTTGATCTGGGGTGCAGGGCGTGCGGGTGAGTCCCACAGATGGGTTCCAGGCAGCAGGAGGGGCTTCGGGTACCTTCTTAGGGAGTCCGTCTTTCCTGTGTCCTCTGCTCCCTGTGGCCGGTCTGGTGTCAGCGTGTACGTGGTGGGAAATGAGGCCAGCGCCTCCGCTGCCGGTACGTGCACTCGGGGCTCAGCCTTTGGCCTGTGGCATCTTCAGCCTCACGACCACACTCTAAGGTTGCCTTTATTTTCAGAGAGGATGAGAAAGCGCCCCAGGAGGCCGGTCAGTCAACCCAGGAAAACACGGGTTGGAGGCGTACTCAGTTTCCACGTGTCTGTGGCCCCGAGCGTGCCTTCCATCAACCGCCTGAGCCCTGGGCTGGGGGCGGCCGAGAGGACACGCGGCACCCCCTCCCTGAGCTTGGCACACGCCTTTCAGTGGTTTGCAAGGGGAGTCTGAGCACTTTCTGTCCTTGTTTTTCTTTTCACATTTAGTTTAGGGGAATGCGAAGTTTAATTCAGAATCGATGAAATGTGTAATTGGACGGAATAGCACTTTTTTACTAATGGCAACGGGTCTAGCATGATTGAGGCGTTTTGTTAACAGAATGGGGCATTTCACCACCTCAAGCCAGCCGGCTCCATGCCACGTCGCTCCCTCTGGGAGGGCGATGCTGTGAACGGCTTCTGGGGGCCGTTGGGTTCAACCAGTGTTTTCCTGCAGCGCCTGCCATGTGCCGGACAGCGTGCCAGGTGCTAGGAAGGTGCAGAGAGACAGGGTGCGTGCCTGGTGGTCAGCGAGCTCGGTCTGTTGAGGGGAAGTCCACCCAAAGTGCTGATGCTGGACCTGTGCTTCCCCAGGGGAGCGAGAAGCCCGGGTAGGTGCGTGGGAGGTGGTCAGCAGGGAGCTTAGGCGGGGGAAGGGCGCATGAGTTTGGGGATGCGGTGAGCAGAGTGCTAGTGTTTGTATCCTAGGCGAGCAGGCATGGTGTGCTCCCAGTGACATCTCAGTGATACTGGAGGCAGGAGGTCCTGGGTCGCCCTGGCAGAGCCCCAGCCACAGAGGTGTGGGCAGGTGGGCGACACTCAGAGAGGGTGGAGAAACCCGTTCTGAGCTGCCTCGTGGGTGTCAGGCTGTGGACGCATCGCTGCAGTCTCGAGGGTAGTGCTGTCCTCTTGAGTTCAGGTCTCCAGGGTCTTGCGAGGTCACCACTGTGCCCTCCTCCCCCATGCCCCGCCCCGCTCCAGTAATTCAACTCCTTGGCCAGCACTGTCCTTCCCAACCCTGACTGCAGACTCCCAGGGTGCTGCCCCTGCCCCAGCCTTCCCACCCCACCCCTGGGCTCGTCCCAGCCTCCTCCACTGCCCCTCCTGCTCACAGCCTGCTGACTTACAGCTCCCCATGCACTGGGCTGCAGTGGGCCAGGCATGTGGTCAGCACCCTCCCTCCTCACCCAGCATCCCATCGGCCCCTCCTGATGGGGTTTTGGCCACCCTTACGAGACCAGGAGTGCCCTTGGAGCCTCTGGCTCCCCACCTGTGAAACCAGCGGGGCTTCACGGGAGTTACGTGCAGACAAGCTCCCATGGTGCTCAGCACAGAGGGCCCTGTTTCTCCCGTCCAGCCCCAGTGCAGGCGCTGGAGGGGAGGGGCTCAGACGGGGCCAGGCCGGGCCGGCTGGGAAGGACCGGCAGGGTCCTGGGTTCTCTCTGAGACGCGTTGTTTCCCCTGGTGCTTAGGCCTCTTGGGAAGAATTTGGGCCTCTGGAAATTCGTTCCGATTTTTATTTTCTAAAGGAGTGTCCTTTAGTTCTTGTGCTGTGTTCTATAAATAGATCCTGTATTTTTCTTGAAAACGCTGTTTGTTGAAGGTTATGTATGTGTCAGTTTGCACACAGGTGATTGATAATTAGGTGATTTCTGATTATAAATCCCTTTGAGAAGCCGTCCCTCAGGAACTTTGTCTTCCTGCTGGTAACTTTGGTTTGGATCGTGGCCACTGCCTCGGCCTGAACACTGGCCCCATCACCAGCCTCTGCCTTTTGCACCCGGCTGCCTCCTGGTCCTCAAGTGCAGGGACGGTGCTGCCTGCCCCTGCCGGACTTCCTGGGGCCCGCTGCCCCCCGGAGAGCTCTAGGAGCAGCACCCGCTTTCCTCACGCACTGTCACCCCGCCTGGCTCTGTTCTCGAGGCAGGCGGTGCCCTGGAAACCCGGCAGTGCGTGTTCAGCGTGATGGGCTCCCGGGCAGGAGGGGAAGAGGCCAGCAGGGCGGAGGCCGCGTGGGCCAGCTGAGAGTGCCGGATCCTTCCGGCCGCTCCTGTGGGAGGGGGCAGGAGGTCGGGCCAGCGGGTGGGGACAGGGCGGGCAGGTCTGCATGGCCTGCAGCTGCTCAGACCTGCGGGGCAGAGGGAAGAAGGACTCATAGGCCATTCAGGGGTGATGGGGGGGAGCAGTGACGGGCAGGGGCAGGCCAGAAGGAGCGGGTGTCCGGGTCGGGGACACTGTTTTTCAGGCGCCTGTGGGAAAGTGTAGCTGTGATGGTAACAGCAATAAAAGAACTAGAGTTTCTAAAAGGTTTGCTTATTAAGAATACACTGTCCTAATGAATCCACAGGTCACTTCTTAGGTGGGGAGTGTGCTCACTTCACAGGTGACAAGCCGGAGGGTCACAGTGTTCAGGACATGCTCCCTGGTCACAGTGCGTGAGCTGCAAGTAGAACCTGGTCTTCGGCCGGATGGTGGAGCCTGGCGGGGGGCAGGGCACAGGCCCCGCTGTGTCTCCCTCCTCCCTGCTGCCCAGCTGGTGGTCACAGAGCCGGGCAGCTGAACTCAGTCCTGCTGTGACCCGAGGGGGCTTTGGGCCGCCTCCGCCTCTGGGACACACCCTTGCCCCTCTGCCTTGGGCCCTGTTTCCTCTGTGGTGGGACTTGGACATCAGCAGGGATGCCGTTGGTGGCGGGGGTGGCTGTGGGGGTGGAGCGAGGCTGAGAGAGCCTGGCCTGCCAGGAAGTGCCCGGTGAGGGCCCACGCCCCAGGCCCGGCGGCACGCGTGTAGGGGCGTTTTCCATGGAGGGTCCCAGAGGCCCTGCTGTCCTTCCCCATAATCTGTATCTTCACCTCCCTTGTGGACGGGCGGTGCTCAGGCCCTGCACGCCTCCCGCCCACCGCCCACCACCCATGGTTGGGTCCACCTGCAGCTGTTCCAAGGAGCTACTTTGGGGTGTCTGAGCTCCACGGCTTCTTCTGCTTCCGATTAACTTGATGGGGGGACCGCTGTGGTCCATTGCAGACCTGGGTGTCAGAAGAGCTTCCCTTTAGTTCTCTTGCGTTCTTTCTTTTGCAGCAAACTGGGGGAGCTGCCCGAGACGTCCCCGTTATTCCTTCTTTCTCTCCCTCTGTCCGGCTCTGCGGTCTCATGGGGAGGCCCTCCCTGGCCCTGTGCCCCGCCCCCACCCCCCAGGCTCCGTGGAGGGGCATTGCACCCACGTAGGCCTGACCCTCGGCGGTCCCGTCGTTGGCTGTGCCTCAGTTTCCTCACCTGCTCTGTGGAGAGAGTAAAACCAGCAGCTTCAGGGCTCACCTGTGTGACAGTCGCAAACAGCACGTGTTCTCCCCTCTAGTTGATTTCCTCTCTAAAAAGTTACTTTTTTACTTACGGTTTTAGAGGGGAGCGGGAGACGGAGGGTGGGAGACAGAGACGTGACCTGTTGTTCCACTGGCCGATGCACTCACTGTCCCATACTGCACGCGCCCTGACCAGGGGCCCAGCCGCAACCCTGGCGTATTGGGACAGCGCTCTCCCCAGCCAAGCTTCCGGCCAGGGCCTGGATGGTACACTTTCCCTCCGCCTTCTCCATGTCCCTCTTTTCTGCGCTACCTTTTTGATCTCTCTTCTAAAAACTGACTTCAACAGTCCTTCCAGTACGGGCCCAGCCGCCCGGGTCTGTGACCACCGACTGGGCAAGTAAGGAGAGAGATGGGTGCATACGCAGTGAGACCCCGCTTACCTCCCTGGCTTTGTCCCTTCCCAGTGTCCTCTGTCAAGTCTGAGCAGCACCCAGGGTCCGCGGTCGCTGTCGCCCGGCACCCTGTTCAGCTCCCAGCAGGGACGTGCCTGTGCCAGGGTGGTCCTCCACCCCTGCCCGCCCTGCCTCAGCCCACACAGCTCTCCTGCTGTCCCTGAGGTTGCTCAGGCAACACCAGTCGTCCCTTTGCTGCACTCACACAGCATCCCGAGCAGCCTTGTGCCGAGCACCTGCCACAGGTCGGACAGCCCGCCTCTCCGAGCGCCATCTGGCCCAGGGCTCCCAGCGTGGAGCCCCGTGTGCTGAGCCGAGGGCCTGCAAGTGGCTTGTCCCAGGTTCCCGCCCCTCACTCTGGCCCTGAGTGGCATCCCCGCCAAACCGAGGTGTGACTGGTGGCACGTCCTGCCCTCACACTTCTGCTGGCGGGTTGCTGGGTGGGCGAGAGCTTGTGGAGCCTCCAGGAGCTCTTCCTGCAAGTCCGGTGCAGGGCGCGGGCTTCGTCAGTGTCGTGGGAGCTGCTGCCGGGCTGGGGACCTGGCACGGGGCCCACACTGCAGGTCCGGGCCCAGTGGCGTGGCCACATCTTCTGCAGGGTGATGGCGGCAGAGCAGGCTGTGTGACTGTGACGCTGTCGCTGTTGGTCTCTGCAAACCCTGCAGGAGAAGTTAGAAGGAGCCCGAGAGAGCCCGAGCGTTGGGTCACGTGCCGGCTTTTTGCTGAAGGAAGTCTGGAGCCCTAACGTGTCCACTGCCCCTAGTCTGAGTCCTTCACCCAGGTGGGTGCTGCGGTGGCGCTTTCTGGGCTGAGCACGACCCTTTGGGGAAAGCGGGGGAGCACTCATCCTCATTCGGGCGCAAGGCAGAGGGACTTCCAAACAGCTCCTCCCCTGTTGCAGTCACCCTGCTGCGGGCTTCAAGTCTGCCAGCCTGGCGAGGACGTCTGTGGCTCCCATCTGGCACCTCTGTGGCCTTGGGCAGGTGACTTCACCTTCTGCAGCACGTGGACATGGTTCTTCATTGGCTGCTGTGCGGGCGGAGGTGACAGCCACCCCACGTGCCGGGCGCTGCTGCCCTGACATGCTGTCGGCAGGACGGCTGACGATGCTTCACCAGGGCGTGTGCGTTTGGGGTTTCTGAACATGGTTTGTTTTTCCTCTTCAGTTAAAAATCGTGATGAGGAAGGAATGTATATATATGTATTTTTTTTTACACCATAATTGATCTATGAGGCTTGAGGAGAAAATCCTCTTCTTTTGGGGTGTGACCCAAATGTCATGTTCATGCCGTTCTCCTGGCCCGTCTCGTCGGAATGGTGGCTCAGGCGCTTCGCTTCCGCTGGGGCTGTGCTCGGCTCTGAACAGAGAGAAGAGGCTGGCGCTCTGCCTGGCTGCGCAGACTCCCGGGTGGCGCGCTGCACACTCAGAATCCCCGTCTTCTGACTGTCAGCTACCTCCCAGCGAAAGTTCAGCGCGATTATGCGCGGGTAGTCCTTCCAAGTCCGACGCCTCGATTTGTGTTTAAATGCCATCATTGCAGCTCCCCCGGCGAGGTCATCAGCTGCTCAAAGACTGAATCAGACAATATGGTATTTTAAAAACCAGTGCTTTTTTTTAATAGACTCTTTAAAAATCACAGCACCTTTTTTAGTGCCAGCTCTTGACTATTATTGTCACATTTGGCCATAAAATTAAACATGAAAATTGGCATTCAGTAGTGGCATTAATTTTTATTTAACTCTGACTCATCAAAGATGAACAGGATCGTCAGTGGCAGCAGTGGCAGGGGCTGTCTGGGGGGCGGGGGCGGCCGGGAACACCGAGGGGGCTGGACGGGGTCCGAAGGGACGTCTGCAGCTCGTCCCAAACACGCTCGGTGCGCGCTTCACCTCGCCGCTCCTGGTCTCCCCGGCTGCACCGCTGAAGAGATGGTCATGGCAGGAGCCACTGTGCAGAGTGTTCTTCGTGGCCTGGGCACCGTGCCGACCCCTGCGCATCTGCCGTCCCCGCTCACCTGCACAGACTCTGATGAGACGGGGATTGTGGGCTGCAGCCGCAGGGGAGGAGACTGCACAGCAGTGCCGTGAGGGTCTTCCCCAGCGTGAGGGGGTGCGTCTCCCCCAGAGGCAGCGCGTGGGTGGGGCTGTGCCTCCTGGGAGAGCTGACACTGGTTGTGTGTTTCATAAGATCAGGGAAGTCCTGCTCTGGGAGGGGAGCCTGGGCCTCTCCTCCTTCCAGAGTTCAAGTTGGTCCCTTTGGCTCACCTGGAAGGACCCTGTCAGAGTGCCAGGCACGTTTGTACACATTGTCACGCTTGCTCACAGAGTGCCCAGTGACCCACTTTACAGAAGAGCCCAGGCTGCAGAGGAGTCCTGGAGCGTGTGGAGGACTCATAGGCCACTGAGAAGGCCCCGCCCCCCAGCCGCCCGCCTCGCCCAGTCCTTCCCCACAGGTGCCCTCCCGTTCCTGAGAAATGGATGGGAGCCCAGAGACCGGTTCTGCACGGACATGTGCCCAGCACGGTGCCTTTTGTGATGGAAGGGCCAGCAGGAACACACGAGAACAACGAGGCGCGTGGCGTCGGCCTTTCGTGGCAGCGCCACCTCCGTGCCCGCGCAGCCCCCTGGGCAGAGACGCGCTGCCGGCGTCGCTGGGGCCCTGGGAAGGGGCTGCTGGCTCTGGCGCTGCCGCCCACAGAGGGCAGGTGCCCGCGCGCCGGGCCTTGGGCACGCTTGCTCTTTTTCCTTCCCGCGTTACCGCTAGAGATAACGTTTGCAGTTTTGCTGTGATTTCCCAGAGGATCAGCAGTGGTTTTGAGTGACTTTCTGGACACTTTCTGGTGAGGAATTGCAGATATCCTCAGGGCTGTTCTCTGACCCCCAGGAAAGGGCTGGAGACTCCAGGCATAAGCCCAGGCGAGGAGGGCATGCCGTGGAGTCACCGTCGCCAGGCGGGAGGCAGGTGCAGGGCGCCGTGGCCCCGACGCAGGGTCAGGACCCGGAGGCTTCACGGTTCTACAGAAAGACGGCCTTGCTGATGGAGAAGGCAGGTGCAGAGCAGTCCACGGCACCGGGCAGGCCGCACGCTGGGCCGCGGGGCAGGGGGCCAAGCACAGCGCCCGCCCCGCCTGTTCTCGGTGGTGCTCGCACAGTGGGACACGCCTGAGGGTCTGCAGTGGGGGGACTGAGTGAGTCAAGACCGGCTGTGTGATGGAGCGCCCCGCAGACGGGGTGTCAGCGGTGTGAAAGTGCACATAGTATGTTCCAAAGCCAGCCTTTAAGTTACGTGTATGTGTGTACGAATGATCACATACACGCACATATAGCTACTTAAACTGTTAAAACACAGCACGAGGAAAAACCGTCAGGTCAGGAAGTCACCATTGAGAGTGAGGTTGTGAGGCCTTGTTTCCTCCATGTGTTTCTCTCTTTCCCCATTTTCTTCAGCACCTACTTTTGTAATCAGAGCAGAACAGTAAATGCGACTTTGGAGTGTAGTTCTTGCTACAAAATGCTCTCTTTCGTGCCATGCCGGAGTCTGGAGCTCTCCTGGGGCGCCGACACTGCCGGGTTAGCGGGGGCTGCTTTCCGCGCTCCCACGGCTTCGAGACCTCTCCCCGGGCTCGGTCTTGTGTTCGCACAAGCTGGGTGCTGGTCTCTCTCCTGCTCATTGAAGGGAGTAGCTCAAAGGCCAGTGCGATCCGCTGGGTCTGGCTGGGTGGTCCGGCCCTTCCCTGATGTACTCTTGTCACTTTGAGGCAGAGCCGGAGCTGCAGGGCCTGGAAGTGGGACCCTCCACACCCTTCCCGGCAGTGCAGTAGGAAGGTGGAGGCAGCGAGTTCGAGTACCAGGCATGAGTGCTGTGTGTCCCCTGCAGACCAGGGGATGGAGGACCGGGGGACATGGTGGGACACCGGTGCTGATGCAGGGGCTGGGCAGCTGGGAGGGGCCCTGCGCTGGCTCCTTCTCTGGGTCTGCACATTGCTGTGTGGGGCTGTGGCCTCTGGGTGCTGCTCTAGGCCTGGGCGGCCGAGGTGACCAGGGCCAAGAGGACCTGTGCCCTCAGAGAGCTAAGCCCAGGAGGACTGATAGACAGTTACGTCCCAAACCAAATATACACAGCTCATGGCAGGTGCCGTGATGGAGCTGAAGGGAGTGTGGCCGTGGAGGAGGCGGGAGATGAGGGTGAAGGTTGCTGTGTGCAGACGAGGCGGCCCGGCAAGGACACAGTGCCCCGCTGATGAGGCTGGAGTTCCCAGGGGGCTGTTGAGGTCCCCAAGGTTAAGTAGGTGCTAATCCCTGAGTTCCTTGCACACCGGGACCTGTCTGCCCTGCCCGTTCCAGAATTTATAGTCCCTCTGGGGCCAGAGCCCCTGAGTTGGAATCTGTGGCTGTGACTTCAGGCCTGCTCGATGTGCTGCACCAGCTCTGCAGCCGGAGCTGCCTTGGGAGTCTGTTATTTCATTTTCTTGGCATGAACCCCTTGTGAATTACAGTAATGATTCATTACACCGTCTCACGCTGGCATGGGCCTACTCCCCACCGGCAGCTGAAGGCCTTGCCCTCCTGATTAATTCTTTCCTGTGTCTCTCCCTTCTCCTAGAATGGCCATTCAAGTAGACAAGTTCAACTTTGAGAGTTTCCCAGAGTCCCCTGGGGAGAAGGGACAATTTGCAAATTCAAAGCAGCTGGAAGAAGAGAGGCAGGAAGCACGAGGCCTGGAGATCAACCGCAAGCTGGGCATCCGTTGGCGGATCATATCCTTTTCACGGGGTTCGGGGGAGCCCGATGCACCCGTCTCAGGCCTTCTGACCATTGAGGGGACTCAGAGGGGTGAGCTGTTGCCCTTTGTCCACAGGGAGCTCAGAAATGCCACGGCTGGGAGGCAGGGGCTGAAGACCCCGCGTCCCTCCAAGCCCCCCCCTTGGCGAGCCCTGCTGGTGAAGTGCTGATTCACACCGCGGAAGGGCCTCAGGCCAAGCGCTCCTTGCAGGTGTTGATGTTCAAGGTGGTGACAGGCCATGACGGCCACCCCTCAGTGCTGGCTTGAAGAGTTTTGCAAACTGACAGCTGGACACAGGATGCTGTGGTCAGGGGGGACGCAGTCAGATTATGTCTGAGCAGGGCCGGAAGGTGCCATTCGGGGGTCTGTGGCACCGTCAAGAAGACGGCTGTAGGAGTGTTTTGCGACGTAGCCTGCTCACCCCTGGACTTCAGAGCTGCGCCTGGCTCCTGGTGGGCACTCTGCTGAGGGCCCTGCCCACTCGTTTGCTCAGCAGTTGTCACGGAGTGCTGGCCTTGGGCCAGGCATGACGCTAGGCCCTTAAGGGGCCACGCTGCAGGACGGGGAGGGTTTGGGGGCGTCCCCTAGGGGCTCGCTGCTCTGCAGGGAGCCGGGCAGGGTGCTGTGCCCGGGGCTGTGAGGTGTTAATTGTCTTGTTCACATGTCAGTTCTGCTGTACAGTCTTGGGCCATTCCAGACTCTCCCCCAGATCCTGGGAAGAGCTGCAGGCTGCAGGCAGCCCTGGTTGGGGGCTGAGGCACACTCCTTGGTGCAAACTGGAGTGGGTTCGAGGCTGGTGACAAAAGAGCCCTTTGTGTGCAGGCGGGAGGCTTTGGGAAGCAGGCACAGAACACAGGGCGCTCGGGGGCTCATGGAGCTGCAGCAGTGCAGTGTGGGATTGCGGCCTCGTCCTGTGTACGGAGAGGAGTGGAAAGTGAGGACGGCTGGACACGTCCTTCTCTCGGCCTCCCCAGAGCTCAGCGCAAAGCGGGGGGTCTGGTTAGTTCTCACAGGTGAGCCTGGGAGAAGCGCCACTCCCCTGTGGGTCCGTGTCTTCTACATCTGTGGTGGGCACTCCTGCTCCACTGGGGAGGGGGAGCGCCAGCCAGGAAGCGGGGAGCCAGCGACCAGCTGGTGGGGTTGCCGGTGCAGCACTCGCCCCCCAGTGCCGGTCCCCAAGGAATGGGTCATGAAAGCAGCTCACGTCTTGTCAGGCTGGGCCAGGGAAGCCCATTCGTTCTCACACCCTGCCTGGCAGGTGCGGCCGTGATGCGGGAACTGGGAGGGCCAGGCGGCTCTGCAAGCTCCTGACTGGGAGGTCCGGGAGCAAGGCAGCAGGCACCCCACCCTGGGCCTCAGGGCCCTGGGGCCTCGGGAGCTCCATGCAGAGCCAGGCAGGCCTGGTGGTCAGATTCAGCCCCCACTTCCAGCCACCCAGTGCCCAGGGGATGAGGGACTGTGCACTTGGAGTCCCAGTAGGAAGGGGTTCATCCTCTGAGTGGTCTTGCTATGGGTTGTGCAACAGCAGAAAGCCTGGGGATGGGGGCCTGCCTCCCCATGACCCACAGGGACTGGGCTCCCTGGGCACTAGGACCCAAGGCAGTGCCTGCTGGTGCCGCACCTCCGTGTCCCAGGAGCCGCCCTGGGCTGGGCCGAGTCCTCAGGTGCTGGCTCAGCAGCTGCCAGGGCGTTCCGTCATCCTGTCTTACGGATGAGCCCTGCCTCTCAGGTCCACGCGTAGAGAGCAGGAGCTGGCGCCCCGGCCCTGCCGGTCTTCCTCCAAGTCCGCGGTTCTCGCCACCCGGACCACCAGAAGGGACCAAAGGGCTGAACATGCGTTTGGGTGTCTCTTTTCAGCCTGGACTCCAGTAAGAGGCCGACTTCCCTGCTGTCTGTGTCACCCGGTAATTCATGGGACAGGCAGGCAGTGCGTGCCTCCCGTGTGCCAGGCACCCCTGCCTCCTGGGCAGAGTCGGTGGTGACGACTTCTGGGTGGGGTGAAGAGCAGACCTCTGCAGCTGCAGACCTGACCTTCAGCAGATGGGAGGACCACAGATTCATTGTGCATTCTGGGAATATTCTCTCCATATTTAGACATCATAAAAACCTGAGCTTAATTCACCACCCATCCTCAGTCAAGAAACGCCTCCCGCGTAGCACGGGAGGCTGGACAGATGCGCTGCAGAGGAGGCTGGGCGCTCCCAAGGGGCCCGTGCGTCCCTGTCTGCAGAGCCTCTGCTGCCACCCCAGGGGAAGCCTGGGGCTTCCAGAAGCCCCGGCCCCGCCTCTTCTGTGCCCCGGGTCCTGGGAGGCCCCGTCTCAGGGGAGGGGCCGACGTGGGGTGGGCACCAAGGTGCCACTGGGAGGCTGGGCCCGGAACTTTCCCAGGTGAGGGCTGGCACGTTCCAGGCCTGGAGAGCAGTGGAGGCCTCAGCGGGACTCTCAGAGGTGGGCTGGCCTGCCCGCCTTCCCTCCCGCCTGCCCTCCCTGCAGACAAGGGTGGGGCTCAGCGACCTCCTCCTCCTGCCCTGCCGCAGCCTGTGCCCTCAGTGCTGGGCCCCCCAGCTGATGTGGGCAGCCCCTCACTTCAGGCCCCTCCTCTCATCTGACTTCACCCTGCTCTGTGACAGAGGTGGGCTGGCTTTAGGACAAGGAGCCCTGGGACCAGAGGGTGACAGTGGAGACATTTAAAATCACAGCCCTGGTGACTGGCCAAGAGCCAGCGCAGCCCAAGGCTTGCGGCAGGTCTGGTGGGCCAACAGGCTGCCTGGAGCGATCAGGCCACCCCCCTCCCTGCGGGGCCAGGGTGACTTCATGTGGAGGAGGTGACCGAGGGCTGTGAGCCACTGGGGTGCTGGGCAAGCACCCCAAAGTTCTCTAAATCTGTGAAGGAGTTGACAGTCTGGCACTGGGCCCAACCAATGGACTCACGTTTGAGTTACTGCTTTTTTCCTTTAATTTAAGAGATCTGCCTGTGTTTGGAAACCCTCCGTATCAGTTCTGTTGTCATTGCCACTATGCAAGCCAGTTCTTGCTCGGCTTCTGTGGGACATACAGTGGTTACCGAGTGGGTCGCAGTTCCGGAGAGGGGCTGAGGAAGGAATGTCCCTGTTGACAGAGCCCCAACGCCACAGGCCCCCAAGACACCTTGGTCACTGCCTTGTCACCTGGCCCTGTCACTGTCGGCTGAGGGCTCCGAGGAGTGCGTGGAGGGAGTTTGCACCCAGCGTCACCCGTCTTCAGTGGGCCTGGCGCCGTTTCCAGAGGGCAGCCCTGCCCCTGCCCCTGCCCTGCGGTGGGAACAGGAGGGGTAGGAGCAAGCTTCCTTGTTTTCGTGGCGGACCTCCCCTGGGAGGTCCTCTCGAGCATTTCAGGGGTTGGCGAAGTGCTTGCTGACCTGCCAGAGCCCAGCCCTGGGGGTGTCCTGATGAGAGCTGGGTGCGCAGCACAGCTGACCCCACCGAGGCTGTGGGCCGGGGCTCTGGGCAGGCTCTGCTGGGGCGTCTGATGAGCACGCAGCTCCTGCTGTGTCGGCAGACCATGTGCAGCCACCCGGCTGTTCTGAGGGTGTGGCGGAGGGGGCTTAAGGAGCCAGCAGCAGACTGGGCCTCGCTGCCCGAGAATCGACGCTGCAGGTGGAGGGTCTGTGTGGGTGCAGAGGTCCAGTGACATGCATGACTGGGAAGTGGGGTGTGGGGCAGCAAGGTGTCCTCCTGGAGCACAGGGCCCTGCGTCCCGGGGCGGGTTGGGGATAGCCCGTGCCCCAGCCGCATGTCGTGGCCTTGTAGATGTGTATCGCCCTGTCTACGTCTGAGACACTCAGCAGCGGTGGTGACCCTTGTCGTCCCTTTTCATCTGGGCTTCCTGAGCGTCTTCTTGCAGGGCCGTCGCCCCTGTGCCCTCAGCTGGGGTGACCAGGAGGAGGACAGCTGAGTGGGAGTGCTGCGGTGCCTGGCACCTCACTGTATGAGTCTGCCCCGGCCGGCTCCTCCTCCCAGTCCTCGCACAGGGGTGAGGCCCCCCTGGGTCTCCTGGGGTAGCCCTTTGGCCTCGCCAGCTGGCTTCTCGCTTGTTCTCGAAGATGCTTCCTGACGGAGCTCTGTCCTCTCACCCTGTACAAAAGTCGTCTTTGAGCAGGGCTCCTGGAACACACTGTGCACTGTGGTTTCTGAGCACGTTGGGAGAATTAGTTTTATCTGGATGACTTGTAGTGCTGACAGCTTCCATTGTTGGGTCAGCTGAGTCCTTGAGCATCTTGGGTAGAAGACACAGTGGCAGTCGGTGTTTGCCCTCAGGGAACTCGGCATTCGTAGCTGTGGGCCACCACTTGGCTCCGAGGCCGTGAGTCCCACGCTGCACATGCTTTGCAGCCTCCCGTCAGTGCTGGGAAGCTGCCCTGGCCTTTAGGCCTTCAGAAGGTGGAGGGAGGGAGGGAGGTTGGAGGGACCCAGATCTCATCACTGTCTCCCCCTAAAACACATATGGTGCCATGCACACCTTAAAATGGCTTTGAAAGGAGTCAGGGTGTGCACATGGAGAGTGCAGACTGCAGATCTGGCTGGTGTAGGAGAACTGGAGAGGACTTCCCCCAGCCCATCAACCACTGTTCCAAATGTGCACGT
Organism: Artibeus jamaicensis; assembly: GCF_021234435.1. Taxonomy (NCBI): domain Eukaryota; kingdom Metazoa; phylum Chordata; class Mammalia; order Chiroptera; family Phyllostomidae; genus Artibeus; species Artibeus jamaicensis. The sequence continues at coordinate 2,238,136 of NW_026522059.1, forward strand.
GTGTGCCACATGCAGTGAGGTGTGTGGTGTATGTGTGCGTGCTGTGTGTTGAGCTGTGTGTGGTGTGGTGCGTGTATGATGCATGGTGTGTGCACGTGTGCACCCCATATGCGGTGAGCTGGGTGTGGTGTGGTGCGTGTGTATGCATGCATTGTGTTTGTGCATTGGGGGCGTGTTGGGTTTGCACACATTTTGTGCACTTTTGGTGGGACAGTTGTGGACATGTGTGTCTTACATACAACAGAACCACAAAATTGTGCAGCTGAAGTGTGGCCCTCACTGGATGCCAGGTGCCGTTCTGAGCAATTTCTGTAGGTTTGCTCACTTACTTTTAAAGAAGCTCTATGGAGTTTTTACCCACATTCCACAGGAGGGAAAACAGGCCCAGCTGGGCTCGCTAACCTGTCGTTGTGCCGGGAGCAGCAGGGCAGCTCTGGTCCTGCCCCAGCCAGCAGTGCACCCCCACGTTTCAGACGCGCCCCGCCCTGCCAGGCGTGGGGCCCTGGCAGACTCCCTGGGAGCTCGGCCCGCTGCCGGGCATCCTCCGTCCAGTTGGGTCACTGATGCCAGGGAGCGGGGCTGAGATGCCTCCATGCCAGTGTGCCCCCTCCCCCCCCAGAGGAGAACACCCAACGTCAGCATTCTCAAAGTTCACAGTGCAAATTGGAAAAGAGCGTCCTGGGGAAGAGGCCCATTAATCACTCAGAGCATCTTTCTATTAGCCTAATTTCTGGTTATGACAATTTGCTAATTTATCTGAGCTGAAGTGGGGCTGGGCTGAGTCCCTGCACCTGTCGTCCCTGCAGAGCCTGCAGGTGGGTGCAGACAGTCCGCCTTCCTGGGGGTGCGCAGGTGCAGCCCCCCCACCCCTCAGCACCCCCTCCAGGATGCTCACCTAGTAGCGGCCCAGCACAGGTGCCCAGCTTTGCTCAGTAAACCGTGTGCACCAGCAGGGCATTCCGAGTCCAGTGCTGGCCGGCTCAGCAGGCTCAGCAGAGCCAGTCACCCACGGGGCTGCACCACCTGGGAAGAGCTGATGGGACAGTCGTTTTTTTGTGAAGTACCAGGGGGTCCTGTGGCACTTGTCACATAGACAGACGGGACCACCAGTGTGGCTCTATGGCTTCAAATGGCCCTTTGAGACAGCACAGTCCCAAATATTTCACTGCTGATATTTTCACGGGTGGAACTTGGAGGGACAGCATTGTAACCTCCTGCGTTTTCCTTGCATCCGGCCATGTTCCAAAGGTTCAGAAGTGAGCACACATGGCTCCTAAGACATGCAGAGAAACTGAGACAGCGTGCCTGCAAATGTGTGCAAAAAAAAAAAAAAGGCCTTGCACAAATACTGATTTATTAAAGTTAACTAGTAACGGTGGTTGGCTGACAAGATCAGATTCTTACACAATAGACCAGGGTTCTTCAAAGTGGGAAGGCTCTCACCTTGGGTGGTCTTTTCATCCTTTTCACCTGTGTGGCTAGTGCCGGACATCGCTAGCAGGTTCACCGCTCAGGCTGGGCAGGGGAAGGGCTGGGGCGAATCTGAGAGGTGTTTGGGGAGCTCCTGCCATGTGCTAGGCACAGTGCCCTTGACCAGGGCCCCCACCCTCGACCGCACACAGCCCTCTGAGCTCTGGCCTGTCAGTTTGCAGAAGCTGGCAGTTTGAAAGGTAGGGCTGCCCGTCCGCTGACATGCTGATGTTAGCTGGGTGTGGTGGAGGAGATGGAAACTGAGCGAGGGCTGGACACGGACCCTGGGTGTGGTGGCTCATCACCTCCTGGGGCTTGTGACTAGCAGGAGCTGTGAGTGACTTAGCGGTGTCCCTGAGGCAGGGCGTGGCAGGGCTGGAGGGCACTGTGAAAGGAATGTGTCAGAAACTGCCCCTGGGCCCCAGAGGCAGAGGGTGGGTTGGGCTACACTGAGCTGGGAACTCGCTTCTGGTTCGGGCTCACGGGGCTTGTCAGTCGTTCCGTGTGGGAGTATCCAGGAGACTTGCAGAGCCTGGGTCAGCACCGACAGTGATGGCAAGGTCCTCATGCTGCAGGGTCACCGAGTATGCCTTCCTGGGGACAGGAGCTGTGACTCAGTTGGAAATGTAGTTGCTTGTCCTGGGTGACCGGAAAGGGATTCCCAGCGAGGCAGGCTCTTCAGCACCGTGGAGAGCTCCCGTTGGCTGCCTCTGGGCTGGAGGAAGGAGGCCGCCAAGCTCCTGGCTGGGTGCGGGGGCTGACTGGTGAGGTGGCCGGGGCCCTGAGCCGGGAGGGACCCTTGTTAGTCCTGGCCGCCAGGTGTGCTATGTCTGAGGGTGGTGTCCAGAGTATGGACCACAGGTCAGGCTACCTCAATCCTGCCACCAACTAGCTGCATCAGCCTCCTCAGTGTCCCTGTGGGCCCCAGTGGTCCGAGCTTCAGAAGCTGTTGGAGGTGGAAGTGCCAGGTTCTGCCTGTCCATTTCTCCATGTCCTCAAGTCTAACAGGAAAGCTTTGGGGTTAAGTTGAGGAGGTGCACCGCCCCCAGTCACCACTGGCCTCCCTCGCGGGGTGCCCTGTGGAAATGTCCTTCCTGGTAGAAGTAATGGGACGAACTGTTGCCTTCTCACTGTTATTTATTGACCTCTTGCCCCAAGTGCCAGGGCCTGTGCATTGGAGAAACACTGCTGGCGGCGCCTCCGCCCCCATCCCTCCGATGCTGTAATCTTGGCTGTGGTAGCGGCGGCTGATTAAGCAGCTGCCACGCTGGCGGGTCGGCCAGCCCTGTGTCTGTGTTCGGCCCTGTGTTCGGCCCCACAGCCCTGTGTTGGTGGCTTTTGGGGCCAAATTGGGGGGGGCGATGTGGGTGCAGGTAATTAGCTTTATTAGCTCAGTTGTATAATTTTATGGCTCACGCCCGAAAGCAAATGGATACAGACAGATGCCACCGGCATGGTTTCCACAGGCCCGGTGCCACTTGACACCTTGCGATGACCACGCGCTGACTCGCTCCTCTGACGAGTCGTTTCAAAGCTCCTCCTGCCAGCGCATCGGTCGGTGCCGTGCCTGCTCCGCATGCAGGTGCTGCCACTCGCCTCGGAGGCCTGGCGTGTGGTTTTCAATCAGAGGCGGCGGTGCGCCCCATTCTGAAGTCTTAATTTCCTGCAAGGAAGTGGACAGGTGATGTGGGCCCTCCAGCTGTACCGGAGAGGGGCAGGCTGGGGGGGCTCAGGAGCAAGGGTGGCCCCCCCCCAACTCCGTGGCCTCTGCGCCAGGGTGGGGCTCTTTGATGACAGAGGAGGGCTGGCTCCTCCGAGACTGGCCAGGGCCCAGGGGTGTCCTGCCCGTGCAGAGGGAGGCCCTCCCAGCCTGAGAGTGTGAGGACACAAGGCTCCCCGCTGGGGAACAGCGAACTTCCGGGAGGGGCCAGGGATGGCCCTTTGCTTAGAGTGTGGCTGTTTGTACAGGTGACGCCACCTGGGTGCTGAGGAGGGGCGGGAAACAGTAGCTTCCGCCACCGTGACAGCTCCCTGGGACCAGGCCTGGGAGTCCGTCCCAGACGACAAGGACCTCCTGGGGACCCCACTCGCAGAGGAGGGGTGTGGAGGCACCTGCAGTCTGTAACAGAGAAGCCTCTCGCCCCTCCTCCTCCAGAAAGCAGGCCCCGGTGCCCCTCCTCCCGCCCCCCAGCCTGTGAGCCTGGGCAGGCGCTCAGAGGAGAAACCATGGGGGCAGGGGACATGCGGGCAGGGCGGTGGCCTCTGTCCTGGAGCTTGGTGTGACCAGAGTTCATCTCGTCTTGAGCAAGGCCCAGCCTGAGCACGCCTCTTCCCTGGTCAGCCAGTTGCGGGCCGTGCACCACCCCAGGGGGGGCAGGAGGGCCTTGTGAGTGTTTCTCCTGAGAAGAGGGGGTGGGGCCCCTTCTGGCGCGGTGGCGAGAGCCTTGGGGAGGGTCCCTAGGCCCCCTGGTCCTGCCCTGCCTGTGAGGTCACCTGTGCCCGTCACGACTGAGGCCGGGGCAGCGGCTGCACAGGCCGTCTCTGAGCGCGCCCGACAGGCTCCCTGCTGTGCTGGCTCCTTGTGAGGAAACTGGGACTCGGTTTCTCAGGGACAGTGGACCTGAGGGGCGCCATGTCCTCATGGCTACTCGGCACCAGCCTCCCCTTGAGGCCTCATCTGGGGTGACCTCCCAGCTGAGATGGAGGTTCCTGGCTGCATGGGGAAGGGGAATGACACAGAGCCACAGATGGAGCTCCTCGCCCCAGCCACCACTGAGCCTCCCCTTGGACGCCTGCCCCACACCTGCTTGTTGAACCAGCGCATGAACAGGGCAGCGAAGGGACACTACCTCCCAGACCAGCACAGGACCGTGTGAGATGGCACAGTCAGCCCCACAGACACAGACTGTGTTTGTGCGGCGAGGTGGGGACAGTTGCATTGGGAAGTTCTTCTTAGGGACAGAGTTGTCTCTGGGAGAAGCACTGAGACACATGGCCATGGTGTCAGGTCCCTGTGGCAGTCCGAGGCCACACTACGAGTTTGGAGGAGCAGGGGACCGGGAGTGAGAGCTCGGGGCCAGCACGCCCTTGGGCTGATGCTTACCACGCTGCCTGTGGGTGACACTTGCTCCTCGTGACGCTCCTGCCGAGGCGTGTTGCTGTGAAGCCCATTTTACAGATGATGAGACTGAGGCTTGGAGAGCTGAAGGGACTTGAGCCATGCTCACCGGTGGTGGCACCAAGACTCACGGCTGGGCCCAGAGTCTCCTGACGCCCCCCACCCTCTGCTCTACCCTGTTCAGCTGCCACGTGGCAATAACAGGAGCAGCTTCAGCCCCATCCCCCTCTACCTGCAGGGCTTCACCCCGACACGCGAAGCGGGTGCAGTCGCCCATTTCTGTAGTCTCGTCTTCGCCGAGAAGTCAGCCTCCCAAGTTCAAGGCTCACACCCAGTGGTTTTGGTGTGCCATGTCCCCCCAGCACCCCCGTCTCATTTCAGACACTGTGTGTGTTGAAGGGGATTAACTTGCCCAAGAAGGAAGGAGGAGGCCCACCCTCGCCTCTCTGGTCACTAAGAAATCAGGAGCCAACGTCTCCCCTGTCGATTGTGACTTAAACGTCGAGGTTCAATTTGAGCAGGAACAGGAAGGAGGGCTGTCAGTCGACTCTGGGAGCTGCGCTGGCTCTCGCACCGGCACCTGGGTGGGGAGCTGCGTTTGCTGCGTTTCTAAGCCCGATTTCTGTATCTGCTGCTACCTGGCCGGGGACTGCTCGAGCTCCTCCGAGGGGGGCTCGCGTCCCTGAGCCCACCCATGAGCCGTGTGTGATGCGACAGGAAGGAGAACGCGGCACGCAGGAGGCCGGCGTGGCACAGGCACGTGTCCAGAGACGCACTTGGTGGTCCTGGACGGCGAGCCGCGGTTTGTGCTTCGTTCAGGAAAACCACCTCCCGTGTTCTTCATTCCCCAGCACGAGTGGCTGTTGGGTTGAAACCGTTCCACTGGACTTGCGTACGTCGAGGTGGCTCTGCGGACCGGAGTCTGGGCGGGAGGAGACAGGCACTAGTCCCCGCACACTCGGGGGATGTGTGACGACGGGTGGTGAGACCATCACTTGGGCGGAGGAGGGCTGGTCTCTGCTGTGGGCGGTGTCCCTCCTGGGGATCCGTCTGCCTGCCCCCAGGCCCAGCAGGAGCCGAGTTTTCCTTGACCGAGGCTCACCCCTCCCTGAAGCGCACGGGCGAGGCAAGTGTGGAAGGACTCCTGAGCCAGCTCGTCCTGGAGCACCTGCAGCTGACTCCTCTGCAGTGGGGTGAGTACGGCCGCTGCCCCGCCCTTCTCGCCCGGCGTGGACAGGTCCCTGTGGGAACCTCGTGGGGGCGGAGCTCACCGGCCACCCCGGTGTCTGCGTCTCCCCTGAGCTCCGCACCTCAGCGCGGACTGTGGAAGGGTTCGGGCCTCCAGACGCAGATGTGGGGGTGGATGACGGGCACCCCCGGTTCCAGGGACTGTTGAATCCGCTGTCCTCCTCGGCACTTGACCATGTCCAGATGGGCATGTCTTCTATAGATGTTTCTGGACGTTAAGTGATTGGGGTGGTGAAAGGTGACAAGGGTGTGGTCACCTCCTTCCTCTTATTCCACTCGGGGATGACCTCTGACAGCTTTCCCTGAGGCCGGCGTGGCAGGGTGTGCATTTGGTGAGCACGTCGGCCCAGCTGGGCACTCAGCCCACAAGAGAGCAGCGTGGTCGGCACTCGGACGGCGTGCGGGCCGGGGGTGTTCCCGGGCGTCACTCTAACAGCGGGCGGAAGTATTTTGCTGACAAACCAGCCAAACGTGGTGCTTTGTTGGTGTGAGAGGCTTTGTTACTTTACTGTGTCATTCGTTTGGGGACAACAGGAACAGTCAGTTGTCAGTGCACACGTATCTGTGTTTTCTTCACTTGAAAGTCTCCGTGCATTAGCGTCCAGTTTTCCCCAGTGACGGGACGAGCTGTGTCTGGCCGAGACACGGGGGAACTGCCCCTCACACCACGCGGCGGCCCTCCACAGCCCGCTGCCTCCGCTCCCGCGGGGGAAGGCCGTCGGATGCCCCACGCAGACTTCCCTCAGGCCAGGCTGCTCCTTCCGTGGGGCCTCGCCCCTGCCTCCACCCCACCGAACCCGCCCGAGTGGAAGGAAGGGGACGTGCTCCGCAGAGGCTGGTGCACCTGCCAGGGCTCCCCGAGCCCACGGGGCTGGAATGTCCCAGGTCAGTCCGGTCTGCCTCTCCCTCCCATTTCACTTAGCACCGCCCCCGGCAGGTCGGGTCTGTCCAAGCTGTTGCCATGGCGAGATTCCACTCTCCCTGTGGCTGGGCGATGCCCCGTGGCACAAGTGTGGCACCGTGGCTTCGTCCACGTGGCTGTAGGCAGACACGAAGGCTGCTTCCTCGACTTGGCCGTTGGGACGATTTGGCCATGGACATGGGCGCACGCACCTTTTCGAGTCAGTGTCTTCATTCTTTGGGTAAATACTCGCAGGTGCCGCTGCTCGGTCGTGCGGCAGTTCTGCATCTGATCTCTGAGGCGCCTCCACACTGTTGTCCACGAGGGCCACACAGTCCACAGCCCCGCCTCCTCGCCAGCGCTCGGAGTGGCCCATCTGGTGGGTGGCGGCCACCCCGACAGGTGCGAGGTGGTGTCTCAGTGTGGTTTCCATGCTCACGTATCCGACGATGAAGGACGCTGAGCATCTTTTCTCGCACCTGTTGGTCAGCTGTGTTTCTTTGGAAAAATGTCTATTCAGATCTTCTGCTCAGTTTTTAATTGGATTGTTCAGGGATTTTTGCTGTTGAGTTGTGTGAGTTTTTAATATGTTTTGGTTAATAGTCCTTTATCAGATATAATTGGCAAATGTTTAACTCTGTTACTTATTTCTTTTGCTGTGTGGAGCTGTTTGTTTTGACACAGTACCACTTACTTTTCATTTCATTGCTTTTCTTTTGATGTCAAATTCAAAACAGTCACCGCCAAGACCTGCACCAAGGAGCTGATCACCCATGTTTTCTTCTAGGAGTCTTATGGTTTCAGGTCTTAACATTCAGCTCTTTACAACATGTTGAGTTAACTTTTGATTCTGGCGAGAGAGAGCGGTCGAGTTCCATTTTCTGCCTGCAGCTCCGCAGCTTCCTCAGCACTGCCCTGTGGCCCTTGCCAGACAGACACCTGCTGTCTCGGTCCTGCAAACGGGCGGAGGCTGCACTGCCAGGGGGCAGACGGGGTGGGGTGGGCTGCAGAGTCCAGTGTGCTCTCTGACAGTCTGTCTGGAGGGCTGCTTCCAGCCATCTCCATAGCAGCCAGGTCATGGGGACTAACGGGGCTAAGCCATTTGCCACTTGGCGTGTCCCGCTGCTGCGCCTCCTGCCACCTCCCGCCGCTGGTGACACTCTCCTCCCAGGGCTTCTCACGCACACCAATGCCCGGCCCGCGCTCTTTGTCCTCGGCATCCAGGGAATACAAATTCGGGGGCAGCTGCGCTTTGAGTAGATATTTTCAGTACACATTCTCCAAAGAACCGCTGCGCACATTGCGAGCTTGAGTCCCATGAGGATGAGGGTGACACCCATCTATGAGGCCATGGCCACATGGTGACCTGGGTGGGGACGCCCACTGCCCCGCCTCAGAGAGAGCCACACGCCCGCACTTCTGAGGGCCAGGACTCGGTGAGCAAACCCTCCATACGCTCTGTCCAGCCTGTGCCCCCCGTGCGGTCCTCCTTACTCTCTCTTTTTCACACATTTGGAAGTGGGTCCAGGAGTTGCCATTACCTCAGGTCACACGGCCTGTGTAGATCCTTTGATGGGTGGAGTGTTCCGTTCATTCCGTGCATAGCTGGCTGTTGACCGTCTCCTCTGCCCCAGGCGCCGTCCTAGGTGCTCGGGCCCCCAATGTAAGTGAAACCTGATTCCTGATTGTGAGGGGCTCCCAGTGTGATGTGGGTGGGGACCAGGCGGTCCCCGGACCTCCCACACCCAGCTTGGCAGTGGGAGCTCGTGCGGGTGTCCCGGGAGCAGAGGCGAGAGGCCCGGGGGGGGGTGGTAAGCGTGGGACAGCAAGCCTGGGACAGCCTGGCATCGTCCCGACACTCGAGTGGCGGCGTGCAGAGCCGCTCCGTGCCTGGCACCTCGTGGTGAAGAGGCCAGCCCTGCACGTGGGCAAGAGGCTCAGGGCCTGGAACACCGATGTGGCCCTCAGGCCTCGTGGGGACAGAACCCCTCATGCCCTTGGCCCTCAGCCTCCTCCCCAGGTCAGCGAGCAACTGCACCAGGCTGGTGGGCTGTCCAGCACCACATCCATTAGAGACGTCTGCTCGGGGAGGGGCCAGTCCGCACTCAGGCCCCTGACGAGGCAGGGCTTGTGGCCAGGCCCATCTCGTGGTTTTGGTGCCTGTCAGACGTTGGTCAGCCCGAGCTGAGGCCCTTCCCGGGGCCCGCCCAGGGGCTGCAGGGACTCCGAGCAGTCATTTCACTGTCCCTTTGGCATTTTTGCCAAACATAAGCCTATAAGCTTATAAAGAATAGAAGAATAGAAAAAGTTGATAGCAGATATGAATGATAATTTCTGAAGGAAAAAGTGAGAACAGAAACCGCATACAAAGAAAAATCCTCCAGCCGCTGCTGTCCCCGCCCCGGAGGACCCTCTGGGACCTGCAGGTCCCTTGCCGTCCTCTTGTCTGGCCGGCTCCCGCTCTCAGCTGCTCCCAGCCCTCAGGGCAGCCACCTTCAAGGGGAGCCCCCCGGGCCGGGCCCCTGCTGGTGCTTAGCATCTCACGTACAGGGTGCTTGAAAGCCCCGGAGAGCGTGGCACCATCCTGACACACTTGTGGCAGAGCACAGAGCCACTCCTCGTGTGGCTTGCCGGGCCCCTTCTGCGAGTGCCACCCCCTCGGAGACGAGGACTCCTGCCCTGAAATGCCCCCTCCCCACCCCAGTCCTGCAGCCAGTTGTTGCTCTGTTTCGCAAAGGTAAACAGCAGAGCTCACTTCAAAACGGAGGTCACGTGAGAGGCTGCGTGACATCCCCTCCCCCGGGCCTGTCCCCCTCCCTTAACTGCCCACCTGGGACTTCCTTCGGTGTCAGCAGCTGATGGGTGGCACGCCCCTAACTCAGTGTAGGCGCAGGTGCTCTGGGCCGCTCCGGGCTGTAGCTTGTGCTCTGTCCCTCGCTGTCGTCACCGTTGTTGCAGCGAGGGCCCCTGTGTGCTTGCCGGCCCTCACGGCCCTCACGTGTGTGGCTCAGCCTGGAAGAGACTCGGTTTGGCGTTAGCGATCTTCGCGAATTGGGCTTGTGTGTCGCATTAGACTCCCTCAATGTGGGTGCGTGTTTTCAGGTTCTCCTGTGTTTCCTGGTGTGTCCATGGCTCACTGGCTGTGACGTTTGAGTCGCTCGCTCACCTGGACCTCCTCGCGGCTTGGCGTGCCGGTGCGCACCCACTCCTCCCCCAGAGGCGGTTCTGTTCCAGGCCAGCTGCGGGGAAGTTGCAGGGACAGGAATGAGGCTTTTCCTGAACCGTTTCGGAGGAAGCGCCTGGCCCGGGGCACCACTGTCCCAGCTGTTCGTGTGTCTCTGCCACAAACTCGGACATTGTCTTACATGGCCACTGCTTCTCTCTCAGAGCCGGGAACTAGGTGTTGGCACTGCCGCTCAGCACCTGGGCCCCACTCAAGTTTGGCCAGTTGTCCCAACCATGTCCTTTATACCTAAAAAAAGAGGAAGAAGGAGGAGGAAAGCAAAAGAGAAAAAAAAAAAAAAGCTGGAAAGAGACCCTGGTCTCACTCAGAGCCACTTGTCGTGCGCACTGGTCACCGTCCCCCCCTTGGCCCTCCCAGACACAGCCCTCCAGCTCCTCGTCCGCTGTCCCTCGGTGCGGGGCGGGTCCCGGTCCTCGGGACCAGACGCAGCGTGTGGGTCGTTGGCAGGGATGCCGCGGGAGGGAGGCTGCGTCCGTCCATCCGTCTCTCGCGGGGGCCCTCGGCTCCGTCCGCCCCATCATCAGTGGCGGGCGTTTGATCATCTCACTGAGGTGGCGCCTGCCAGTCCCCTCTGCTGTGAAGTTCCTGTCGTTTTCCCTTGGTGACCGGGAAGCGCTTCCCAACTGGGAGCATGTGCAGTTCCTTCTCACGCTTTCCTTTGCCCCCTTGTTTCTATTTGGATGAGTCCATCGTTTCCTGTTTTATTCTGTGGGTTAAAATGTTACAGTTGTTACTTCGATGCTCAGGTCGTCTCGGGTTCAACAGTGGACACTCCTTCAAGCCCCCCTTGTTCTGTGCGTCCCCCTCGCTTTCCTGCACAAGACCTTCCAGTGTCGCCTTGAGCTGCCCCACCGTCATCCACGCTCCCCAGGCACGTCGGCTCCCTTAGTGACAGGCGGTGTTCGGTGGCCAGGACCCGGCGCTGGGGACGGTCATGCCTTCTCCGAGGCCAGGGCCAGGAGACAGGCACTTACCGACCAGTGTCCACACCCCAGCGCCCCATCCCTGTCTCTGCCGGCAGCCGAGCTCCGGCAGCACGGCCGCAGTCTGCGGCATTCCCTCTCGCTCCGTGTCCCTCGTTCCTCGGCACGCACCGGCCGGCATTCTCCTCGGTGCATTCCCAGAGCTGTCGGTCCCTCTCCGTGGCCCCTCCCCTCCCAGGGTCTCAGTCTCTCCCTGGGTGACTGCTCTGCCACACCGGAGGATCCTGCGGGGGGTGGCTCTCACCATGCCCAACCCGTGCCCCCGGCCCACCCTGGCCCGCCATGTCCCCGCTGCCCCTGGTGGCCTCAGAACCAAATTGTCCAGGAAGCAAAGGGGCTGCCAGGCTGCCTTTGGCGTAACCGGGCTGGACTCGCACCTGCCCCTCTGGGCCTGGCAGGTGGCCCCCTCCCCTCACGCACACTGTCGCCGCCCTCCCTTGGGCCCCTCCTGTCCCCACACGCTCGCCCTGGCTCCCACTCTGAGGGAAGGGGAGATGCTGTCCGAGTGAGGTCCACCCCGCTCTCCCCGGGGCCCGTTCCCGGCCTGACACGGAGTGGGCCCGGAGCACACACTTGCAGAGTGTGGCACTGGTGAGTGCTGACACTCCTGTCTGTCCAGGTGCAGATGCTCAGCAGGCCGTGGTTCTGGGAGTGGGTGAGAGACGGCCTGTTTCCCAGGGAGTTCCCAGGCTTATTGGGGGGGAGGCTGGGGCCCCAGCAGGCAAGAAGGGCCAGACGCCTGCCCCACCCCCAGGGGACATCGCTGTTCACCTGGGCAGTGCCCGAGGCTCTGGGCCTGGGCGCCACTTCTCCCCCTCCTCCGGCAGACCTGGGGTTGCCTTCCCCAGGTGGGCAGCCCCTCGAGCGGGCCTCCCACGCTCTCCTCTCGTCCCAGTGAAGGCAGGGGCGTTCAGACTGCAGGCCGGCCTGGGTGCCGGTGAGGAGGGCGTACACCAGCCCACATTCTGCGGTCTCCTTTGCTCCGGAGCTTCACTTGCGGTTCCAGGCAGAGTGCACCTGCGTGTTTCCTGTAGTGCTTCTGTTGCCGGCTGGGACCTATGGGTGTGTGTGCAGCTCCTCGGCCCCTGGGCCCACCTGCTCCCACTGGCCTGTGTCAGTGCAGGTGGGCAGCTGCTGGCAGCCACACCTCTGTCCCCAGCAGGTGGGGAGGCCCCCGTGGGCAAGGACCCACCTCCATGCTGGTCAGAGGCTGCGAGGGCTGCGGTCACTGGGGAGCGGCGGAGCACACAGCACTGCAGGCCTCGCCGGGCACGCCCTCTGCCCGAGCCTGCCGCCCCAGCCGCCCGCCCCGACTCCCAGACAGAGGTGGCCCCGGGCTCTGCGCCCACCAGCTGAAAGGCCCGTGGTGGAGTCCGCCTCTGTCTGGGGCCACCACAGGAGGTGGCCTGGGCCACAGTGTCCTGGGTGTTCTCTGTCCCCTGAGTAGGAGAGTGGGTCTCAAGTGGCGGAGACCTCCGTCTCCCTCCCGTTTCTCTTCATGTCCCCACGGGACGAAAGTGGCTCAACCCCGAGCCTTCCCGCGGCTTCCTCTGAGCAGGGCGTGCCCTTCCGGAGCCTGCAGCCAGCCCGAAGTGGTCCGCCACGGGGCAGGGGCGCAAACGGGGGTCGTCGCTGGTGGCCAGAGGGACCGAGTGGGGTGTCTAGACGTGGGTTGGCAGGGACCTGCTATTCGGTGGTGAGAGTGCTTGTCGCCCTCAGACGCTTTGTTCGAGGGTCGCACAGAAAAGATTCTTGGGTGCCAGACTCACACACGGAGCCTGGGGCCCGCGGGCACCAAGGGCCTCTGGCAGGGGAGCTGGCCCCAGGGGAGGGACGAGCCTGCTGGCTGCGTGTCCCCAGCCAGCCCGCCTCACTTACTGTTGCTTCCACTCAGTGTTCAGTTTAGCCTCAGGGACAGGATGGGCCCAGTGGCCTTTTGTTGGTGCCTTTGGAAGTGCCTGCTGAGAGGGGGTGCAGGCCGAGCCTCAGGCAGGTCGGGGTCTCCCTGCGGTTGGCCCCGCTTGCAGGCTCTTGTGTCAAAGCTGTCCACACCCCATGGGGGCCAGGAGCAGTGAAAAACTCACAGGTTCTGGATGCAGAAGCTCTGGCTTCCACTTGCAGGTCCGAGCGACCTTGGATGAGTCATTCTGCCTCCGAGTGCTCAGCCAGTTCTCCCTCCCGCAGCCGGGCTGAGCATGGAGGAGGGTGCCATGTGCAGGGGGCCGTGACCATGAGACACCCTCAAGGCCAAGAACATGTGGCAGTGTGGATGGGACAGGGACTCTGAGGTCCCCTCATCTCACACAGGGTTGTGTGTTGGGACTGACCCTGCCTACTTCCTTCTGGGCGTGGCCAGAATCACGCAGGGGAAGAGGTTGGCCCCCCTGTGCCTCACGCTCACTTGTGTGTCTTGCCCACTTGGTTCGGAGTGCACTGAGGAAGCACAGGGCCGATGCTTGAGGGGAAGTGTCTGAAGCCGAGCTGGTCACCTGCTTAGGGAGGAAGAGAGGCCTGGAAGCGCGTGTGGGTCGGCTTAGGCTGCAGCGCTCGGAGCCATGGGCGAAAGCTCCTGCCCACATGAGGAGTTGACAAAGGAAGTGACCCTACCTAGGCCTGGCCTCCGCCACTTTGAAGCCAGGCCTTGAGCTTGACAGGGCGACTTCAAAGACTCAGCTGCCTGACCTTTCTTAGACAGCTGCTGACAGCGTCCTTGTCACCAAGGCCCTTTGCTGGGGACTTGTCACAGGATGCTCAGCCTCATCCAACGGCCAGAAAAAACCCGGCAGGGAACCTCTTGCTCGGGGATGTCCAGCTCAGCCAAGGACAGGCCCTCGAGCTGGAAACAAGCTCACCGGGCCAACCTCAGTGGTGGAGAGTGGATGGACCCTGGTGGGGTGGGGACTGCTGGGCACCGCTCACCTCCGAAGCCTCAGCAGGTCGGGAGAGGGCGGGCTCTGAGCCAAGAGCTCTGGGGCCCCCCTCTGGCCGAGCCGTGGGCCCACCACGCACGGCGCAGGGTCTGTCTCTAGGCCTGTGGCTGGGCCGTGACCCCAACCTCAGTGAGCACGGGCACGGTAAGTGGCATGGCGTGCCCACGGTGCCTGCTGAGACAGACCAGCAGGGTCTGTGTGAACACACCTCGCTCAGCCCGGAGGCCTGGAGGGGAAGCACAGAGCCACCAGTGGGGCCGCCCTGAGCAGAGGCGGCCATCAGTCGGCTCCCCGGGCTCATCACCCCTTCTGCTTCCGGGAGCCCTGTGGCCAGCACACAAGGACCAGGGTCTGTCTTGCTGGTGCACAGCTGGCTGCCCTGCGCTGGCTCTGAGCTCGAGGAGGATGAGGCCTTTCCTCTAGAAAACCACGTAGGCCGGCTCATCGCCTGCTCACAGCACAGCTGTTGGAGGCCCGTTCACTCCGTCGTCCGCTCGCTTGGCCAGTGTTTCTCCACATGCTGTGCACACCAGGCCCGGGCTGCGGGCTGCAGGCGGAGACCCCCCTGCTCACATTCCCACAGCCTGCAGCAGCACGCACGTCTTCGCACCGTGTGGGGGTGGGGGCCGTGGTTCCCATCAGATGTCCAGATCGTTCTGTGGGTCACCCTCGTGCAGATGTCCGAAGGCTGCGTCCTCCTCCCCCTGCGTCTTTGCTCCATCTGGGCAAACAGACCGCATTCGTCCTTTGAGGCACAGCTCAGCTGTCACCCCTGCGGGGGCCTCCAGCGAGCCCACGACTCGCTGCGCCCCCTCCAGCGTGCTCTCGCAGATCTCTGCCTGTGGCTCAGCCCGCGCACGGCCGCCCCGTGCTCTGGAGTTCAGGCCCTGGCCGGACTCTCCTCTGTCCCTGGCAGCTCACTCTGGGTGGGAGGACGAGGGCCGCAGGCAGGACTGGCTCTTGCTTGCTCGCTCGAGGTCCTTCCCTGTCTGGGTGTGGACCCTGCCGGGCTGTCATCGGCAGGAAGCATTCGGTTCCCTGCTTCTGAAGTTGTCACATGGTGTCACCCACATGCCCTTTCTATTTCTGGAAGCATGAACTTCATTATGCAGACACTCGGTTTGCTTAGTAAGCAGTGGAAGCTGGCTTTAACTGACTGTCTCTGCGGGTCATTAGGACAGTGAACAACGCTGATTGCTGCATCTAAAAACAGAAACACAGGACGGGCTGGATGCCAGGCAGGGAGCGGCCTGAGGGCCTCAAGGCAGCCTTCTGGTTACCTCGCCACGTGGGGGTGTCTGAGGTTCCAGGGCCAGGCGTTCGGGGCAGGGCGGGGGACCTGAGGGACCCAGGGCTCTAGTCTCCGAGGAGCTCCAGGCCCATCGGCGTGGTATGGGCATTGCTCAGATGGCGATGAGAGTGGAGAAGGCACCGTCTTGTCTGGGGCCGACCAGGAGGGTTCCTGGGAGAAGCAGCGTGTGTGACGGGGCCAGCAGCAGGGGCGGAACAGACGGTCAGGCTTCTCCGAGGAGATGGCAGCATGAGCCCGGGCTGGAGGCAGGCCTATGCATGGGCCAAGCGTGTAGACCGTGTGGGTGGGTGCGTGCAGTGGGCCAGCCCTAGCAGGCCTGGGCTCCACTTTGCTTGCCGGCTCTGGTCTGGGCAAAACCACTGTGGCTTCTCCAGTGCGCGGGGCACCCCTGGGCTGTTGTCCAGCCCCGGCCGGTGGAGATGGGGGAGCCGATGCTGTGAGGGTGGGGTGCCACCCCCGCCCGCTAGCACTCCTCTCCCTCCCGTGCAGCCCCCATCTATACACGCCTGACACAGCGGGCAGAGGAAACGCTAGCCAACTGCAAAGTCCCTGGCAGGCCTTGGAGAAGGGGGGCCTTTCACCAGCCCCTCACACAAGGCAGGTGCAGGGTTGGCCACACAGGAACGACCTGCGGAGAGCAAGCATAGGGGCCCTTACTTAGAAGGTTGGGAGCGAGTGACACGCTGTGTGACTGCTGACCAAGCCGCATCTCCACGTGGGCCTGCAGCACAGGTGGCACTGTCACCCATGTGGCGAGGGGTCGGGTCTGAAGCCCCAAGGTAAAGCGACCTGGTAAGCTGCGGGTGCTGGGGCGTAGACCCCACCAGGGCCCCAGAGCTGAGCATCGGGCACCCTGCCCCCACCCCTGGGGCCACTCGGTGGAAGCCTAGGAGTCCAAACAGGAGCCTGTCCCTAGACTCCGGGGAGGACAGACACTGAGCTGCTACCCCCTCCCCGCCTTGGCCTCCACGTTCCCCCAGCCGGACTCTTCTGGCCTCTCTCCTCTGTCGGTCTGCCTTTGAACTCCGGGCCCAGCTCCTGGTTAGGAGGTAACCAGGCGGGCCCCACTGTCTTACAGGCATGTTTGTGGAGGACGCAGAGCCCCCGCCTCCCGCGGCCCTGGACAAATAGTGGTTTAATGATTGATGCGCCGGCCTCAGGAGCTCCCTGCCTGGGCTGCGAAGGCCATCGGTCGCACACCGGAAGGGGCCACAGGGCTCAGAGGCCGGGCTGCCAGCAGGCCGCTGGCATTTGCAGGGGCAGCCGAGGCCAGCGTGCCTCCTGCGGTGGATCCCAGGTGCTCCAGTGCGGGCCTCAGAGCCCAGCTGCACCCGCTTGGCTGAGTGCAGCAGGTCTTCTGAAGGGTTTGGCCAGGAGAGAGGCATCCTTCAGAGCAGCACTCAGTAGGATTGTGCTGTGAGCCCTGCTCCATGCTGGGCGCTCCCTTTGAGGCAGCTGCTGTGATCACTGGGACCCTTGTCATCCCATCAAAGCTCGGAGGGGCTGTCCCCTTCTCCAGAGCCGCATAGCCAGGAAGAAGAGGAGCCGGGAGAGTCTGGGTGCTCATCTAAGGTGCCCTGTACTGGGGGCATTGTGCCCCCAGGTGGTCCCCCACATCCTCCTCCCCCCACAGGGAGGGCGAGGGCTCTGTGAGCACCCCGACCCCCAGGGCAGACTAGGCCCCGAGGGTTGGGTCCTGCCAGGATGAAGCAGGAAGGGCCCCAGCCCAGACCCGCCTCCACGTGGAGCTCTTAACTCCTTTCCAGAACGGAGAGCATCATTAATGGCACCGTCTGCCACCTGAGGCTTGGGGACAAAGCTGGCCCTGTGATTCTGACTCAGAGAACTCGACGATTGCAGTTCTGGGTGTTCCAGAGCCGGTGGGTGGAGTTCTAGTGTGCGTGTGCGTGTGCGTGTGCGTGTGCTGGAGAAGCCCAGCCCGCACCTCTCCGAGCTCAGTGTGCCCTCGGAAGGCCCCTCGGGGGTCCAGTCTGCTGGGAGGGAGGGAAGACGTTTCTGCGGCAGAACCCTCAGAGACAAAGTGTGAGCAGATGTGTTCGTTTTCCTGCCTTTTATTGTGTTATTCAGATGACCCTTGTAGTGAGACCATTTGCCCTGAGAATTAAGACAAAACAAAATTAAGTAATAAACAAACCCCCAAATAATACTTCCATTTGCATACTTATTAGGTAATTATGCATTTGTCACACGCACGTGTGTCTACACAATAATTATGTGTGATTACAGTGATTGCATGTGATACATGTAATGTAGAAATGTTAGATATTTGCATATTCATTTACAAGTGGGAACAGCAGAACTGAAACAAGAGCTTTTTGTCCCGGCTCTAAAGTTACCCCCACGCTAGAGCCAGCAGCTTCTCCATGAGGTGCCCTGTGCCTCGAGGGGTTTCTGCCCCAGCTGCCCAGAGTGAGCCCCTCATTCTGCGTTCTGCCTTCTGCTCCTGCCCCCTTGGGCTGGACCCACCTCGTCCTGGTTCTAGACCATGGCTGACCCAGAAGGAGACAGGTGCAGCCTCATGGGCAGCCCGCCTCCCGCGTCCCGAAGTGCAGAAGTGAATGTCGCTTGCTGGGAGGTCCTGCTGGCTCCCTCCCCCATCCGTCTGTGAGCGCTCCCACACGGCGGGCGTTCGGGGAGCGCCTGCCTGTGCTCTGAGCTCAGGGCCTCTGGTGCACAGGGCTGCCCCCTGCCCACCCCTCCAGCCGTCAGGCAGGCAGACTCTGAACCCCTAGGTGATGAGAGCACAAGCCCCCGGCACAGGGGTGCACCCTCCCCCCTTTCCAAAGTGGAGGAGAGATCGGGAAGGGCCTTCAGGTGGCACCCCGCCTCCTTCCGCTCCTCACCCCACGTGGATCAGGCTGTGGAGGGGAAGCTGGTTGCTCGTCCTGTGTACCTTCCTGCCATGGCGACGTGTGGACGGGTGTCTAGCTTGGGGAACGCTGGCGGGCACAGGTCGTGATGGGCAGGCACTGGGCAGGGCCTTCCCTGGATCGCGAGTGGTGTGCCCTGTGCCGGTGGAGCAGGAGATGGTTGCTGCCAGCCTCACTGTCACTTTAGAGCATCTCACAAGCAGCCTAGACTCAGAAGCATCTCCGGGCCCACAGGTGGAGGGCACACGTGTGCACTAGGGAAAGCGTACAGCTGGCCAGTGGGTGCACGGCCCTCCAGTGCGGGGGGGCCCTGAGCACAGCGGTCTGCTCTGTCTACCTCCACGGGGCCCGCTGTGCCCAGTTCTGTCTCCGTGGGGCCGCTGTACCTCAAAAGGCTGTGTCACCCCCTGCTCAGTGAAGTGTGATGAACTCGCTTTTTGGTTCATTAGTGAGCACACCTGCGGACCAGAGGCAGCCGGGGCAAGTGGAGCTGGGAGCCCTCCAGCCCGAGGGAAAATTGCCTGGTTTCTGGGCGTGTGCCACCCAGCGGAGGAGGAACACGGGGTTTCCAGGCCGTGTGACGTGGTGAAAGACCTCACCAGGAATGCCGTCGTGCTGGCGGGGCCCCCTGGGAGCCCCTGGCTGACCCGGAAACCGCACCAATGATGCAGGGAGCCCGTGAGCGGGGGCCCCAGGCCCAGGGAAGGAACAGACGCCGACCGTGTGCACAGCACCCCCCTCGAGGTGTCAGGAGCTCCGAATGGAGGGGTGTGTCTGGAGCAGCAGAGCGCTGGGCAGGGCGGGGGTCGAGCTGGGAGGTGACGGCTCCATGACCTTCGCACCAAGCAGGGTGCTCTCGGGGTGGCAGACCCTCCAGGGTGTGCTTGTCAGCCACACAGGTGTGCTCTCTCTTTCGCCCCTCAGTGGCTGGGCCCTGGGCAGCCCCGCACCTGCAGAGGTCTCTCCTCGATGCCAGCTCCGTCTGCACTGAGCGGGGATGGTAAAGTCACTTTATGCAGTCACCACGTGGGCCCCAGAGTCACTAAATGTGAGTGTTTCCAATAAGTCCGAGGGAAGTCCTTTCCCTTCCTGACTGGCTTTCGGGTACCACCTGAGCTTCCCAGGCTGTGTCCCTAGATCGGTCCTGTGCCTCCTCAGAGAGCCAGTGTGCTATGCGACCGCCCCGGATACTACATCCTCAGGAAGGCTGCCCTTCATCAGCCACCCTCCCTGCTTTCAGAGTCAGTGGAGGAGCAGCTGGTAGTGCGGGGGCCACCATTCTTCCTGCTGGGTTTCTCTGGGCCGGAGCTCCTCTGTTCTTCTTCAAGGCAGGTGGTCAGCGGGAGGTGTGTGAGTTTGGAATCACACTGGCTTAGGTCCGAATGAGGTCAAGTTCAAATAGTGTACAGCATTCTCTGACCCTGGTCCAGCGTTCTCCCAGCTCCACAGCACCTTGTTCACACCTGTCTGTGGAACTCAGCGCGCTATTGCCCCGAAGGTCCTCTCCTTCCTGGCAGGTCGGGCTGTGGGAGCAGTCTCACAGCCTGTCCACTCGTGCGTCCAAAGTAACTGCCAGTCGGTGCCCCGTGACGTCGTCTGCTGGGGGAGGCTGAGCTGGTGGGCGTTTGCTCCGTTCAGCTTTCCTTACTCTCGGGGACGTCCCCCCAGTGAACTCTGCTCGAGGAGCTTCTGTGGTGTGTTTGACACGCAGCCCCCCTTTCTCACTGAGTATTCCTTTCGCGCAGGTGCCCCCGGACCTGGCGGGTGCTGGACATGTGATTTGGCTTCAGTCAGTGGTGGCTGGAGAGCTGGGAAGTGAATGGCTGGGTAGGTCCACGCAGAGCTTGGCGAGGGGCGAGGAAGGGTCGGGTGAGTGGACAGTTGAGTGGGTGAAAAGGATAAACTGCGTGTGTGACTCACAGGTGGGCGGGCGGGTGGTTCGGTTGCCCAGCTCCTTGACAAATGAGAAAGTCTTCCGGGTGTGACTTAAATCCCTCTGGGGGCAAATTATATGGCTTTTGCAAGTGCTTTGGAATGTGTATTAGAATCTCGCTCCTGCTTTGGCAGTTATGGCCTCTTATGATTAGAACCTTGTAAGCAGTAACCCACTTTCTCTCCAGGACAAAGCCAGTGCAGGTCACAGTGGCAAGGCGGCCCTGGGAACCCCCTCCCCACGGGCTCCACTGGTTGGGCTCCCTGGGGAGCACCCCACTGGGGTCGGGGCCCTGGCTCCAGTCTCAGCCCTGTGGCCACTCCTTGTGAGAGCTGCCAACCCTGCAGAATAGCGTACCCGCCGGGGCTGTGCATGGGTGACTGGTGCCTAGGGCACTCAGACTTCAGCTCTTCCTTCCTTCTTCCCTGTGTGTGCGGCAGGTGAGACCAGGGGCCAGGGCTCTGTGACAATGGTCCAGGCCTGGGGCTCCAGGGCCCCAGCTGGCGGAGGTCCAGGCTGGCTCAGGTGTCACTGGGGAGCTGGCGCGGGAGCCGGGAGCAGCGCAGAGTGCTAGCGCTGTAGCCATCATGGGCCTGAGTCGGCGGACGGGCCCTGCAGTCGGACAGACTGAGAGGAAGGTGCTACAGGGCGACCTCGGGGGCACCCCCAGCCCGCTCCTCTGTCTCTGCGCCACGAGCAGGTCATGCTCACCTGTTAGGGCAGTGGGAGGCACAGTGTGGACGGGCAGGGGCAGCAAGCTCGGCTGCTAGCCCCGAA
Organism: Artibeus jamaicensis; assembly: GCF_021234435.1. Taxonomy (NCBI): domain Eukaryota; kingdom Metazoa; phylum Chordata; class Mammalia; order Chiroptera; family Phyllostomidae; genus Artibeus; species Artibeus jamaicensis. The sequence goes on from NW_026522059.1 coordinate 2,258,943, forward strand.
GGGGCTCAGAAATGTTCATCCTCGAGATGGTGTCATGGTTGTGCTCATTGTCACAGGTCAGGCACTGAACGTCGGGTCGTGTGCTGTCGTGCGCGTGTGCACCGAGAATGTAGCCCAGGCTGTGCCGTAGCTCCCCTGTGACGGAGAAGTTCTTAATGTGGCACGTAACGACAGTGCAGAACCAGAGGGAGGCGGAGTGAGGAGGCACAAGGGCCACCTGCCTCTCCTCTTCCTGGTCCTGGTGCACTTTGCCCAAGTGTAGCTCAGCCATTGCTGACGCCTAAGCAGGTGAGGCAGATAGGGCCCAGGATTGTTAATGTTCCTCATCAGCGGCTGATTGCTTCCTGGTGACAGGAGCAGTGTCTGATGGCCCAGCCCCACATCGTCCCTGTCCCATTGGCTCTGTGCCTCTTGTTGTGGCGCTAGAGTGGGTGCTGGGAGGTCCCGGGGGGTCTCTTCTCCAGGTTCCCTGGACGACGACTGGGGGAGAGAGCATAGCCCAGGAAGGGCCTTGCCAGAGAGCCACTGAAGGAAGATGCGTTGTCCGAGATGAGGCTGCAGGCACCTGGAACTCTCTGCAGCGGAGACATTAGTCCCCGGGCCGGTGCTCCCCGGAGTGTCCTGTGCCGAGCCTGCCGACACCAGCAGCCAGGAGCCTTCCACGGTGGTTGGGGCAGTGCTGGGTGTCCGAGAGAGCTCTGTCTCTGTCCTCCCCGACGACATGCACAGTCACCTGCACAGCCCGCAGTGCTGGAACCTGGTGTGTAGCACCGAGCGAGGGAAGTGGCTCCAGGAGAGGTCAGCAGCCGGGAGGCGCTCAGTCTGTGGCACAGGCGCTCAGCTCTGAGACACCCTTTGGAGCCCCCGATGCGCTGAAGCGCACAGAACTCTTCTTCCGGGGCTGGGAGGTACACACACACACACACACACACACACAGGCATGTTAATGTGACGGAGCTGCCTCTGTACATTTGCACATCTATGTATATATGTATATATAAAGAGATCCCACTTTGGGCACATGCACACATGTAGGTTTTGCATACATGCGTATGCATATGTATGCAAATTCCACAGAGCATATCCTGGTTCTCTGGTAAGCCTTGGAAGTACTTCCTTCCCAGGTTACCCAATGTAGATGAGCCACTGTCACGGGACGTGCCCCGTTCGTGTGTGGGCACGTGGGCGTGTGCGTGTATGCAGTGGTTAGCGAGGCAGCTGGGTCAGGGCCGGGGAGTCCGGGCATGACACCTCAGCCACTGGGCTGTGGGGAGCTCATGAGGGCGCAGTGCCTGGCCTGGGCCCGGAGCAGGCCCGGGGCCCAAGAACAGAAGCTAGCTGTTTGTTAGATACTGGCCTCACCCACCATGGACCAGGCCATCTAGAGCTGGCTGTCATCACCACCTGTCCCTGGTCCCCTCCCTTCTCCCTCAAAGCCTGTTGAGAAGTATGTTCAGGTGGATGACTCGTCCAAGAGGACAGGCGGTGGGGCTCCCGGCACAGGCCCTGCCTGAGTGACCGAAATCGCCACAGGGACCTTGTTCAGTTTTGGAGACCCAGGTGCAGGCCCGACACCCCAGGGCCCCTGCTCAGGGCCCTGCCTCCCCAGTGGGGCGTGCGGGGACAGCCAGCCCTGGCACAGTGGGGTCTGAGTGCAGCTCCATCTCACCAAGGAGGGCCTGTGGGACTTGGTGGCCGGGCACCGTCAGATTGCGATGCATCAGTCAGCTTCCAGGGTCTTGGGTCGTTCTGACGCAGGTGGCCTAGGATGCAGTGAAAGAGGCACCTTCTCTTTCAGAAACCTCGTAACTATGTTAGTCTGTGCAGGGGCTTGTTTCTCTGAAGTCATGTGTAAATACCCCTGTTCATTCTACTGTGTCCGCTGTGCTGATTTGGGATGTATCCCACCAGTCTGGAGAAATGAGAGTCCAAGGTTTGCAGGCCAGTGAGGGTTCAGCGGGGCCTGCGCTGTGCCACTGCCTGGAGGACAGCAGGGGAGCCGTGGTGCCGGCTGCTCTCTTCAGTCATGACTGAGCAGCCACCCCTCGGGGCGCCCGGGGCACAGCCCTTCTAGCCAGGCCTGTTGGAGCAGGACCGGCTGCTCCCCTTGCCTGCCAGGGCCGTTTTCTAAAAGGCAGGTGTGACCCGGTCTTCAAGATGCTCCTGGACTCCCCTGACGACACGAGGGCCCATCCCGTGCAGCCACTCCCTCCGGGCCTCTCTGCGGAAGGGCCCTAGGTGGGCGACTCCGCTGGACACCGCCCCTGCTCTCCCCACCCCCGCGTTCTGTGCTGGCTTTCAACCTCCAAACTTCCCGTCGCCTCCTCTGCGAAAACTCCCCCGCCCCATCCTTGGTGCACCCCTCGAGGCCTCTGCCCACTTCCCACCGCCACCGCCGCCGGCTTGGAGTCAGGGCCGACACCAGGCTGTGAGCCCTCGGAGAACAGCGGTCGTGCCTGCGAGGCACAGAAGGCATGTGTCCCTTAGGGCAAAGCCCCTGAAGTCACCGCGGCTCAGGTGCAGTCTGGTGTCTCTATCACACGCACTCCTGGCGGCAGATGGAACCTGGACTCCCCGAGTCGGCTGCCCCCACGCCCGCTGTCCTGTGGGGGCTCCAGGCAGCCTCCCCTTGTCCAGGGCACTTCTGGAATTGGCACAGACCTCCTCTCTGGGCCAGCCTCGGTTCGGAGACAGACTCGGGAGCGGGGAGGTAGTTTGCCCAAGCACCAGTAGGTGGGAACTGGGGCTGAGAGAGAGTGCAGTGCTTTCTCACTCCAGAGACAACGCACTTCTTGGTGACCACTGGTCGGAGAAGCTTAAGTCGAATGTGAGACGCGAGAACAGAAATGTCAGTGGATTGGTGAGGCCTGAAGGAGGCCTGGAGGAGGCCGGCCTGGGGGGTGCTGGCGGGAGTGGTGTGGGCGGGCTGCCCGGGCCCTGGTGCCAGCTGCAAGCTGAGGGCACCCGAACGCCATCCTGACCAGGACTGGCCAGAGCGTCCCCTTAGTCCCTTGGGGGTCCCAGGCAAAGGCACCTGCATGTCCAGAGCAACCCAGCAGAAGCCTTGTGTGGCTGGTGAATGATGGGTACTTGGAACTTGCCTTTGAGAAAAGGAAGAGCTTTTTCCTAGGCTGCCCTCAGCAAGCTCACCCCAGTTCACACTGCAACAGGCTACCGGGGCGAGCTCTCCTCCTCCTCCTGCCTCCCCTCCATGTCCCTGTCCCCTCGGGACAGGAGTCTGTCCCCACCATGTGACTGTGGGGGAGGGAGGCTTTCCCCATGCAGGGCCTTTCTGGAGAAGGAAGGCCGCCAGTTTTTTTTTGCAGCGAGAGCGAAGGCAGAGGTCCTGATGGGACAGGACAGCACCACCCTCCTGCCTCGCTCGCGGATGTGCTCAGAGCCCCGCTGTCCCGGGTGCGGGGAGAGAGGGCAACCGCTCTCCCTGCACCGACCTCCTGCTCTAGGCTGGGTGCTTTGCCAGGGGACGGAGGGCTTGTCCTGGGCAATCTGTGTCAAAGCCAGATGTGGTGTCGGGTGCTCTTTTCCAGGTGGGGACCACGAGGCTGAGGGACGTGCTGTGACATAGGGGCAGGGAGGAAGTTGGCGATTTCACATGTGCCCTTGAGTTCATCCTCCTGGTTGGTGACCAGGTGTCCTTGGGCGTAGGCTCCTCTGTGACTTTGGCGGGTGGGGCTGGTCTCTTTCGGGAAGCCCCCAGGTTAGAATGCCCCCTGGGGAGGGGGTGCTGTTGAAGCCTGGAGAGCACCCCAAGCCCTGCCCGGCAGAGGTCAGGCGAGGGGGTGGAGGGCAGCGCCGAAGGTGGAGCAGGCCCCCAGGCTGAGCTCTGGCCGATGGATGTGCCCGTGTCCTGGGGCTGCTGGGACAAACAGCCTTGAGCTGAGGGTCTTAGAGCGACACAGTGTCTTCTGGCTGTGGAGGCGGGCAGTGGTGAGGGGTCTCCCTGGGCCAAAATCAAGGGGTGGGCAGGGCTGCTACTTAGACTGCCCCCTTGCCCCCCCACGCCCCCCCGCATCCTGAGACCTCCCTGTGGCCCCCTGCACAGGAAAGGCTGGGATCATGACCCAGCAAGGAGGCTCCGAAGATGTTGATCCAGTTTGCAGACCTGCCTGCGCACCTGCTGCCCTGTGTGTGTCCGGGCTGCCGGGAAGTGCTGCGGGGGTGGGGTGGGGGGGGTGCCCGCAGTCGAACCGTTTCTGCTCCCAGCCAGCAGCAGTCTCCTTAGCAGCAAATTAACCCTGATGTCCGGCGGCAGTGAGCCGCGTTGCGTCCCTAGCCTGCTGGGTTCTACTTCCCCCAGGCGGGGGACGGCCTCCGTGGTTCAGAGTTTCTGTGGCTGCACAACACCCCCCACGGACTGGCTGAGGGGCTGAGAGCAGTGGGAAGGTGTCCTCGCCACTCTGGAGGCCGGGGGTCTGGGTAGCGGTGCCCCAAGCCCTGTGCGCCCCACCCGCTCCCCGCACCCGAGGCGGTCCTTGGCCATGCTGTGCCGTCTGCCTCCCGCTTCACGCGGCTGCCTTCTCTGGGTCTGGCTCTCTCCATCTCCTCTTCTTAGAAGGACCCCACTCACCGGAGACAGGCCCCCGGCGCCCGGGGTGATTTCACCCAGAGATCCTTCACTCTGGCTGCCAAGACCCTGTTCCCCAGTAGGTCACACTGTGAGGTTCCCGGTGGACACGACTCAGGTGTGTCGGAGCCCGGAGTTCAGAGGGAGCTCTGGTCCAGTCCAGGCTTGGCAGCTGTGTCCCCTGGGGAAGGTGCGGAGCCCAGCAGGCCCTCCCCCACTCCTGGCGGCTGAGGTGCAGACCACTGACCTCGTCCCCCCCCCCCGGGGAGGTGTGAGAATGACCTGAGGCAGACTGCAAGTGGTCAGGGAACTGTTGACGGGCGGAGCCTTGGGCTCAGCTGACACCAGGAAGTGGCCTTGGGACTTGAGCTCACCTGCGGCTGCCTGAGCTCTGGGTGCAGTTTGCGCACCCCCTGACCCTGCGGAGCGAGGCCGAGGCACCCGCCCTGGGCAAGGGTCCTGACTTGCCAGCCATGCCCAGTCTCAGAGGCCTGGGGAACAGGGGCCTGGAGCCCCCGGGCATCAGAGGAGGGTGCTGTGTGTGAGGCGGGGGCTCCCCGGGTGCAGCTGTCCACACCCCCACTTGCAGGCCTCCCTCAAGGTTGCCTCTCTTGTCACTGCTTCCCAGCTGAAGTCACCAGCAGCTGATGAGAAGCAGTGGCACCTCAGCTCCCAGAGGGTGGCCACAGCTGTCCCAGGGCCACGGTTCCTGCTGGAGGGGACGGCCAGGGTGGCTTCTCTAAGCAGCTCTGGCCTCTGTGAGGCTCGGCACTGGCAGGCAGGAGTGCAGGGCGGCCTCTGCCCGAGGGGAGGTGGGGGGCGGCCGGGGCCCTTCAGCTGGGAGCAGGAGGTCAGAGGGGCCTTGAGGACCCCCACCTGGCCCAGGACATCCAGGAACGGGGTGGCTGTGGATTCCTGCCTCAGGGGGACGGCCAGTCTGGGACCAAAGGCCCGCGAGGCCATCGCAGGTTCTCACTGGCCCTGTGTATGTGTGAGGACCCTGCAGCCTTGGGACCAGAGCGCCCCGGGCATCCCATCGGCCAGCAGCACCCTGGGAGACTGTGGGTTGTCACAGCAGTCCCCAAGAACCCGAGGTCAGTTCACCCTGCTGCCGTGACGACCACATCTGCTTGGCTCCGTGAGTCATTCCACAAATATTTACCTGGTGCTGTTTGCCCAGCCAGGACCGCAGTGCGGCTGCCCCGGCCGTGGCCCGAGGTCCCCGGCGGAGGGGGGGCAGCAGGCAGCTCTCACACTTACAGGAGCCTCGGTGTGGGCATCCCTCTGTCCCGGCTCAGGGGGCCCGACCAGCAGCCAGTCGTGTGTGGCTTGTTTTTATGTCCTGTGTGGCAGTCACCGCAGAGGCACTGGGGACCACACAGTGACCTGCCGTGACGGCGCTGCATCCTGGAGGGGAGAGGCGCGTGTCCCAGGGCCCAGCACAGGGCTGGTCCCGAGGGACACCATTCCTCCCCCCATGTTATCTGTTCCCTGAAGGGAGGAGGAGACCCCCGCAGAGCTGAAGGCTCCCTGGGGGAGGGGTGTTCTGCGCAGCCTGAGGGAAGAGGCACGTGCCTAGGGCATCAGGAGTGAGAAGCAGCCCTGGGGCGCACGTGGCCGGGGGGCAGGGGTGTGGGCTGACACCTGCTGCGAGCCGCTCAGAGACGGACGGAGGTGGTGGGCCCCTTAGACGCAGGCCGTGGTCTGAGTGTGGGTCTCTGCCGCTCCCCAGCCCCCCTCCCCTCTCCAGTGGCCTGTCTTGTTCCCTCCCTCGGCAGGGACTTGACTTGTTGAAAGCTGTCCCTGGTCCCCAGAGTGCACAAGGCAGGGCCCTGTCCCAGCTGCGCTTGCTGCTTGGCTGGGGTCCCTGGCTCCAAGCACAGTGTCACGCGTGTGGTGGGGTGCATGTGCTGGTGGGGTGCCGTGCGTTCCCCGTGAGCAGCAGCAGGCGGCTGAGGCCGAGGCCGAGGTGGACAGCTGCCTGCTTACCCGTCTTGTGATGCATTTGGGATTATTCGGTCCCCTTTCCTACCACATAGGCCTCCTGTGCAGAAGGAAGGGCCTGCCCCCAAACAGCGTGGCGGTGCCTACTCTCACCAGCCAGGACAGCCTCCCTGGGGCTGCCACTCCCCGCCCACAGCTCCCTGGCTGGGGACAGGCCCTGGTCTCCCCAGGGCAGGGCCTGCTCGAGTTCCCCAGCAACCCCTGGGCATCGAGCCTCCTTGAAAGGGACCATCTGTCAGAGGCAGCCATGGCTCCAGTGGGGCAGCGGCCACCAGGGGCAGAGAGCTGTCACTGCCTAGGTGACGTTGCCATATCTGCCATCACAGCCCGCACCCTGGCCCTGGGGAGTCCTGGTCCCCAAAAGGAAGTGGGCTCACTCACACGGCCAAGAAGCTCCCGGGTCCAGCGGCAGCGGGCGGGGGGAGGAGGGCTCTTCCTCGAGTGGCTCTGAGTAGCTGACCAAATGGCACAGGCCAGAGAGGACCCTTCTATGGCCCCCAGGCCTGGTCCCCAAACCGTCCCATACACCCTGAAGGTCCATGGTGTCCCCTCACTCACGCACTCCCCTTCACTCATTGGTGTGTGCTGAGCGGCGTTCGGGACCCCAGCGGGGAGTGTCAGAGACTTGGTCCCGGGAACCGCCTACACCGTCAGCCATGTGCGGTGAATGGAGAGCAGGCAGGGCAGGTGGGAGGGCTGGGCACCCCAGGGGCTGCCTGGGGCTTGGGGGCCCCTGGGCAGGAGTGGAGGTCGCTGTCTGGGGCAGCTGGTGCCCAGGAGCGGCGCCCTGTCCAGTGTGCTGGCCTTGGTGTCCCCACCTTTAAATGGTGACAGCGCCTCCTTCCTCCCGCCTTGGGGCCTGTGAGTGCAGTGTGAGAAGCAGCCCCCCCACCGCCGTGGTGGCCGCAGCGGGCCTCTTGCACTTACGTCACGGCCACGGTGATGGTGAGGACGGGGATGCCATGCGGCCGGTGACCTCGAACAGCCCTCTGGTCTCCGCGATGTGACCTCTTGGGCTCTCGGGTTTGCACAGTGCTCTTCCGCCCGCTTTCTTACTGGTTCCGAGCTCCAACCCGTACCGAGCAGACCCGCAGGCCCTGTCGGGGCCGCACAAGTCTCTGCTCCCTGTTCCTGCCCTCGCCACCGAGTGCAGTCTTGAACCCGGTCTCCGGGCTCCAAGTCCCCAAACTGGTCTTTCTTGTTAAGAAAAAGACTTGAAGGCAGAAGCTTTCAGTCCCCTCAGCCCTTCTGGCCCTGAGGACAGTGGGGCCAGTCCCAGCCTGCTGTTTAAGCCACTATAGCCAACACGCAGCTTTTGACAGGAGCCTGTTCTTGAGTTCACAAAATAAAGCGTTTCTGATTAGGACACTCCTTCTGAAAGATCGCGTTTCCTCTCAGAGCCCCGGTCCCCCCTCGGGGGAGTTCAGCAGAGCGACCCTGCGGGAGATCACAGAGCGGAGGGCTGGTAGGGTCTGCAGCGGTGGGGTCTGCACTTGGCAGAGTGGATAAGGCCACTCGGGGCGCAGGCGGCCTGGGGCCTGGTCCTGGCCAGTCCGTCCGTGAGAGGCAACCGTGGCCTCTGGGGTGGGGAGGGTTTCAGGAGACATGTCCGCGGCCAGCCCGGGGCCCTCCGATGCTGGCGCTGGGGGAGTGGTCCTCTCTCCAGGAGCGCTGTCCCAGGTGGGAAGTCCTATTTTCCAAACGGTGAATGCGCTTTGTCCAAGCAACTGGCAAGTCCCCTGCCGGAGACTCAGGAGTGGGATCGATTCTTCAGTGTCACTAGACTTTTTCCTGCTTCCCTCTGCCCTTCCTGTCACTACTTCTGTGGCCTTTTCAGGGAAGTTTTTTTCCCCCCTCCCGTGTCAGCAAACCAGTGAGGCTCGGAGCCTCCCGGTCTCACTCTGGCAGCCTCATCACTCTCCCCTCGCTAAAGGGGCAGAGCTGGCAGCCCCGGGCCCTCCTGGCTGCCTGCTGGGCGCCGCCCGTCCACAGCCCGCAGTGGCTGCCCCACCCCCTCACCCGCGGCTTCCACTGGCCCCCAGGGTTGTTGGTTGGGGTGTCCCACGGACATGCCGCAGGTGAATGAACAGGTGGAGGGAGAGATGGAGAGGGGAGAATGAACATTAACACTGTCGGGCCTCAGCAGAGAGGTGACAGTGACACTTGTCACAGAGCCATGGAGTGGCAGCGCCAGGAAGGGCCTTCAGGGTTCTTGAGCCCCGTGGGTTTCAGGATTTTTCACTCAAATGCAGTGTCTTTGCCACACACCATGTAAAGCAAATAAAAGGCAGCCGCACTTCGCTGTGGGGGTGAGGAGGCCCGAGGGGCCGGCCCAGGAGCCAGGTCCTCCCAGTTTAAACCCGGTGTCCTCTGCCAGGGCTCAGAGAAGGGTGGTGGGTACTCCCATCACATGGCAGACTGTGGGGCTGAAGCTGCCCCTGCAGGCCGGGCTGCTTCCCAGAGGCGCCTGCGTCTTTGGCACCTTCACCCCGGTACCCCGTGCAGGGGAGTGGAAGAAGCTCCCGCAGCCTGTGGGAGAGGCGTGCCTGTCTGATGGCCACGGGGGGCGGTGGGCCGTCGCTGGGCCACGCGCGGCCACCGGGGCCTGGGACCCCCATTGTCTTAGCCGCAGTGTTGCACCTCGAAGAGGGGTGCTGGTATCCACACCTGTGCTGCCCGGGTGGGGGAGCTGGCCCAGCCTGTGCTGCCCAGACGCAGGGAGAAGGCGCCAGTGTGAGGGGGCGGGCCCGCCCGCTGCTCAGAGCCAATGACAGCGCTTCTCTCTGGGCTTCTGCCAATCAGTCTGGAGGATGGACGGTGATGGCACCTTCGGCCCAGGGTCCCCAGGGCTCAGGGCCGCAGAGGACGGCCCCACCGTCCCCACTCGCCAGACAGGCACCCTCTCCTCCTTGCTGGCCAGCAGCCCCCGTCACGCGCTCTGCAGCTCCTGCCGTCCGTCTTCATGAAGGGGCCATCTCGTGTGCTCAGGAGATGGGTCGCGTAGTGAACTCGCCAGTGATGGTCTGTTGTAGGGCCTGTAGCCCAGTCGCCCCTCATGCAGCCCGCTGTCCGCGCGGCTTCCCCTGGACTGAGTTGGCAGCCGCGGAGCTGAACGAAACTCCTGCTCCCAGTAGCCGCAGGCGGCCTGGACAGGAATGGCCCCGATGGGAACGGCCCCTGTTTGGGGCAGTTTGTGCTCGGGGTGCGGAGGGGGTGATTTGGCCGTCGTGCCGGGGCCAGGCGCTGTAGGACACACACGTTCTGTACCAGGGAAGAGGAGGCCAGGCGGCCCGGCCCGCAGGAGCGAGGCTGGGCTGGGTGGGGAGGCTTCGCTGCCTGCCTGCGAGCACTCCTCGCCCCCTCCCTGTAGGAGGGGGGTTCTCTGAAGAGGCTCGGGAGCCCCAGGATGGGCCCTCGGAGGCGACCCTGCCCTTACCCCTCTCCTGACTCATTCGTGGTGGGGACGCCCGTGACAGCCTGTGGGGAAGATGGCCAGTGCGGCCCCAAGGGGAGGGGCCACCTGCAGCACCTCCCCAGGTAGGTCAGAGCGTGACTGGCGGCTCCCGCAGGAGGGCAGGGCTCTCCCAGCAGTGGGCCGGGGCTCCTGGGCACGTGAGTGACCCTCTTGGGTCCTGCCTGCACTGGCTCACACTGGCCCACACTGGCTCTGCACAGCGAGGTCGTGTTTGCAGCACCTGGGGTGTGGGCCTGGCCCCTGGTCCAAGGTCGTAGGTGGCCGGGGGGGGGGCCTCTGTGCTGGTGTGGGGGAGGGCGGTGGCTGGGGGTGCCCACAGGGTGTGGGGCCCCCAGGGGGTTGCTGAGCTTGGGTGGAAACCCAGGGCTGCCCTGGCTCCTCACAGAGAGTGAGCGTTACCGACAATGACTCAGGTACATGGAGAGAGCACGTGTGGTAGTGCGCACACACACATGCACACGTGTGCTGGGGTTCCCTTTCCTACAGCCCCTGTTAGGGTCAGCTGTCCAGGAGGCTCCTTTGGGCTGGGGAGCCCCTCGTGGATTTTTATGACTTCAGTCTCCATCCTGTAAATTCTCCTTCTGGAATCCCTCCTAATCTGTCCCCTTGCTCCTTCCCCACCCTGTGCCTTGGCCTAGACCCTCCTTGCCCCACCCCCATGCAGGGGCTGCGCCCTCCTGGCCTCTAGTTCTGTAAGTCTGCTGGCTCTGCGATGGTGGCCCGCGGCCCCGTGGGCACAGGGACACCCTCCGGTGTCTTCTCCTCTGCCCCACTCACCTCTCGCAGGAGCCCCCGGGCTGAGGCCGCTTTCAGGAACTCTTGGCTTTCGAGTCCGGGTGAGCTGCTGCCCAGCACCCTCCGTGGGGACCTGTCACCAGCCCTGTCAGACGGCACACCTGCTGAACACCCACCAACCAAGAAACGCAGTGTCCTGGGGTGCAGGTGACCTTTTCCTGAGAAGTGACTGTGAAGGTTGAATCTCCGTTGTTACTGGGAACGCTAATTGACCCCACAGGGATGGGGGCAGAGAGTCTCAGGTCGGCCCGCCACTCCAGTCCTGTGGCTCTGCCTGGTGGCCCTCGGGCACCCAGCCAGCACATCCCGGGAGACCCCTGCAGTGTGGCCCTGGGTACCCCGTACCCCAATCCCCTCACGCCTGCGCTGTCAGCAGTCTTGGGGGACGGCAGCCAACATTCATTCTTCACGAGCACGCATGCTGCTCCTCCTGGAACCTCTGACCTCTCGCACCCCTCCACCTGGTCCCGCCTCTCTGGTGACGGGCACCCGCCAACCATTGAGGCTGCGAGTGGGTTACCTGTCTTCCGACCAGCTGAGCAGAAGCCCCGGAGGCCAGGCTCCACCCTTGTCTTTCACCAATGTGGGGGCGCACAGTGAAAGCCACTGAGGTCACTGCTGGTGTGTTGCTGACCCTGGTGAACTGGGAGCCACCACGGAGCTCCCTTACGTGTCTCCTCAGTGGCCAGTGCTCAGCCTGCATGATGAATGGACCAGCGAAGGCACCCCTGCATCTCCAAGGCCTGGCAAGGCCCAGCTGCCCGGGGTGACAGATTTTTAGGGGAATTGCGTGAACTGGTGTGCCTAGAGCCACAGGCCACCACAGAGCTGCTGGGCGGCTGAGCAGGGCAGAGCCTGGTCCCGTGGTAGCTCGCCTCAGCTCCTGCACGGGCAGAAGTCAGAGCCCAGGGGCCCAGCAGCCTCTCCAGCCTCCACTGCAGCGCTGGGCCCCTGGGCCCCTTCTCAGAGTGTGGACGCGCCGACAGGCCTGGCCGCAGCCAAGCACAGCGTGGCCTCCTCTGTGCACCGTGTGGGGAGAGCACCAGCTGCTGCTTTGCAGAGTCCTGCTGGCCGGTGACGGCGAGTCCTCGATCTTTCAGAGGTCTTAACAAGCTCACAGGTTCCGTAAGCAATGACGTCCAGGCCAGTTGTTAAGCCTTGGCCTTGGTGTTTTCAGTCTAGAAGGCACTTAAAAGCCGTTCGCTACACTTTTTTACACGATAGATGTGATTCCTGTTCATTTTAACCAGTGAAGTCATACCAAGTGGCTTGAAGTGTATTCATCCCCTCACCTTCTCCATTTCCGCCCTTGGGGGGGGAGACCAGCAGCTGCGTTCCAGTGCGAAGTGCACCTTTACGTCCTTGCACGCGCTTCTCCAGGCTCCGCTGCTGCGCTCGGATACATTCCTGTGTCTGCGGAGCGAGTTTGTTTTCCACGAACGAGGTCCTTCTGTGCTTAGATTCCTCCTGCATCCGTGCAGCAGGCGTTCATCGTGCGCCCGCCAGTTCGTCCCCCAGGGAGGATGCACTGAAAGAACAGCGCGCTGGAACCTGCATGTCCGGGAAATACCATTGTCCTCCCTTCACGCCCAATTGGTTGCTTGCCTGGGTTTGGAATTTAGAATTCTTTTTCCTTGCAATTTTTAAGATGTTGCTCCTGTCTTGTAGTTTCCAGAAATGGCATCTTTTAGCCTTCACACGTTCTTACATCTTTAAAAATGAGCTTCCAGTGTCCCTTAGAGAGAAGTCCATGGTGAGGAATTCCGACCTCTGAGTTCCCCGTCAGCAGCCGGCTCTCTCCTGTGCGGGGCCTCCAGCGCCTTCTGTTTGAACTCCCCGGGTCCGCAGTGCTGGCCTTTACTTACTTACTTACTTATTTATTTACTTTAGAGAGATGGGGAAGGGAGGGCGAAAGAGAGGGAGTGAAAGATCAATGCGTGGTTGCCTCTAGCACACCCCATACTGGGAATATGGCCTGCAACCCAGGCGTGTGCCTGACTGGGACTCAAACTGGCGATGCTTTGGTTTGCAGGCCTGCCTCAATCCACTGAGCCATACCCGCCAGGGCTGGGCTGGTCTTTTGAAAGTCATTGGTCGCGGGCCCGTGGTGGACTATTCCAGCTAAAGAACAGTTTGTTTTATTGTCTGACAGCCCCCCCCCCCCCATTTCCTCTGCTCTCTGGAAGGCGCGCTGAGAAGGGATTGGAGCGCCTTGGCTGGTCCTCTGATTTTCTCTCCTCGAGCAGGTTCCATCTCTTAGAGTTTTTCTTCTGCTTCCCAGGAGGTTGCCACAGTTTTACTTCCAGTCTGTGTACTGAACCCCTCTGCATTTCCGGTCACAGCGTTCGTTCCCGAGAGTTCTTGGTTGTTCCTTTTCACAGTGCCTTCCCCTCTCTTTGTTGGCGGGCTGCCCCTCCTCTCCGAGAGGGTCGGTCACAGCTTCCCGTGCAGTTTCTGTTTCCCGCGCTCCCTCCTCTTCTGCGCCCCCGACCCTGCTGCCCCTCCCCGGTGAAGCCTTCCCCACCTGACTGTGCCCTTGGCTGGCACTGCCGCTGCCCTGGGGAGGGAGGCCCAGCGCTGGTCGAAGCGTGAGCTCTGTGTGGGGGCTGGGCTGGTTGGCCGATGGGCCTTGTGTGGAGTACGGTGGAGCCCACCCAGGGCGCCTGGGACTCCTACCGCCCTACTTTGCTGATCTTTAGGTCCTTCCTCTGGACTGGTGCTCCAGAGAAGACCCTGGCATGTGCTGATGAAGGCCATCAGATGGGCAGAGGTGGCTGGCTCTTAATTGGCATCTAGACAGCATGGAAGCTTGAGTCCAGAGGCTCTCTGCAGAGGACACTACTGTCCCACTGAGGCCCAGTCACACCCTGGCCACTGGGGCTGGTGGCTGAGCGGTGCTGTGCTGGTGAATGTGTGAACACCCAGCCCCCGGGGAGGGGCCCGGGGGTAGCCCTGGCTTCTAGTGTGTGTCGGTGTCCGAGCTGCTGACGTGGCCCCAGCCCTCCAAACCTGCCCCAGCCCCGTGAACTGCAGTTTCCTTCAGCAGGCTCCGCGGGGCGTTCCCTCCCTTGCCAGCCATCTCGACCCTTCTCCTCCGGCCCCCGCCTGGGAGGTGCCCCTCTCTCCTTGGTTACCTCTTCACACCTTTCCATACCTGCTGTTGCCTCTCCGACCTCACAACTCCGCACCTCACCAACTGCATTGCTGTGCCATCGAAGGGTTTCAGGAGGTGACAGAGACAGATGTGCGTGTGCCTGTCCATGCAAACTCTCCCACCACTGTGTCTCACCATTTCCCCAGTGGACCACACCCCAGCCAGGTGTGCTCGGCGGCCAGGTGCACCCACAGAAGCACCCGCTTAGGGGCAGGGGGTGTGGATGCAGAGAGTTCTCCATGGGGTGCACCCAGGAAGGTGCTCTGCCAACCTCAGGCTGCAGTGCAGGGTGTTGGTCCGGTTGTCTTGTGGCTACTGGGTGCCTGCTGGTGGCTGCGGTGGCCCTGGGTGGGGCAGTGCCGTGTGCTTTGGGGTCCCCAGGTGAGAGCCGGTGGAGGCAATGAGGAAGGGTGGGGCTGGGATGGTTTATGGGGGACCCCACTCTTGTCTGGTGAGCTAAGACTTGCATCCAAGGCCTTGGAGGGGACACAGTGGGGAGGAGACGAAGTGAAGGGTGACTGCCAGGACTCGTTCCTCAGTGAGACTCCCGGCTGCCAGTGTCTTCAGCGTGGAGTGAAGCCGTAGCCGCCCCACCCTGGGCAGAGGGCCGCCTGCATGGGGCCCCTCCCTACATCCCCGCAGCGCTGCACCTGTGCCCACTTAGTCAGGCGTCGAGGACACTCCACGGGCGAGCCGCTGACAGTGCCTCTGGGCACGACTGTCCTGCAGAGCGGTTTCCACAGCCTTCCCGACGGTCCAGAGGGGACACTTCCTTTCCCCGGGGGGCAGATGCTCAGTGGGCCCGGGAAGTGGGCTTCGCATCTGCCTTCCGGTGCGCAGAGGGCTCTCGAAGGAGACGCACTCCGGGGTGAAACGTTAGTCACCGGAGGCGTGTCCTCCTTGGCCCCTCGGCGGGCACAGGGCCCCTGGGCGGTCAGGCTCATCCTCTTGCAGGCGGGGGATGGCCGACGGAGGCGTGAGGTGGAACCGCCCCCCAACACTCACCAGTTCAGGAGCGGATACGCACAGTGTGGCCTCACTGTGAGACCCGAGCAGTGGAACATTGTTGGGCCACACAGAGGCACGGAGCTCTGGTGAATGCCGAACTGTGGACGGACACTTGCGATATGCGAAGTGACAGCCAGACGTGAAAAGTCACCTTTGTGTGATTCCATCTCCGTGAAGCCCTCCCGAGCAGCGAAGCCGGAGACAGAAAATAGATGGGAAGGAGTGACTGTTCGGGGAACCCGTTTCCTTCTGGGGTGACAGAGCTGTTCTGGAGTTGGGTCGTGGTGGTGGCTGCCCCACTGCGAAGACACTAAAAGCTATGGAATTGTGCGCCTTGAGTGTGGCTTGTGTGGTATGTGACGTGTATCTCAGTAAAGATGTTAAAAAAGTAATTTCTTAAAAAGTCGGGCAGGGCCCCTCCTGCCTCTGCCCCCCTCGGGCTCTGCGACGTTAGCTGGGCTGCTTCAGCGTTTTGTCCTCTTGTGTAAAAGGAGAGGTGTGGCACCCACCTGCAGGGACACTGGTCACACCTGTGACTGCCCCTTCTGACGCCCTTCCTGGATGTGGCGCATCTCCCATCATCACCCGGACTTGTACCACTTACAGGCTTTCCCGGGCCGCAGATGCAGCTCAGATGAGGGACAGGCCCCGCCTGGTGTGTCTTGCGCAGCCTTGGGGGAGCCGCCCGGGCCACCCGTGATGCCTGCCACCAGTGTGAAGTGCCGGGCCCTGTGCTGTGCGCTGGGTCCCCCTGAAGAGCTGTGTTGGTTATTGAGTGAGCAGACGCGTGTGGAGCGTCCGGCAGACACAGGGACTGCCGCTGCAGAAGGGACCCAGTGCAGTGAGCTCCTGTCCCTGCCTGCTCTTGTATGTGAAAGACACGTCAGTGTGGTGGGGGAGGTGGGCTGGGGCCTCGGGTGGTCCCTGTACCTCGGCAGCTGTAGTTCCTTTTCTTGGTGGCTGTGCTTTCTGACTCCTGTCACTGTGTACAGAGGGCTGAGCTCCCTGTGTGGGGCCTGTAGGCTCCTGAGGTCCCAGGCCCTGCCCTGGGGTGCCCTGGCCTTCAGGGAGCTTGGGGCCCACTGAGCAGCGGGACATGGCCTTGGCAAGGTGTGACTCAGGTGGGGGGCTCCCTCCCATCTTCAGAGGTTGGGTGCGGGGCTGCCCTTTGGCCCTACACCCCCCAGAAGACTGAGAATGTCACTCCCAGGATGCCAGAGCCCTGGCATCGGTGGGTGGCCCCCCGGGCACCCCAGTAGCACAGAGCTGGGCTCTGACTGTGTGTGTGTCCTGGGGCTGCACAGGTAGGACAGAGAGCGTCCTGGGCAGGCTCCTCCCCCTAAGCCCTTGGCGTGCTTGTCCTGAGGAGGTCCGTCCTGGCAGACAGCAGCCTGAGCCTGGCCACCTTCTCCCCACGTGCTGGGTTTGCTCAGGGACTGTTTGATACAGGTCAGTGACCCCGAGCGTCTGTGCACTGGGGCCCAGCCCCCTCCCATGCCATTTTGTG
Organism: Artibeus jamaicensis; assembly: GCF_021234435.1. Taxonomy (NCBI): domain Eukaryota; kingdom Metazoa; phylum Chordata; class Mammalia; order Chiroptera; family Phyllostomidae; genus Artibeus; species Artibeus jamaicensis. The sequence continues at coordinate 2,275,471 of NW_026522059.1, forward strand.
GATTGATCTCGGGGTGGTAATTGGCTCGTGCTTGGCTGGTTTTCAGTTCTAAAGGTCTGCCTCCCGCCTTGAACGTCTTGCTGGGGCCCTGGAGAGCTCCATGGTCGCTGATCACTTCCCAACACTTTAATTGTGTGCTCTGGGTTTCAGGTTAGCTTGCGGATTATTTTTGAGATAATTGAAAAGGATGCTTTCAAATGCTAAATGATGGTTGTAAGTGCTCATCTAAGAAGTGTCCACTTATCGATGACTTCACCTCTCCCTCCGCCCCGCGCTACTGCTCCCCCCCACACCGGCTTTGATTACAGATTCCTTCAGCCGCATTGCCTGGAAGTTAAGCCCTGTGAGGCCCAGGGGGAGCTGTGTCTGACCGTGGGTGCACAAGCTGCTCGAGCTGGGCGGGGGGGGGGGTCCCCCAGGCGTGATCTGGCCCACTCCTCCTGCTCGTAGGCAGCGTTGGAGATCTGTGTCCAGGAAAACCCTGGTGCCTGGCTGGGGGGCCCGCAGAGAGGTCACTGCAGCCCGGCCCTCCGGCTCTCAGGACCAGCCTCCCCTGGCTGCGCCGTGCGCCCTGAATCATGGGAGGAGCCTTGCAAAGAGCAGGAGCTGTGTGGGTCCCCGCTGAGGCCCGTGAGGACCTGGCCAGGCCACTCCACTCCCAGGGTGTAAAAAGCCCAATTCTGTACAGAGAGCGCCCCCCTCCCCCCGCAGCGCCCTGACCTGAGGCTGAGCCACCGAGAGCTCCCAGGCAGAGGCCGTGCCCACCCCGCGGTGCCCCCTTCACAGGTGCCGGCCCGGACCTGATGGAACAGAGGGGATGGCATGGGCTGCTGGGTGTGGGGAGACACAGCGGCTGGGAGCAGGCTGGAGAGGGTGGCCAGGTCACTGGCCTGCTCCTGGGAGCACCTGGTCCTGGGCGGGTCCGCATCTGGGCTCCCTCCCGAGAGCATCCCCAAGGGGACCTGGCAGGAAGGGCTCTGTTCAGGAGGCCGTGCGTCCTCTGAGGCCCAGGGGTGTGTGCTGCCCTTCGGCAGAACTGTGGCCAGAGGTCCCCCCCACCACTGTGGTGAGAGCGTCGGCACGTGGCCCCGACCCTCTTTTCCGGGTGCAGCTGTGTGGGCAGCAGCCTTGGGTGGCCCTGGCTGGCCCGTGCAGTAGTTTGGGGTCTCCTGGGCAGGGATGCCCCACGGCAGCGGTGCTGGCAGGAGCTGGGGCTGGCCCGGGAGAGCAGGAAGTGGTAAGAGCAGCCCAGTGTGGGTTGTCATGGGCAGGGCGGGGGGCCAGGCGGGGTTCCACAGCAAGCTGCTCGGAGCTTACGTCTGAGGGCCAGGGACAGACGGGACATTGGGAGGCCCATCATGGGCGCCAAGCACAGCGAGGAAAAGCAGAGCCAGGAGGGCCTGTCTCGGGAAGTCTTTCGCAGGAGGCCTGCGGGCAGGGCCGGGGAGCAGTCCAGGCTGACGCACCAGCACCAGCACCAGTGTGCAAGGGGCCTGTGAGGGGAGGTGCTCTGGGGCCCTGTGGAAGGAGAGGGGGGCGGGACAGAGAGCATCGAAGCCCTGTGGTCCCGAATGCAGTGTCCAGGCGTCCTTCTGGACAGTCCTGGCTCCTGCTGTCAGCCCGGTCAGGAAGGTGAATGGCCTGTCCTGGGTTTGGAACCATCCAGGGGCTGGGCCTGGGGTCTCCAGGCACCAGAGCACGGCCCCTGCCATCCTCATGCTGCCTCTCTGGGGCTAGGCTTCCATCTAGAGCCCCTGCTCTGCCCCTAGTCCTTTGGGAGCCCCCAGCCCCTGTGCCCCAGGACAGAGACCCGGCCCCCCTGCAGCTGCCCCCAGCCTGTGTGCCCCACTCGGCCCCTCCCACTGGAGAACAGAGCCGCCCTCCTGGTGGTGTTGACGCTCGGGTCACAGCCTGTGAAACCGAGGCGGTGGTGCTGGGCCCCTGATTTTGATTAGCAGGGATGAGTTCTCGGGCGCCAATGAGCAGAGCCCTTGGGTTTCTGGTTCAAACAGGGCTAAACTTATCTTTGGGAAAATAGACTGTGTTTGAGGCCTAATCACAGGCATTAAAGCCATTAATTAGTAACGAGATTCAATTTCCCGATGTCCCTGCCCGCATGTGTCGATGTGGAGATTGTGCGGCTAGCGCTGTCCACAGATGCACCCGTAAACACCTGCTGTCCCCGCTCGGCAGCAGCACGCCGTCTGGCCCTGCAGGGCCAGGCCCCACACAACCCGTGATAGAGGAGGACGGCCCCGCCTAGTGTCCTGCTCGCAGCTGGGAGGGGTGGCGGGGGGGTGGGGGTGCAGCCAGTGAAGCCTCCTCGACCACCTACGTTACCGGAAACCTTTGGCCCTGCGGGCTGCCGATGTCACGGACCAGCTGGTCTGAGCTCAGGCCTCAGGCAGGAATACCACCCTCCTGTTCTCTCTCACTCTGGGATGCTCTCGGCCGTGCCCACCTCCCCACCTGCCACCACTCGCCTCCCTCTGGGGCAGGGTCATGGGCCTGCTTGCCTTTCCTCTCAGCCCCGGAGACCAGTGAGTCAGCAGCCGGAAGCTGGCCAGGGTGGGAGGCCTTGTGGATGGTTGGAAGGGGGAGGTCCGGGAGGTCCGGGTGCCCCAGGGGGGCCAGGGGCCATCACCCCCACCCCTGCCTGGACCCCCCACTGGGTGAGCTGTGGCTTCACACTGACTCACCCTCCCACCCCTGTCTCTGGCCACTGTACACAAGCACCTGGGCCCTGACCACATAGGCGTGCTTCCCGGTGCCTGAGACAACAGCCGTGAAGAGCAGTCCTCCAGATGTGTGGCCCTTCCCTGTTAGCAAATGCAGCTCTGCTGGGCCAAAGTTTCAGTAGCCCAGGGCGATGAAGCCAAGTCTAAAGAAGCTGTGACAGCCGTCTGCAGGGCCATGTGACGACTGTGAGTGTGGACTGGGCAGCGTGCATGCTCCGGCCACCTCTACGGGGCTCCCATTGAGCACGGGGGCGGGTGAGGGGCTGCTGCGTGGCCTTGCCCACGGCTACATAGCTCCCCGGAGGCACGCTGCGCCCCAGGGCCGCTGGGAGAGGAGAGAGTGGCTGCGGGAACCGGGGCCTCGGTGAGCCCTGCATGGCCCTGGACGAGCTCCGACTGGCTGCTGCAGGTGCGTCTGCGGAAGTTTATGGTGTTTAGATTATCGTGCTTCTTGGTTTTAGACATCAGTCTCTGCACCCTCCTGAGTTACCCTCAGTGCGTGGGAAGTGTCTCATCCCGGAGAGGGCCAAGTGCGATGTGTTTGACCCTCTACAGCCAGCTGCCCTATGTATGGACTTCCTTCAGTGGCCCCCTGGCCTGACCTGCAGCACGTGGGCGGAGCCTGGGAGCAGGCACACCTGGAAGCCCCTGCCCCCCCGAGGCAGGCACTTGGTGGGTCAGCCTGCTGAGACACGGAGTAGGTGTCTCAGGCTGTGTTGGTGCCTTGCAGGTGAGCGTGGCCGAGGCGGGGGGGGGGCATGCACCTTGCTGATTGGCGGTGTGAAGCTGCCCTGGGCCTCCCAGGCCCCTTCCACCCGCCTCTGCCTGCTTGACCTTTTCCTAGAAAGGAAGGTGGGTAAAGGATGGAGCCCAGGCCGGGCACAGGCCCTGGATGAAGCGTCTACAGCCACAGTCACTGTACGTGGGCGGCCACCCAGGACCTGAGTGGCGGGGGTGCTGGAATGGCATTTGTACAAGCTCTGGGATGCTGGTGCATGGGAGGGGTCAGCACCAGCGGCTGCTGTCCTCGTAGACGACCTGGGTGTTTGGCTCTCGGCCTCAGGCCAGCTGGCCGCCCACCCTCTCTGAGCCTTAGTCTGTGGTAGGGAGGGATGGAGAGTGTGTGTGAAGCACGTGCTGAGGGCCGGGTGGCTGTGGGAAGTGCCCACCAGGTGGTGGTGGCATTGCCGAAGGGCGGCCTGGGCCCCAGGGCTGGGGGCCCCTGTGGGGGCGGAGCCCAGTGGGTGTCGGCGGCAGGCAGGTCCTGAGCCGGGATGCAGGCCTGCTTCCCGAGCAGCCGTCCTCACCCGGCCTGACAGTTAACAGTTTTGACAGGCCAGGCTATTTTTAGAAACCTGTTCCCACTCCTTTTCCCTGTGGGAAAGGGAAAGCGAGTTAAATCTGAAATGAGCCCACTGCCCCTCCTCCTGCACACCCCCGCGCAAGGCGGCCCCTGTGGGCTGAGGCGGGCAGGAGGGGAGGGGGGTGTCAGCGGGGGCCGTGCAGTGTGGCCTTGGGGACAGGGCTGTCTGGGGCCCACATTACCCTCCCTGTCCGGTGCTCAGCAGGAACGAGCCCTGCCCGGAAGAGCCGCACAGCCAAGAGGGCCAGGGCCTGGTTGGAGTGGGCAGCCTGGCCCCCAGCCCAGCGCCCTCTGTGGGGCCACCGAAGGGCTGGCAGCAGAGGAGGACCTGGTGGGAGGGGGGCAAGTGCCCTCAGGCGTGTCCTCCTCTCACCACCAAGCCTTCCGAAGCGCTCACGCCCCAGTTCATCCGGCACTGACTAGAGAGCCCTGGGCGAGAGGCGGCGTCAGGGTGCTCGCCCCTCATTGCCCCGGAAGCACAGGCTGCCCCAGGTCCCACTGTGGAGCTGCTCCGCGTGGACGACGCGGGCTCACAGGGGCCACGGGCAGAAAGCAGCCCATGTGGGAGGGGCAGGTCTTGAGCCTGTGGCCAGGGCTGTGGTCGCTGCGTGAGGGTGGGAACGTGACGGCCTTTCGCCCATGCTGGGCGTCCTCTCCTGTGTCTCCCTGGGAGTCTTGGAGTCAGCCCGCCACTTTCCACACGCGCACACGCACACGCACGTGCACGCACAGAGTCCTTTGGGATTTCAGTGGGCTTGTGTTGACTGTGTAGATGGATTTCATGAGAGTTCGCATCTCATTGTGTCTTCCTGCCCACGTGTGTCCATGTGCGTGGCCCTCATGATGTCCCATGTGCCCGTCTTACACGTCTCCTGTGAGGTGTGTCCCTGAAGGTTCATGTGTCTGTGCTGTGGTGAACGGTGCTGCTTTGACAGTTTTTTTTTTAAAGATTTTATTTATTTATCTTTAGAGGGGGAAGGGAAGGAGAGAGGGAGAGAAACATCAATGTATGGTTGACTCTTGCATGTCCCCTGCTGGGAACTGGCCTGCAGGGAACCAACCGGCCTGCAACCCAGGCATGTGCCCTGACCGGGAATCGAACTGCGATTGTCTGGTTCGCAGGCCCGCGCTCAATCCACTGAGCTACACCAGCCAGGGCTGCTTTGACAGTTTTAATTTCCAGTAGTTTGTTGCTGGCACGCGGAAGCACAGCTGACTTTTGTATGCCCGTCCCGCACCCTGAGGCCTCGCTAAGCCCACTGACTTATTGGTCCAGCAGCTGGTTTTGTGGACTCATTGGATCGTCTCATCAGCCCTGTCACTTGAGAATAAAGACAGTTTTACTTCTTTTCCAACCTGGGTGCATTTTGTTCGTTCACTGCAGTGCCACATGGAGCAGAGCGGTGTGAGTGGTCCCCTTCTCCCGATCGGGGGGCGGGCCCCTGGCTCCCAGGTCAGCAGACGCCAGCAGACGCCAGCAGACGCCAGCAGACGCCAGCAGGCCTTGGGTGCTGCCCTCCCGCTGCGGGCACGCTCTCCTGCCGCCGTCTGCTGAGGGTGTCTCTCGGGCCTGGATGTTGGAACGTGTCGGCTGCTTTTTTTTACATCTACTGAGGTGATTGTGTATTTCTTTTTTGTTTTAATTTCTTAATGCGGTGAACTACGTTGATTGGCTTTTCAGTGCTTGGCCAACTCTGCACTCCTGGGGTAAACCTCAGTTGGTAATGACACCTGGCCCTTTTGTGCCTGTCGGGTTCCATTTGCGAAAGCAGTTTCCGCAGAGCGTGCTCGTCTGTGGCCGTGCTGTGGTGCGTCTCTCGGCTCGACCGACTCGGGGTGGGGTGGGGGGAGTTTCCCATTTCATTTCTCGGAAGATTTCCTGCAGAATTGGTATTACTTCTTTCCTCCGTGTGTGCTGGAATTTATGGGGAGACAGTCTGAGCTTGGAGTTTCTGAAAAGGAGGCAGAGGACGCGATGTCTCTAGTAGGGAAATCAAAGGATGTTCTGGGTATCTCTTCTTCTTTAGGGAGGCGTGCTGGCATACCTCTGGAAGAATTTTTGCTTTTCATCTGAGTTGTTAAACTTATTGGAATTAGTTTTTACACAGTGTTGCTGTTTCCCCTTTAACAGTTTATGGGCACCACAGTGATGGCTCTTCCCTCTTCTCAACCTCGATCACTTGTGTCCCCTCACTTTTCCCTGGTCAGTGTGGCTGCAGGGTCCCTGATTCTGCTGAGCTTCCCAAAGAACCGGCTTTTGGGCTCACTGATTTTTCCCTGCTGACTTTCTGTTTTCTCATTGATTTCCACTTGGCTGTTTATTATTATTATTATTATTATTATTATTATTATTATTATTTTACTTTGGGTTTAATTTGATCTTCTTTTTGTAATTTCTTAAAGTGGAAGCTGAAGTCATAAATTTGAGGTTTTTCTTTTTCTCCCTAATACATCTTTTAATTCTATGAAGTTTCCAGGAAGTGCTGCTATTGGCATCTCGCCAATTTTGATATCTTCTGATTTTGCTTGGTTCACAATAATTCCTAATTTCCATTTAATCTTTTTTTGACTTGCGGGTTATTGGACAGGGTGTTGTTAAGTATCGGGCTTCTGCAGACCTCTTTCTATCACCTATCGCTGATGCAATGCCACCGTGGGCTTCGCACTTTGTGGGACATGCACCCTCTCAAACCCACAGCCAGGAGCATGGTCTGTGTGGGTCTATGTTTTGAGTGCTCTGGGCCACAGTGCCCGCTCTGCAGCGTGGGTGGCGGCTCCTGCAGGGCAGTGAGGTCAGGCGGTTGGGTGCTGCCTTTCAAGTCTTCTACGCCCTGGCTGACTTCCTCTGTACTTGTGCGGATTATTGGGAGAGTGGTGTTGAGATATCCAACTGCAGTCGTGGGTTCCTCCAATTGCGTTGGCAGCCCCCGGGGTTACTTTACATATTAGAAGCTCGCTTCCTGGGGACATAAGTGTCTAGGACTCTCCTGTCCGTTTGGTGAGCAGCTGCCTTTGCAGCTATGAAATGACGCTCAGCACGTCCGAACAGCGATGGCCCTGACGGCCACGTAGCTCCTGCGGGATCTCTCGACAGGAGTTCGGCGTGACGTGCCTTTGCACACTGCCAATTTCAACCTGTTTGCTTCTTCACACTTGAGACACCTTTCTTGTGAGCAACAGAGTTGACTCTTGTTTTGTTTTACTGGGACCCACTTCCGCCTGACCTCTGGACATTTAACTCGGTTCTAAGTGCGTTTGGTCAAAGCCTGTGATCTTCTTATTTCTGTCTGTCCCTGGCCTTTGTTCCGTTTTCCTCTTTTACCGCTGTCTCAGCGCCAGTGGGTGTTTCCGCGATTCCGTTTTTAAACGACTACTTTGTTCCCCAGTTTGGGGTTTGCAGCGAAACAGAGCAGGAAGCACAGAGCATCTACGTGCCCATGGTGCCCCCCTCCCAGGGTCCCCCACGGACAGCTGCCCCTGCCAGAGTGGCCAGAGTGGCACTGTGCTTTAACCGGCGACCCTGCAGCGACATGTTGCTCTCAGCCAGGGGCTGCCGTGGGCCCTGGGGCTCACTCTCGGCGTTGTGCATCTGTGGGTGTGGACGGCTGCGTGGTGACAGGTGGCCGGCCCTCGGTGGGTCTCCCTGGTCTGGTGCTCTTCTTTCTGGCCCGTGGACTCCAGCTGCCTTTCCCCGCTTCATCTCTTCAGCTCGCCAGGGCCTCGGGGTCCCCTGCCATCGCCACGCCCTCGGGGAGGGCCTCACGCTCTCTCGCAGCAGGGAGCCGAGGCCCACACAGCGCTCCCTCCTGTGCTCCTTGTCTCTCAGGGTCTTCGACCTTCACTGCCCAACGGCCAGTGTCGAAAACCACTGAGTTGTATATTTTCTCTGTTTTTGTCCTGAGAGAGGGTTTCTGTTCCCCCCTTGAGTCCCTTCCCCTCTGGCTGATTTGACATGACTTGTCTCAACAAAGTGCACGTTGACATGTGAGAAGCCTCTTGGCCAGGATGGACGCTGGCTCACTGGTGCCATGGAGAAAGCCGTCAGGCCGCCTGTTTGACCACCCAGGAGGTACCTACCTGCCGGGCCGGGAGGGAATGGGTGTGGTGGCCAAAGTGCCCACTTTCTTTCTCCAGGGCTGATGTGGAGCCGATTGAGGGATTTCAGTAGCTCCCTGGGGAAACTGCAGGGAGGTAAGCCCTGCGCCCCCCCCCCCCCCGAGTGGACAGGTGCCGAGCTCAGCTGCCCTGCCACACTCTGCTGGGCAGCACCCCGAGTGCCCGCAGCTGGAGAAGGCAGAGGCACAGCACGCGTGCACGGAACCAGAGCTCCTCAGAGAAGGCGGCGTGTGTGGCGTGACCGTGAAGAGAGGAGAGGCCCCCCCCCCTTCCCGCCACTGCAGGGACCAGGCCTGGCCCTGAGCCTGGACAACTGATCAGGGTGTGCAGGGAGGGCCTGTGGGGACGTGCGGAGGCTGGAGACCTGGTGGCAGGGGCCTGGGGGCCGGGTGGGCCGAGGCTGAGAGGAGAAGGCTTGCGGGGTCGTTGCCTGTGAGTCCGGACGTGTGGCGGGCTTTCCTTTTATGGCCTGAAAGCCATTTTCGGGTCCCTTGAAGGAACTTTACGGCAGTGCCCAAGTAATGTTTATAATTACTTCTGTTGGCTTGGGAGTCTGTTCTGCGCCGAGCCCTTGAAGCCAGCACATGCCTTCCCATGACACGTGTGCTTTCTGAGCATACATGCGTGCTCAGAATGGCAGATGGCTGGGGCGCACAGGCCCCCAACTGCAGCCGTTCTGGGGGCCACCTCCGAGGTTAGCTTTGCTCTCTTAACTAGCTAGGCGAGGGGTCTCGTAATTAAGAGCCCATCTTCTAAAGGAGCCATTACGCATCCCCTGTCTCTAAACAGCCGTGCCGACTTGGGGGGAGCAGGCATCCGTCTTCTCCTTCCAAGCAGGCCGGCCTCTCCAGGCGGCAGAGGACAGACTGCCCCAACACTGTTGGGGAGTGTGGGGCGACGTCACAGGGCAGCTTACGTCCCCGTTTTGCTTGCCAAGCCCTTCGGTACACCCGGCTGTCCCACCGGCAGGGCCCGGCCCCCAGGCTGCAACTCCGTGCTCCTGGCTGTGGGTGCCCACCACTGTCCTCCCCCGTCCTTGGCCTGCATGGCGGCTGACGAATCCCTGCAACCTCTGAGAGGCGGCTGGGCTCCGGTGGAATTTCAGGGACAGAAGTGGAGAGAAGGACATGCCTCGTATGTCCTGCCACACTGAGGCCCAGGCGCCAGGGCTGAGAGACAGGACAGGGCACTTGGTCCTGGCTGGGCCAGGCAGGCCTTTGCCGGCCCTGGAGTTTGGGGCTGTGGGAGTAGAGAGAAGTGGCTCTCCTAATGTCCCCTAACCCGTAGAGGGGTGGGGTGCCCCGGCCTGCCAGCCCCCCCGGGGGGCGTAGGCCAAGCTGGTGGGCTCTGGGCGTGGCCTATGTGCCAGGGCCGCCGGTGCTCCTCCCTCTCGGACGGGCTATCAGCTCCCCAGGTGCAGGAGCAGGCAGTGATTTCTGGTCCCGGACGAAATCATCTGCTTGTGAAAAGTGGAAATGTTTACAAGAAAGGAAGGCAAAAAAACGAGTGAACAATCACAGCCTGGTTCTCGGTCCCCAGACGCCAATATTTCGGTCTCGTGCTGTTATTGGAACAGCGAGCCGAACGGAGAGCTGCCCAGGGAGCCAGGAAGGGGCCTCCCGCCAGGGGCCCCAGGGCCGCCGTGGGGCGAGTGTGAGGAGACCCTCACTCTCCCAGGAGTCCAGGCCCAGGAGTGGCAGCCACCCAGATGCCTCCTGGGCCTGGACTGGCCCTTGGGTGTTTGGGGGACCAAAGCCCCCATTGGTCTTTGAGTCACGGTGTCTGACCGGCTTCATTGTCAAGTGTTGCCCTGAGGTCACACGATGCCATCGGGTTGTTTCTCTCCTGATTGGCAGACCTTGTTGCTGACAGCTCGAGTTCTCGGAACTCCCAAGGGAGTGCCCCCCTGGCGGGGTGGGGTGGGGCGGGGCGGGGCCCAGGCAGCCGAGGCCTGTGCCCAGCTCTGCCTCTCACTGGCCCATCTCACTGGTGGCCCCTCCCCTCTCGAGCGAGCCTGCACACCCTGTCGGGAAATGACCGTCGCAGTAGTGAACAGTGTGCCCGGCTCTCTGGCCACAGGAAGGCGCCCACCTCCCTCTGGTAAATGTCACGAGCCACATCCGGCCTGTCTGTCCTGGCTGGGGAGATGAGGCGAGGGAGCGCAGCACTTGTGCCTGGGGGAGCATGAGTCCAGGGGTGCCTACCCTGGCAGATAGTCCCAAGAGGAAGTGGCTGAACTGGATGGTGACATGTTTGAGGGGACATTGAAGGTCCAGCCAAGGCTGTGTGCAGGCACACGCATGTGTGGGCCAGCCCCATCCCCGTCTCCTGGCCCTGGCCTCGTGGCCCTCTGCTGGCCGCTGCTGAGGCCTCCCCTCCACCCTTCTCCCTGCCTCACTGCCCACGGTCTCTCTGGTTGGCAGCTTGACCAACCCTCTGAACCTGTGAACTGGGCTGTCTGTCCCTCTTCTGCTTAACCCCCAGTGAATTCCCATTTCAGAGTGTGTCCTGAGTCCCCTCTGCCTCCTGCCTCAACCTCAAAGGCCCCTGTCCCTCTCCAGTCCTGCCCAGCAAGCCCTTGCTTGCCTGTCCACCCAGCCCAGAGAATTCTCTGAATTCTCCAGCCCTCCCCCGGCAGCCTCTTCAGCACCTGCCGTCCTGCCGGCCTCTGCCTCTGAGAATCGGGCCTGCCCCTGAGGGTGTGCGGCCGTCCACTGCAGACTGTGAGCCTCCCGAAAGCAGGTGTCCTGCTGGTCTTTCTGGCTGATTTCTTTCCGGAAATGTGTGTGTCCTCTCTAGGAGGGCATCTGGCTCCCAGGAAGAGCTGGGCACGGGGTCGTGGGGGAACGGCTGTTGGAGTTAGCTGATGGATGGGGGCAGCCAAGCCCAGATGTCCAGAGGTGGCTGCTCACTTTAGTGCCTGGCAGTGACAGCCGCAGGGGCAGGCAGCACGCCCCGGAGGCCCTGGCGGTGCGTGAGCGTGGAGCCCGGCAGCCGTGGGCAGGAAGGTGTGCGGGCAGGCAGAGGCAGCTGCTGTCCTGTGACCTGCAGGTCCGTCCCCAGGCTGTCCCTCACCACTCCAGCCTCAGCTCTGTCTGCCCTCAGGGCCCCAACTCCTGCGAACCCCTGCCTGCTCGCCCTGATGGCAGGGCCTCAGGGCCTGTCGCTCCGGGAGACTTATCTTCATTTACTTTTGTTTCAGTGGCCCCAGTCAGCACTAAGTACTATCTAGCATTTACTTTGGATTTGAGTTAAAACCTGCTTAAGCTGCCAGCCCGTGGAGAGGCAGAGGCAAAGGCCTGGCGAGGGCATCGAGCTGGCACAGCCCCACCTGGCACTGCTCTCCAGGCAGGCTCTGCCGCGGGTGCCGAGGACCTTCTGTCCGGGGCGAGGCCCTGGCCCGTAGTCTTGGGGGTAGCCTGGTCATGAGCCCGCTGGTGGGCTTCTGGGAGGTGCTGCGCTGGGGGAGCAGGTCTTGGGCTAGAGGAGACGGGGCCCCTCGGCCATATCTTCATGGAGGAGCTCCACCTCCTCCATGAAGGTAGCCCTGGCTGGGTTGTGGCCCTGGGGACCCCGGGTAGCATCAGAAGATGACAGGGTAGTGGGGGATGGTCATGGTCCAGCCTGAGGGCGAGCCCTGAGGCTGGACACTGGGGGACCTCCCAGGACCAAGATGGGGAGGCCACAGAGACGGCTGCAGTGAGGTTTGGGGGCTGTCACGGGGGCCCTGAGCCTCAGCCTGGGCCACCTAGTCGTCTTTTCTGGCACATACCTTCCCCTCCAAGGAGCCTTCGAAGCTCCCGGAACAAGGGCCCACTTGGGCTCTGAGTCCCTGAGCCCCACCTGGGTGCCTGGCTCCATCATGAAGGACACGCAGGCCACTCTGAGCGCCTGGCCTTTTCTAGAACCAGTCCCCTCTGAGTTCCAGCCCCTTCCCAGCCAGGTGAGGTCCCGAAAAATGGGGGGAAGCAGCACCTTCATCTTGCTGGTGCCTGTGTGGGGGAGGGGAGACCTGTGTAGTGCCACCTGCCTGGAGGGTGTGGCCTTGGCATCTGCCCCTCCCACCCACCTGTGCAGAGGTACATGTGGGTGATTTGGCTGTGGGCCTCCTGCTGCGTGAACGCCGCCTTCCCCCTGGGACCCTGTAGACTGTGAGCAGGCTGCGGACAGGTCCTGGAGGCCAGCAGGACGAGCTGGGCGCCACGAGCAGCACCAAGGCAGCCGGCACACCTGCCGTCCCTCTGAGTCAGGCCGCAGCGTCAGTATGTCGGCCCGGGGGGACCGGGGGACATTATTATGTCACTGTCAGCTGTGTCATCTTTCTGCCCAGCCGACCTGTGCAGCTGTCAGGACCGCCACCAGGGCAGGCTCTGCTCAGCCCCAGCCGCTGGCAGGCTCGGGGTCACAGATCACAGACTGTTTCTGTTCACGTCGCCAGTGTCTCGTGGTCCTCAGACTGGGCCCTGGGGTCCAAGCCTCCTTGTCTGCCACTTAGGCAGAGTCCGGTGGTCTCCGTGGTCAGTGAGGCCCCTGAGGCCCCACCAGGCTGCCTCAGTGCACCCTCCCCTCGGACCTTTTCCTCCTAACAGCACACACTGCGGCCTCCCTTTGTGAGGTGGCCATGTAAGGAGAGCTCAGCTGTCTCCACGGAACCTAGTTGTTGGGCTGCTGCTCCAGGGGGACCCACGGGGCTCCGGGGCTCAGGCGGAGGGGCCCCGAAGTCCCGGGCCCACTCGACCCCTGGCTTTAGCTGTCCGCCTTGCTGGCACAGGATGGAAGTCCACCCCAGCCACCCCCTTTTAACTCCATCCCCTCTTTAAAGGACTGCCCTGCAGTCACGTAAAGGTGTGGGCGGAGGGGTGGGGTGTGAGAGCCCCGGGGCCTGCGTTCAGGGAGACGGGCCAGCCTGGAGCACTGGGCCCAAGGTGCACCGGTGTGCCTTCACGCAGGTTGTCACAGAGGCAGCAGTGACAGTGGGCTCTGATCCCTCTGCTCAGATGAACCTCGGCAGACTTTTAAAATCCCATGCTCACTAAAAAAAATAACAGTTATAGGTACATACAAAGAAGGAGTTAGGTATTAGCAATGACCCACCTCCCAGAGATGTTAGCTGTTGACAACTGGGTGTGCGGTGGTTGTGTGTAGTTGACCTCGAACACCAGGGCTGACCTCTGCCCGGTCAGAAATCCGTATCCATAAAAATACAAAGATAACTCTCGGTGCTCCCCAGTGGCGCTACTAAGAGCCTGCTGGCCAGGAGCCTCACCAGTAGCCAGCAGCCAACTAGCAGTTCGAATGTCCTGTACACTGTGCGCCGCCATCTTCGCACACCACGCTGAGCTAGAAGGAAGAATGCACTGTTAAAATTGTTAGGAAGAGAGAGAGCGTTTACAGTCCTGGTTATGTTCACGGAGACTGTGAGTTTACATTGTCTGCTTGCAAAGTGAGATAAACCTGCGTTTGCTGCACCCTGCAGCCTGGGCCCCAGGAGACGTCCTGAAGGTGCCGGTGAGGAGCCATGCTTCTCCGCAGGGGCCTGGTCACTGTCTTTTTGTGCCCGTGTATGTGAGTCTCAGGTGCGTTTTTTAGTGGCTGTGTAGTGTTCCTCCGCCCTAATGTGTGAGCCAGCCTCCTCGTCAGACTCGGGGCGGTTGCCAGCTCCTCAGGGCTGAGTCCAGTTCCCCTTCGACCGTGTTCTGCCAGGGAAGTGCCCCACCCGTGGTCTGTCTGCTCAAGGCCGTTTGCTGCTTATTACAGGATTGCCCTCCATAAGTGTTACAGCTTTTAGGCACTAATTAGCTGCATGTGAAATGATCCATTTCCCTCATTCTTGCCAGCAACAGCTTTTACTTTCCCTAAAAGTCGGTGTCCGTCTACCAGATCAGAAAAGAGGCGGGGCCAGCTTTTGGGCCGCTCCCTCTGATCACAGCAAGCGGGCCCTGCCGTGTGCTCGGCGGCTGCCGTGTGTCTTCTGGGACCGAGTGCCCGTCACACTGGCTGTCCCCCTTGTCTCTGTGTGTCTCTGGGCCCAGCCAGTGCATACCCTCTCCCACCTCCTCCACCTGGAATCCTTTCTCACCCCCTCCTGCCCCCTGCCTCCTGCCGCCTGTGGCTCTGATGGAGACAGGGCACTTCTGGGCCAGCTACTCTGCCGGTGTTGGCAGAAGAAATTGGACTCCTCTCGTGGCCCCTTGCTTTCCCTCCGTGTCGAGTCTCCCACGGTGCCAGGGGGCACATCGTAGATAAGGAGCAGGCCCCCAAATGGTGTGAGCTCCCCAGGCCCCTCAAGGGTGAGCATCTGAGCCCTGGCCCGAGTGTTGTTCTGGTCCCAGAGGCCTGGTCCCAAAGTTAGCGTGGCTTTGGTAAGGGAAGGACCCTGACGGGGGGCATGGTCTGTGTTTGGAGAGTCAGTGGTGTCCCTGTGGAAGCCCCTGGAGCAGAGAAGGCAGCCCCCCAACTCGCTCTGGGGACAGGAGCCCGGGAGGTGGGCCGGGCAGAGGCCTGGCCCAGCCTGGGGCCCGAAGGGGACCCAAGTGCGGCCTGGTTCCCCCGGGCTCACAGGGGAACAGAGCGCAAGCCCGTGATTTGCCCGATGACGCGCAACCCGTGAGGGCAGGCAGGACAAGCCTGGTCTCCGAAACTCCTCCTCACCCCTCTGTTCCCTGTTTTTTGGGGCCACAGAGATTTGACAGGCTCCCTGAGGACTTGAGAAAAAGGGGCAGAACTCTGCAGGCGAGTTGGCCCATGTCAGATGCTATGTCCAAGGAAACTGCTCGGTGGGTGTGTTCTTGCCTGTCACCCTTTGGGGGTGAAGCCCTCTGGCCAGATTTCTGAGCTCTGTTTGATGCTGGGGCAGCTGGCAGCCCCTCTGGCCCACCAGGGCCCCCGACAAGAGCCGAGCAGGGACGTGTGCAGCCCCGTTGGTGGGCAGACTCAGGTGTGGGAAGTGCTGTCTCAGGTGCAGTTCAGATGCATCGGTGTGGGCTTTGCGTTTTGAGAAGATTCCTGTCTCATATGCTTGCCCAAAGGGCTTGCTTTCAGCCTCCAGGTCCTTGCCTCGGGCTCCCACTCCTTCCTGCCCCCCCACGGGCCTGGACCTGCGAGAGCCTCCTGGCCGCTCTGGCTGCAGGGCCTGACCCTCTGGTCGTGCATCTTCAGCCCTCCTTGTCCTCTCCTGTCTCTTCCTCCTAGGCCACACTCTCTTGCCCTCACCTCTCCTCCTGCCTGGGTCATGCCTCCTTCAAGGCCCTGGCTGGCCTCTGCTTGGGCCCCAGAGACCCAGGAGGACCTGATGAGAGCTGTGAGCCATTCAGACAGAAAGGAGTTGCTTGGACGTGCCTGTTGCTGCCTCTAGTACCTACCTAGCGTCAAAGGAAAGCCCCCAGTAACCATTATCTCCTCTCCTGTTCAATCGAAGAATGCGGGGAAGTCCGGCCGGGCCCACTCCTGACACCTGTCCGCTTTCGGGGAGCCATGTGCTGGGGGGGCCTGTCATGACCGAAGGACTCAGGCTGCCCCTCCCTCCAGGCCGGCCTGCTGGGTGTGCAGGGCTCCTGGCCATCCTGTCCCCACAACCCCAGGGCCTCTGGGCTCGGAGCAGAAGCCAGGCCTTGCAGCCAAGAGGGCGGCGGGCTCCCGGCCCCCCGGCCTGCCTGCCACGTTGGCTAAGCAGACGCTTGCTGCTCAGAAGAGGACGGTGAGGAGATGATTGAATTATTTAAGAGAACAAACTGTTTCCAGGCCCCCTGATTTGCATGCTGGCTCTGAACATGCTCACTGTAAGCCAAGCCGCTCCCCCTGCCTCCCTGAGGCAGCAGCCCCTCTGTGGCATTTGCCCTGCATTCTGACCACCCAGGATGGTCAGCCACCCCTCCTGGGGTGTGTGTGTAGCCGGCCCTTCCCTCGAGGTAGGGCCAGGAGGGAGCGTCTTGCAGGTAGACATGGCTGTGCCTGCTCCCACTTCAGAAACCCCATCTCTTCCCTTCAGGGGTCTCCCCCGAATGCCTCGCATAGGCGAGGGGAAAGGGTGCTGTGTGGGCCCAGGTTGGGTGGACAGCTCTGGGCTTCGGAGCTGGAAACCAGAGGGGTGGTGGCACTGGGCTTTGGAGAGTGGCTGTGCCTGGGAGAGCGAGGCCGGAGCTGGGCAGCCCTGCAGTCAGGGCATCCCTGTGGGGCCGAGGGGTGACCCAGCCTGGAGAGCGGGGGCGGGGGGGGGCTTTGCTTTGAGTGTGCTCCGCCCCTTCATCCGTCACCCGCGGCAGCCCCTCGAAGGCATGGGCTCGGTGGCCCTGGGGTCAGAATGGGATCCCCGCCCCAGAGGTGGTTGACCCCAGGAAGGGAATGAAAGCTCCTGGCAGCCCTGTGTGTGTGTGTGTGGGGGGGCAGCAAGGACTGTGCACCCCCCGCCATTGCCACCTTCCAGCCCAGAGCTCTGCTGTGAGGAACCCAAGCATCTGCCACCTGGACGTGGCCCTACTGGTCATCGTGAAGATGCCTTTGTCATGTGACGAGGCCAGCGTGTTTTGGGTCGTGCTTCCCTAGCCTGGCTCATAGCTCCCAAGTGTGCAGACGCAGGGTGGGCGGTCTCCACGTGGCCTCTGCCCTGAACCCCGCAAGTGGTGTAGGCGGGCCTGGCTGGCCTGGGTCACCTCCCTGGCAAAGGCCACAGGTGCCCACCCCCGAGTCAGGAACCCTGTCCCTGCCCAGGATGCTGCTTTGAGGCTG
The DNA here is from genome assembly GCF_021234435.1 of Artibeus jamaicensis. Taxonomy (NCBI): domain Eukaryota; kingdom Metazoa; phylum Chordata; class Mammalia; order Chiroptera; family Phyllostomidae; genus Artibeus; species Artibeus jamaicensis. Next base: position 2,292,412 of record NW_026522059.1, read on the forward strand.
CAAGTGCCTTCCTGCCAATTAAGCAGACAGCTCAGCGGGCAGTCCTTTCCAAGTTGCTTTGAAACAGCCCGTCTTCCTCCTGGAAGCGGTGGTGTTGGCCCAGAGAGGTGTGTGCTGCTTCTCATTGGACCGTAAGAGGTTGCTCGGCCAAACCAGGGGCTCCTGGGGGCGCGTCACCTACCCTGTCCATGCCCTTCGCCCTGCCCCAGGCCGTTGAGGGCCTCAGAGGGTTTCCTTTTCCAGCTACCGCCGAGCTGACCAGCACCGCCTCTTTGCTTCCTGGAAGCCCAGCGCCCCACATCCCCATACACCGCTCACTGCTCTCAGGCCTGCACCCCGCCCCAGCCTGTGGGACACTGCCTTACTAGCCTGGGCTTATGCCAGAGACTCAGGAGGCTTTGCTGTTCTGAACGCCCCCGCTGTGGGGGGGGGGGTGGAGGGTGGGAAGTCTGCAAATCCTGGAGAGGCCCTTGTACGCTGGCCCTGCTGGGCACCGGGCAGTGGAGGGAGTGGAGCCCAGGCACTGGGCCCAGGGACTCAGCTGGTGGAGGCAGAGCTCCCTCCAGGGAAGGCGGATTGCGGAGACCGGACGCCGAGGCACCGGAGGAGGCAGGCTGAGGGACAGGCAGGCGGGCAGCTCCCAGGCAGAGGCAGCGCCCGGCCTGTGCAAAGGCCCAGCAGCGTGTGACAGCCGCACAGCCACCCCACACCTGCTGGGGCCCTCCTGTGCCCCTCCCGCTCGTGGGGGGGCGGGCCCTGGGGGCGGGGTCTGAGGCTGATGACAGTGCAGCAAGGACGAGGCCAGACGCAGAGCCGTGGGAGCGGGGAGGGCCCTGCCTGGGTGGCGGGGATCTTCGCTTTATTTAGAAAGAAAGCCTTGGAAGAAGATGAAAAATGAGAGGTTGAAAAGGTAGAGACACTGCTTGGGGACAGACGAGTCATTTTAAACCCTCTGCTTTCTCAGAGGGCTGTGTCTGCAGAATGCCACCAGCCAGCAGGCATGCTTTCCCTTCCCCTCCTGCTTTTTTCCTGGTTTATCTTCAGTTGTCTGCAGTGCTTGTCCGAAGAGAGAATGCTGAAGACCGAGGGCTTCATAGAGGCATTGTCTCCAGCGAGCAAGGTGTTCCCTGCGCAGAGAGCAGTGCCGTTTCCCTCGGGAAGCAGAGGAGGCCCGTCCCTGCACCCACTCCCACGCACAGTGCGGCCCTGGGTGCGTCAGCTCCCAGCCGGCCTACCATTCCCTTCTGAAAGGCGATAGTTCAGTTAGGTGAGTGCCGGAGGCCTGCGCGCATCTCAGCTAAATGCTGGAACACACCCAGAGCCTCTGAAGTCAGGGATGCTAGAGCATGTGACCCCACCCACCCACGGCCCCGCCCATGGTGGCCCTGCCCACCCGTGGCTCCTCCCTCCTCTGCTCCTCAGTTCCCTTAGTTCTGCTAGCCAGGAGATGGGGGATATGTTTGTGGCCCAACTTTGGGGGTATCACTTACCTGCCTACTTTTGACCGGCAGGGACTCAGTTTGCGTCACACCCCACTGCTGGACTGGCTGCACTCGGCTGTGTGCCCAAGGGAAAAGCTAATGGTTTGGTGAACACCCAGCCAATCTCCATGAACCTTCTCAAGTTCAAGTGTTCCCTGAGGGGAAACCAGGGAAGGGCCCTGGTGGAGGGGCCTGTGAGCAGGGCCTTGGGAATCAGGGTCACAGAGCTGGGGGTCAAGTGCAGAGAGAGACAGTGGGGCCCAGCTCGAGGCACAGTGGATGTGAACGGCAGCAAAGGCCACTGGCCGCACAGGACCTCAAGTGCACTGGTGCCCGGGAGCCCCTGCCCCAAGGTTGGCTCTGCCGAGATGCAGCCTCTGAGCTGGAGCAGCCTGCTCAGTGTGTCTGGGCAGGCCTGTGGCCACGTGCATTTCCTCTGACCGGGCTCGGACCTCAGCCCTCTCCCAGACACCTCTCCTCCTGTCCACGCACCAGCCCCTGGCTGGAGGCTGCCTTGTCCCGTTTTCAAACAAGCGCAGAAGCTCTGGCTTCTGAGGGGGCTCCCCTGGCCATCCAGCAAGCAGCTGTGTGGCCCCAGAACCTGGCCCAGTGGAGGCAGAGTGCAGGGGGCCTGGTGGTGGCCCGGCGTGCGCCTTCCCACCGCTGAAGGCAGTGGTTCGCCACAGTCCACAGGCAGCCACGGCCCTGTCGAGAGGCAGCACAGAGGCCTACCTGGGGGGCTGCCCTTGCTGCTCCGTGAGCCGACCCCACACTGCCCTCGGGGCGCAGGGCCCGTCTCCGGTGCCCTGTGCCAGGGCCAGCTGGGGCCTCTCTATACGGAGCTCCAGGCCTCACGGCCTGCTCTCCAGCTCGCCCTAATTTTCATTCAATTCCCTTTAATCTTTAATGAAAAGTTGTAGAAGTTAGTCATCCCCCGGAGAGAGTGAGAGCACTCCCCCGGAGCTGTTCCCAATGGAGGGCGATCCCAGGTGTGGGTCTCGATCAGCCGCCTCCTGGGCGTAGAGGAAGGGGCATTCCGGGGCACAGGCAGCCGGGGTTGGTGGGGAGTGCCCAGGCGACCCGGCCGAGCTCCGCAGGCAATGCCCGGTTCTGGGTAGCAAGGCCAGCCTCCCCCGCCTGTGGGTCTCTCTCTGTCTCAGCCAGCCTGGCTGCCACCGAGGCCCCCTTCGCACTGCTGAGGCCCCAGGGGTGGGGCCAAGGACGATGGTGAGGGGCCCACCACCCAGGCTGTGCGCCACCTCTTTGCCTTAAGACCCTTGCTCAGAAGGCCATCGCCCCACCTCCCGGCCCCTGCTCCTGCTTCTAGCCTCTTGTTCGAACTCTCTCTCAGTAGACGGTGAAGTAGCCAAGCAAAGTTTCGAACACCTCAACTCAGGGACACCATATTTGGCACAACCGCCACCACTTGCGGGGGTGGGTGTGCAGGACAGGACGTGTGTGTTGTGTGAGTGTTGGGTGCACACTGAAGTACAGCTGCCGGGGACCCTGGATTGCTGTGGTTTTGGCTCTGAGCTTCCTGACGGCCAGAGGGGAAGGTCAGTTACTTGGCTCTCACTGGGAAAGAGGGAGAAGTTGCCGTATCGGTTGAGTACCGAGCAACTTGCTGCCTCGGCATTAAAGAAAGGTCACTGCTTTGTACTGGGCAATCGGAAATCACGGGGTTCTGCCCTCGGTACGCCTGTGCTGTCTCCCAGAGGCCAGCGGGTCGGGGACGGGGTGAAGCTGGACCGAGAGTCGGGGCCGCCTGGCCCCAGCTGTCACCTCGGATCCCAGATCCTGGCTGCCTTTTTCTCCACTTGAGCTTCTTTGGCTTCATCTAAGGGGTGACAGGGCTCCTTGATTAATCCCCAGGCCAAGCCTTGCTGGGATCAAGCTGGACCGTGAGAGTCAGGCTCACCCGAGATTCATGCGGCCCGGGCAGCCCACGCCTGCAGAAACAGGACATACAAACGCGCTTTGGCTGGAGCCGGCCTCCCCTCTGCCGCTCCTCTCGGGGACCCTCCTGCATTGTTCTGAGGCTTGAACATTTTTTATCCAGAAGTAGACGTTTACGCCTGAAGTCTGCTTGGCCATCGTGTTTTTTACAGTTACCGAAGGCCAGGAAACAGGGTCCTCACAGGGGGCCAGAGCCCTGGGGAAAAGAAGGTCCCCCCGCCAGGCCTTGGGCGCTGCATGCTAAGGAGCCGACAGAGTGTTGGGTGAGCCAGCTGAGCAAGAGACCCACCACTCTCCCCTCTCTGTCACGGAAAAGTGACTACAGGGGACCTTGGGGCCTGCTGACACTTCTGGGGTCCCCTTCATCCACCGTGGGAGCCTGGGGGTCCTGCCTTAGCTTCACTCCTTGCTCGCACCTTGCCTTGCTCACCCGTGTTAGGGTGGGCGGGACAGTGCTGGCCTGACGCAGTAGGAGTGGGGAAGTGGGCTGTGCCTGGGCTTGCTGGGGGGGGGGGGTGGCGCCTGGGAGTGGCCGGGTCAGGACAGCCCCTTCCACTGTGCTCGCTCCGTCGCCCTGCGCCTTCTCTTGGGGTCTCCGGATCACAGAGATCTCCAGGTGAGATGCACTGGGTCAGGCAACAGACGCTGAAGACGGTGTCTAAGAGGCAGTGGCCTCTGCTCGTGCGCGCAGACGGTGCCGCGGATGCAGCTCCTGCACGTGCTGGCGGGAGCCTGTCCAGGAAGAAGGGCTTCTCCGGCCCCACGGGCCAGCCTGCCCTCTCTGCCACCCTTCTCCGAGCTCACCCACCCCACGAAGCCCCTCCCCACTGTGGCCACACTGGGCCCAAAGGCAGGCTGGCCTTAGGGCTTCCTTTCTCCTCGAGCGTGCCCTGGGTGGACCCTGCAGGCCCCTCCTCCTCTCAGCCGCCCCTTCTAGCGAGTCTCTGCCAGCCTGTCCAAGGCGGCAGCATAACCGTGGGAGGTGTCCTGGGCCAGCCAAAGGGAAGTCTGAGACTCCGGCAGGTATTAACGGCGAAGGGGAGTTGGGGCTGGGGCGGGAGGCAGAAGGTGGCTCCCAGCCTGATTTAAGGATTTGGGGAAGAGACTAATCTGCTCCTGCGAGATTTTCTCCGTGAGATTCTCCTGGGTGAACATTCTCCTCCAGGAAAGCCCGAAAGCCGGACCCAGAGCCTGAAGTGGCAGATTAGTCCTAATGGTCTGTGCCCTCCAGCCACGGGCTGAGCGAGGGCCCCGAAGGAGGCGGGCACAGACCGGGGTGCAGGCCCGGGCACCTCAGGCCCCAAAGCCCGCTCAGCCCTTCACTCACTCATTCACCCACTCAGTCACTCACTCACACACTGACTCGCTCACTCACCCACCCAGTCATTCATTCACTCACTCACAATCACACACTCACCCATTTGCTCACTCACCTGTTCATTCACTCATTCATATACTCACTCATGCCCTCACACACCTGTCCATCCAGGCAAAATCGTGATCTAGAACGAGAGTCTGCCTGGCCTGGACCCTGCACATGTGTGCGACCCAAAGCTCCTGGGCCTTCCCGGGGAGGAGGAACACAGGTCGTCAATAGTGAAACCAGTGGGTCGGCCAGACAGCGTCGGGTGAGGTGTCGAGGCTCTGGAGAAAGGGGAGGGAGAAGGAAGGAGACGGGCTTTTACGGGCCTGGGGCTCAGAGTGCCGCAGTGTCCAGGCTGAGTTCCTACTGGGGGCTGGAGGCCCTGCTTCCACCGTCTCAGCTCCAGCGGGCTGCACCGCCCACCCTGCCCTCCCTCTTCAAAGCCAGCCCTCTTTGCAGCCTCCTCCTGCCCCCACTTTCCCTCCTGAGAACCTCTGAGATTACCTCAGGCCCATCCGGATACCCCGGTCATCGCTCACTCTGTCAAACCTGCCAAGTTCCTGTCCCATGCGCAGGGCTCTGCCTGGAATAGCACCCGGCCCAGACCGGTTGGCCGGGCAGGTCAGGGTTTGAGTCTCCGACGGGAGCTGGTGTGGCCGCTGTCAACATGCCCACAGAGGTGTCGGCATGTGGGGCGCACCCGGGTGCCCGATCACAGAGGGGAGAACTCGGACTCCATCCTGGCCATCTCTGAGTGGCCATGGCCGAGATGACAGATGAGGGTGGAGAGACACCGGACAGTCGCTGCGGGTGGTGGTGGAGTGGGGCTGGGGTTATGTGGGGTTTTTAAAAAACTCTTCTGTGAACTTTCCAAAGGATTTACAATGTGCTGTAAAAGCTTATGATTTTTAAAGATACAGGAGAGGCTTGACCTTAGAAGGCTTTCCCAGAAAAGTGGTTTGGAGGGGAATTTGGGGGGCATTGCTGACCTACAGGCACACCTGCTCCCACTGTCACTGGCAGTGTGTGTGGCAGGGGCCCAGCCAGGTGTCCGCTACTCGTCCTCTTGGGGACTGCGGCCCCTGCGGGAGCACCGTGGAGGCCGCCCTGGCCCCGCCAGCCTGCACGTCAGGAGGGAAGGGCCGGGGCCACACCTCTGTGCCCAGCACCCAGCCTGGCCCAGGTGGGCACGGCAGCCTTGGTGGACGAAGGGGTGAGGGAACGAACGGGCAGATGGACGGACGAGCCGACGGACGAACCGATGGACGAATGAAGGGAACGACAGGCGGGTGTGGGGAGGCCACCCGGGCAGTGCCCCTGACCGCCTCGCGTCCTGTGCCCTTTACAGATGTGCTGGTGGATGGACAGCCGTGTGACTGCGAGGCGGCGGCCTGCCGGGTGGGCGAGCCCATACGCCTGGAGGTGCGGCTGACCAACCGGAGCCAGCGCAGCGTGGGGCCCTTTGCCCTCACCGTGGTCCCCTACCAGGACCACCAGAATGGCGTGCACAGCTACGACCTGCGCAGTGCCGTCTCCTTCGTGGGCTCCAGCACCTTCCACCTGGACGCGGTGTGTGGTGGTCTGGGGGCCCCCCACCCCCGGTCCTCTGTGCTGGCCCTCGGACAGCCCGTTTCCCGCATCCCGAGCCCGGGGGGTGAGACCAGGGTGCTCGGCAGTCCCAGAGGACATTCAGGAGACGGGGTGAGCGGAGGAGCCTGGGACGGCTGAGCTCATGTTCGCCGCCGCACCGCCCCACGCACTCACCTCCTCCCTGCCTGGCAGCCACTGCTGGGGCTCCGGGGGACTGAGGGGGTCACAGAGCACATCCGGCCCCCACTTCCCAGCCACTTGGCACAGCCCTCAGGCTCTGCCCACCCCGACCAGCCCCCACCACCTGAATCCTGAACGGCCCAGGGAGGGGAGTGCTGTGAGCTCGTCCCAAAGACAGAAGCTGAGTCTCAGAAAGCTGCAGCGACTTACCTGGGACAGCGCAGTGGGCGAGGCCTGGGTGCCTGCCCTCCCCCGTGGCTCCAAGTCCACTCAGGTTCAGGGTTTCCTGGAGGCTTTGGGGCCACGCTGCTCCGAGCTGATGCCTCTTCCTCCTGCCCTGCAGGTACAGCCTTCCAGCCAGTCGGCCTGCCTTGGTGCCCTCTTGTTCCTCTACACAGGCGACTTCTTCCTGCACATTCGGTTCCACGAGGACAGCACGAGCAAGGAGCTGCCGCCGTCCTGGTTCTGCCTGCCCAGTGTGCACGTGCGCGCCCTGGAGGGGCGGGCCTGACCTGGCCCACTGGGCCCTGTGCATGCAGGGGGTGGCCGGCCTGGCCCCACACCCCAGCAGGGGCGAGCCTTTGGTGCAGCTCCTGCCCCACCTCCGCCCCTCCCCCCAGCCTCAGGGCTCTGTACCCATTTCTCTTGCAGAGCCCTTTTCCGGCTCTGCGGGGTGCCCAGGTGTGGCAGCCTTGCCCCGATCGCACGGCCCGCTGGGACTCCTCTGCTGGGGCCTGATGCTGAGGCGGATGCTGACCAGATCCCAGAGGGTGGTGCCCACCCAGCCCCCAGGCCCCAGGTCCCAGCCCCTGTTCCTGGGACCCTGGGATGAGAGCCCACCCAGGGGGGCCTTGGGGTTCCCTGCGACAGCCCAGGAAGGAGAGATGTGCCATACTTGACACCCCGAGGGGCCTGTTCCAGACCCTGGCTGCCTGTGTGTCTGTGACAAGGTCTCTAATAAAGGGCCTGGCTCCCTGCTGGTCTGCCTGCCTCCGTTCGCCTGCGCGCCCGGGCTCAGGGACCTCGTGCTACTCAGGTTGGGGTTCTGGCCCCCGGGGCTATGGACAGAAGCCCCCATGACACGCACATGGCCAGTGGCCAGCAAGGCTGGGCCTGTGTCTGTCCTGAGACCTGACAGCCCCCCTTCCGTGCATGTGCTCCTTGGGCCTGGCCCCAGCCTCTGGCTTCCTCTTCTCCCTGTGACAATGGTCCCAGTCCCTCTGGGGCTCTGTAGGCCGGGCCCAGGCCTTACATGCTGGGCTCACTGTGGTTTTGCAGGTGGCATGCTGCCCTGAGGTGCCGGCTGGGAGGCCAGGTGGGCAGGTATGCAGCCCAGCCTGGGGCGGGGCCTCGTCCGAGCTGCACAGAGCTGCCACTGGGGCTGTGGTGGCCACGCCCTCCACCCCTGGGCCTCCATCCCCAAAGGCCGCACCTTTCTGGAGCCCTGTCCTAGCAGGCCGCCCTCACCTCGTCCCAGGTGGGAGGGAGGCAGGGGGCCTTGGCTGCCCCTGGCTGTCCGGCACAGGCTGGCCCAGGGAGGGCCTCAGTTCGAGCGTCTGACGGAGACCCTGCCTCAGGACTCTGAGCGCAAGCAGCCGGTCTGGGAAGGGGGCATCCCTGGGGCAGTGAGAGAGCCATGATGGGTGGCTGCCACTGTGAACTTGGCCCTGATGTCCTTGGGGGACCTTGAGGCAGAGGGAGACTCCCCCTGCCCAGGGGAAGCAGGCTGGCCCATGTGCCCTCCACCCCCAGTCCCTTCCTGCACGTCAGATAGCAGACACGAAGTTCCAAGGAGCCCTGGGGGCAGGCAGAGGGAGGGGCTCAGCCCGCTGTTTGTCCCTGCCCTTGTTCCAGGCACAGAGCTCCTACGTCCCTTGGAATTTCCTGCCAACAGGAGCGTCTTTTGTCAAAACAAGGTGGCTCTGGGTGGGCTGCTGGATGGCGTTGGGGTGGGGGGAATTGGTCACCAGACAGACTCAGTGTGGTGAGAAGCTGGGAGCGCTCAGCCCCGCCCTGTCTTCCGTGGACCTAGTTAAGGGCCGATCTGCCGGGGGCCTTCCATTAATGTCCCAGCTGCAGGCTGCAGAGAGCTCCCAGGTGGGCCAGCACGTGCCTGCCAGCAGCGACTTGCCAGCTCTGTGGGCACGAAGCTGCTGTGCCTAGGACCCTTTCGGACCTGCCCTGCGCGCCTCTCCTTCACTTGTCACCTGTATCCTTCATCATCACTCTTGAGGCCAACGGAGAAATGTAAGTAAAGTGTTTCTGAGTTGTCTGAGCTGTTGTCGCAAGTTCAAACCTGGGGCAGTCGTGGGAACCCGGACGTGCAGCTGGATGGTTAGCGGTATTGGTACTCGGGACTTGGCGTGGGCACCCAAGGGGTCGGCCATCTGGGGGGACTGAGCCTCAACCTGCAGGGTCTGTGCCTACTTGTTGGGGTCATCAGTGTGAGAGCTGACCTGAGAGGTGGGACACCCAGCGGATGAGGAGGGGTGGGTGCCATGCGCTGTGTGCTGGTGCCCGGCTGCCCCGCAGCGTCCAGGGTGTGTTGTCAGTGGCCCGTGGCTCCAGGCTCCAGGGGGGAAGCAGTACTAGGAGGTGGCGGGTGGCGACCCAGGAAAGGCACCTGTGTATCCCCAGGTGGCCCAGGACTTGTGGTGGGAGTTCTCCCTTGCCGTGCCCGTTCCGCACACCTGTTGCAGGTGAGTTTCCATGATGGGTCGGGACCCATGAAAGCCTGCTCATCGCTGGCTCGTGTCCAGAGACACCTTTAGGGAACCAAACAGTTCCCTACCATTGTGGCTGAGCTCCAGGGCCCCCTGCGTGGGGCAGGTAAACAGCGAGGAGAGGAGAACAATTGAGGGCCCTGCTCGTTCTCCACCCAGCCTGACAGAGGAGCCTGTCGGTTTAACTGAACGAGACCAAATGCTGTGCTGCGAGCAGGCGGCCCAGCTCCTGCCCTGCCAGCCAGGAACGGTGGAAGCAGGTGGGTGGGGGGATCAGAGAGGTCCTCCTGGAGGAGATGGCGGGGAGTGGGGGCTGGGTGGTGAGAGGAGGAGGAAGAAACCTCCTGGAGTGTGGGAGGGTTGAGCGAGACCTGGAGACAGGACAGTGGCCTCGTGAGCCCTGAGGTCACAGGTGGCCCCCACCAGTTCCCTCCATGTCTGTGCTCTGCTGGAACAGGACCAGTGAGGAGATGATAGGCTTTTGGGGGCACAGAGGAGGAGCCTGGCTTTGTTTGGGGTCCCAGAAGCTTCCCAGAGGATGTGAAGGGGGACTGGGCCTTTCTGGAATCCACCAGGAGGACAAGCTGGAGGAAGGGTGTTCAGGTGGAAGGAATAGCATGTGCAGAAGCCCAGAGGCCCAGGACATTCCAAAGGGGAGATACTTGTGTGTACTTCCTGGGACAGGGAGTTCGTGGTCCTGGGCCCTGAAGAGGGCAGAGGCCACGCAGGAGGTGGGTCGGGAGGCCCCCGGGCAGGGGCGTGGCTGCTGCCCACCTGCCATCTTGTGTCCTTGCTCCCAGCCCGCAGCGACACCTGCCCTCCAGCTGCACCGGCCTGTTCTCTGTCACTAAGCCTGAGCCCACCTCGGGGCCTTGACTCTCGGCTCTGCCCTCAGACCTCAGGTGGCTCCTCGCGTTCGGTATCAGCTCCCTCAGTGCTGCCCCTGGGGGCCTTTCCCGGCCAGCCCCCCAGGGGCAGAAGGCCCGATCCGGAATGATGTGTCTGTGTGCCCAGGCCTTGTGTGTCCACAGCTGCAGCGTGAGTGCCTGGGAAGGCGACTGGCAGGAGAGGGCCCCGGGCGGGACTGGCCGAGTGCCACCCTCAGCCTTGCAGACTTCGGGGAGTCCGAGTCCTTGAGCTCCCCTGTGCCGCGTGACCGTGGGACCTTGGCAGCATCACTGTGCCTGCCTGGGCCTCCACGTCTTGCTCATAAAGTGGGATCCACCCCACTGCTGTAGGGACAGGAGAGATGGTCCTTTCTTGAGGGCCTTCCAGCCCAACAGTGCTCTGGGCAGTCCACATGGGGTTGCTCCGGGGCAGCTGGGACCTTCACTGAGACACCTGGTGCTGGGCCCTCTGCCTTGGCCGCCGCCCACTAACACGGCTCCATGCCTGGAAAGACTCGGCCATGCCTGCACCCTACGTTTCCTGCCCCCCGTGCCTGCAGACCCCACCGCAGCTCCGAACTGCCCACCGGCAGGCCTGCTGCACTTCGTAAGAGGCCGGGTCATTCACACTTCCTCCTCTGGGCCGACCACGTCCGGGAGCCCGCCGGAGCCCGCCGGAGCCCGCCGGAGCCCGCCATCCTCCAGCTGGTGCATCCTAACCCCTCCCCTCCCCCGCTGCCGGGGGCCTGTGGAGGCAAAGCCAGAAATAGACTGTCCTTTTCACTTCCCCAGCTGAGCCGGCTGGCTTTGCCCTCCTAACATTCCTTCCCTTTGGGCGGGACAGGCCTACAGTGGCCCCGCAGTCACCAGCTGTCACACTCTGTCACCCGAAGTTCACGCAGCAGAGCAAGGATCCCAGCCAAGCCGCTTGCCAGCTCTGTGACCCTGGACAAGTCACCTATAGGAAGCCTTGTTTTGTTCATCGGATGGATGGAGGTAGAAATACTCGCCTCATGGGCGCTTTTACGTTAGTAATGCGATTTGATGTCCTCGTTCCCACACACGGTAGCAAGTCCTCAGTAATGCTGCTCCTCCTGCCCTTCCTGGGCCTCGCTGCTTTCCTGGCCACGTGCCCGGACTCCGCCTTCCCATGGGAAGCTTACCACGAGCATCACTGTTTCCCGTTAGACCTGCGCATGTTGATGGGCCTGGCGAGGTGGAGTGACGCAAGGCAGGTCCTCTGGCACCATGGCTGCGATGGGAGGGGAGCGCCTGTCAAAAGGTGCGCTCTGTGTGGTCATGCTGAGCTCCTCGTATCCCAGCCAGGCTGGGCTTGGGGATGGTTTCCACAGACACAGGCAGCAGACGGAGCCTCCGTGCAGATGTTCTTGGGGTCACCAGGCTCCTGGGCCTCTGAACCATGTCTTCAGGGATTAAGACAAAGAATAAAGATCCAGAGAAGGTGCCGACATGAAGGACTGGGGCGCGCACTAAGCCTCCTGCTGAAGCCGACTGTCAGTGATGCTCTTGCATTAAAACACCCCGTGAGAGCACCGGTGGCTGGCGGGACCACTGGAAGCACTCAGCCTGGCGCCGGTGTGTGCAAAGTACAGAGGCGAGAGGCCCTCCAAGGCCGGCCTGTGCTGGGCAGGACTTTGCTGAAGCAGGGGCATTGGCTCCCATTCTCACAGAACTGGAATGAGGAGGGGGCCAACTCCAGGGCCCACCTTGTGGGGAAGCTTAGGGGAGACTGCACCCCATTAACTTAGGAGCCCAAAGGATTATACCTTGTTTGTATAAAGGGTGAAGTGGAGACACCCCTCCCCCACTCAGAGAGGGGCACTAAAACTGTCGTGTTTCAACACGGCCCGATCCACACTCCCCCAGGCTTCCCTGAACCTGGGCTCACTCACTCGCTCGAACCTGGTCCCAGACAGGTAGCACCCCCACCGCCACATGCCGGACATCTCACAGGAGGAAGCACATCCTTTCTGGAGGAAGCCACTTTGTCCCCGGTCCCCCAGGGTTTCCACAAGGAAAATGAATAATTCAGAGTTTTGAAAGAAAGTCATCACACACACCGGAAACCACGCATCATGTGTGAGAGCCGGAACAAACAGGAACAGCACACCCAGGCTCGAAAAAGAATCTGGTATTGGCTTTATCAAACAGACTGTAAAGTAAGTGTGCTTAATATGTCACCGAAAATGAAAAAGAAGATTAAAATGGGTAAGGAGCCAGAACATCACAAAATAATCAAATGCAGCTCCTATAACTGCAGCAGAATTGAAATTACTTAGTGGATAGGTCGAGGAGCAGATTAATCCCGGCTTGAGTGAGAACAAGTGAATGGAAGGTAGAGCTGGCAACATTATAAAAAAATGGAGCCCAGAGAGACCAGGAAATAGGAAAGAGTCTTATAAAACAAAACGCCACAGGGGGCCAGAGAGGGAGCCCTCACGTCGAATCTGAGTGTCTAGGGCAGCGGACAGAGAGAATGGGGAAGAGGCGGGATTTGAAGAGAGAGTGAGCATTTCGCAGAAATAATCAAGACACAAATCCACATATTTCAGAAGCCCAGCCAATTGCAAGTGGCGTAACATTTAAAATACACAATAGACACGTCATAATACAATTTCAAACACCAAATGCGAAGAGATGATTTGAAAGGAGCTAGAAAGACAAGACAAATTACCTTCAGAGAAGTGACAATTTGACTGACAGCTGACTTTTCATCTGCCACAACAATGTCCAGAAGTCAGTGGAATAATATCTGAGGATGTGCTGAGTGGCATAAATGCTTTTTAATAGGTAAAACACCAGCATTTTTCCATCACCAAAGCTTCATTCGGGGGAATCGTGGAGAATAAAGTCCAGGCCGGAGGAAACTGACACCAGCCGGTCAGAGGTCCAGGGAGGAAAGAACAACAGACAATGTGGGTAAATCCAGACGAATATTCGCTGTGTAAATCATCATCGTCAGGAGCCGCAGAGGTAAACTAACAGACTGAGCACGTGCAGCACGACGACTTGGGAACGTGAGTGGGGTGATTGGAGTCCATGAGTTCTGAGGGGCTCCTGCTTCCATTCAAAGGCTCAGGAGGAAGGGAAAGGTATTGGTTGGCTTGGACTTACACTTTCATGCTGTAAGGATGAAAATTAACCATTAAGAAAATGAGAAGTTGCACACACAACTTCTAAACTAGATGCTCCAAAAAATCAAGTAAGGAAAAACTAATTATTCAGTCCAAATAAAAACCCAAAAAGGAAAGAGAAACGGACTAAAGAAATAAATGGAAACAGCAGAACAAACAAAGCCGCACTAGAGTAACGTTATCATCCTCACATTGCAGTTGAGAAAAAACGAGGCACCGAGTGGTTAAGTAAGAGCTAGAAGTGGTTAAATAGGTTGTAGAAATGAATTATATCAGCACTTACATTAAATTAAAATACTACATATCCCAGATAAAAGCTAGATAACACCCACAAAAGCAGGTTTATGATATTTACAAGAGACAAATGTAAGAATATGGGGGTTGAAATAAAATGGCTGGAAAAGATGCACCAGAGAAATCCTAATGAAAAGAAAGTCTAACACAAAAAGTAAATTATTTCTAGAAATTACGACAGTAACATCATGATGATAAAAGTAGTGACTCACCAGGAAGCAATTACTGATTGCTCACAAAAACATATGCAATCAGTAATATAGTGCCAAATACATAAAGGAAAATCTGATAGCGCTACAAGGAAAAATAGACCCCATTCTGTATCTGAAAGATCTCGAAGGCACAAAGTATTAAAGATACAGAAGATTTGAAAATGTTAGTACACTTAATCTAGTGGATTTATGTATAGTACTCAACAGTTGTGGAAAGATTTTTACAGAGCACAGATGTTGCCATTTGCTTTGTGGCCCAGCATGCAGTTGAAGGACTGTTATTGCACAGGTACAGTCTCGGAACCCAAAGTGCTGGGGTTAGAAACCAGTCACAAAAAGCTAATTATAAAAGTTCCATGTGTTTGGAAATTCGGAAACACTTGCACATAACTAAAGAGTCAAAAGAAGAAAGCACCATGTAAAGTAGGAAATATTGGAATTAAACGGCGGTAACAAAAGTATATATCAGAACTTGTATGATGCAGATAAATCAGAATTTAGAGAGGTATTTTATAAAATTAGCTGCTTATATTCAAAAGAGGAAAGTGTGAAAGTTAATGACCCAAGCGTCATCCCCAGGTGCCGAAAAAGGTGGCAGGAGAGTCATTGAAAATAGAAGAATATAACGGAGATAAGATCATGAATTAATGAATGAAGAAAAACCCACACTAGCAAAAAGCTAAAGGTTATTATTTGAAAAGGCTAATAAAATCGAGAAACCTCTGACAAGATTAATAACATAGAAAAAGCACAAATACCCACATGACTAATAAAGAGGGGACATCAGATACCACCAACAATGACAAGAGGGTATGATAAGAGGAAATTATGAAGAATTTTATACCAATAAACTTGGAAGGTATAAATAAAATACGATCTTCTAGAAAACATAATAAACTGTAAAATTTAGGGTAATAAGTAGAAAAAAACGGAATCCTGATGCCATTAAAGAAATCAAGTCAGTAGTTAAAAATCTTTTTGAAAATAAAATTCTAGGCCCAGATGGTTTTTACCAGTAAATTCCAAATCCAGAAACAAAAAAAATTTCTAGTCAGACACAGGGTATTTCTGCACGTGGGAAAGGAGCAAAAGCATTTAGTTGTTTTTTATGAGGCCAGTGTGACCTTGACACCAAATCTCGCAGAGACGGTGTAAGAAAAGATTTCAGGCTAAATCATGCATTCATGCAGCTGCAAAAACTTGAATCTGCAGGCTAGCAAACAGATTCAGCTGTGTCAAAAAGGTGGCGTACCATGACCAAGCCGTGTCAAGAGAAAGAGAGGTTGGTTTCACATCGGGGAGGACAGTAACGAGCGCACCACATTAACGAGTTGAAGGCGGACACTCACGTGACCGTCCTCGCAGACGTGGGAAAGTCTTTGACGGAAGCCAGTGCCCTCTCATACCTTTCGCCTCCCTGCCCCAAACCCCTAGAAGTCTAGAGGTAGCAGGGTTTTCTTGCCCTGACAAGAGGGTATCTGTCATCAGCGTAGAAACAGTCATGTGTCAGACCTTCTGAAGGCGTCAGTGTTGTAAGTACTCGAGGGTCCGTAAGAGCGATTCCGCACAGTGCGTGCGAGTGGTCCGCGCCAGCACAGAAGTGCAAAGGGAAACCTGATAACAGGCACGTGGGCTAGAAAGGGAGAAAAACACCGAATTATTTGTATGTGACGTCATCTTACCTAAAAAGTCCTGAAGAATCTTCAGATGTATTATTAACCAGTGCTTAGCAAAGTTGTCGGCTACAAATTCAGTTCCAGAAAAAGCCTCAGCATTTTTATCCTGTGGCAACAAATGGCTAGACAATGAAACGATCAAAGTTACCATGTATAGGACTACGAAACTATGTATAAAGAACCTGTGGTGAGCGGAGACGCCCACGTCCTGGCGAGGTAGGTGAGTACAGATACAGATGAAAGGAAAGTGGTCAGTCGCTGGACTTTAAAAATAGGGAGATTATCCAGGATGACCCAGGTGGGCTCAGCGCATTCACAGGGGTCCTTGAAAGGGACCCAAAGGGAGGGCAGTGTGAGAATTTAGTGTCATGCTGATGGCTTTGAGGATGAGGGAAGGTGCCTCCAGCCAGGTGATGTCGCAACCTCTAGCAGCTGGAAAAGGCCAGAAAACAGATTCTGTGATCTCCACACAGAACAAAGCCCTTGACTTTTGCTCAGAGACTCATCACTGACTCCCAGAACTGGAAGGTAATGCGCTTCTGCTGTGCGAGCAGCTCAGTCTGCAGCCACTTGTTACAGTGGCAACAGCAAACCGATGCACGACCCCAGAGGAAATTTGTAATGTGCAAGACCATTATGGAACAAGTTATAAAAATTTATTGGAGGACATTAAAGAAGATCTAAGTAAAAGGTTGGGAGGCTGCCCCAAAGATGTAGGTTTTCCCTAAGTCGATTTGTAGATTCAGTGCAACAGTAATAAAAATTTTAATTTCTTCTGGTAAAACTTGGCAAGCTGATGCTAATATTTACGTAGAAATGCAAAGGCCCAATAATAACCAACGTACTCTTGAAGAAGAGTCAAGATGAGTTGTGGTGGCAAGCAAGGTGACACTGGAATAGAAAGTGGACCAGTGGGGACCCCAGAGGCGACCCAGGTGTAGGAGGGCACCATGCCTTCTCTTCCAGTGGAGCTGGGAACGCAAGTGAGTAGTCGTGGGGCAAGCGAGACGTGGGACCCCTGACGCACCACACATAAAAACTGGTTCTAGGTTAAGACCTAAATGTGAAATGCAAATTGTAAAACACGCAGGAGACGTTATAGATACCTTAATGACCTAGAGTGAAAAATGCATTCCCTAAGTGAGACACACACAAAAAACACATGCTATAAAAGTGATAACTTTTACTAATATTAAGAACTTTGGTACATTGCAAGGTACCGTAAGGAAGGCGGAAAGACAAGTCACGAACTGGGCGGAATATTTGGAGGGTCTGCCACTGTGATGAGGTTATTCAGCCTGGAAATGACGTAAGTCACCTTTGCTGGCAATCAGAGAGAAGAGCGACCTGCAGTGCCCCCCTGACCACAGATGAAGCACATCTCCCACAGAGAGGAGAGAACGCGGTCCCTACCCCTCCTGAGTCGGGCGGAGCTGGTCGTGCGCTCAGACCCAGCGATTCCACCACCACGTGCGAATCTCGGTGAAGACTCGGGGGTTTGTGCAACAGGAGCTGCGTCCTGGGGTGTTCGTGGCAGGATTGTTCATAATAGGATGAAGGGCGTAAATCCAGATGCCACACTGAGAATGGGGTGTGTGAGTCCGAGGGGCAGATCTGCTCAGCCGAGCAGCGTACAACGGCAACTGCAGCAGCGTGGGTTCCCGTCAGGACTTAGTGTTGGCGGGGTGAAGCGGGCTGGAGAAGAGGGCACCCCCAAACAAGTCTGTGTTTGTTGAGGACACACACACACACACACACACACACACACACACACGAGTGGTTTTCTTCTTCACAAACTGCAGAGACAGAGGCCAGCAGCTGACTCACAACTTTGCATCGATTTCCTCTGGGGGAGGGACAGACAGCGGGGCTGGAGTTAGGTAAGTTCCATTTAGTCTGCTGGGCAGTGGGAACCCAGTGCTTCTTTGCTTCTTTCCAAAAATTGAGATGTTTGATTCAGGCCCAGGTGATGCGAATTGTCAAAGACATGGCTTTTGGTAAAAAAGGAAAGAACCTTTGGCACCGACTCAGCAAACCAATAAAGAATTCCTCCCTTCTTCCACCTTTAGAATTGAGTTTGCCATTTCAAACCTGCTGATTAATCACAGGATGTTCCTGGCAGCCTCCCAGGCCAGCTCCACTGGAGACGGTGACGCAGGTGCCCTCGGGCCAAGCCCCTTCAGCACCGCGGACAGCGCCCCGAGGCCAGTGCTGCAGAGACCGGCCTGCCCTGACAGTGGTCCCCTCCGCCTTGAAGCTGGTTGGAGGATTTCTGAGTCCTTTCGGGCCCTCCAGTGAACTGGTGGCAGGCCTGCAGTGGAACCCAGGTCTCCCCATACCTCATCCAGGGTGCAGCCCGCTGCTCCTGGCTTTGGGCGGTCGGACTGGAACTTTGTGAACCAGGAAGTCACCGGGGGACTTCCACGTGTGGTTGCGTGTGCGCCATTGAAAGCTGGGGCTGTGCAGCCAGTCTCCACAGGGCCCAGATGCGGCGGGCTCTGCCCTCACCATTGGAGCGCTCTCGGAAGTCGCTGCCCACCTCTGAGCCCCAGCGTCCACCACACTGACTCCCCACAGGGCGTCTGTGGCAAGGTGGCACCATGTCTCAGGTGCTGGCGCTCGGCTAAAGCCCAGCGGGCTCTTTCAGCCTTTCCCTCCGTGGGGCTCAGGTCAGAAAGCAGTCGGTCTCCTGGAATGTTTATAAGATGTTGAAACAATATTACTTTGTAGAACCTGTTTTGGAAATAAACTCCATACGATTTCCATGTAGAATCTCGGCATTTGCTAACGGACATCCGGCCTCCCTGGGGTGCCTTAGTTCTGCCTGGTCCGTTTCATCGGAGGCCCTCCCCCACCATTGCCTGACCTGTCCTGACCCTTGCACACCAGGGGGTGCTCAAGAAGCAGGTGGCACTGTGCCTCCAGACGTCCCCGGGGCCAGGGACCTTCACCCACACACCCCGTTCCCACAGTCAGCCTGCAGGGTGCTGTGTTGTTTGTTTTCTAAATCAGTTGTGAGATTCTATTTGCTCGTATCTTGTTTAGGTATTTTTACCTACATTCACAAGTGCCACTGGTCTGTAGTTCTCCTGATTTCCTACTGCTGGTATTCATGTTATTCTAAATGCCCCGAATAAACGAGGGACTTCCTCTTCTGTCTCAGTCTATGACCCGGAGTAGTTTAAACAGCACCGGAGTGATTAGTTCTTCAGAAACGGGGTAGGACTCAGCCTGCCCCACAGTCACGCCGGCAGTCACTCACCGACACACCTCCAGTCACCTTCAGATCTCTGTCGTGGTAACTGGTCTATTAAGATTTTCCATTTTTTTCTTGGACTGGTTTTGGTATTTTACTGTTCCTAGGAAATTGTTCGTTTCCCCAAGGTTTTCATAGGCTGCACGTAACATTCTCTCATGATTCCTTTCTGTGTCCCCCGGATCCGTAGTTGCGTTGGTGTGTCTACCTCCTCCACTCCGAATCTCGTCTGCTTTTACTCTCTCTTCATTGTCTGTAATTGGACTCACGAGGGGCTTTTTTTCTCTTTTATTAGCCATTTCCAAGAACAAGCTTGTGCATTTACGTTCTTTCCACTGTTTAAAAAAATTTTATATTTCATCCACTTCACTTCTCGTCTTTATGAATTTTCTCATTCTTATTTCTTTGTTGCTTCTTCCCTGATTCCCTAAGACGAGTGCGGAAGCTGCGCGGCATTGGTCTCTGTGTGTCCAACGAAGGCATCGCGGGCCGCGGGTTCTCGGCTGTGCTCCACACGCTGATAGGAGGCGTTTTCCTTCTCTTCTCTTTCCAGCTCATATGTGACTTCTCCTTCGATTTCCTCTGTGATCCAAGAGTTATGGAGGAATATTTTAAATTTGCAAGTAGTTAAAGGGTTTTTTGGCTTCCTTTTTGTTCTTTATTTTTCCTCGTCTTGGATATGGCCAGAGCGAGAGGGCCTGGGAAAAACTTCCGTCTTGTGTTACTGAATTGGGCGACCTTTTCCTGCCGGCCTGCTGATCGCCATCAGTGGCCTTT
The DNA here is from genome assembly GCF_021234435.1 of Artibeus jamaicensis. Taxonomy (NCBI): domain Eukaryota; kingdom Metazoa; phylum Chordata; class Mammalia; order Chiroptera; family Phyllostomidae; genus Artibeus; species Artibeus jamaicensis. Next base: position 2,311,962 of record NW_026522059.1, read on the forward strand.
GGACACACAAAATAGTCACCATTTGAGAACTTACAAAATTGTGTGTTACACACAGGTGCACATTTGAGGGCTGCTTTGTGTCATTCTGGCATTATGAATTTGTTGTTTTAAAATTGGGAAGGTACAGAAAAACTGATGTAACGTATACAGTGTCTATGTCACCAAGATGCAGCGACTGTGCATTTTTGCACATTTGGTTCTTACTGAGGCATTTCACCCCGAGGCACCTCAGTCTCCCTCTTTGATGAAGGAGGACGCTTCCCTGCGTGACCATGACGCTGTCACCGCCCACGAGAAGTCACAGTGCTCCTCTGAGATCCTCGGAAGCTCCCTCCACGTCCACATCGCCCCAGCTGTCCCCAGCGTCACTGCAGACAACCGGATCCCTTCTCACCAGGGCCTCATCGGTGGCCGCGCGGGACCCGGGTCTTCATGTCCTGGTGCGTCTCCATTTCCGGCGCTTCTGTCCGTTTCTGACGGACACCAGTTGTTTCTCAGTATTCTTTTATTTTTATCAAGTTCTCTTCCCTAATAGGTTTTGTTTTACTTGCATATATTTAGCTCTTCTTCATCTCTTTTTTAAAATACAGGCTTATGGCTGCATATCATTTCATTGTATAATGTTCTAATTTATCACACATATATATTTTTAACCTTTTTGAGATTGATGCCTGCCAGGTCTGCTTTATTTCCACTTGCTTTATCCATGCAAATACTTTCCTGGCAATTTAAATAGCTAAACTGTTCTGTCTCAGGTTTATTTCTGATAAACTGCTCATAATTGGCTCACTTGCTTTGGGACCCCGCGTGGCAGCGTCTGCCTTTGTCAGTGGGAGCGTCCCCTCCCCCCATGCCAGACGTGAACTCCTACTCAGTGTGGCTCCTGCCGTGTGGTCTGTGTGGATGACTTGCTCTGCCTCACCGGGTCTTCCTCATTTGACGGTTTGAGCCTGTCACGGTTCCTTCTCTCTCTTCCTTTGTCAATTTGGAGGTGCTGTTTATGCTCTTCTGTTATGGGCGGATTGTTTGGGTCCCCCCAGAACACAGACACTGGTGCCCTGCACCTCAGCGTGGCTGCACTCGGGGGCAGAGGCTCTAAGGGGAAAGTCAAGGCTGAGGGAGGCCGTAAGGGCACTGCCCTGACCTCGCAGGGTTCGTGTCCCTGTGAGAAAAGACCCCAGAGCCCTGCGCCCCCCACCCCCGGCCCCACGGAGCGAGCACAAAGAAGAGGCCAAGGGAGCCCGCATCGAGGTGATGGCGTCTGCAGCCCGCCTCTGGAGCCGGGCACCTCCTGGCCCACACCACGAGATGCTTTCTGTCCCCCTCCTTCCTCCCCTCAGTCCGGAGTGACATCTCCAGAGTTCTCTGTTCTCCCCCCTCAAGGATGAGACCCTCGGAGCGTCCGCCATTTGTCCTGCCCAGAGCCCTGGGGGGCGCTGACCTGTGACTCTTCACACAGTCGGCCGTCGGACCCTCTTTCCGGTGCGGGCCTTCTGTGTCCGGACCTCGCGTGGCGTTCAGGGGCGTCTCGGGCGGCTCTGTCCCCGCTCCTGATGAGGCAGTTTTTCCCACGTATCAAGCAAGGCCCCTCGCTCAGCCCGCTGTCTTTCCCCTCTCACTGTTCTTCGTTGTGGGGGCTCTGTTCTGTCTCACTTACTTTTAAGTTCGAGTCTCCCCATCAAATGAGGGGGCAGGGGAGAGACAAGGACTCGGGAAGTGCCCTCTCAAACGTCTTCCTTTCGTCCTCACAGCTGAGTGGCAGCTGGCCCAGGGACAGGGTCCTCGGGGGAAGGTCTTTGCTACACGCACTTGTACCGGATTCCCCAGGCATGGCTGTGCGGCCTGCTTTGGTCAACCAGGTGTGTTCAGAGGGACGCAGGACATTTCTGGGCCGAGACGCATGGGGTCGTGCCAGGGGTCATGTGTGCCTGTGGCAGAAAGCGTCCATCAGCCCTGGCCTCTGGAGCTGCCTGTCACCTCACAGGGGCCACACATAAGGGCCTTTGTCAGGTTTGGCCAGGGAGTGTTTCACTTGAAAATTTCGGTACTGCGCTTAGTCACTGCAGGCTGCTCTAACAGACGCCACGGACTGGGGGCGTCGACAGCAGGCACGCACTTCTCACGGCTCTGGGGGCTGCGAGTCCAAGGCCAAGGCAGCAGGACCTGGCAAGGATGCTCTTCCCAGCTGGCTGTGTCCTCACATGGTGGGGAGCGAGCTGTGGTCTCCCCTTTGCACAGGACTCCGTGTCCACCACAGGGCCCCACCCTCGTGTCCTCATCTAGACCCGGTCACCTCCCGAAGACCCCGCCTCCAAACACCGCCCCGCGCTGGGGGACACAGACGTTCAGTCCCTAATGTGCGGTGTAACCCATCCCTTCTGGATTGATTCGGAAACCAGAGGGCAGTGGACCACTCCCCCGCCCCCGGGCCTTCCCCCCCCCCGCCCCCTCGGTGTGACTGCTGCTCCCCTCTGGTCCACCTCCGGGCCCCCGTAGAAGCCATGGGTTTTCCTTGTTGGCTCTTTGGGTCTCGGGTGGACTGCTGAGTGTCCCTATGTTGGTCTGGGTGCCCCAAGAGACAGATGTTGAGAGGCATTTGAACACTCAAGAACTTTACCCAGGAGGACACGGGTGAGAGGGAACAGGGTGGGGGTGGCGGTGCAGAGCTGACCACACATGGAGAGGAGGCGGGAGGGCCTCAGCTTCCCCCAGGCGCCTGCTCAGCAAAGGCAAGTGGGCCGGTGGTGGGAGCACTGGCACCCGGAGCCTGGCCCGCTGCTCCGCTGCGGCCAGCAAGACGCTGGGCGATCCGTGGGTCAGGGTGGGCCCACGGGCCGCAGGGGAGGGAAGGGGGAGCGGGATGCATGTGGGGCTGAGTCCTGGACAGTGGAGCCGCTGATGCTGATGGCCGTGGAAACCGCGGGAACGTGAACTCTGCCAGTGTGGGCGCCCTGGCTGACCACGGCAGCCTCCGGGGCCTGCGTCAGGGCCTGGCTGCGCAGAAGGAAGCAGCTCTCAGGCTCTCAGACAGAGTCTGGGAGAGATGGACCTTGGGCGCAAACACTAAGGGCAGAGCCGCCTGGACAGGAGTCAGGGAACAGCAGAGTCGGCCCTCCCCCAACCCATCCAGCATCCCTCCCACTTTCTCTCTTCCCTGCACCTCCTCTTCCTGTTTGCCTCTGCTCTGCGGGCTTTGGGGTCTCCCAGGACTGTTGTGCCGGAGTTACCGGTGCTCCTGCATGTGGAGAAGCAGTGGTGGCCCATGGGATGGTAAGGCTCGCAGCTGGGGACAGAGACAGACGTGACCAGCTCACCTTCATCGGCAGGCACAGGTGCGGAGACACTCGGGCAACCGGCCGAGGCCGGGCAGCCAGTGTGTGGTGTGGTGGGGTTCACCTCCCAGCCTCGTGTTGACATTGTCTTCGCCCTGGGTCCAGAAGTGGTGCCAGTGTAGCGTCTGGTGCACCTTAAAGGTGTCCATGCCGCCACCGGCTGACCAGTCAGGAGCTGCCACTTCGCCCACCTGCCAGGTCTCGGCTCAGATCGAGCCAGCTCCGCCCCACGTGCAGACTGAGCTCTGGAGGTGGCGGCCCATCACCCACCCACAGGTCCTCTCCAGCCTCCCCTCTACCCAGCGCAGTGGCCCTGAAGTGCCCGGGCTGGAGTCAGTCCTGATTCAGGGAGGCCTGCTCAGCTGTGTTAGGACAGCACAGTTGTCACCAACACCCAGGGGCCAGAGTGTCTCCATCAGGACTGCACCGTGGGGATCCAGCTGCACCTGTGGGATGGTTCTGGGTTCAGCCTGGAGGCCTCCCCTCTCTGCTCCTCCCTGCACCGTCCTGGGCATCCGGCACCTTTCCGTGCGCACCCGCCCCTTGAACTTGCCTCTTAAGGAGTCTCTCACTCCTGCCACTGTCGGCCTTGACCGTGATCCGTGGTTCCCAGGGCTGGGCCCCAGGTCGGAATGGTGCTGCCCTACCAGGACCGGGTAGGGGCAGGGCATGGGACCCTTAGGTTTGGGGGGTTTTCTTCTGTTTCTCTATATTTTCCTCTAAATGTCAGTTTTATGTAAAAGGGTATTGTTTGTGATCAAGAATAAATCAGCAGAAAGGACAAACTGATTTTAGAAAGCCAGTGTTTCAGCCTGCCCCATTGCTGACATGTTCTGGGCATGGGGTAGAGGTGGCGGAGGGATTCGGGGGATGGAGACCCATCCTGGGGCTGTGGAAGTCACACCGTGTCCACCAGCCCTGTCCTGGGGCAGGTGGAAGGCCCCACTCAGCATCAGAGCTGTGACTCTGCCCCGCTCACCCCTGCCACCTCCCTCCCTCAGACCTCAGTGGTGGCCTCTGGGTGGATGGTGACGTGAGCTCCATCCAGCGTCTTTGCAGTCACCAGAGAGGGAGTGGTCATTGTCCCAACTGGCACTTCTTGGGGCCATGCTTCCTCCAGGCTGCAGAGCTGCCCCAGGCCCGTGCAAGTGCTCCCCGTGCGGCGGGCTCTCACCCCGTCCAGTGCCGCAGGGACTTCCAAGAATGCACAAGTCAGGTGCCCACCCCAGCCCTGCCTCCCATTAGCCCTCCTGGAGCCCTTGGAGCCCTGACCTCTGACCTCACCTTGGCCACCTTCCCCGGGGCCCACCCCCAGCCACATTTGCACGCATTCTTGGTCTTCTCCAAACTTGAAGCCGAGACCCTTCTCCGGGACCCAGGGCGAAAGCTGCTCTCTCTGCCTGGACAGCCTCCCTGCACCCCAAGTCGCAGTTCAGATGCCATCTCCCCAGGCACACCATCCCTGACCGCTGCCCCCAAGTACCTCTCCGCCCCTCCTGCGCTCTTCTCTCTCCCAGGCTTTCTCCTCGTCCTGCAGTCCCGTCTCCGGCTTGCCCGGCTGGCGAGCCCACATGGCTCTTTCTGCAGGGCTTGACCTCAGGAGGCAAGGTGCCCGCTGCTGGTGCCTCGAAGCCCCTCGGGGGTGTTGGTGGCAGGAGCTGGGTTGCTGAGCTGCAGAGACTCCTGGAAGACCCTCCGGGGACTCGAGCATGGGTCACTCCAGAGCGGGTAGTGGCCCAGTTCTGCTACTGGTGATGTGCCTCCCAGCTCTGCCACTTCTCTGGGCCATGGCTGCCTCCTTTGTCAAAAGAGAAAGGACACCAGGTGCTCAAGTTCCTTCAGCCCCATGGGTGGGCCGTCTGTGCGATATGGCGTCCTCAGGGCAGGGGCCTGAGCCTGCTCTGAGCTCACAGCCACCACGACAGCTGGGGGACCAGCCCACTCTGCAGCCCAGGGACTGGCAGGCACAGGCCCCTCTACTGGGGAGCCCAGAGGGCTTCCCTAGTCTAAGCTGGTCTGGGCTCTGCAGCCCCCGTGTGGCCCACAGGTCTCCACTCCACAGCCTTCGGTCTCCTGTCCACCTCTTGCACACACCCCAGTGCCGGCTTGGAGACCCCTGGCCTGGCAGGAGGTAGAGAGAGCCTCTCAGGCGTTCGTTCCCCAGGCCTCTGGGCCTTGGTTCCACTCAGCGAATGTTTCTGGAGCCCTGTTCGCTGCTGAGGACACAGACAGGTACATAGGGCCTGTCCTCAGGGAGCAGGGGGCCCACCGTGAACAGTGCTGTTTGCAGAGGCGTCCCACAGGGCGGGGCCCAGACCCAGCCTGGGGGCCAAGAAGGCTTCCTAGGGGAGCCTAGGACGAGGGGCTCAGGGACCCTTGGGGGCCTTGGAAACACTCTGCCCCCTTTCCTCTCTCTGGGAGTTGACAGGCCCCGTAGGATACAAAGGACACACCTGCGAGTCCCCGAAATAGCAGTGGTGTGTGCAGGGACGCAGTGTCACGCTGCGAAATTGCTGCCACCTCGGCTGTGTTTGCAAAAATACCTTCTGCCACACAAAGGTGAAAATGGCAGAGGCGAGAACCAGGCTTCTGAAAAGGAAAAATATTTAAACACCTTCCACAGGGATCTGTAAACTCTGGGCACAGACACCAGGAACGCTCCATGTGACCGGGCTAAAGTTAGCTCCCGCCCGGAGGGAGCTGGCTGCAGAGTAGAGTCCCCACCGTGTGCGGGCATGTGGCGGCTGGCCCCGCTCCCGGCCTGCCCGTTAGGCAGAGAGAGAGGGTAGCCTCGCCTTCTGTACAGGGGAAGGGGCCAATCGGGTGGGCTGGCTCTCTTTGTCTTGCCTAACCAACCAGGAAAGAGGCTCAGAGAGGGTCCCTCGTTTGCCCAAGGTCACCCAGGGAGAAAGTGAGACCCTGGCCACCTGTACCTATTGCTCATCCTGAGAGCAGTTTGGGCCGGACTGGGAGAGCTGAGCTGGGACGAGGACGGGCTGCCACCGAGGGGAACGAGTGAGGGGCAGGCTGCCTCTGCGGAGAGAGCCCCACACCTGCCTCCAACGCCCAGCTGTGCCCCTTCCACTGTGGACACTGCCCGGGCATTACCACCCCACCGGCTGCCATCCCCATCTCACACCAAGTTCAAGTCGAAGCGACTTGGACTGCTTTCCCGAGGCACTGCAGTTATGGCCGTCTCTGATGACAATTGTTTTTGATTTTTGAGGGAGAAGATTCCTATTTTTAATTTTTGTTTCATGTATTAATTTATTATTGGTAATGTTAAGATGGCAGAAGAGCTGGCTGGGTCCCACCAAGGTCCCCACCTGGTGAGTGCCGCATCACTTCAGGCACTGGGCGGTGGGGTTTGGAGGCGCCCTCCTGTCTCCCCTGCTGGCTGTGGAGCAGGCTCCCTCGGGTGCCGACCCTGCAGTTCAGGCCTCAGTTAATGAGACCCTCCTGCTGGGCACCGTTGGCACCCCTCCAGCAGCACCCCCGGAGCTGTCAGCCCTCGCCGATTGCCCGATTGATCCTGGCAGCGCCCAGGCTTCGGGACCTGACGGAGCTATTTATGGATCAGGCGTGGAGACGGTTTGGGCCCCATTAAGAAGCCTGAAACCCAGTAATCACATTTCCTCTAATAAAGCAAGGGCATGCGTGTGCATGGGTGGGGGTGGGGGGCTGTCCTTGGCTTGAAGGAGGGAACAGCCTGAGCAGAGGACAGCACTGGCGGGCTGGGGTGGGGAGGAGGGCAGTGGGAACTGAGACCAGGTCTGCCGTGGGAATGCCCAGGGTGGGCGTGCGGATTGGAGCTCCTGAGGGCTTTCTGCATGGAGTGCAGAGCCGCATGCTGAGGCAGGAGCCAGTGAGGGGCTGGAGGCCACAAGGACCTGCCCTGGCCGTCAGCTGGGGCAGCGGTCCCCAGCCTTCCGCGCACCAGGCACCTGTTTCATGGAAGGCAGTTTTCCCACGAACTGGGGTGGGGGATGGTTTTGGGGTGATTCTCAGACATTACATTCAAGCTCACCTCCTGCTCTGTGGCCCTGTTCCTAACAGGCCCATTTTGGTACCGGTCAGGGGCCACAGGTTGGGGATCCCTGAGCTGGGGGACCTGGCCTAGAGCCGTGCCTTGCTGCCTTCAGGGGCAGCAGAGTCGGTTCACGGACGCAGGGTGCTGTGGGAGCAGCTGCGGTCAGCAGTCGGGTCCACGCGGACTCCCTGCGGAACAGCAATGCTGCGGGGCCTCTCTAGGTGAGGCGGGGCACCAATCCTCAGACCTGGGGCTATGGACACACTCAGCGAGGGTAAGAACCCAGCAAACAGGGAGGCACAACGGAGCTCTGGAGCCACGTGTTCTTCATGTCTCTTCAGACTCGCCTGTTTTTACTCACGGATGCCCAGGAGCACGGCCAGGCTGCCAGTCAGCAGGTGCCCACCAGTAGCGCCTCCAGGCTAGGACCCTCCCACAGTGGCCTGAGCAGAAGTGAGCTTGCAGCTTTGCCTTCGCCTTTGCTCGCCCAGTGGGCTGCCCCGGCCTGCACCCTCAGCACCTGCCTCCCTCTTCTTGGGAACGCTTTCCCAGGGCTCTCATTGGGGGAGAGGTGAGCCACGTCCAGCCAATCACTGCCGCCAGGGGAATCCTGGGCTCTGATTGGCCACACCTGAGCTCTGACTCCACCTCCAATCAGGGCTGGAGTTGGTGCTTCCAGAACTATTCGGGCAAAGAGGGCGCTGCCCCCTCCCATGCAGAGGCACTGCCACTAGCCTGACCTCTTTCTGAACTGTCGCAGCCCCCCACAGTGCTGGCTCAGCAACTACCTTGGGGATGAGTGCGAGGTACGCTAGGAAGATGTCAAGCTCTGCTCCGAGGAGCTCCATTCCACCTGTAGGTGTAGGCCATGGAAGGAGAGTGCAGGGCGCAGAAGAGTGTGGGTGCAGACAGACAGACCAGTGCACCCTGCTCCTGCAGCCTTCCCCAGGTCCCGCTCTGAGACCCGGCTCCCCTGTCTTGTTTCTCTTTAGGGGGGTGAAAAGGAAGAGCCAGCATTTTGGAGGGGGGGTCTGCAGCTCTTCATGGCACTGTAAACTGGAGATCAGAAGGCAGCCGGGGCCTTGAAGAAGCGCTGGACAGAGCTCGGAGGAGGCTCTAGTGCCGGCTCTAGGTCGGAGTTGCCTGCGTCCTTGAAGTGATTCTCTCCTTCCATAAAACCGCGGTTGAGACTAGTTTATCTCTGAGGTCCCTTCAAGTACGCACACAAAGCGGTTCTGTTTTCCTGAAAGGCTGTTTGTAAACCCAGCAAAAGTGGCTCTCTCCAGAGCTTGGACTCTGCCAGTGGAGAGTTGTCCCAGCCCCGCTTCTGCACCTGCCAGCGGGGCCGGCGCTCACTGCCCCCACCGGGTTCGCTCGGAGCATGTGGGTCGGAGTCCAGTGCCCCCTGGCGGGCCCGATGCTTCCGGACAGCGGAGGCCGGACGGCTGTGGCTCTGGTGTGGCGCCGCTGCCGCCGAGCCTCCGGAGGTCCGACGGGGGTTCTGCTGTGGGCCGGGCCGGGGCGCAGTTAATACCGGCCGCTAGGAGTCCTTTTCGCCTGTTCGTGGTGACTCACCGAGCGGCCCGGCTCATTCGCCGAGCCCGGGGTCTAGGTTTCCAAAATGAATTCTAGGGAGAGCGCCCGCTGGGGCGGGGCTTTCGCCCCCCACCTTCCTTCCTAGTTGCTAACGGTCGCCGCAGACCCAGTGGAGACCGAACAGCCCAGACCAAAGCGCGGGCCCTTGCCCCGGCGCAGCGGGGGTGCACGCACTCGCGAGTCCCTGCAAAGGTGTGGAAAGCCGGCGAGCCTCGGTGAGGCCCAGGGTCCCTGGAGTCCCTCGGCCTTGAGTCCCTGCCAACCGGGAACTGAAGCACCGCCGGAGGGGGCGCTCGGGGGTGTCGGGCTCCTGGAGCCCGCGAGCTGGGGGTTGGGTTTGGTGCTCTGGCCTACTCCGCACCGCCCCTGGCCACCTCTGCCTCGGATCTTAGCCTGCCGCCGGGGGGCGCCCCTTCCTTCAAGTGTCCATCTCTTCCTTGACTGGGTCCAAGAGAGGCCTCCTGACCCAGGGAAGGGGAGTCGGGAGTGGGGGCGGGGGGAGGTCTCCGAGGCTGCAACCAGCCTATTTCGAGCTCCGAGAGGTTAGGGGTGCGGTGGTCGAGCGAAAAACCCCATCTATGACCTGAAGGGAGGTGGGGGAAGAGGGCAAACGCGGCTGAAATGGAAAGGGGATAAAGCCTGGCTAGGTCCCCTCTCTGGACCCAAGAAATAGGTGCGCCCCGGCACGAACCTCGCGTTCCTTCCCCAGGCTGGTCCGGAGAGGGGCCATCAAGCTGCGCGGGGACGCAAGGGCAGGGTTGCGTTCCCGGTGCACCCTGCGCCCAGCCTCGGGGAACCAAGGAGTGTTTCTTGTAAAAGCCACAGGGATGGACCAGGAAAGGGGGGTGCGGCGTCCTCCCCTGAGGCCCGGACCCCAACAGTGGCGGTTCATTCCATCCACGGCACTTTCCGGGGGAACAACTCGGGTCTGCAGGCGCCGGGCCACCCGGTCTGCGACGCTCGCTGGGGCTGAGGCAACCCTCGGAACCTCGCCACGCGATGGGGAGGTGCCCCCGGCCAGGGACACGCGCCAGCGCCAGGTGGCTGGCCCTGGGGGAACCGCGTGTGCTGCTGCGCTCCTGGCTGTCCGCGGCTCCTCTGCTCGTGTTCTCCACTCTCCTCTGGATCTCTCCTCTCTCTTAAGCCGCCCGTCTGCATTCTCGGGGTGAATTCCCTTTCCTCCTCTAGCCCCGGGTCCCTCAAACTCTCCGCCCCGCGTGGCTGCGCGCGCTCTCAGGAAGCCGGGCTTCAAGGACCCAAGCAGCCGCCTTAGTCTTCCCATCCCCCGCCGCTGAAACCTGCTGGTGGCTCCGCCCCCACCCTCACTCCGGAGACACCCAGTCCTCCGCTCGCCTCCGCCCCCTCGCGCGGCACCCACCGCCCCTCCTGGGCTCCCTCCGCGTGCGCCCCGCGCCGCGCTCGCTCTGCTGCCGGAGCTGCCGCGGCTGCCTCGCCAGCTGGCGGCGGACCAGGAGGGAGGTGGCGCGCCCGGGAGGCTGCGGGAGGGAGTGAAGAAGAGAGGGAGGAAGGCCGGGCCTCCGCGTAGCCCGGCCCCCGCCCCCCACGGCCCTCCCGCCGGAGCGGGGCTGCCACGCGCGCGCACACGCACACACATACACACGCACACACACTCGGGCTCCCTCCGGCGCGCACGCACGCAGCGCCCTGGGCAGACCAGCGCCGCAGCCGCCTCCCCAGACGCCCGGACGCCGGAGGGCCCCGACCCCGGCGCGGCTGATGCGCCCGCGCCCGCCCCGCAGCTCCGCGAGGCCCGCGGGACCCCTCCCGCCGCCGCCGCCGCCGCGCCCGCCGCCCTCGGAGGATCGGGCTGGACGACCGCCACCTCGCGGTCCCCCGGCCGCCCCCGAGGCCGCTCCGCCGCGGGCTCTGCCACCGGGAGGCCGCGCCCCGCTCCCGCGCCTCGGGGGCTGAGAGGAGCAAACTTCGTGGACCGGCCGACGCCCGGCAGGGACCCCGCCGCGTCCCTGCGCGCCCTGGTGGGCCCCGGGCGCTCGGACCTTCGGGCGTCTGGCTGCCCCGCTCGCTGCACCTGCTCGGGCCCCTCCCCGCTTACTGGGGACTCCAGAGACGCCGCCACTTCGAAAACTTTTACGCACCCCCTCGGGGGGGGGGTGAAGAGGGGTAAAAGGAGAAGGTGGTCCCACCCGGCGCACGAAAACCTGTGGGCTCCTAGCGGGGCGCCACCGCCCGGGAGCCGGACCCCAAGGGGCGCGGGCCCCGGCGGCCGCCCTCGGGCCTCGCGCCCGCTCCTGCTCCTGCTTTTCTGGCGGGAGCGGGGGGCGGGGTGCGGAGGGCAGCGCGGTGCCCGGCGGCGCCGCCGTGCATGGCCCTGCGCAGTGGGGCGGGCTGCTTCGGCCGGGTCTGGCGCAGGGTGTCGGGGCTCCCGGACGCCTGGCCTCGGCGCTCGAGCAGCCTCCTGTGCCTGTCCGCCTTCTCGCCCGAGCCCGGGCCCGGGCTCGCGCCGCCCCTGCCCCGCCAGCCGCCTCGCGGTGGCGGCGGCTGTGGCGGCCGCGGCGGAGGGGGGCCCCCCCAGCCTCCCCGCCCCCCGCCTCCCCGCTGCTGCTGCTGCTGCTGCTGCCGCCGCCGCTTACAACTTGGAGGCGGCGGCGGCGGCGGCGGCGGAGGAGGCGGCGGCCGCCGGGCGCTGCAGTGGGACGCGCGCGGCTGCGAGCCTGCGGGACATGCCCCCCGCGCCGGCTCCTTGCTGGCGGCCATGAAGAGGCAGAACGTGCGGACTCTGTCCCTCATCGTCTGCACCTTCACCTACCTGCTGGTGGGCGCCGCTGTCTTCGACGCCCTGGAGTCGGACCACGAGATGCGCGAGGAGGAGAAACTCCGGGCCGAGGAGACCCGGATCAAGGGGAAGTACAACATCAGCGGCGAGGACTATCGGCAGCTGGAGCTGGTGATCCTGCAGGCGGAGCCGCACCGCGCCGGCGTCCAGTGGAGGTTCGCCGGCTCCTTCTACTTTGCCATCACAGTCATCACCACCATAGGTAAGGGCTGGGCGCGCCGCCGGCTGCCTGCGCCCGGGAGGCGTCCGGGAAGGCGGCCGAGCGCGCGGTGCGGGGCTGGGTGCGGGGCGCCGGGGGGTGGTCCGCGCAGCCAGTCGCTGGGGCTCCTCTCGCAGCGCCTCCTCCTTCCTCGGGAGCCCCCTCCTCTCCGGCGCCTCCGCACCTCACCCCGCGTGGACCCCACCCGCGGCTTCTCTGCGCCGGTGTCTGTGTCTGGGCCGGGCGTGCGAGCCCCGAGCGAGCGTGCCGGATCCCGGAGGGCGGAGGCGCCACTTTTGCGAAGAGAGTGGAGCGCTAAGAATAATCCTATAGCAGACACCCACCCACCCACCGCCCCGGCGCGGCTGGGCTGCACGGGGCTCCAAGCCTGCAGTTACTACCTCTCTGGGACTTGCAGGGGGCTGGCCTGCCGCCCGCGGCGTGGACAGGGGCTCAGGTGGCCAACGGCTGCTTCTGGAGCGTGGGGGGCGCTGACCCTCAACAGCTCTCAGCGTCTCTGAGGCCGATCTCAGCCATCCTCTCTGCTGGCTCCTCTTCCTGCCGTTCTGGGGCCCGTCACGCCAGGCCTGGAGGGGGGAGAGAGTTTGCTGTCTGGTGATGGAAGGGGGTGGCCACCCAGAAACTGGGCTGGAAGCAAGGTCGAGGACAGAGGGCCATCGGGACCCGCCCACCCCCAGTCTGAGACAGGGGGCAGGATGGGTCTGCATGTTGCCTGGAAATGGGAGAAGTTCGGCCCCAACTGGGGAGAGTCCTGTTGGGACGCCCTGGGGACTCCCGTGGGTTCCCCAAAGGGTGCTGTGCAGTGAGCTTTCAATCTCTAGTGGGTGTCAAGGGCAGCACCCCCACTGCGGCCTGGGGTAGGGGGGATTGCAGATGTTATACTTTGAGAAAGACCTTTGGGGACTCCAGCAGGGCGCTTCATCCCAGTGGATGAGGGGTGCTCTCAGCACAGGAGGCAGGCCGTGTCTCTGCCCCTTGTCTGCCCGCCACAGCCCTCCCCAGGGTCCAGCCAGGGCCCCGCGTTGGCTTGGGGTGGCCTCTTTCCTGCTCCCCACAGTCCTGTCTGTGCCCGGTGGAGGCGAGGCCTCCTCCCCCCCCCCCCCCCCCGCCCTGCATTCGTTCGCCTCCCTGAGCTGGCAGAGCCGGCTCCTCCGTGCCATATGCAACAGGAAGTCCTGGGCAGGACGGCCTGTGTTCCCTTCTGGGGTGAAGATACTTCTGGAGAGTCATCTTGTTTGCAGTGTTTAATTCATTGCTGCAGGTTCTCATGGTTTGGGAAGGAAATTGGCCTTCTGTCGCCTCCATAACCAGCTCCGCTCCTGCTTGCCCCAGGCTGAGGCCCAGTGGCCAAAGCCCAGAAAGTCCTTCCTTTGCCGCCATGTGTTTCCAGGGCCCGGAAGGGCCAGTTGGTCGTCACTGCCCTTCTGTCTTTACACTTCCAGGGTGAGCTGTGCTCATAACACGCAGCTGCACAGGGACAATAGGGGTGGGGGCGCCTGTGTGCCGGGGAGCTGGGGCGTGCCTCCCGAGCTGCCCACCCTGGGCATGGGAACAGCGGTGACCCTGGCATTGGTGACCCTGACCCCAGACAGGGGACGTTTGGCGGGCCCTGGGGTTGGACTCCGATAGGAAAGGACTGGAGTTCAAGTCCAACCCAGGGACGTTCCAATTTGCCTGCAAAAAGAAACTGTGAGCCTGTTGATAAAGTTCCTGTGGAGAGGTGTGGGTTCTGATCCGTGGTTCTGGGCGCAGGCCTGGGCCGGCGGGAATGAGTGGCCCCCTGAGGGTTCTCAGCAGGGGCGGTGCGGGTGCCGCTCGAGGCAGCCCAGGACGCAGGGGCATCTGAGGTCTGCACTGCTTACTCTCACTGCCTCTGCTGAGTGGTCAGCTGGTTGGGGGGAGAAGGCCGAGTAGCCGGCAGGGACGGGAAGGAAGGTTGTTCTCACTCGGCTGCCCGCCAATGGAAGACCCTGGAAGAGCCTGAGGGGGTCAGTTTGCAGCTCCAGGCCTCAGTTTCCCCACCGGGGGGAAAGGGGCGCTGCACAGGAACCACCTGCCAGTTTGACCCTGAGCTGGGGGGTGGGGCTGGCTCCTGCAGCTGCCAGGTACCCGAAGTGCTTAGTGGGTGCGCCTCCTGCTCTCTGCCCCAGGAAGCAGTTTAGCAGAAGCCCTTGAATTTACAGGAAATAACGCACCTTTCTAGTTAATTATGTTTGTTTTCTTCTTTTTTTAAATATAAATGCAAATGAAGGGGCTCTTAGGCCTAGAACAAAACCCAGCCCCAGGCTGGGCCCTCCGTGGACTTGTCTCTTATTGGACCTCGATATTAATGAGGCAGGTGCATCTTCTCCGTGTTCTTCTGTCGACCCTAACCCCGAGTGCTGTCCCTCTGTCCCTCCGTCCCTCCGTCCCTCTGGCGTGCGTGCCTCAGCTTCCGGCTCAGGCATCGAGGTGAGGCAGGAGCCCCGGGCGCTCTGGTCCGCGGGTGAACACGGGTCTCCGAGGCAGCTGTGAGCTCCGTCTGTGAAGTGGATTTCAAACGTGTGTAATTAATTACCACTTCGTGTCCGGTCTGCGGCCGCACCTTCACGAAAGGCCTTGGAGGGACGTCACTCTGAGGCCTGCTCAGCTCTCCTGGGAGTGCTGGGCCCGGCCACCCCTGCTCAGGATGAGGGAGGACCTGGGGTGTGGGGTCTGGGGTGGGGGTTCTGTGAAAGGGCGGGTCCAGCCCCATCGGGAAGCTAGTGGCCCAGGGTGCCTCTCGTCCTCTCCTGCTTCTGTGACATCTGCACCACTTGTCACCACTCTCCGGGGATGACGTTGTGGGGTTCTGAGGGGGCTTGGGGATCCTTAGACCTTCGGGGACTCTCCACCGTGTTAGGGGCGGGAAACTCTCACATCCACACCCTTCCGTGCTTGTCTGGTCAGCAGGACGCTGGAAGCCGCCCGCTGCCCCCGCCCCGCTGTGGGTTGGTGTGGGGACACCAGGGCATCAGCTGTGCTCCCTGGGGCCTGGTGGGGCTGTGCAAGGCTGGACTTGAGTTTCTCTGCCTGGGACCCCCCAGCACACTGGTCACTCCCCTGCAGGAAGCTCTCGAGGCCAGAATTGGGCCCCATCATGAGCTGCCCTCAGGACAGCAGCGCAAGTCTCCACAACACTTCTTTTTTGAATCCAGCATCTGTGACCGAAGTTGTTTTGAAAAAGAAACCACGCTTAGAATTCAGAGCTCGCCTGCCAGGGCCAGGGGGGCGAGCTGCGGTTTCGGGGTGGGGATGGGGGGAGACTTCCGCCTGGGCCCGGTTTCCCCAGGTCCTGCTGGGCCCATCTGAAGCCGGGGGTGGGGGCAGTGGTAGCTGCTGCGGGACTGAGCTAACTGGCTTAGGAGGCAGGCTCTGCTGGTTGGGGCGGGCTCACCCCGAGGAAGGGATTTGGGGCTTCCGTGGTTTCCTGGATCAGATTCTGTACCTGCTTGAGTCCGTAATTTAGACGACGCCTCCCTTATCTTGTCCTGGCACAGACCGGGAGAGCTTCCCACTGCCCTGCATGCAGGGGTGTAGTTTTCCACCCGTGCTTTACGCTCTGGCTGCACGGCACCAGCCCCTGCCGCGTCCCCGCTGCTGCGGAGGCTCTGGGGAGAGTCTAGATGACAAGATAAGGCCCAAAGGCAGGAGGGGAGCTGGAGACCAAGCACTCGGTCGCAGTCCAGTCCAGCGTGAACAGCAGCAGGGACAGCTAAGCCCAGTTAACCCCTCCCCTGCCGCCCTCCAGGAAGCCTCCTTGGCTTTCCTCTCTGCGCCTCCCTGGGCTGTGCCCCCCTTCCCTGTCTCCCTCGGTTCCAGCATCGCTGACGACAAACTGGGTCTCCTCCCTGCACCTGCTGGCTCAGCACAGAGCCCGGCACCGAGCCCTCCCGCCTTCTGCCGCCAGGCCAGAGAGTGTACAGCCCCCCGGACGGACAGATGGGAAACCGAGACTCAGGCGGCAGGCAGTGGGCCTTGAACTCAGGATCTCCTGTCCTCAGGCACCCATGCAAGACGCGTGCATTCGTCTGCGGTCCTGCGCAGGCCTCCGCTCACCGCTTCATCCCGCCCTCCCTCCAGCGGTTTCGCCTGCTCCTGCCCTGTGTTCAGGCGGGGCTCCCAGTGCAGGCGCCCCATCTGCATCTCAGGGCCCTGCTGGGAGGCCCTGCAGGGCGTCCCAACCTCCTCTCCTCCCTGCCAAATGGTCAGCAGCTCCCAGTCACTTCCACTTAGGAAATTATTAACGAGCTGTCACGTTCATGCGGAAAAGCGCTCGCGTCACAAGTGCAGTGGTCAGTGGTTCTCGAAAACAAACCATTCCCATGTGACTGCGTTCAGGTCACAAACAGAACAGTGCCCGCAGCCCAGGACCTCCCTCCTCAGTCAGTGTCTTCTTGAATGTCTCTAGAGACAGGGAGCTCATCACCTCACATGTGGCGAAGGCGGTGTATGTTTGGGTGAATGTTGAGATTATCTCGTGAGGTTCTGACCTGGTGGAAAGGAGGGGTGGGGGGGTCGTCTCTTACAGAGGCATTGTGTGTTCCCCTGAGGGGCGGGGACAGAGGGGCTCCATTTCTAAACTGGAAATGGGGCCCAGGCCTGGGAGAGGAGAGGGAACTCAGCACACTGATGTGAGGTGGGTCTGCAGAGGGAGGGTCTGGCGAGGTGTCCCGGGCATGGCTGGTTGTGGGCACCTAAGACAGACTGGCTGCCAGCCCTGGGGACCTGTCCCTCTGGTCAGAGCCCAGAGCAGCCCCGTGCCCTGTTGACACCGGCCTTGCAGGAGCATTGGGGAGAACATGGGCGACAGAAATGTCATGCCTGGTCCCAGTGGAGCCTGGGGAATAGGAGGCGGGGACCCCGACTGGCCGGCCTCAGGGAGGGGGACAGGGGCTCTCCTGAGAGTCTGCAGGCAGGGAATTCTGGGACGTGAGGATGCTCGTGAGGGGTTCTGTTAGAGGGTCCCTTTACCGGTCTCTCCGAACTCTGGGACTCCTGCCTGTGGAACCTCCTCCTTTTTGGCTGAGCCGACCCACCCTGTACTGTGGCACATTCACAGGAAGGGCCGGTGGCGGTGGCCCCGCGTGCTGTCACGGCCTGGGCCCCCGAGTCTGTTCAGCAATGCCCCTCGTGAGCCGGTCCCCTCTCCTCTGGGCGTTTTTTGGTCTGTGGGTGCTCTCCAAGTCTGGGCTGGCGTGCGTCGTCACTGTGCCCTGAGCGGGGTCACACGGCCAGCTGCGGGGTGCTCCTGAGCTGGGGGCCCCGTCTCGGGTGGGCGGAAATCGAAGCGCAGGCCCTAGATGTGTTCTCTGAGCACAGAGCAGAATGACGTGCCATGGACGCAGGGCAGGAGGGATGGCGACGGATGGAACATTTGCAGCTGGGGAAGACGAGAGAGTCAGGGAGCGTCTGTGAGCACGTTGGCCTGGTCGGGGGACATTGTGCACGGATCGCAGCCTCTGAGCCTGGGGAGACCGGGGTTCCCAAGCTGGGCACAGCTCTCGGCACTCCCCCAGCACTACCCCTTCCTGGGCGCTGGCTGAGTGCAGGGGCTTGTGAGGCGGTGCTGGCCTAGAGGGGGGTGGGGGGTGTGCCCCAGCCCTGGGAGGAGCCAGCGAGTGGCCGTGGGTGAGGGGCGCGGCCACATTAGAGGAGGCCGAGCCGTGGCTGGCGTGGGGGCTGGGGCTGGAGGTGATGTCAGTGTGACACGGTGTGAGAGGGGCGCTGGGCCACACGGTGTCTGGAGCGTGGAGGGGGCGGGGCCAGGCCTGGCCACTGGCCTCTGGCTTGTGACCCCAGGGACTCAGGGGAGCCGGCGGATCGCAGGGCCCCCAGCCCTGGGCAGGGCTGCTGACATCCTGGGGCAGTCCGAGTCTGGGCTCGTCCTGCAGAGCTGATTCCAGGTGCAGTCCTTAAGCCTTGGCATCCTCGTCTGTGAAATAGGGACGTGGAGTGGGGTGGCCGTGGCATCAGGGAACGTGCGGGGGAAGGGCCCCTCCCCTCACGCCCGCCCTTTGTTGTCGAGAGGACCATGGAGGGGTGGGTGCCGTTGGGACCCCGTTGGCTCCTGGGAGAGTTGGAAAGTTGTTTTTCTCGGCTTCCCAGCCCTGCTCTCCTGCCCCCACTCTGGGGGCATCTGTGCCCTGCTTCTCCCCAGTGCCCACCCCCAGTGCCCCTGCAGCGTCTCCCTGCACTTAGGAAGCGTCCTCAGAGGTGGGACAGTTCTGTCGTCAGGCGGAAGGACGCTGTCGCAGTGGGAGCCAGGCCGGGGCCCTCGGGGCTGCCGGTCCAAGCCTGGCTGGTAGATCTCCTCAACCTGGCCCTGCCGGGAAAGCATGGCTTCCCGGGACACCATCCTCCACTCTGCCACCATGGTGCCATTTCCGAGGCCCACGCCGCCATCTTCCCCTGCCATCCCCCACCCTGGGGGCCTCCGTGCCCTCCTGAATCCGAGTTCACGCCTGTCTGCCTGGCCCCCTGCAGCCACTCCTGCCTCTTCCCCTGTGGGTGAGGACTGGGCCCAGCCTGCCAAGTGGCTCTGTCCTGAAGCAACTTTTGCATGACAGCCCAGTTTTGTGTCTAGGCAGCAGCCTCCCCAGAAGACACCTGAGTCCCCAGGACTGGATGCTCACTGGCCTCCAGCCCCAGGGCCCAGCCACACTCCCTGTGGTGAGGGGGTCGGGAAATGAGAGCTCAGGTGGGGCTGGCTGGACCACTCAGGTGGGATGGGGGAGAGTTTGCTCAGGGGGCTTGGGGAGAGCTGCGGTGACACTCTTGCCTCGGAGACAGAGGCTCTTGGTGGCATTGCACGTGGAGGTGGCGGGCCTGCCGCAGCTCGGTTGCGGGGCTCAGTGTCCGCACCAGCAGCCTGCGCCTGCCGAGTCCAAGTCTTGGTGTCTCTTGGCCTCTGTGTGGAGTGACTGCAGGGGACACAGTCCTGCCTGGGCCCCAGGGACACTGTGGGCTTGACACATTCTTGCCGAGTCTGGTCACAAGGAGGAGTCTGCTGAGGTGAGTGCTGTTTCTGGGGTGGTAACCACCCCTCTGGTGGCACCCCGAGTGCTGAGGGACGCTGGTGGCTGCCAAGGAGGCCTAACACCCAGTGGGGACAGTGTTCGGGCCGGAGGGACTCCCGCACTGGTGGAGTGGACGCCGCTGTGTGTGGGCCCGCAGAGAGGAATGTCCTTCAGGAAAGTGTCTTTTACCTGCTGTACCTCCACTAAAGGGACATGCAGTCAGCTCCGTAACAGTTCCTCTGTTTGTGATGATTTAAAGGGTTCCCCCCCCTTCTTTTTTTTTTGCCAGGAGAGTTGGGCCTCTCAGTGTGTGGAATCCGCCGGGTTTTTACTTCAGCAACTCTCGATGATGTTGGGGATGTTTTTGGTGTCCTTACGTTTCAGAAGGTTTTCTTTGCAATCAGGGCTGGAAGGCTGGTTCAAGGGGTCTGTGCGTGCAGTTCTAGGCACCTGGAACCCACAACCTCCCGGGCACCATGGAACCAGGTGGGGTGGGGAGCCCTTGGGTCTTGGTCTAGCTCCAGGGATGGAGAGGTTTCCCCTGGTCTGTCCGATCCGGACAATTGGCTATGGCCACCGGAATACTGAACCGAGGAGCAGCCCTGGTAGGGAGGAGTGCTGTGTGTGATTGATTAGTCATGTCTGCTTTGGCTATACAATAGGAAGTGTGCTGCATGTGATTGATCGGTCATGTCTGCCCTGGGTGGACATTGGGCAGTATAGCACTCTTGCCACACACTTGCCCACCCATGGGCAAGTGAAAGAGAGAACTTCAGAGGGGAGACCCTTCTGTCAACATCCGGGAGGGATGTCATTATGGACTGCATACGGATAGTGCTTGTTTATTGTCTGGTCTGGCTTGCAGGCCAGCTCCCATCCACTTCCATCGTCCACCCAGGTGCCAACCCTGTGAAGCAGGCAGGGCCCGGGACTAACCCAGTTATGCTGGCCAGGCTCAGAGCTCCGGTGGCTGGCCCAGGGTCCGCAGTGCAGCTGGGGCTTGAACCCAAGCCTTCACTTTCTAGCCCAGCGTTCTGGCCATCATACCTGCGGCCTCTCCCTGTGCTGCCCCGACGCCGTCCACCTACCTGGGGTGTTGGGGTGGAGACAGGGAGCATCAGTCTCAAGAGAACCGAGAGGTCATCTGTTTCTGCTCTCTTAGGGTGGCACTGTGGCTTGCCCCTCCAGTGACAGGGTGCTCCCTACCTCGCAAAATTAGTAGGGAAAGGCCAATGTGGCATCAGCGTTAAAACAAAAGAAGAAGACGACGGGCCTCATCTGCTTCTCCCGGCCGTGCTGCCTGGCACTCCCTGGACAAGTCAGCCTCCCTTCTCCACCCCACAGCAGAGCCCTCGCTCGTGGGCTGTCCCTGGGCTTCGGTTTCCACAGACACATTTCCCATTCACTTCCTCCTCTCACTCACCCTGTCAGGTAGCTATGCACATGTGTTTCCATTTTACAGAGGACATGGCAGATCAGAGGGGGGAAGCAGCTTGCCCAAGGTTGCACAGCAACCTCGTGGCAGAGCCGGGAGTCAGGCCAGGCAGGCTAACGTCAGAGCCTGTGCTCGTAACCGAATCGTTACATGCTGCTTCTTTGACCTTCTGTAGCAGCTAGCTAGTGACGGGTAACAAATCACCCGCTGACACCGAGGCTGAAAGAACCATTTATTATGGCTCAGTGTCTCAGGCTCAGCTGGACTTGGCTGCTCCAGACAGCTCAGCGGGTGGCTTTTTTCTGCTACTGGTCTGCGGGCTGCCTGGGGCAGCTCTGTCCAAACCATTGTGTGATTTTCTCTCGGCAAAGGCGGAGGCGCAAGAGGGCAGGGGAAGCAAGCGAGGTCTCCGGCCAAGCCTCCTGTTAGGCTGTATTTCACCCACATGCCATTGGCCGAAGCAAGCGACATGACCAAAGCCAGAGTCAAGGCCTGGGAACTGTCCCGGCCCACAATGAGGCCAAGGCCGTGGCACAGGCTAGTCATGCTGCTGCTGACCCAGCACCTGTCCACTCCCTGGCCCCACTTCGTCTGCTCCGTGTGGTCAGCTGCCTGCCGCAGTGGCCGGGGCACAGGTTGGGACTCTCTCTTGGGCTCCAGTGTGGTGCGTTTCTGAGCTGTTTTCTCATTCGTAAAACAGACAGGGCACTGCCCGTCCGCCTCCATACAGTCAGCCCAGGCTGGATAGCGAAGCACAGCGTCCACGCGGCGTCCATGACGGGCGTTGGTTTTCTCACCGTTCTGAGACTGGACGCCCCAGGCCCGGGAGTCTGCAGGGCGGCCTCTCTCCTGGGTGTGCAGACGGCCGACTTCTCCCTGTGCGCTCACACGGTCCTCCCTCTGTGTGTGTCTGTGTCCTTCTTCTAAGGACACCACCAGTCCTGTGGAATCAGGGCCCTCCCCAGGGACCTCTTTTTAACTTGATCGCGTCTTTAAAGACCCTTCTCCAAGTGCACTCACTGGCTGGGTGCTGGGGGTTTGGACTCCAACACAGGAATTGGGGGGAGCAGAGCTCAGCTCCAAACAGCCGCCTAGGGCTGCCGTGAACATCTCGTGAGAAATGGAAGTGAAAACACCTTGTCCAGGGCTTGTCACGCAGAAGTCACCCCGCAAATGTCCCTTCTCTGCTGGGCCGTGCGTGTGAGTGTGAGGCCATCAAATTATGGCCAGGGGCATTTTGTGCCCCCCATGTGCTCAGCCTTCTGTCGTTATTCTCAAACTCTGGCTGTACGTTGGGTCAGCAGGCTGCCCTGGTGGCGTGGACTCCACCCGGGCTGTGTCACTGGGAGACTCGAGCTCAAGTCCCTGCAGCTTGCTGTCCAGGGATGGTGGCCAGGCCCCTTCCCTGGGTGGGGACCATGGGTGCTCCTGCCTCGGGCAGCGCGTTTTGGGGAGTATGTGCCTCTTTCAGTCTTTCTCGACGGGGTTTTCCAGCGGCGAGCGCGCCATCCTCCTTAATTTAAAACACGCATGCGTCTCTGTGAAGTCCTCGGTGCTGTTGTTTTACCGTCGCCGCACGTAGTGACCGAGCCCTTACATCCTAGAGCGATCGATACGCTAAATCTCAGAGACGAGATGGAATCACCCAAATTGCGGGGGATGTGGGTAGGGGTTCAGACGAAACGAGATTGGCCATGGACTGTTAATTATTGAAGTTTAATTATTTGTCTCTGGGGTCTTTCATACTTTTTTTCTATATTAGTATGGATTTGAAAATTTGCATAGTACAAAGTGGAGAAAATCAGACCAGTCGAGGTGGCATTCTCCGGGTGCCGTCCAGCCACCTGGCCCCGCTTCTGGGAGGTGACAGTTGGAGCAGGTGGAGGAGACACGTGGCCCCAGGCAGACTCTGGCCTGGGCCTCCGTTTCTCTTTGGCCCGCCCATGGCCTGAAAATATTTGGCATTAGTTTCTGACGTACATGCATCTTTTAGAAGAACTAGCTCCTGGCTTCATTGTATTAAGTTCTCTAGCTTACCAATTTTGCTTTTATGTTCGTTAAATACTTATTTCACTCTGTTTAGGTTTATTGTCCTTTCTGTACATCAGTGCACTGACTTTCTGTTTTTAATACGGGTGTGAAAGCCTGTACGTTAGGGCCCTCGTTATCACTTATTTGCAAATACTTTGCAAGTGAGTTCATTTTTTCTGTAATGAAAGAGTTAATCAAAGTGTGCATTTTAAAAGTGTGGTGATACATGTGCACACACACATGCACACTTTTGTTAGCACAGGGATTAGGAGCACACACTTTGGGTCTCGACTACCTGGAGGTTACCCTGTCTTGCTGTTGACTGTGTGACCACAGGCACGTAATGCAGCCTCTCTCTGCCTGGGCTTTGACCCCTGGAAAAATAGGGATAGTCACAGTGATGACAATAACATCATGGGAATGGCAATGAGAATAGCCCTCTTGCCCTCACCGGTGTGGCTCAGTGGGCTGGGCATCATTCTGCACAGTGAAAGGTCACCAGTTAGATCCCCAGTCAGGACAGGTCCCTGGGTGCGGGTTCAGTCCCCAGCTGGGGCCAGAGGCAGCCAGTAGCTGTTTCTCGTTTGCATCAATGTTTCTCTCCCTCCCTTCTCTCTAAAAATAAATAAATAATTAATAAAAAAGGTAATAGCTCTCAAAGTTTTCTCATCGGAAAAATTAAAAATAGCTAATAGTCCCCGTGCGTTTGCTGTCTGTGAGCATGTCTCGAACACCCAGTTTCTGTATTTCAGAACTGAACGGGTTCTTTCCTTGCAGCTCGGTGCTCCCTTTTGTAGAGTTCCACGGATGTTCGGAAAGAATGCTCACCTCTTTGCTGTGCGTGCACACTCACACATAAAGTTTTATTTACATCTATTATATCTAATGGGTCTATTATACGTACCTATCATTTTGTCACTTAAATCCTTTCCACGGGTGGAACACATGACTGCTGGCTAGACCGCCCTGCACACGTGTTGGATTAAGCACGTGTGTGTGTAGTCTTAAGTGGTCATTGCTCAGTTAACGGTTACGCCTTTAAGGGGCCTGTCCTCCACTCAGTCCACTGCGGCCACCACCGCGGCACCACCCCACTCGCCCACTCAGCGCTGCTGCCCACGTCCATGTCTTTCACTGATGCCCTCGCTTTATGATGATCTGATTCTCGTTTCTATTTCTACTTAACTTCCAGGGGAGATCTAGAGCCTCTTTCTGTGCTTCATCACTTCGGTTTGCCGTGTTCCTTGCATTTCGGACCCTTTCAGTTGCAGACATATTGAAGGTCCGTGGTCAGATGCAGAAGGTTCCTGTGTGCTGTCCCCTCTTGGCAGAGACACGTTTCGTCCTTACAGAACAAGCTTCTTCATCGTTGCCTGGAGTCCTTTCTTTCCTGATGTTTCCGCACCTCCTTTCTTTTATCAGCATTTGTTACACACGCGTCTTTATGTTTTTAGCTTATTTTTCCCCTTTCTGTTCTAGGGAGATTTTGAGACAGCTTATCACAAAAGTCATAAAAATAAGGTATAAAGCCCAGCTCCCCGAATCCGGGCTGTCCGTGTGTGTGGTTCACACGTATTAACCTTCCTGGTGGCAGTGCCGGAAGCTCACCGTGACTGGGGGTTTCCTAGGAGAGAGGACAAATGAGAACGTGTCAAATGTTGTGGCTCGTTATCGGAAGTGCTTGCCCTCACACCTTCGGTGGGGACGTCATGAGCACCGCAGCGTCCGGCATCTCCGAGACCCACGCCGAGGCGTGGCTGACCTGGAGGCACCCAGAGGTTGTGAGCTCCCAGGGGACCTCTGGGTGGACTGTCCAGGGGTGACAGTAGTTGTCTCGGGGTGTGGTGTCCAGGGCCACCGGGGGGCCCAGGCTCCTTCGGCTTCCAGCTTCATCTTCCTTCGTATGTTGGCATTTGTACTCCTGTGGGTCACATCTCTGGTCCAGGCCGGGAGCGAGATGGGGCAAAGGTCAGAGGGTTGTGTGGGATTGTCCTTTAACACATTCCTGGAAGCCCCGCCCAGCAACTTCTGCTTCTCCCTCATTGGCCAGAAGTGGGTCACATGGCCACGCTTAGACCTGTCATTGGAAGATGATGGAGATGGGGGATGTGGCTGCGTGCCTGGGGGCCTAGGAGACGTGGAGCCTGGACTCCTGGGGCCTGAAGGGCCCCCGGCAGCCTGTTCAGGGGCTGCAGGCTCTGCTTGCACACGCTCTGTGACCGGGACAGCCCTCAGCCATGGCCAGGTCCCGGGTGTCAGGCCGTGGGACTGGCTGCCACTTGGTCTGCTCCAGCCCCTTGGGCAGGTCTCCCTTCCTGTCCTGCCTTCATCGCCCACGTGGGGAGTAGTCCCAAGGATGAAGCTGGCTCCAAGGTCTCCAGTGGCTGCCAGCGGACGGCCACCTTGGACCTGCTGCCGAACTGTACACGGCCACCAGCTGCTTTATTTGGCATCTCAGGGTGTCCCAAGAGTCCCTTGGAAAACACTCAGAGGAGAAGACGGGGCCGGAACGGGGGCTGCTCTCGGCCAGGAGGGAGCCGCCAGCAGGGCTGGTCTCTTCCCGCAGGTTCTGGACTCTGACTCCCCACCTGCGGCAGCTGGTGCTGGTGCCACAGGGCCTCACCTCCTCACACGTGCCCGCCAGCGCCCAGCAGAGCCCTGACAGGAGGCCGCCCAGGGCTCGGTGCCTTTCCCCTCCTTCCCCAGGTGCGCGTTGGCCGGCTGTCAGACCTTGCCCTCACCCATGGGGGCTCGGTCCCCAGCGTGCCGCCCCAGCCTCGGGAGTCACGCCCTGGGACATGCTCTGAGTTTCTCCTTCAGGTGCTGTGTTCCAGCCCAGCCCGGCCGAGGCCCTTTCCAGCTTGGCTTCCCCTGGCAGTGAGATGATCTCAGCGTTTGTTTTCAAAGGGCTGGCGGGGGGCCACGTGCCTGATGCGTGCCTTTCTGGGGGGTGCTGGGCCGAGCTGCTGCACACCCCACTGCCCAGGGCGCCCCCCGTTAGACCAAGTCACTCTCCGACTCCGAAGCCCCCAGTGGCACCCGGGGGCCTACGGCAGAGGAGCCCCGACGTCTGTGCCCTTGGCTGCCACCGCACTGCACCTGCTCCATGCAGACCCAGCCACCCCACCACCAGAGCCCCTTCTGAGAATCCCCTCTGGTTGGTCCGGTGCCCCTCCTGGGTGCCTCCAGCTCCAGGGCCCCCGCCAGCTCAGCGCCTGTCACCCCGTGTTGTGCCCAGCTCCCCCTGAGCCCCCAGGGCCGGGACTGCCTTCCGGTCCTCGCTGTGGCCCAGACGTTGGTCCACACGCATCTGGCACATAGCAGGGCCTCGGAGAGTGTTTGTTGAATGAACACAGGCATGTAAGTGGAACAGCTTCACGGGAGCTATATTTAATTGTTCTGGAATATTCTCCAGCTCTTTCTGAAAAGCAAACGCTTGAAAAGCAACAGCCCACAAATCAGAACAGCAGGTGTTCGGGAGAAGTGGTGGGCACCCCAGTCGGGAGGGCAGTCCCGCTGCGTGGGAGTCGGGGTTCTCCCGCACCCGCAGCCGCCCGCTCCCTCCCTGGGGCCTGCCCAGTTGGCTGTTTTTCTCCCAGATTCCAGGGCGCCCACAGGGCCTGACCTGATTTCCCCTGGGCTGCCGGGAGCTGTTTTATGAGCGGGCCTTGGAGAGGGAGCCCTCCCTCCCACCTGCGGCTGGTCCCGGCACAGGGACCCCTCTCCTGAGCCCCACGCCAGCCCTGGGCAGGTGTGCAGAGTTCTTCGGGCTGACCTCTCTCAGCAGGTGGGTCCAGGCGTCTATTCCAGGTTGCCCGCCCCCCATCCCTCGAGGCAGGATTTACCCACTGCTGCCACGCGAGGGAAAGTTCTGGACTGTCCTTCACTCCAACAAAGGGAGTGGTGCAGCCTGTGCTCCAGCTGTGCCGTCTGAGGCCTTGTGGAGCTGGTCACCTTCCTAGAGTCAGCAGCCCTTGTCCCAGCTCCCAAACCTTCAGGGCTCTGGCAGGTCTGCAGGGTCAAGTCCAAGGGTCCAACAAGGGTGGTCCGCCCCCCTTGCCCCTCCTCCAGCATCTGCCCTCCTTCACGCTGAGCTCCGGTTTCTTCGGCCTGGTCCCTGCCTCCTGGCTCCCTTTGGCTCGGGCCTGTCCCTCTGCCCGGCGTGTCTTCCAGGCCACCCCACCTTCTCTTCACGGTGTGGACCGGGAGCACAGCCCGATGGTTGGAGCTGCCATGTGCGCAGGTGCAGTCCTCGTTTCTGGTCCTGGGGCACAGACAGACCGTGTAGCCCTGAGTTTTCACAGGTGACTCGGCTGAGCCGGGGCTGCCTCCCCGAGAGGTGGGGAGGAGTCGACGGGATGCTCGGGGCGGGAGGCTCCTGGCCCGGCCCACACCAGGTGCACTTGGTGGAGTGGCAGGTGCTCGGGCGGCGCTGTGCTGGGCGTGTGCGGAGGCTGCGGCTCAGAGGTGGTGGGGCCCACGGGAGGCCCCGAGGACGTGTTTGGGGACAGGGTTATGGAACAGTAAGGACTCAATCTAAGCTGCAAGCTGTGGGCTGTGCTGTGGAGAGCAGGGAGCGAGCGGTCAGGACGGTGGCCTGGGGAAGAGCCGTGCAGGCTGGGGGCCGGCGATTGAGGGAGAGGCTGCTTGCCAGGACGAGGGACCAGTGTGGGCTGTGCCGAGGCGGTAGGGCAGGAGAGGACTGGGGAGGAGGCCGGAGAGAGCCCTGGCCTGGGAGGAGTAGGGGGAGGTGGTGTAGCTCTGGGCTCAGAGAATGCGCGCAGCTCTGTTCAAATCCCGGCTGGGCCGTTCATAACCGTGTGGCCCCAGACGAGACGCTTCGTGTCCCTGGGCCCTCGTTTTCTCAGCTGCAGGGTGGGATGGCAGGAGGATCGCCTTAGAGGACCAGGTGTGGGTTCCGAGAGAGAGAGAACACAGGTGCGGAGCCTCGCCTCCGCTCGAGACTCACAGCCCTGGGCTGAGTGGCGCCCGCTGTGTTGCAGGAAGCACACCTGGGCGGCGGGGTGGGGAGGTCCGCAGCCCTCACGCCTCGGTCGGTCGGGTGAGTTCGGCCAGGGGTTCTGCGTGGGGTGGCGGCTGTAGAGGGGGGAACAGAGGCAGTTCCGAGACACTGGTCACAGGAGGGCAGGGCAGCTCCCCCAGGAAAGGGGTCTTTCCCTCCTGCCCCCGCTCCTGTCCCACGACCGTCCCAGGGGGGCCCTCGTGTTGTCCGACCATGCCCCTCTGGTCGTGTACAGGCCCCAGCCCACCTCTGAAGCTGCAGCCTCTCCCTGGGACAGGGCACTCAGCTTGACTCCCTGGGGACATGAGCGTGGGGATTGGATCGGGAGGCCTGGGTGGAGGCTCCCCTCTGAAGCTGGCCCTGCCTGCACCCTGTGCCAGAGGACCAGGCACTGGGACTTCGGCCCCTCCGTGTCTGCACTGCTGGCCAAGCCAGGAGCCACACTTGGCTCTCCCTGGGCAGAGGCCGTGCCAGCCGGGAGGGGAGCTGCCAGCTCTCTCTGGCCTTGGGTGTGATGCACCGAGTCCCTGCAGCTGTGAGGGGCCCAGGCAGTATAGGAGATGAGACCCAGGAGCCACAGGCCCCTGACCATACTTCTCAGAAAGGCCCCAAGCTTGGCAGGTTGTGGGGTGCCCACCTCATCCAGGACACTTGTCATCCACCAGGTGGCACGACTGGGAAAGAGCCTCTGGCTGCCAGTGAAGTGCTGGCCGCTTGGCCAGAGGTGAGGTGGTGGGCTGCTGGGGGCTGCAGGCTCCATCCTTGCTTCTTCCTGCCCCTGGGTCCTCTTTTGGGGCTTAATGAATGCTTGCTGTGAATGAGAGACTCTGCTGGGAGTCGGCTGTGCTCCGGGTGTGAGCCACCTCCCTTCTGGCTTCTGTGCCCCCTCCTGTGAAGGGGGCCTGGGTTTGAATGCTGACCTTTGCCCGTACAGGCTGTGTGACCCTGGGCAAGCTCGTGAACCTCGCTGAGCCGTTTTCTCATCTGGAAGGTGGGACTCTTAGTGTGAGGCTCGCGGTGACTTTGTTGGCTTCCCACCGAGCAGTCGAGCAGTCGCTCAGTCAGGCCCCAGACCCAAAGACTGACCTGTGTTGGGGGGGGGCTGTGCTGCCTCCGAAGTTTCTCCTAAGAAAAATCTGGTCACAGCGGCCTAAGCAGTTGGAATTTTTCTAGAACAGGAAGTTTGGGTGTCAGCAGGTGGGGTCGTCACAGCTCCTCTGGGAAGTTGCCCAGGACCCAGGTCCCCAGACCTCCTGCACCCCTACTCTCAGTGAGTGGTTCGCATTGGCCGTTCATTGTCCTGCCTTCTAGGTGGGAAGAGTGGGGGACCAAGAGTACGTGCCACTGGGGCCAGCCCTGTGTATCTGGCACAGACTTCCACTGTCACTGGCCAGGTTGGGGCCATGTGGCCACCCCTGGGGTTTCTGGCTGGGCCCGCAGCTGCTCCGTGTGGAACTGGGCTCTCTCAGTGGGGAGCAGGGGTAAGATAGTGGGCAGACAACCTAGGTGCGACCCCCGAATCTAATGCTTGTACCTCTGAAGTGGGCTCCTTGCAAAACAACCCTGCAAGTGCACCCGTGTGCTGTCCCAGGCTGCCGTGGCCCTGTGCCTCGGCTGCCAGGCAGGTCCAACGTGGGGCAGCCATGCTCTGGGGAGAGGCTGTTCGTGGCTGCATCGAGGGCGGGAGCCGATACCCCAGCGAGGGCCTCCTGGTGGACTCCGAGTGGCCCCGTGGGCCGGAGGGCAGCTCAGTGTCTCCAAGCCCACAGGTACTGTCCCCATGAAGTGGGAGTTCTGGCTTGACAGGCAGGCCCACCAGGAGAGGCCTCTCTAAGACGCCATGGAGTCCTTCCAGCCCAAGGGAGGGGAGCCCGTGCCTAGGGTGGTTCTGATTCCAGAGGCTTCCAAGGGTTCCTGTGGTCCTGAAACAGAGGGAGCAGGTGGAGCAGGAGTGGGCGGGGGGGCGATCGGCCAGGGCCCCTGGAACTGCTCAGTGGCCGTGGGGACTTGGGAGCATTTGCTTTGCTTTTCTTCCTCCAAGGGGTCCGACCCACGTTCCCCACCTGTCTGAGTGCTTGGCATTCAGAAGAATTGTGGTCTTGGCTGGCCTCGAGCTGCCTCCTGGGGTCTGAGCAAACCAGCAGCCCGGGTCGGTTGCTGGTGAACACTTCTCAGCATTTGGGGTCAGACCAGCCTACAGGATGAGTGCTATAGAAAGATCCTGGAGTTCGGCAGATCTGCTCACAAGTGAGATTCAGTGCCTGGTCCTCAGTTTCCCCATC
Source organism: Artibeus jamaicensis (assembly GCF_021234435.1). Taxonomy (NCBI): domain Eukaryota; kingdom Metazoa; phylum Chordata; class Mammalia; order Chiroptera; family Phyllostomidae; genus Artibeus; species Artibeus jamaicensis. The sequence goes on from NW_026522059.1 coordinate 2,341,763, forward strand.
TGCTGCCAGGGGGCTCACGTGCCCACGGTGACAGTGAGAGCAGCTAAGGCCCAGCACAGGTGCTGCTTCACCCGTCATGCCTGGTGACAGACTGTAGCTGGCGGAGGTGCGGGGTGGGGTGGGGCGGGGGCCAGGGCAGGCGAGGGGCGGCTGTTCACAGGGTGCAGGAATCAGCGTTTCCACTGTGGGGCACCTTTTTGAGAGTTGCTAATGACGTGGCGCCCACTTGATGGGACAGCGGTGCCTGTGAGGCATCTTGCATGCAGAGGGCAGGCTCCTTGTAGGTCCCCTTTGGTCTCTAAGCCCTTGGGCAGGGTCCTTGTAGGTCCCCTTTGGTCTCTAAGCCCTTGGGCAGGGTCCTTGTTCTCAAGCCCCATGGGACCCTGAGCAGAGGGGCCCAGGGTAGGGGGCTCACCCTCCCTCTCTTGGATGCCTCCCGTTTGGTTGGCCAGGGGCGGCTCTTGTTCCTACTTCCCAGAATCCACACCCCATGGAGTTGTGGTTGCACAGCTCACCGGGGTGGCTCTGGGGACTGTCAGCTCTGGGGCTGAATCACTCAGGACCTTCTGGGCACGTCCACAGGAGGAGGTGGGACGGAGGGGCCAAGCATGATGCTGGTCTGCCTCTCAGGGAGGCACGGGCACCCGGGAGCCCTGGCCTGGGCCTGCACCCTGGCTTTGCCACTTGCCAGCCACGTGCCTCGGCCACGCATGTCTCGGTTCTATGAAGGGTGAAGTGAACGTGGCCTTGGAAGTAGCTTACAACGGTGCCTGGCGTGTGGCTCATACTGGTCATCGCTTACTTTGGGAGAACCAGGGGCAAACTAAGGCTGGAGGGTACTCTGGGGACAAATGTCATTTTCCAGGTGGCCCTATTCTGATGCAACTTTGATGTCTGCATCAGGCAACATTCGTGAGGGCCTGTACTACACCGGCCCCAGCAAGCGGGGCAGAAGTGAGTGAGTTGCAGGTCGGAGGTCGGTCCTCAAGGGCTCACAGCCAGGGTGGGAGGTGGGCAAGACCCTGCTAATGAAGGTCTGGGGGGCCAAGGTCTAGGAGGGGCTTGAGGAGGGAGCCACGCCTGAACATTTCTATTGTCGGGAGAAGCCAGGGATGCGCACTCGTGAGCTTGGGCTGACCCCCGTGACAGCTACCACTGATGTCGGTGGCTCAGCACAGTGTCCCCTTGTTTGACTGTCAAACTGATGCAGGGAGTGAGAGGCTCCGCCGTGCTCCACCAGGGTGCTCAGAGCCCCAGGCTCCTTCCATCTCGTGGCTCTGCCCTCCTCCACGTCCCTGGTGTCCTCTCCATTCAGCCAGCCAATGGGAGGAAGAGCCTGGAGCCTTGTGTGGGGTGTTCTTCATGGGAAGGGCCTGGATGATGAGTTTCAGTTCTTCTCACATCCCATTGGCCGGTACATAGTCACATGCTCCCTGCCTTACTGCAAAGAAGTCTGGGAAATGTAGTCTGGCTGTGTGCCCAGAGGAAGCCCCTGTGGTTTGGGCAACACCAGCAGGGTCGGTCACAGGAGGCTTCCTGGGAGTCACTGAGGTTGAAGGTGCTCACCTGCCAGGTGCTGCTCAGGTGTCCCCTCCTGATTCCTGGCACAGGCCTGGTGAGGTTTTCTTTCTTCTGTCTCCACAGTCAATTCGGGAGCCTACTCAGAAAGAAGACTGTGTGCCTTTTAGCTGTCCCCCGCCCCCCGCCTCCCATCCCCCCAGGCCAGAGCAGCTGGTACACCCCGGGCTACCGCTGTCCGTCAAGGATGGGTCCTGCTTCTGCCAGTTGTCCACGGGGCCACTTAGCGGGGAATCAAGTCCCTAAGGCCAGGGACCACTCCATGCTGGGTGGGGTGTGGGGCCCTGCCCATGGTGTCTGGTAGAATCAATGTCTGTTTCTTCATTTCTCTCACCTTGTCTGTGTCCCCCTCCTCAGCCCCCACCACTGGACTGGCCCACCTCCGTGCCTTGTCACGGCCATGTCAGCAGGGTAGGTCAGGGAGCGTCCGTGACGGCCCCTGGGCTTGGAAAGCTGCCCCCCGAGGCTCTTCCCAGCCCCACATTCCAGGGTGAAGATGCAGGTCCGCTGCAGGAGGACCCCAGGCTCTGCCCCTTGCCCGCTGGGTCATGGGCTGGAAAGGGGGCTGGGCCCTCTCTGTCCCCAGGGTTGGCCGGGTCCCACGAGCCCGGGCCCACCCCACCCCGTGTCCCCTCTATTCCCTGCTCCTTGGGAGGCAGCCCTCAGTCTCGGGCCGTTGCCATGGGGATTGCATATTGGAATCTATTTTGAGACCATTTTGTAGCGTGATTTTTAATATTGCCTGGTGTTGGCTGTTGAGTTTTCTACTTCGCCCATGTGAACGAAATTTGCCCAGACAGAGGGTTTGTTGGGTTACAGGTGACAGGGGCCTTGTGAGGACCAGCCTGCTCAGCCTGGGTGACACAGCGCCCCTCTCCCAGCTCCTGCCTCTGGCCTGGGGGGTGACGTCAGTGGGCGAGGCCTGGACCCTCTAAGACAGGTGAGGAGCCCCCACCCCAGGGGGTCAGGGAGTGGGTCCCCTGGGAGGGGTGAGCCAGGAGGGGGAGGGAAGGAGGGACACTGACCCTTTGGAGACGGTCGGGCGGAAGCCTTGGTGCCCTGTGTAAAGGGGCTGGATTTGCTGCCTCTGGCTGCGGGGGCCAATGGCAGGTGACCCACCTGAGGCCGTACCACTGGCCGTTGCTCTTGTGGGCAGACTTTCTTCTCACTACTGACCAAGGTGGCAGACCCAAGAGGGAGACCCACGGATGAGCAGGGCGTGCAGCTGGGCAGGGTGCTGACGCTCCCTCGTCCGGTGGCTCCTAGGAGACAGTGTCAGGGATGAAGGCCATATGGCTGCAGGCAGTGCCCCTGGCCAGCTCCAGCCTGTCCCTGCTTGGCGACAAGCATGTCCCCAGGGCAGCCACCAATTCCCAGAGCTGGGGGAGATGGAGGTGGGAGGTCAGGCTTCCTACATATGACCTACGGAGGTGGTCCCAAGTTTTCATGATGAAACATTTTAACCAACAGCACATCATCATTGTAAGAAAAGTTGGTAAATGCCAGTGAAGGAGAAAGGTGTACTGACTGCTTCCTCCCGGCACTGATGTCCTCAGACCCCGGATGATACTGGGCCACTGTTCTTCCCAGACACGCACACGGCTGGTGTCCCTGGCAGCAGCGGCGGTTGCCACTGCTTCTTTCTTTATTTAACTGAAACCAGGTTCCTATGACAGTTGCTTTCCTGTGACTTTGCTGTTTGCCTCTTACTGTGTGCAGACCCAAGTCCGTGCTGAGAGCTGCGGCGCGGCCCTGGTGGTCACAGGTGTGGAGGAATCCGAGTCGGCCAGAATCGCCACTCTGTGCCGTGGACATGCCGGCAGTCTGCTGCATGGGGAGTGCGGCGATGGCCACCTGGAGCACTTTCCTTCACACGGTGTCCGATTTTCCCCTCAGGACACATTCCTGGGAGTGCACCTGCAGGGTCACAAACCGCCCCTGCAAGCCCGTCCCCCTCCAGCGTCACAGAGAGGCTTTTAGGGCGCCACCAGGACTGGGAGGGTGCAGGTCCCTTTGCTGGACCCTTGCGCGGTGCAGGGGCCCCTCCCCCGGCAGCTGTGAAGCCTCTGGGCCCACAGGGCAGCCGTACCCATGACCGAGAGCCAGAGTCTCCACCGCAGCAATGGTGGCTCACCTCACATGTTCCCCTGCAGGAGGGGTCTCCCAGCACCTGTGTCTTCCTGGGGTCAGGGTGCTGGCCTTTCTAAGGAGAGTGTTTGGGCCACCTCCGAGGACAAGGACAAGGTGCCAGCTCAGGGTGGGCCCTGGGCCCTCACTTCCTCCAGCCCCAGAGAGAGCCCCGCCCACAGGGGGACCTGCCCAGGGCTGACCTGGGAGTGGCTTTCCCTGCTCAGCGCCCTCAGGGTCTGAGGCCAATTTTATGGCAGAAGGGGTTTTGCCAGGATGACCTGTGGGGGCAGGTCCCAGGGGAAGATGCTGTGTCCCGGTCAGTCAGAACCTTTGGGGCCACCCTGGGGCTCCTGCAGAGAGGAGAACAAACAGGGCCCTGTTGGGCAGCTGGGGCCATGGCTGCAGAAATGGGGTCATCACTGGGGTGGGTCAGAGGCCCCTGGAGCCTGAGGGTCTGGGGTTGCCAGTCTGCCCTCATTGAGGAGGGAAAGGTCGGGGGCACTGGTGGGGGGCCCAGCCGTTCCCAAAGAGGAGAGAGAGGTAGACGCAGGTGTGGGGACCCTGGGGACAGGTCAGGGCTCTGATGGCCCAGGAGTCCCCGTCCCCTCGAGGTGGGGAGTCAGGTGCTCGCACACCTGTGTGCCCCCAGGTGGTAAGCCGTGCTTGGTTCCAGCCCTGCCCGGCGTCCAGGAAGGACTCTGGGTGCCAGTGCCATCAATGGGCCTGATGGGAGGTCCAGGCGTTCCTGGCTGACGCCAGCCACAGCAGCACCTTGGGAGGGGTGTGAGGCCCGGCTGGAGGCCGTGCTAGGGAGGGGTCAGGTACTGGGCCCACGGATCCTGTCCTGTGCTGGCCGGCGCACTCTGGGTCCTTCTGGGACCCTGGTGGGGTCCTCAGCACATTCAGGTTGAGGTACTGGGAGGGCTGCGGGACAGGAGCAGCCACAGGGCAGGGTTAGGGCCATGCTGAGCCCAGTCCCTGGGCAGGGAGGGCAGCACCCAGCCTTGCCTGCTTTGCCCCAGGGCCACCCTCCTGTCCCTACCTCCAAGGGGGTGGGGCTGCAGAACTGTCTGAGGGCAGGGACTGGAGGAAGTGGTGAGACAGGCTGCTGGGCGCTGAGCCCAGGCCCCCAGGGAAGGGCCCCGGACCGCTGTGTGCGGGCTGTGTGCCCGGGGCCGCAGTACCAGCTTTGAACTCCAGGCAGCCTCAGCTTGGGCCCTCAGGTGGGGGCTGTGTCCACCTTGCCACCTCCCATTGGGCAGCAGGGTGCTGGAAGGTGGTTTCCAGAGCAACCGGGAAGCAGGTGGGGCAGGCTCCTGTAAGGCTGGAGGGTGGGGTGATGGGCTCAGCCTCCTCAGGCTCAGCTCTTGGGCGCCCCCTGGGGGCAGTGGGGTTCAGGCCTCATTCCCAAGGTCAGCCTGGGGAGGTGAGCTTGGGTCTGTCTCAGGGGTCCAGGCTCCAGCCTGGAGCTGCCCCTGGCAGGGGTTTGGGACCTTGGACTAGTCCCCTATGACCCTCAGGGCCCCCACTCACATGGGGCACCTTGGGTCACAAGCAGTCCCTTGTCCGTGAACTTGTTTGGCCCCCCGAGGCTGCCAAGCTGTGGCGGCTCTGCACACGCCGCTCCTGTCCCCGAAATGCCCTCCTTGGTAGCGGGTCCTCCCTGGACGTTGCAGTTTTTGCCTCCAGTAGCTTCCAGTCTCACTCCCTTGAGGAGCCTTCTGGACTGGCCCTCTCCCCCCCTTGGAGAACGTTAGGCCTTTCCAGCCTGTGTTAACCTCTAAACTTGGGGGTCTCAGCACCTCAGACAGCCCCTGAGTCAGGCGGGACCTAGAGGGCAGGTCCAGGGCGGCGACAAGCCTGGCACTTTGGTGGGACGGGCCGGAGGGAGGGCTGCTCCCCTTCGCTGATGGGCACGCAGAGGTGACCGGTCACGGACAAGCCCCTCGGAGCCTGGGAGGCTGTGCCCAGCCTCTGTACTTGGGCTCGGAGTCTGTCTGCCCCTGAGGTCCCCCTGGGCTGTGACAGTTGTGGCCGGAGCCAAAGCCTTGCTCCTGGGAGGGATGGCTGACCCCAAGGAGGCGAGAGCCTGGCTGTGCTCCGCCACGGGCACGTTCCCGTGTGGGAGGGCCTGCCGCAGGACCGGGTGGCCAGGGAGTCGGCTGGGCCCGTGTGGCGGAGGCCTGGGTCGGTGCCCATCCAGCTTCCGGTGTGTTCTTTGAAGTATTGCGGGGGCTCTAGATGAAAGAGCTGGGGATGGCTCCAGGAAGGTCCGTCACCCCTGGGGGCGGGCTGCTCCTCCTGCCCGCCCCCACCCCCAGTGCCCGTCCCATGTCCCTGCCCCTCCCGGGCCACAGCTCTCACTGGGCTGACCCTGGCCGTCGGGCTGCAGGTGGTCACAGCTTCACCACAACTCCTCCCTTGGGCCTCACCGCCCACTTGGTGCCCTGCCCCTCCTCTTGCCTCGGCTGGCTTGCGTCACTCAAGGGCCATCTGAGCGGACTCCTGTTTCAGGCCGTGACCTTGACTGAAGACAGCCGAGGCCTTTGACGTTATTCTAAACCCACCAGAAAGCCGCAGCCTGTGCCCACCCAGCGCCCTGGAGTAACCGCGCCACAGGGCTGGCTCCTGTCCTCGTCCACCCGGTTGGGCTGCTGGGATGGCCATGGTGGGACAGCTGGAGAGGCCCTCGCCCCCATAGGGCGACACAGGTGGGTCACATGGAGCTCCCAGCCCGGCCTTGTTAGTGGTGACCACCTCCACCTGGCAGGTGGGGAAGGGGCTGCGTGGCTGGTGGCTGTGCCCTCAGACCCAGCTGCCCCTCATCCTGCGTCCGTCAGTCCAGGTACTCCTCTTGGGCTCGCTGGCTCACACTGTGGCTTGAGGTTTTAGCCTGGGGAAGGCAGCCCGAAGTTCAAGGGCCAGCAGTGAGAGGGCACACACTCCACCCTTCCTCCCTGGCTCCTGCTCTGGCCGCGGGGCCTGACCCCGGCCTGCCTGCTCACCCAACCCGTGCTTCACGGGAGCCTCTGCACTCCCCACTCCTGGCTGCCTCAGCTTCTCCGGCCCCTCTGTGACCAGGGCTCTGCACGGTGCCCACCTGTGGGTCCTTGTTTCCTGATCAGACCCGTGAGAGGCTCAACTCAGAGAGGTTGAGCAGCCTGCCCCAGGTCACACAACTCACTCAGAGCACCAGGTTGCCCGAGTTGGTCCTGGCTCACACCACCACCTGACTTCCAATGGCTCTGGGCAACCTGGCTTCCCTGGGGACACAGGGCAGGCTTCCTGGAGGCAGCGGCCTTGGAGCTGAGTCCCAGGTTGAGAGCAGGACTTGTCCAGGAGGACCAGGCCAGAGAGGACAGGCGATTTCCACGGGAGGACACAGCACGTGCATGTGCCGATGGTGGTTTGGATGGGTCCCGGGGTCGGAGAGCTGCGGGAAGGTGTGGCCGGAACGGGGCGGGGAGGGCATAGTGTGCTGGGGTGGGGATGGGAGTGGGGGCTGAGCCCAGGAAGGGGAAGAAGGGTGGTCCTGATGTCAGTGCAGGGCGGAGGGGCGGGCAGCGGATGAGCAGGGCCGTGGCATGACCCAGTCTGGGCTGCAGAGGTCGGTCTGGTTTCCAGGCCCAGCGAGGGGAGGCCATGAGGAGGTTGTGCCCAGGGAGAGGGGGTGCTGGCCCGCACCAGGCCGGCCCATGGAAACCAAGAGCAGAGGCGGGTCTGGGAGAGGATCCTGACCACGTAGGAAGTATTTGTGGCGGTGGGCAGAGCAGTGGATGGGTTGAGCCCCTCCAAAATTGGAGAGGAGAGAGTTATCTGTTGTTCCCGGGGTGGGTGGGGGGAGCAAACGTCTTCCTAGAGGAGGGGCCCTCGGACGGGGCTCCAGGAGCCTCTCAGGGGCCCATTTGCTGCTGGCCCTGCCTGAGGTGCTGCGGGAGCGACAGGAGGGCGGGAAGTGTGTTCTGGGCAGGGCACAGCGTGGGCGAAGGCCCAGAGAGGAGAAATGCTTGCTGCACCTGGACAGTGGGGTGTGGGGAGATGCTGGCCCCATTTTTGCTTTTCTCCCTCTTCCCCAGAGGCCAGGCTGGCTGCCGCTCTGCTTAGGCCTGGCACCCGGCAGGCTTCATTCACCTGCACGGGGTCATTGGGCAGCCCCAGCGCTGGCGCATTTAAGCTCCCTGGCTGCGCCTACAGTAAGTGGCCGTCAAGGCGTTGCCCTCCCTCCCCCTACACTCTTTGAGTCATACCGGTCCAGCCTCCCTGGGGCCCTCCCAAGGAGGGTTAGGCTTCTTGCTCCCATCACTCAGATGAGCAAGCTGAGGCTCAGTGTTTCAGCGACTCCCCCAAGGCCCTGCAGGGGTGCTGGTGCATTGCCTCTCACATGCTGTAGGTGGAGTCCTCTTATGAACCCTGCCTCCTCCCCCAGGCAGCCTTCCTGGACTGCTCTGGGCTGGTCCCCCACATCTGCCTTCTCTGCTCCAACTCTGGGTGGCTGAGCCCTGGGATGAGGAGCCCGGGGTGTGGGGAGGCCAGGACTCCGGTCCTTACTGTGCTCGCGCGAGAGTATAGATGGCATGGCCTCCTCCCAGGGCGGATTTGGGGTGTGCAGATCAGGAAGCCCCCAGCACGGGCCTCGGTGTGCTGCCCAGCTCCCTGCTTCCCCGAGGAGGGGACGCCCACCCTGCCATCTTCTCCCTGGGACCCGGGGGGAATCATAGCCTCTCCCATCACCGATCCTGCCCCCACTCACCCCCCAGCGACTCAGGCCCAAAGCTGTAGAAAATCTGCCTTGTCAGGTTTGAATGAGGGGAGCCAGCCAGCCAGAGTGTCTGGGCAGCGAGAGAGGCTATTCTGGGAGCCAGCGGGAAGGAGTGTTTTGTTTTGTTTGCTCCTCATGATTACAAGAGGTGGCGAGCCCTGCCTCCCTGGACGCTGAGGGAGGGCTGGGTGGCATGGGAAGGGGCGGAGGGCCGCCAGACTTCCTGACAGCCAGAGGCCACATGGCTCTGCGGCCTGGCCCCGTCACTTGTCACTGTCAGCCTGTTCTCAAGCTGTGCCTGAGAGAAGGGGAGTGGAGGAGGGGCGGGGGGAGAGTGCAGGGAACTTGGACCTGGAGTGTCGGGGCTGTACTTCCCACTGTGTCCTCTGCCCGTGTGTCCAGCCGGCCACCTACCCATCCGCCCACCCGCCTGCCTGCTGTTGATCTGAACCATCGACTCGCCTAACCAGCGCTCCGTCCGTCCATTTGTCCACCCACTCACCCATCTCTTACTCACCCAGCCACCCCTCCCCCGTCCCGGTCATCCAGCTGCCGGTCAGACGGCCTTCTCCCCACCCACCCACCCAACTACCCGCCCACCCACCTCGTCAGCACCCACCGAGTCATCCTCTGCTCTCTTCACGGTCGCCCACCCACTTGCCTACCCACCTGTCCGTCTCGCCACCTGCCCACCCACCTGTCCACCCCTTCATGGGAGATGCCACAGGTGCTCCGGCAGGACAGAGGGGTGCCGAGACTCATCGCAGCTGCGATTGAATGGCTAACAGCATTTAATGCTCATCCTCTGGGACCTTGGCGTGTCCCTAGGTGTTTAGAAGGATTTGAACTAGTAGCAACGAGAGGGAGCTGCACAGGGACAGAGATGAAGGCTTTCAGAGGAAGTGGCATTTCTGTTGTGATCCGAGGAGGGTCCGGGGGTCTGCCTGGCATGGACCTCCAGTCACTGCTGCCGCAGCTGAGGGGTTGCCTGGGAGGCTGTGAGGGGAAGGGGCTGTTGTCAGAAAGCCCTGGGCCTGGAGCTTGGCGGGGGGGGGGGGGTGCGCAGGATGGGCGCTGGGGGCTGGAGCGGGTCTGCCTGCTCCCGGGATGCAGGCATTTAGAGGGGTCTGCACATGTGGGCACATGCTCGGAGCCCACTTCCTGCTCAGAGCAAACTCTTGACCAGGCAGAGCTGTCCCAGCACGAAGGGGACTGGGGCCCGGGCACCCTGGGGCACCTGGGCGATCTGGTGGCTTGCGTGTCCACGCTCCAAGCCCTCCCCGAGCCAGGAGCAGAACATGCAGGTGCGCCTCAGTCCCCCCTCCCCCCCGGTTACACTGGGTCATGTTTATGTCCTCTTTAACAAAAGCATCATCCTCTGCCCCTGAAGTGCATCACACTGGAAAGCCGTGCCCGAGCGCGGGGCTCTGGGCTGGGGCTCCACCTGGCCCGGGCTCTGACCTGCTGGGACGCCTGGGGGTGCACACTTGCCCTTTCTGGGCCTCCTCCGCCCCTTGGGGAGCAGGGCGTGGGGTCAGATCTGGCCCTTCTGCCTTGGGGTGCTGGGTTTGGGGCCTGGGGCTCGGGGAGGCCCCCCGCAGTCCCTAGCCAGCATTCTCAGGAGGGAGTCGCCAGAGCAGAGGGGAGCTGGTGTGGGCAGGAGGGAGCCCCTGGCCTCCGGTGTGCACACCCAGTCCTCCGAGAGCCATAATGCCGCCTCGCGTTTGTGCAACGATTTGTAGGTTTTGGAGGAGTTCCCCTGTGTCCTCTGGGTGGAGTTCTGAGTGTCTGTTGGACAAACATCTGCACCTGGTGGACCGTGGTCCGGGAGCGGGTGGGGACGGCCCTGCCCCCGGGGCCTCGTGTTCCATGGGGGCCTCAGCTGCACCCCAGAAATGTCTGCAGAGAGCAAGTGTAAGGGTGGGCCGCTCATGGTGGTTCTGAGCATGGACCTGAAATGGGGAGGAGGGTCCCCGACAGGGTGGGGTGCAGGGGCCCCAAGCGCAGGGCTCCCTGTGTGATTTAAGGTGAATGGGGCACAAAGAAATAACAGATTTGGGGTGTTTTCCTGTGAGGTTAAGGTAAAGCCACATGTGTGAAAATTATAACATCTTCCATTGCCTGGCATGTATTTGTAATCTCATTTTAGAATAAGATATTTTTAAGAGTCTTGGCTGCTGACCCCTTGGAAATCAGTTTGGAGTCAGAGGCCCACAGGGCTGGTGGCTTTTGTCATGGCTCATCACCGCTTCACGCAGCGAACAGAGCAGCAGGGGAGTGCGGGGCACCCCCATCGGCGTCACAGAGACATCTGAGGACAGACTGGGGGGGGCGAAGGAGGGCCCCAGGTGGCCCCCAGGTACCAGCAACGACTCTCCTCAGCGCCCGCAGTGCCCCTGGGCTGTGGCTCGGTCACCCCCGGCTCCCAGGTCCTGAGCTCCCCACCCCAGAGCAGAGGTGGGGACGGAGCCAGCCTCAGAGGGACCCTCTGCCTGTGCCCACTGGCAACCGGGCACCAGGAGGGTCCAGAGCCTGCCTGTCACCTGCGAGCCGGCACCCCGGCAGCCAGCGGCTGGCAGCAGTGGCTGCACAGCGTTCGGTGTGTTTATGGACTTGGGAGACATTAAATAATCATCACGTAGCGCGTTCCATCCTGAAAGCTCCCAGGGCCCACATTTCCCCTCTTTGCAAAGCAGAAGAAGCAACCGTTTCATCAACTTCCAGCTCCCAGCATGAGACTCGGGCCCTAGGGTGACGCCAGGGCACTACCCCCCAACCCACGTCCCAGGAAGTCCCCTGTGTTTCACAGGGAGGGTGCTGGTGGCAGGTGACAGGCAGCAGGCCAGCAGCAGAGCTAGGGACGGCACCGGGCCCTGGAACAGCCGAGGGACCAGGGAGGGAGGGTGGTCCCCCACGTTGGGCGGCCCCCAGGTGCACGTGGTCAGCTCGCCGCGCCCAGCGTGCTCAGGGGTTCGCCCTTGGACACGTGTTCTCACGCTCGAGGATCCAGGGTTGCGGGGCCGGGTGGGCGTGGGGGGCAGGAGACCAGCGAAGGAACCCACACAGCTGTTCGCTCGGAGAGTCGGGGCTGTGTGTGCCTGGTTCCGGGCCATGCCGGCGCCGGTCTGCTGGGTGGGCCGGCACTTTGTGGGGCATCTGGGGTGGCATTTTATGTTTTTCAGACTTTATCTATTTTTAGACATGAAGGGAGGGAGAAAGAGGGAGAGAAACAGCAGTGTGTCGTTGCCTTTTGCGCCCCCTTGACGGGGGACCTGGCCCGAAACCAAGGCGTGTGCCCTGCCTAGAAGTCGAACCGGTGACCTTTTGGTTCGCATGCTGGCACTGGGTCCACTGAGCCACAGCAGCCGGGGCTGGGGTGGGCACTTGTCACCCACGCCCCACAGGCCTGTGCTTGCGATCCCGCCACCTTGATCTGTTCAGAAACAGGGATCGTGTTAACCTGCTTGTGGGTGTTCCACAGGGAGGGCAGGACACGCGAGACTCACACTGGGGACGTGGGCGGTTCGTGAGGTGGGGGTTCAGGGGAGCCGTGTGCCGCCGGGAGGACCTGGCAGGTGGGACAGACCCTCCAGGGCTCAGAGCCCGGTGTTCGTCCAGCGAGTCCATCGCAGCGAACGGCTCCGGAGCGCAGAGGCGGCATCTTCTGGGAAGTGCCAGGGACAGGCTCCGGCTGCCACCGGAAGCCCCTACCGGCCAGGTCAGCAGGTTGGGTGCGTCTCTGACCCTGTGGACAGGGGCACCTGGTCGCAGAGCCTGGGTCGGGATTGGAGGGAGTCTGATGCCTCCACCCTGCCCTGCACGTCTCGGGAACGCCCCAGAGGGGCCCTCGGTCCTGCAGCTGGACAGACGCACAAGTGGAATTGAAACGCGCTCGCTTGCCTGCAGCCCGGCCTTCTTGCATCTGCGTTCACCCCGACGTGCAGGGAGCTCTGCGTGTTCATGGGAGCAAAGGTTTTCAGGGTCTGCTGGGCACCGATGGCCCCTTGGGAGGGGCCGAGGGGCTTGCTGGGTGTCCAGGCTCGACTCGGGGCCCAGGGGAGGCTGCTCCCAGGGGCTGTCCCCAGCTCTGGTGGACTCTCTGCCTCCCACCGGGCAGAGGACCCTCACCAGCATCTCGGGCAGGACATTACATTTCCGAGGGACCCTGGCTGTCGGCAGTCTCCCTGGGCCACTCACGGATGCTCACTCTGCATCCGTCCAAAGCCAGTCTGTCCCTTGCTGCTCTGGTCACATGGCAGAGACCCCGAGGCCGGAAGGGATGTGGTCCTTTTGCCCACCCTTTTTTCTGGGGTTTGGCCCCTCTGTGGGGAGGATGGGGAGGAGAGGCGGCGAGCAGAGGGCCGTTCTGCTCAGCCCCTTCCCCTGTCCCGGGTGAACACCTGCCCCCGCCCTGTCCACACTCAGGCTCCTTGGGGCTGGGATCATCCCGTGGGCTTGGCAGGTCATCGTCTGTGCCCAGCTGCGGCAGGACGGAGGCTTGGAGGGCTGGGAACTGCTGGTGTCCCATGGAGCTGTTGTGTGGTGACCCGTCACCAGGCGCAAGCCAGGCTTTACTCGTGGGAATGGAAGGTGCCCCCACCTTGCCCCCTGCAGTCCCTCCTTCAAACGCAGCCAGAATGACCCCCGGCAAATGAAGCTCAGAGTCACCCCTCCGCATCTGATTTGGGTGACACGAGAGGCCACTCCCTAGTTCTGAGCCAAGTTCTTCTGTGACCACAAAGCCCCGCTGGGATCTTGCCCCACCCGGCGAGGCTGCTCCTGGCACCAGGCCTTTGCACGGGTCATCCTGCTGCCCACGTGCTCTCCCCCGGCCGTCTGCCGTCAGGGAGCTGAGAACAGAGGGGCCTTCCCTGTCTCCCCTCCACACTCCCAGTGACCGTAGAGTCCCCGCCCAGCACGCGTGGGTCCCCCATTCTTGTGGGGATGATGTTTAACACTTACGGCAGGTGCTGCTTTGTTCTCTGCTGTACCCCAGATCTAGAACATAGTAGGTGCTCAGTAAAGGTTCTCTTAAGAAAGGACTGCAGCAGAGAGGTTAAGTGACTGGCCCACACAGCGAAGGGGAGTGGAGGTGGGGAGTCGGAAGCCACACACGCAGCCCTGGAACTGGGCAGGTTGACGTGCAGGTGCTGGAGAGCCATCAGAGGCGCCAGCCAAGCGCAGGAGGAAGGCTGGGGTGGGGGGGCGCGGCGTGCATGTGGGACGCATTTGGGAGTAACTTTGGCACATGCGGTGGCTCCTCATTGGTGTTGAATCCACGCTCTTTCTCCACTCGCAGCATCTGCTTGCTGCCTGCCCCTGGCACAGCCTCTTCACCGCGGTGGCAGTGTCTACTTTTCCGGGTCGGGTCCTACTTGAAACGTCTGTCGTTCCCCACCAGCTGAGTAACAGTGAGAAAGAACAGTTTTTGCGAGTGCCTCCGTCCCCCGTGGAAGCGAGCCGCCAGTCTGTTCGAGGCTGATGCCTGTTCTCAGGGAGGGGAGCGCCTCGGCCTTTGATTGGTGGGGGGACGGCTCACAGAAGTGACCCATGCAGAGCAGATGAAGTCATTCCTGGGTGTACGGGGGCTGCTTTCCCCTCATGAGTAGGTGGCCGCTGGCTGCAGTGGGAGGCAGAGGTTGAACTCGGGGAAGATGGGGACCAGGTGGCCATCGTGGCCAGCACGGGGTTGGGCTCGTGGCTGGAGATGCTGCGGTCACCAGGCTCCAGGGACTGCTGGCGGCATCGAGGGTTCATGGCTAACACTGGAGCTCCTGATTTCGTGTGTTGAGTGGCCACCCTTCCTCAGAGGGTGGGAGACGGAGCCCCATGTTCACATTGGGGGTGACGTGACATCGAGTGTGAATTGCTGTGGTGGCCTCCCCTCCCCCCACTTTGGGGCAGAATTCACACAAACTCACCAGTTTCAAGGTGTGCAGTTCAGTGGCACCTAGTGCATTCGCAGTGCGGGGCAGCCTCACTTCTGTTTAGTTCCAAACGTTGTCACCCCCACGGCGATGCCCCGTTCCTGCGCCCCCAGCCCTGGCACCCCCTCCAGTCTGCTCTCTGTTTCGCGGACCTGCCCTTTCCAGACGCGTCATGGAAATGGGCTCATACGCTTTGACCGTTTGCATCCGGCCCATTTCACTCGGCGTCCTGGTTCGAGCTTGTCCACATGGCAGCTGCTGTGAGACCTTCCGTCCCGCCCATGGCAGGAGGACATTTCACGGTGGGGCCGGACCAGGCTCTCTGCCTGTCCATCGCCTGTAGATGGACGTTTGGGTCCTTTCCGCCTTTGGGCTGTGGTGGACAGCGCTGCCAGCAACACGTGTGTCCAGGCATTTGAGCTCTGTTTTCAGCCCTTTGGGGTACAGACCCCGCAGAGGAACTGCTGGCTCTCGTGGCAACTCACGGTTCGGCTCTGCCGGGGGCACCCCGCTGCTTTCTCAGAGCCGGTTCTGTCTGCTGGCGGTAGAGCCCCTTCAGCTCTGTGCGTCAGTTCACGCTGTACTTTCCCCCCAAGTCTGTTCGCTCCTCAGCCAGTTTGGGTCTTTGACTCTAAAGCGTGTCTCCCATAGAAGCTTATGGTCAGGTCACTTTTTGGTGGTTCATTCTGCCAGTTTCTGCCTGTGGATTGTGTTGTGTATCCATTTATATTTAATGTCATTATTATTTTTGAAAGAATTTATTGATTTTAGAGAGAGAGGAAGGGCTGGGGGGAGAAAGGGAGAGAAACTTCAATCGGTGGCCTCTTATGTGAGCCCCATCTGGGGGCTGAACCCAGGCACGTGCCCTGACTGGGAATGGAAGCAGTGACCTTGCGCTGTGTGGGTGATGGTGGACCCCGAGCCACACCAGTCAGGGCTAATGACAAGGTAGGGTTAGAGTCTGCCATTTGACCCTCGGTTTTCTTTATGGGCCACGTCTTTTTCCTGACTTGACTCCCCCCTCATTGCACATTGTGTCGAAATAATTTCCAGTGCTCAATTCTGACTTTTTGGTTATTGCATTGCAATATTTATGTATTTGAATTATTTTCTTAATGATCGCCCTGGGGATTGTCATTAACAGCTTAATTTCTAAAAGTCCACTTTGGATTGATACCAACTTAACTCAGTGGTAAACAAAAACTTTGCTCCATTGTAACTCCGTTCCCTCACTGTTCCTTTGTACTGTCAGTACCATGTCGACACTGTTTTCTTTAATGATCTTTTACATCAGTTAGGCGGAGAAAAAGGTGGAGAAAAAGGTTACCGATAGAACACATTCCTACCCCTTGGAGATTTGCCTCCGGCCCGGCGGTCCTGACACTTTTTTCTTCTCTGTGAGGATCTGAGCTCCTGTTTTCCGTTTCAGCCGAAGCACCTCCTGTGCTATTTCCCGTCCAGTGCATCTGCCAGCAATGAATTCTTTCAGCTCTTGCTTATCTGGGACATGTAATTTATTTTTTGTTTTTGAAGGACAGTTTTGATGGCTGCTGAATTCTTACCTGGCAGCCTTTTTCTTTCATCCTTGTGAACACGTCATCTGACGGCCCCTGGCGTCCTCGGCTCCATGTGAGAAGTCAGCCGTTGAACTTGCAACGGGTTACTGCCTCTTGCCTCTTTCAAGAGTCTTTGTTTTTGACTTTCAGTAGCTTAACTAAGGTGTGTCTAGGTGTGGAGCTCTTTAGGTGTATATGTGTTAACCTTCTTTGATGTGCAGATAAATGTTTTCACCAAATTTTGGGAGTTTGGGCCACTATTTCTTTCTTTTTTTTTTTTAAGATTTTATTTTCCACTTTTAGACAGAGGGGAAGAGAAGGAGAAAGAGAGGGAGAAAAACATCAATGTGTGGTTGCCTCTTCAGCGCCCCTTACTGGGGACCTGGCCCACAACCCAGGCATGAGCCCTGACTGGGAATTGAACTGGTGACTCTTTGGTTCACAGCCTATGCTCAATCCACTGAACTACAGCAGTCAGGGCTGGCCACTATTTCTTTAGAAATATTTCCTGCCTTTTTCTGTCTTTTCCTTGAAGAATGCTAATGAAGTAAATGGTTGATCTTATATTATAGTCTCACAGGTCTTGGGGACTCTGTATTTTTTAATACTTTTTCCTTTCTGTTCCTCAGACCAGGGACTCTCAACATGTCTTCAAGCTCACTGAATCTTTCTTTTGCAAGTTCCAATTCGCTGTGAGCCCTCTGGTGGGTTTTTCACACCAGTTTTTATACTCGTCAACCCCAGAGTTTCTGGGTTTTTTTTAGATGAATAATTTCTGTCTCTTTACTGGTACGATTTAGTGGGACATGGTCCTCATGCTTCCCCTTCATCCTCTCCACACAGTTTCCTTATCGTTCGAACATATCTGTAGTAGCCGACTTAGTATCTCTGCTGATCTCGGGCTTCCCGGGGACACTTTCCCCGACCGCTTCTTATTCCCATCAAAGGGCCATACTTTTCTGCGTGTTTCTCATCTTAGAATTTCCTGTGAAAACTAGATGTTTAAAATGACACAACGCGGCGGCTCCGGACATCGAACCCCGGTGTCCCCAGCGTTTCATTTGCTTGCTCTCGCCAAGGCTTTCGCCGCTGCTGCCGCCTGTGTTGAGAGACTTTCCTGGAAGGGAGTCAGTTCATTGGTTCACGTGTGGCCAGGGGGTCTCTGCCCGGTTAGCTCAGGGGTCAGCTAATTATGGGACACAGATTTCTGTGGATGCCTTGCGTCCGTAACTCACCCAGTATTTGTTGGGGTACCTCTGTGTGTGTTGGGGTGCACAGTGCTCTGGCAGGCTGGTTACAGCTCTAGCTCAGCCTTCACTTCCTGCTTGTGCAGAATGTCAAGGTCAGTGAGCGACAGGGACATGTCAGGTGTTTCCTGGTAATGTGCACAGCGCCGTATGTAGCCTTCTGGATTCCCCGGAATGTGGCAGACCCTTCCCCAGGTTTTCCTTCTTCCTGTTTTTCTGATCAGCCTCTCCTAAGCTCCGACTGATAATGCCGCACTGGGCAGCTACAGTTGTCAGCAATGGCCTCTGTGGCCACCCCTGTCCAGGGGGTGGTTCTCACTGGGAAGCTCTGAGTCAGGTCGAGTGAGGCTGCGCCACGGGTGCGGAGCCTGCCGGGGAGCTGCCGAACAGGTGGGGCGGCGGCAGTTCTCGGGGGACAGGCTTTTCTGGGAGCTCCAGGGCGACTCCGCCCCGTCCGTGGCTGCTCGGGTGCGGTTTTTCACAGCCATCATGACCGCTGGGCTGTTGGTTTTCAAGGCTGCCGTGGGGCTGAGGTCAGGGAGATGTGACCAGGACAAGTTCAAACACTACCAGGCTTTTCTTTCTCACTGAAATTTGCTCACTTTTCTACAGCAAACTCTTTATGGGATCATTGGAAGCCTTTCTCGACTTTCCAGAACTGGAAGGGTTGGTGCTGACACCTTTTGGGGCACGTTCATGGCTTTTATGGAGACGCAGGTCTTTCGAGGCCCTCCCTGTGGCAACTGCGCAGTGGGCTGCCGGTCAGCGAGGCTCTGTGACCGCAGGAGGCCTGTCCGGGAGGGAGTCGGTTCATCAGCAGTAGGCAGGACCCGCCTCTGTTGGCCCAAGGGCCGCACTGCACTGGGGAAGGGAGGTTCTGCACCCGACCAAGTGGGAGGCCGAGGAATTGGCACTGCCCTGGCGAGCATGGCCGGCCCCTTCGCCCCAGCCTGCCGTTGGCACCCTGGCTGTGACATTTGTTGCCCCGGCTCCAAAACCGCTGGGGCGTCCAGGTCAGAGAGCTGAGGATGGCATCCCGGCATTGCTGCTCACTAGCCATGCTGCTGGGGCAGACCACGGGGCTTCTCTGAGCACCCGGGGACGAAGGTCATGCTCACAGGGGGGTGTGCCGGGGGTGTGCTGGGGGCGAGGCTTTTGTCGGCCGGCCCCCCCCCGGGAAGGAGACACAGTTTTGAGTTGCTGCCCCGGTCCTGGCGCTGCCTGGGTTTCTGGTCTGTGTGTGTCTGATCTGGTTTTTGTGTTTGTCGATACTGTCTCCCCGGGGGGCTGGAGCTGGGTGCTTGTGGCCAGCGCACCAGCCGTTGTCTGCTGGACACGCACTGGGGAGGGGGAGGGTGACCGTCAAGTCTGCTGAGCCTGGTTACTTGGAGAAATTAGAGCCCATGCACTTGAAGTTTATGAAGAATGAAAGATGGCGTTCATGAGGAATTTTCAGTGGC
The DNA here is from genome assembly GCF_021234435.1 of Artibeus jamaicensis. Taxonomy (NCBI): domain Eukaryota; kingdom Metazoa; phylum Chordata; class Mammalia; order Chiroptera; family Phyllostomidae; genus Artibeus; species Artibeus jamaicensis. The sequence continues at coordinate 2,360,420 of NW_026522059.1, forward strand.
CGAATCGCGGCACACTTTCTTTTAAGTAGAAAAGAGAAGGCTGTGTCACTGCTTACTCCGGTCTCCCGGCCGCACCGGGAGCTGTTGGGGGAAGAGGTTGAAGAAAACGCCAGTGGGTGGCAGTTCCCTGCTTCTGCAGACTCCTTTTTAAAGGGACTGTGTGATTCTCTTCAGTGAGCGAGCGCCACTCCTACAACTAGCAGTTTATAAAACCGAAACGTCTAAGAAGTAGACAATAAAACAGGCGAAGTGGCTGGAAGTGGAGGGGATGAGCTGAGGGGAGCGGGTCGGTGTGGAGTGTCCGTCTTGTTTTGCGTTTCAGAGTTTGGTCTCTGTGGGGCTTGGTCACTGGCCCGAGGTCGCACGGATGCTCCGGGGCCGGGACCTGGGCTTTTCTAACTGTTACGACGGTAATTATGAGTGTAAAGCTTGTTCTTATGCTGGACAGTGACAGAAATGGGAGGCGACAGATTCAGGAGACAGTCCACCCCAGCGAAGGTCCCACGTGACTTTTTTGGGAGGGGTATCAAGGGCAAGGCTCAGGGCAGGAATGGCTGCTCCCTGTGGGGCTGGGATGGAGCGCAGGATGGTGGGTCTTCACCTTCGGGGGGCCCTGTGGGCTGCCGTCTAAACGGCGCAGCCTTTGGGGGGAGGTCCACCCAGTGTCCCTGCTCACCGCCAGGCCCAGACATGGGTGGGAAAGCAGAGCCCAGCCCGTGTCACAGCCACCACGCTCCACCCGCCGTCTGTGCTGCTCTGTAATGCAGATTCCAAGGCCTGCCCGGGGGTTCTGATCCCACATGTCAGGGACAGGGCCCTGAATCTGCAAGGGCCCGGCGCCCCAGGGAGCCCTGTGAATGGTCCCTGGCTGTGCTTTGAGAAGCACTTGTCAGGGAGCACGTGAGCGGTTGGCACTACAAAAGGAGCCTGGTTTTGTGAGAAGATGTGGGGGTTGAGGGGCCAGGGCTGGCTTGTGAGAGAAGGTGACCCCCCTTGGGGACGTGTGCTCAGCCCTGGGCTGCGTGCGTCACAGCGTCCCCCTCTCGACAGCCTGGAGAGGGGGTGAGGGTTCCTTTGCTGTGGTGGAGGAGGAAACCGAGGCTCAGCCTGGCAGCGTGGCTCAGTCAGGTGACGTGCGAGCCCCCGAGTCCCATTCCGTTGGCAATGGCGGGACAGGCTTTCCTCCTGCAGCGCTGACCAGGCTGTTGCAGCCGGTCCTCTGGGGCATAACAGTGTTCTGGGGACAGGTTTCGATTGGGGGGGCGGTGGGGGAGGGGATCAGGTTTCCACCCTGTTTGCTGAGGGCCTACTGTGAGCTCTTTGCAGTGCTGTCACTTCACGCGGACACTGGCGTCCTGAGGAAGGGGTCATGGGACAGATGGCAGCGTTGTACCGGTCTGGTGTGATGCGGCGATCTCTGCAGAGCCGGCACCGCAGTATCAGGGTTCAGGTGCTTCTCTGGGTCACCCCACTGAGCCCTCCTGGCACCCCCGGCAGTGGGACTAGTCTCGTTCTCACGCCACAGGGGAAACTGAGTCCCCGAGAGGTTGGCGACCCTCCTGTGAGCTGAGCCCAGTGCTCCTCCCAGGCCTGTCCCCGGGGGTCGCCTCTGCCCATGGGGCCTCCCGGTGGCCTGTGCTCAGAAGTCACTAGGGGAGTGCTGGGCAGCTGGGAGGAGCCCAGCCGCGTTTCCCCAGGGGGCTGAGTGTGCAGAGTCCCCCGCTCAACCCCCGTGGCGGAGAGCAGGGCTTTGGGGGAGGCTGGCCAGCTCGCCCCGAGGGGCAGGTGGCGCTCTGTGGCCTGGCGGCCTGGCAGAGGCTGCCTCCTGGCCAGCACAGCAGCTCGGGAGCCGAGCCGCTAACAAGACAGATGCAGGGCCGCTCTGCGGTCCAAGGGCCATTCCTCATCCGCAGACAGCTGGGCAGCCGCTTTAATTAAAAGGGCTCCATGGCTCTGGGGACAGGACTCGAGGCCAGCTCCGTCCGCAGACGGTCCCTGCAGCGGGGTGGTGGCTCCACAGGATGGGGCGGGCGGGCGGGCACCTCCCTTTCTCCCGAGGCCGAGCCCAGGGCTGGGTCCCCACTGCCAGCTCGTGCTGGGCACATGAGAGCCCTGGGTCAGGGGCAGCCTCTCTGTGCCCCAGGGCCTCGTCTGTGAAGGTGGGCGACGGCAGGGTGCGCGGACGGGCTCCTCTCATGGACCGAACGCCACCTCCATGGTCACTGTGCCTCCTGCTGGGGGGGCCACAGATTCACAGCCCCTGTGGGTGGTCTCCCTCCTCATCATCATGCTCTTGTCGTCACTCTCCTGGGCTCCCTGGTGCCTAGCACAGGGCCCAACCCACGGCAGGGCCGAGCAGGCCTGTTGAATGGGTGCCGGGACGGACATGGTGTCCAGGCACCGGGCATGCACAGGTGAGAGGCAACCATTTAATCGCCGAGATGTGGAGGGAGATGCATCCCTGGACTGTCTGTCCCTACGGAGGCGGGGAGGGACACAGCTGAGCATCACGGAGCAACACTGGGGTCCATGAGAGCTGGCACACGGCCCGGGCATGCAGGGGGCTGTGCTGTGCAGACCTGAGCAGTGTCTTCTGTGACGCGTGCCCGGTGGTGGAGTCGCCCCAGGACACGTTCCTCAGGACGTGTCTTGGTTCAGCAGCGCGGCTGCACCAGCCGACAGTCCCCTTTCCCCACATTTGCTCTGACACTGTCCAGCGATGACAGCCCTTCGAACAGGTGTGGGCGGTGCCGTACTGTGGCTGTGGGTCGCATTCCCCTAATGGTGACGCTGAGCATCCTCTCAGGAGCCTGCGGGCCCTCTGTATGTCTTCCTGGGAGAAGCGTCTGTTCTGGTCCTCTGCCCATTTTAAAATCAGACTGTCTGTCGTTAAGTTGTGTGAGTTTTGCATATTCTGGCCATTAGCCCCCGCCAGATACTGGCTGCGAACGCCTTCTCCCACTCAGCGGCCGCTGTTTTGTTGCTGCTTCCTCTTGCTGAGCAGACGCGTTTTAGCTTATGTAGTCCCACCCCCCTCATTTTTGCTTTTGCTCCCCTTGTTTTTGGGGTCAAGGCCACAAAAACCGAGTTCCCTAAGTTGAGAGCCCATGTTGTTTTCTATGCATTGCATTCTTTCAGGTCTTACGGTCGAGTCTCGAGCCCCTTTTGCGTTAGTTTGGCGTGTGGTGTCAGAGGGCTGGCCCATTTCCCCGGCCCCACTGGTTGGAGAGACGTTGGAACAGAGAAGGCTGGGGAGCCGGGTGTTTCTGTCCCCTTTGCTCTGGCGCTGGCTGGCGGAGGCTGCCGCGGGGCCGGATCTACCTGCAGGACTGCGCCTGCGCCTGCGCTGGCCGGAGTGTTTGCTGCTCCACTGCGGGAGGAAGCAGAACACTGGGGGGCCGCGGGGGGGCCCCTGGCTTCCCTCCTGGAGTCGCTCCAGCCCAGCAGGTCTAGGCTCCAGGCGCAGGAAGTTCCTGCCTGGCTCCACCCAGCTTCCTTGAGCCACGTGGGACCGAAGCCCGCGGAGGTAACTTTCCCAGAAGACTTCTTTCTGTGCAGCTACGACAGATCCATGTCAGTAAGGCTGCGCTGCAGGAATGCTCTGGGCCTGCTGAGGGCCTGCTTACTGCTTGAGGGTGAGCAGGGCCCCATCCAGGTGCTCCGGCCTACCTGCAAGGTCAGTTTGGGACACGTGGCGCCAGCCCATTCTGCCCTGCAGAGGGGGCATGGCGTCCCTGCGTGTACCTGGCTTCCCCACCCAAAACAGCCGTGGCTTCTCAGGTTAGGCTCCCACATGCCTCTGGCCGCCCACCTGCCCAGACCACCTGCACACAAAGCTGCAGAAGACACCACAGAGCAAAGGGAAAGGAGCCCCAAAGCAAGTGCTAAAGAAACCAGCAAACAACAGGGGCAAGGATCAGGAGAGGAGGGGAGGGACAGAGTGGTGAAAAAACAACGGCAAAGCAACAACGGCAGTAAGCGCACGCTTGTCCATAGTTACCTTAGACACAAGTAGAGGGGGCGCTCCAGGAGGAAGGCGCAGGGTCGTCTGGACCACAGACGTGGCCGGTCCGCATGCTGCTTGCAGGGGGCTCCCTGTAAGTTGAAAGACCCGCATAGACCGAAAATGGGGGGTGAAGGTGACCCCCTTGCAAACAAATGTGAAAAAGAAAGCGGGGGTAGCAGTGCTTGAATCAGATAAAATAGACTGTAAAACAAACAAACAAAATGTGAGAAAGGCAAGGACATCCCACGGCTAGAAGGGGCCACCAGGAACACCCCCGCACGCGGCAGAGGGGCCGCTTCGGCACTGGAGCAGTTGCTGGTGGACGGGAATCCCCAGGCACGTGGTGGTCGGGGTTTAATACCCCACTCACGGCCGTGGGTAGATCACCCAGACAGAATATTAAGGTGGCATTTAAGGCCATCATTTCTTTATTAAGTGTAATGAAAAAAACCTCCCAAGAAATAAGTGTTGGGAGGACCAGGAGGCTTCACACATGAATTCTACCGAACAGTCAAAGAAGAATGAATATTTATTCTCCCCAAACTTCCTATCCTTTTTAAACAATTATTTCAAAAAAATTGAATGTGAAGGAATGCTTCCGAACCCATCCTACGAAGTCAGCACCACCCTGATACCAACATCAGATAAAAGAATTGACAAAAAAGGGAAATTGCAGCTGGTATCCCCAATGAACACAGACACGGAAGTTCTCAGCAAAGTATTCGCCAACTGGACAACGATAAACTAAGCGGATGCAGATCATGACCAAGAGGGATTCATCCCAGGGCCGCGGGGGTGATCGGACATCTGGATGAATCAGCGTCAGAGTGAGAAATGAAAGGATGAAACACCACATGATCCTCTAAACCCTTGTGGACAAAGCATTTCCCAAGATTCAACGTCAACAAAGCCAGTGTAGTAGAAACACGGCTCCACGGGACAAAGGCTGTGTTTGACCAGCCCGCAGCGGACACTGACGCTGGACAGCTGTCCATGGGAGACCGGGGAGCAGGCGGGGGTTCGCAAGACCGGGGGAGACAAGGAAAGATGGAAAGGAAGAAAGAGTCTCGGTATTTGCAGATGACATGAAAACCCTAAAGCCTCCACAAAAAAAAACAAACAAACTATTAGAACTAATAAATATATTCAGTAAAGTTGCAGGGTACAGAATCATTATACAGAAATCTATACACCAATAATGCTTTTCTCTACAGCAATAATGAACGATTAGAATAAGAATGAAAGAGCATCTTTAATGCTCTTTAGGGCTCTTTAATGCTCTAGAATTAAAAACACCTACGAACAAGTTTAATGGAGAGGTGAAAAACCTGCACTCTGAAAACCTGCACTCGATGTAAGAACCATTGATGCCTGGCTGGTGTGGCTCAGTGGGTTGGGCCTCAACCTGGGAACCAAAGGGTCATCAGTTCGATCCCCAGTCAGGGCACATGCCTGGGTTGTGGGCCAGGTCCCCAGTAGGGGATGCATGAGAGGCAACCACACATTGATGTTTCCCTCTTTCTTCCCCTTTCCCTTCTCTAAAAATACATAGTAAAAATAAAATCTTGAAAAAAAGAAACATCAGTGGACTGGAAGGATTAATAATATGTCCTTACTACCTAAAACAATACACAGATTCAATGCAATTTCTATTAAAATACCAATGGCATGCTTCTCAAAATTAGAACTAATCCTAAAATTTATATGGAACCACAAAGACCCTGAACTGTCAAAGAAATTTTGAGAAAGAACAAAGTTGGATGTATCACAGTACTAGCAAACTGCACTGTGAAGCTATAATAATCAAAACAGTATGGTACAGCCATAAAAACAGAGGCATACATCAATGGTATAGAATAGGGAGCCTAGAAATAAATCCTCACTTATATGGGCAATTAATTGATGACAAAGTGGGCAAGAATATACAATGGGGTAAAGACAGTCTCTTCAATCGGTGTTGGAAAAACTGATGACGTGCAAAAATGAAACGAGACCGCCTTTTTACATCATATACAAAAATAAACTCAAAATGGAGTAAAGACTTAAATGTAAGATCTGAAGCCAAACCATACAACTCCTAGAAGAGAAAAATAGACAGTAAACTCTTTGACATCATTCTTAGCAATATCTTTTTGAAACTGTCTCCTTGGAGAAGGAAAATAAATGGAAAATAAACAAATGGGACTATATCAAACTAAAAAGTATCTGTATGGCAAAGGAAACCATCAACAAAACAAAAGACCTACTGAACGGGAGAAGATGCATGCAAACAATACGTCCAGTAATGGGTTAATGTCCAAAATGGAGAAGGAGCTTACACAACTTAATACCCAAAAGTTCAATCCATTCAATTAAAAAATGGGCAGCGGACCTGAATAGACATTTCTCAAAGAGGACAGATGGCCAATAGACATGAAAAGGTGCTCAGCATATCCCTAATCATCAGAGAAATGCAACATAAAACCACCATGAGATACCAACTCACACCTGTCAGAACGGCCACCCTCAATAAATCAACAAACTCTAAGCGTTGGTGAAGAGGCAGAGAAAAGGGAACTCTCGTGCACTGTTGGTGGGTTGTAAAATGGTGCGGCCACTGTGGAAAGCAGTGTGGAGGTTCCTCAAAAAATTAAAAATAGAACTACCTTCTGATTCAGCAATTCCACTGCTGGGCATTTATCCCAAGAAAATGGAAACACTAACTCGAAAAGATGGCTGCACCCCTGTGTTCACTGCAGCATTTTCAGCAGCCGCCACGGCAGGGAAGCAGCCTGGGTGCCCGTCCACAGGCGAGTGGGTAAGGAAGCTGCGGTACATTTACGCAGTGGAATGTTACTCAGCCATAAAAAAGAATGACAGTTTGCCATTTACAGCAACATGGGGGGACCAAAAAGGGTATTATGCTCGGTAAGATAAGTTAGAGAAAGACAAATAGCATATGGTTTTACTTCTACGTGAAATCTAAAAAACCCCCCCAAAAAACCGCACAGCCAGATCGACCAGAAACATACAGAGAGCAAGCTGATGGTTGCCGAAGGAGAGGGTGTGGGAAAGGGAAAAGGAAAAAAAGAGAAAAGAAAAAAAAATGGCGTAAAGGTTTTGGTGCTAGGAAGGCCTGTACCTGCTGGTTGGTGTCTGTCCCCAGCGGTGCTCACAGCTGGCTGGTCTGCAGGGCAGACCTAGGGTGAGGGGCTGGTGCATCTCCCTGGGGTCACGCAGAGGGACAGGAGCTGGCCACTTGGGTCTGCCTCTCAGCCAGTGTTTGCACTCGGCCTTGAGACTCGGAGGCACCGGGCCACGGTTAGGAGAGGGGATGTCCCTGCAGGGGCTGGCTGCAGCCCTTGCAGAGGGAGGCCAGCCCAGGGTGCCACACATTTCCTTGTGTGTCCTTGGGAAAGGGACTGGGCCGAAGTCAGTCACTCATCACAGTCTGGGAGCTGTACTTTTGTTCTTCTCCAGCAGGGAACATAGGACTGGAGGCCTCGCACTGAGCGCTGCTCCCGGTTTTTATGAGCATGTTCACTGTGTGCTGATGATATTTAGGCACAGAGCAAGAGTGCCTCCAATATTGCTCACCCTCACATTCTTTTTTATGACTTTCCAGTAGAGTCTTGGGCCACAGAGGGGTGTGTGTGTCTATTTGTGTACATTTGTGTCTCTGTGTGTGTCTTTGTGTGCACTTGTGTCTGTGTATGCGTTCACGTGTCTGAAGGTGTGACTGTGTGCACATGTGTGTGCACACAGGGCCACCAGCCCCATGTAGCAGGCTGCCCTGTGCAGTCACCGCCGCATTCCAGGCCTCATCCCACTGCTGACGGGACACCTGCAAGACCACAGCCAGCATGTTCCTGAGACCCAGTTTTCTTACCTGTGGTGGGGATGACCCTCCCCGTCCTGACCTCACCTGGTGGCCAGGAGGATGGCCCAGAGCAGGACCTGGTGGGCTGTCCGCATCTGTCCTGAAGGCCACGGTCTCCTCGGCATCTTCTGGACGCAGCGACCAGGGTCAAGGTGTCAGTCTGCACAGACCTGCTGGGTGTCCGGCCTCTCTGCCGGCAGAGGCCTCTCCCTGAGTGCGTGCTGGGAGCTGTGCGGGCACTCAGGGACCCCTGCTCCTGCCATAGCTGCTGGGGCGCCTGCTCCCTGCACCCCGGGACCTGTCTGCCTTCAGGCAGAGAGAGAGGGGGGTCTGCCGGAGTCGGTGGGGGAGGGGCGGGAGGAGGGGGCAGTAATAATGAGACTGTTCTGTGGGCCAGGTCTGGAACCCTGCTGGCTGGCACAGAGTCCTGCTGTGGCCCGATGGGGGTGGGACATGAGGGGGTCCAACCTGTGGGTGGCCACCAACAGTCTTGGCTAGAACTACCCGCTCCTGCTGCTTCTTGAACAAACGAGCGTCTCTCAACACTCGAGGCCCTGGAAGCGAGCCTGCTGCCCCGAGACTCTACTACTTGACCCGGCAGGAAGTGAGCTCAATTCTAACTGCCTGAACCTGCTTCGCACAGGCTGGCGGCTCCCCAAGGGCCAAGCACGGCCCCGGACCAGCTGCACGTGCCCCTGATCAGCCCCACGTGCCCGCAATCAGCCCCACGTGCCCGCAATCAGCCCCACGTGCCCGCAATCAGCCCCACGTGCCCCCAGTCAGCCCCACGTGCCGCCTGTCAGCCCCAGTGCCCCCAGTCAGCCCCACGTGCCCCTGCTTCTTTTTAGATCCCTTCACATGTGGCAGGAGGTCTGGGAAGCTCATTACAATGCAGAGTCCCAGGACCTGCCCTGTAACTCCACCCCTGTCAGTCACACCCACCCATGGGAGGTGCCTTCGGGAAGCAGTGCTTCCGAACCCGCAAACCCAGCGCCACTTACCTCCATTCCGGGAGTCCGGGCTCTCTGGCGTGGACATTCGAAGTTTATCATTTTCAGTGCTCACAGCGCCATGGCCTTAGGTCTCCCGGCCCCGTTGACCCCACGGGCTTGAACCACGCTCATTTCACAGACGAGGAGGCCGGGCTTGGTGCCAGGCCTCCGATGTCCTGTCATTTGGGTCCCTGTGCCCAGAGGCCCTTTGGGAGTTCAGAGCAAGAAAACAGAGCTGTCTGGGGAGGGTGGCGTGGAGCCGGGCCCCGAGGGAGGGAGGCAGCATCGGCATCGCAGACCCGGGCCTCTCTGGTTGAATTCACCTCCTCCCTCTCACACGTGCCAAGGTCACTTAGCCCTCAGAGACTCGGCACCCCTTCCTTCACGAAGAGGACCAATAATTAATGAGTGGGTATTACTGGCTATTAAGCTTGACTTAAAATTTTCTCATTCTGCCAGACTTCAGAAGGCAGCCAAATTTTATATAATTTTCCCCGCGAACTTTAAAGATTTTATTTATTTTGAGAGAGGGGAAGGGAGGAAGAAAGAGAGGGAGAGAAACATCAGTGTGTGGTTGCCTCTCACACGCCTCCTACTGAGGACCTGGCCTGCAACCCAGGCATGTGCCCTGACTGGGAATCGAACCAGCAACACTTTGATTTGCAGGCTGGCACTCAATCCACTGAGCCACACCAGCCAGGGCCTGTGAACTTTAAATTTAGATGTGTTTCCCCCTATTTTCCGGTAGTTTTTTGGGTGGAGGGGGTTATGCCCCATTGGAAGGATGGAGAGTAGCATGGGAGAGAGAGGAGGGTTTGTTGGGAGGGTGGCGCAGCCCAGGCCCCCTGCAGATGGCCCCTGCTGGGACCTGGCTGGTGGGCAGCAGGGACTGAGGACTGGAACCAGGTCGGCCTCACCTCGGGGCTTGGAGAGGTAACAGCTCGCTCCATTTTCCACCCCTGTGCTGGGGACAGCACCACTCACCTGCAGAGGGAGGTCCCTCTGTCCTGAGAGTAAATGACTTAAAGACTAAACATTTTGGCTTAGTCTCTGGCACAGTGGGTACCCTCAAGAAATGGTTGTGGCCATCATCATCATGATGATGTTTTGCCACAACTGCCATAGATGGATGGCAACTTCCGGGGAAGGACTCTCCACGTAGCGCCGCCATCTCTGACCAGGATGGATGGCTTTCCCCTCTGGCTGCCTTTGCTGTCCCAGGGGACCAACTGGTGGTCTGTGCGGCAGACGGGGGTTTCCGCAGTCGTCCGAGTGCCCGCCAGAGGGCGCTGGTGCCTCTTCGGTCGCTGACCCCCGCGGTCTCTGCTCCAGAGCCAGAGGGCCTGAAAAGAGCTGGGGACGTGGGTTTTCAGCGTCATCTCTGCCCATTAGACTCCTTATGGGCCACACGTGTGCATCTCTTCAAAAGCAAATTCATCTGGTGCACAGAGGACTTCCAGCGGCTTCTGTGTTTCCACGCCTCCTGTATTTGATGGCTGGGGCTTGGAGGGGCTGGCTTGCTCAGGAAGAGCCGTTCCCAGTGGGTGCCTGGTCGGAGCCCCACAGGCCTGTGGAACGGGCGCATCAGCATCTCAGGGGTGGAGAAAACCGGCGGGGCTGCCACCCTCCACCCCTTGCCCAGAGGGCTTGGCTGGGGGCCGGGCCCGCCTGTGTCCAGGCCCCCCCCCCCCCCCCGGGCTCCAGCCCATGTGTGCACTCCAGCAGGCCTCCCACGGCGGGGAGGTGGCCCCTGGCTGATGACTGTCCCCTGCCTGTGTCTGGGAGCCAGAGTAGGGGGCTGGTCAAGGGAGGGTGGTAAGCTGCGGACATTCCCTGGGGCAGTAGTCCCTGAAAGGGGCGTGTCCCCCCCAGGGGGGAGGGTTAGAGCCAGGGCTCTAAGAGAGACCCCGCAGGGAGGGGCAGGGACTCTGGACCCCGCAGGGCAGCCTCAGTGCCCCCCACATGTGGAGAAGCCCAGGCAGCTGGCCCCTTCCTCCCAGGCCCCCCCAAAAGCCCCAGGACCTTGGCCCCTCCCCCAGTGCCCTCGCCCTTCAAGGCTCCATTTCCCTGAATGCAAAAGGGCTAGGCTTTAGAAACAGCAGCTTTCCCCAGTTTCCACCGAAGTAAAATTCACATCGCAGGGAACTCGAGTTTCACAGCGCACAGCCCAGTGGTGCGGGCGCGTCCCCAGGGCGGTACAGGTGCAGCCGCTGCCAGCCTCCTCCTAGTTGCAGACACTCTCCTCCCCACAGAGGGACGCCTGGACCCCTCAAGTGACGGCTCGTCCCCCTCCCCCACCCGGGACAGCCACCACCCCTTAGTGGCCTTGTGAATCTGTCTTTCCTGGGCATTCCCTGTAAACAGAACCATACGACACGTGGTCTGTGTGTCTGGCTTCTTGCACTTTGAATAATGTTTCCAAGGCTCGTCCACAGTGTGGCCCGTCAGCATCTTCGTTTTTAGGGCTGTGTGGTGCCCCACTCGAATGTGAGAGCCACGCTTGTTGTCCAGGTGCCCACTGGTGGGTGCTGGGGTGCTGCCTCCCCCACTGCAGTGGTGGGTGGGGCTGCTGGGAACTCGACTAGAAGCACTCGAACACCCTTGGTTAATCCTTTTGTGCACCGAGGAGTGGGATCGCTGAAACTTCCAAGATCGTTTTCTTCGCTACGTGGGTCTGAGCTGGGAGTGGCGCTCGTGGCTGAGCACACGGCAAGGGCCTGCCTCTGGCTTTCTCCCGGACATCCGTGGTGGCTGAATGGTCCGCTGTCCGGCATCCTTCCCACCCTCGGGGTCCCGTGGCTGGCAGGGACACTGGGGGCTTGAGGGGAAGCCCATGTGGCTGCCCGGGCTCAGTGTTCTCATCCACCAAATGGGGATAACAACACTGGATTTGATCTGCATAGTGGTAAGGGCGTGGGGCCCAGGAGATGCAGCCCTGGGGAGAGGCCCCTTGGAGGCCCCGGGCTTATGGCACCTGGCGCCCCTCCACCCAGCGTCCCTGGCCCTCTGGGAAGGGGTCTTCACACAAAGCCTCCCAGGGGACAGAGGAGAAAAAGGCCTGTCATGAGCTGCTGTCAGGAACCTCTGCCTTGCAAGCTTTTGCATCTTTAAAAAAATATTTTTAGGTCCCCTTTACTCCTTTAAGACATAAAATGAAGAGAAACCAGAAGGAACGTTTGGAGGGATTAGTAATAGAAAGCCTACGAAGGGGCTGCTCTTTTGTTAAGTGGGGCTCCGAAGCTGGCGGGTTCCCTCCAGAGAACGCAGCTCACCCGGATGCCAGCCAGCAGGCCGCTGGGGCCTCTGGGCACTGAGGGACAGGCCTAGGGCCTGGAGTCCACTGGCCCCGGGCAGAGCCTCAGCTTCTCGTCGGGGAGATGCGCTCGCACATCCTGTGGGGTGCCGGTCCCCGCGGGGATCGTGGGAAGGGGCCTCAGTCTACCCAGAAGGACCCAGCCCACCTGGGTGTGGCTCTGCTTGGTGCTCCGTGGGGCAGGGCTGACCTCAGCCCACTTGGGGGAGGTGGTCAGCGTGTGAGTTGCCTCTTGTTGCCTTTGTTTGTGCATCTGTGTAGAGCTGGTTGTGGGCTGACAGCGGGGGAGGGGAGGGGAGGCAAATGAGGGGAGGGGCTTGGTCACTGGGAGCCCAGCACTGGCGGGAGGCTCACTCACCCCCTGCAGGCCCTGCCCAGCCACCGCTCCCTGCCATCTTCCCTGCCCTCCTGTCTCTCCTGGGCTCTTCCCCTTTTCTTTACTGCAGGAGACCTTTGCTTTAGGCAAACAGATGGTCTGTTTTGTCTTATTTTGTTTGGCCTGTGCCACATTTAAAAATGTCTAATTAGACACCAATTAGATCCCACAGTTAAAAAAAACCGTATTTCTAGCTTGTCTTTTAAAATCAGGGCATTGGCTCACCCTGGCTGGCAGCCCCAGTTGCCTGGCTGGGAACAGCTGCCCCTTGAGGGGACCTGGACCCCCACCCCCCCACCCCGGGCTGCCCCTGTCTGTCTGCACACCCGGTTCTCCTCACCTGCCTGGTCCCCCTCACCTGCCTGTCTCCCCTTCGACAGATCTAGAGCAGCCTGTGTGAGAGACCTTGTGAGGTGTAGGGAGTTTGAATTGCAGAGGGCTTTGTTACTAATAGAAAACTGTTATTATTTGTAGTCACGCTGAGGCGCAGGATATGTTGAGTGTTAATCAATTGCCACCAAAACCACTGGCTGAAGCCGAAAGACTTACTGGGAGACAGACTGGAATGTCTGTGATTGGGGCTCACTCTTGGCTGTGCTGAGACATGGGGTAGAACAATGGCCCTACCCCATCTCAGGACAGCCTCCGCTGTTCATGGGCACAGCCTCATGGTGCTACAATGACTCCAGTGGCTCCGGACATCACACTCTGAGTCCCTTTAGTTCTGGAAGAAAAGCACAAAGCCTCATTGGTTCAGAGCTTGGCTGGTGACTGAATCGGAGCCCAGAAGAAGCACCATCCCCTCTTTGGGAGTGAACGGAGACCTGCCTGGAAGCCCATGGGGTGGTACCCACAGAATTCAGGGGTCGGTTATATTTTGAGAAGGGTAACTTGACCCAAGGCAGCCACAACACCGGATATTCCATTCAGATAAAAGAAGGAGGGCAGAAAAGCTTTGTGAACTGAGTCAGTGACCACGTGTGGTTCCTTCCGGGGTGCAAGCAGGGCATGGCTGGGCAGGATGCACCAGTGTGTGCCACGGGCCGGAGTGGGGAGCCGGCCAGGAAGCGTGGGCGCTGAGGGCAGCTTTCTGCCCCTGCACCTGCTTCTCCAAAGCTGCCCTGAGTCATTCTGTCATGGAATTTGTGCTACTGAATTCCTACCAGCACTAAATCCTTGCGTGTCCTTTATAAATATTTCACTCTCTTCCGGCAGCAAATTTCCTGGTGCCCAAAGGCCTGTGCAGCCCTCTCCTCTTCTGGACTGGCAATCTGTCCCCCGCGCTCCGTGGCTGTGGGCGGGAGGAGACAGTCATGCCCACCCACACCTGGCACCTGGCCTTGACGGCTGCTTCTGCTCAGGGAGCACCCGAGCCTCCCAGGGAGACTGGGATTGCGGCGAATTTGGCAGAAATTGGGGGGCCCTGGAGGCGGGGAGGTGACCACCCACGGTCCCTCAGGGGCAGAGTCAGTGCTCACAGTCGGCTGGCCTGCTGCCAGGGACAGCCTTGTCCACGAATGTGCAGTGCCGAGTGGGGGTGCAGAGCTGGGTGGGTTGCTGCTGGAGCAGGGGCCAGGCAGGTTTTGGGGAGGGGTGCCCACAGTTAGCGGAGCTTCACAAACTGAAGTGTTGTGTGAGTCTGGAGAACTCACTCACAGCCGTGGACGGGTCTGGGTTCCCAGAGGGCAGGGAGGGGCTCCAGACTGCCCTCAAGCTGGACCCTTGGGGCCTCTTCACTGAGGTGCTGAGCCGGGCCTGGGGCATGTCTCCTAGAGTGGCCTTGTCACGCTTCTGCAAAATCGTTCAGGAGCCAGCGAGGAGGCACTGCTGGCTGATTGGGGAGGCCCAGACCCCGTTAGTTGCGATGCCCTCCCACTCTGCCTCTCTCCCCTCTGGGAGGTGGGGCCCATGCATCTTGTTTGGTTAGCCAGCTGTAGCCCAGAGATGCAGGCCTCTTCTCTGTGCAGCTTCTCCCACAACAGACCAAAGAGACCCACCAGGTGTGTTAAAGGGGCCAGGCACAGCAGGCTGCGTACTGCAGGGCCTGTGGGGAGCTGCCCCCGCCACGCCAGGCTGGGCGGTGGGCTGGGGCTTCCAGGCAGTTCCGGGAGACGGATATCATTCACACGTGATGCATCCCCCTAAGTGCTTCCTCTCTGCCAGGCTCTGGGGTCCACAGAGCTGAGTCCAGAGGGGGCTCTGTTTTCCTTGGAGCTTCAGATCCGACCAGGGGGCAGTGGACGGGAGCTGTGCGTGTGTGTTGTGCCCGCACGTCATGTGCACACGTCCAGGTGTTCCACCTGTCACATTCTCTGTGTTCGTGAAGTTCCGGTGAACACGTGGGTGTTCCTATGAGGGCCCATAGATGCCATGCCTACACAGATGCTTTATAAACACTGGGTGTGCGTGGATCCCTTTGCACAAAGGGCCCATGGGGTTACATCAGTATCTCGGCAGACACTGAATGGAGGACCCATGTGGTTTATCATTCAGGGTCTTTGCAGGAAGCAGCCCCTCAGTGTGAGCAGTTACTTAGCAAGCTGTTCATACATCTTCCGGAATGTGTAGGTAGGGTGGAGGGAAGCAGGACGGGAGGGCATGGTACCCCAGGGCCAGCAAAACTGGAAGCCAGCAGGCTGTCTGGGAACTGGTTCCCAGAACTCATGGACAGTAGCTCGTGCCATGAACCCACTGGCCGATACAGCTCATTACCAGGGCCCTCTACTTCCTCCCTTCCTCAGACCTGCTCCTGGGGCTGGCTGTCCACTGGTGAACTTAATGGGAAACCAGAGGACCAAGGACCACTTGGTGTGGCGTGTATAGGCTGGCCTCCTGGGCAGAGGACCAGGGGAGAACGTGCGTCCAGGTGGGGAGCTGAAGACATCCTGCCCGGCCTGCTTTTCCTGGAAGACACTGCAGCTCATCTCTGCGGCAGGAATAGTCCTGCGCCCTGGACCACAGGGAGATTTACGTTGGCTGGAAGGCCCTCAATGTGGGTGGTGTCCCCTCTCACACTGTCTCCTGAATGTGTCTTGGTGAGGGATGTCCTTACCATGATGGGCCAGGGAGATACACGGTGAGGCATCACTGCCACCAAGCTCTGTCATTCTATAGTGGGACAGAAAACAGGAGAAGTGATGCATCCCCGGGACAGGCTTCCAGGCATACTACTGTCTCGGCCGTGGGAAGAAGTCTGCTTCTGGTCATCTTCACTTACCACAGTGGGCTTGGGGCCAGCCTGGGCAACATGGGTGCAGTTTCTGACCCAGAAAATGCTGTTTTGGCTTCCTCCAGTAAATATATCACATTTAGAACTGTTAGCTAATATTAAATCACCTTGTTAAGTTTCTAGCAGCCTGCTGTTCTCCAGCACCCACCTGGCTTTTGCATCAGCTACACAGGTGAGCTATATGGGGATGTTGTGGGATTTCCACCCCTGCAATGTGTATAAATATAAACCCACTTGTTTACCAAGATGTATTTCCTTCTTTCCTGAAGACTTAAGTCTCCATCTGGCATCATTTCCCTCTAGATGGAAGAACTTCCTTTAGCAGTGATGCTGTGCAGATCAGCTGGTAGCAAATTTTCTTTAATCTGAAGATGCATTTTTGCCTTCATTCTTAAAGAATATTTTCTCTGGATAGACAATTCGATGTTGATGGCCTTTAAAAAAAGCTCTTTAAAGATGTTATTCCATGGTTTCCTAGCCTCCATTGTTCATGATTGCCAGTAAGCAGTGCTCACAGTTGTTCCCCTGGATGTCATGTGTTGTTTCTCTCTGGCTGCTTTCAAGATGTTCTCTCTTTGGTTTGCAGCAGTTTGATTCTGATGAGTGGTTTTCTTCATGTTTTTCCTGGGATTCACTTGGCTTCTCAAATCTGTACATTTGTTTTCTTTACCAAATTTGGTTAGTTTTGACTATTTCTTTACTGTTTGTTTTATTCTCTATTTTCCTGTTATGATGCCTTTTGATATTCTGCAGCTCTCTGAAGCTTTATTTATTTTTGGTCTTCTGTCTGTTCTTTAGGTTGGGTGATTTCTATTAATATATCATTGCTTTCCTCTTCAGCTTTTCTATATCCCCATTCTATTCTGCCTGGCCTGACACCCTCTCTGTCCTGTCATTTATCCTGGGGTTGCTGAGGGGTGAGAGCTCAGTGCTGGCTCAGGGGGACTGAGGGCCAGAGAGGATGAAGAGAAGGCCACCTGGAGACAAACATGTGATATCACCTTTATAGAGAGAGCGTGGCTTCTGGGGCAGGTGAAAAGTGGCACATATTCATGCCAATAGGGAGACAAGCAGACTGAACATAAGTGCTGATGTCCTGGAAGAGAGGAGTAGGCTTTCTGTGGGAGACCATGGGAAGGATGGAGGTCTTGGGGTCTGGTAGGTCCCTACTGTGTGCTGGCCCTGGGCTAGGTGCTCTTTTTCATGTGCATCTATAGTATTCTCCCCATATTTCAAAGTAAAAGCATTGAGAAAGAAAACAACCCAACCTCTTGGAAATGAACATCATCCCATTCTATACTATACCCCGTCTAACAGACAATGAACATGAGTTGGAAGAGGTCTTCAGGGGACCAAGATAATGCAGCTGGTTTGGTGACCATGAACCCATGAGAGTGTGGGAAGCCTTTCTTTCAGGATTTGAGATGTTGGAAGACCATGCTCATCCTCTGAATCCTTCTTCCAAAAATGCCCATGACCCAGGTGGTGTTAATCCCCGAACTCGAACTAGAACCTACCAAATCTTAGGTTCCTTCTGTCCGGTTATACAGACCTTATTCTGGCTCAGACGTTATCACTACCACCTGGGTGACCCTGGCAGGTAGCATGACCTTTCCGTCACCACTGTCCTCATTTCGAATGTGGGAAAACACAGGGCCAACTTTGCACGGTTGATGTGGGAGATCACTGAGGGCGTGCTGTGAAGGTGCGTTCACACAGCATCTACGCACTGAGGTTTTTCAGGGTCGCTCGTTGTTTCTTTTCTGACACGTCTGCAGGGGCACATTCCTTCATGAGAGGAAGGTTTCACATGGGACGCCTTCCTCTGGCTGTGGGGACCCAGCAGTGGACAGGGCAGACGGCAGTCGCCGTACGCATGGTATTTGGGTCGCACTCTGCACTCACCTCCTTTGACTCACACCCTCTACACTGAAGCCTTGTATTTGGTGGCTGAAAACTACGGGTTCAAATCTCAGCTCTCCAGAAATCAAGTTACCCTGCTATTAAGTAACTCGGTTTTCTCCACAGTGGGGTTGGCCCCATTACTCTTATTTTGTAGGGGCCCGAAGAGGTTGAAAAGAGGCGATGGTGACTGGTGTGAAGCCCTGAGCATGCTCTGGTCCTCACTGTTGATGTGGGTCCACGGGGGGCATGGTTAATTGTCTTCTTTGGGCCTGGTACCTTTGCAATTTTCTTAGGAGCAAGTCTGCTGTTTTTCTAGGTTTTTTTTTTTTTAAACCTTGTGTTGCTCTAAGAAGAACTGTGAAATGGCCCCAAAACTCCCCCCTGTCCCAACTGAAATGCCCCAAGTCACCCCCTCCCCCACAGTCCCAAACTTGAAAGGACATGTCTTCACAGATTCTTCCCTGCTGTCCTCTCCCACTCCCCTCAGGATCTGGGCACACTCACGCTCCCTCCCCACGGACATGCCCCAGTCTTCAGGGGGCGTGTTTGTGCTTCTCCCCTCCTCCCAGGTCCTGGGCGGGTTCTAACCCCTTCTTCCCATGGGAACTCCCCAAACCCCATCTGGTAACCGAAGGGCCCCCGAGCCCCTGCCCGCCCAGAGCTCACTCAGGCGACCCTCTCACTGGCTCTCCCTGTGCTCTCGCCCCTCCGCAGGTTACGGGCACGCAGCCCCAGGCACGGACGCGGGCAAGGCTTTCTGCATGTTCTACGCGGTGCTGGGCATCCCACTGACGCTCGTCATGTTCCAGAGCCTCGGCGAGCGCATGAACACCTTCGTGCGCTACCTGCTGAAGCGCATCAAGAAGTGCTGCGGCATGCGCAACACGGACGTGTCCATGGAGAACATGGTGACCGTGGGCTTCTTCTCCTGCATGGGGACGCTGTGCATCGGGGCGGCCGCCTTCTCCCAGTGCGAGGAGTGGAGCTTCTTCCACGCCTACTACTACTGCTTCATCACGTTGACTACCATCGGGTTCGGGGACTACGTGGCCCTGCAGACCAAGGGCGCCCTGCAAAAGAAGCCACTGTACGTGGCCTTTAGCTTTATGTACATCCTGGTGGGGCTGACGGTCATCGGGGCCTTCCTCAACCTGGTGGTCCTCAGGTTCTTGACCATGAACAGCGAGGACGAGCGGCGGGACGCGGAGGAGAGGGCGTCCCTGGCGGGCACGCGGAACAGCATGGTCATCCACGTGCCGGAGGAGGCGCTGCAGGGCCGGGCGCGCTGCAAGGCGGACGGGGACCTGCAGTCCGTGTGCTCCTGCTCCTGCTACCGGCCGCAGGCGCGCGCCGGCCGCCCCGCGGGGCACCGGAACTCCTTCGGCGCCCAGCTCGGCCCGCAGTACTTCCACTCCATCTCGTACAAGATCGAGGAGATCTCACCGAGCACACTGAAAAACAGCCTCTTCCCGTCCCCCATCAGCTCCGTCTCCCCGGGGCTGCACAGCTTCCCCGACGACGTCCACAGGCTCACGCGGCGCCGCAAGTCCATTTAGGGAGCGGGAGGGGCCGCGGCGGCACAAGTCGCCTGCCACGCTGGCCCAGCTCGGCGTTTCCTCCTTGGTTACTTATTGTCCTTTATTATTATTGTTAGTATTGTCATTCACTATCACTCTCTCTCCCTCTTGGTTTTATTTCTTCCCCCCCTTTCCAGCAGACGGAGCCGGGAAAGCCCTGCTCCGACACTCACACGTGAGCATGAAGCATGGATCCCGCCTCCCCCCGACGTATGCCTTACATCCCCCCAGCTGGCCCGTCGCGGGGCAGCTTTCCTGCGCGACAGGTGTGAGGCCGAGCCCACCAGACCGAGCTGAGAGGACACAGACCCAAAGTTGCACGCCAGGCTGAGAGCCGTCGAGCGCCCACCCACGGTGATGTCTCTGACCAGACTCCCCTCATTTTCCCCCAAAGGAGTGGGCGGCTCTGTGTGTGTGGGTGTGTGTGCATGTGTGCTTCTGCGTGCGTGCGTGTGTGTGTGTGTGTGCGTGTGACCCCGTGGAAAGTATCGGGTATTCCTTTCGTTTTTCCGTCATACAATTCTGTTAATAGCCTGCTTTTGGCTGCTTCCAAACAAAAAGGGAAAAGCAAAACCCACGAGGTTTTTGATTTACCATCTCGCCAAATCGAGCATGTTCCACAAGCCGCCTTGACCCCAGACGCGTCATGCCCATACTTTTAAAATGCTAGGTTCTAAATTCTATTAACTTCTTTTGGGGGGGTGGGGGTGGGCAAGACAACATGGATCATTTTAGCTTGCCCGTTCAAAACAGTTTTTTACAAGCATGCACTTTGTTAAACTGGTACGCATTATCAACACAAGAAGAGCTCGTGGAGGAGTAAGCAGAAGCTCACGGTGACACAAATGTATTAAAGACGTGTTTAATTTTATCATCTCCAGTTCCGGCAACTTCCTGTGCACCCGGAAGTGTCAGGGTGCACCGGAACATTGTGGGGACGGCGAAATCCTTTATTATTGCCCTCTTATTGACATGATGATGGTGGTGATGGCGGTTTGCTGAGCATCTCATCTGCACGAGTCAGGATCGCCGTGAGGGACGGGTGGATGCTGACCGGGGTGGATGAGTTGGTCAATGTGGGGTCTTCTCCTAAAAAACAAAAAGACAGGGCATTCCTCATTAAAAAAAAAATCTATATCTGTATCTACATATATTTCAAGAAAGAGCGTCTGTAATCGCATTTGATTTGTAAATAGGGGAAAAGTCACGTCGGTCTCAGGAAGAGTTTACAGGCGAGGAGCCGTGTCTTGGCCTGCTGGGAACTTGCTGGTCTCAGGGGACGATTGTTTGAGGAGTGGGGACATGTCCCCCCACTCCCACTAGAGGATGACCCAAAAGGGAAGGCCTGCTTGTCTCCTGGGGGAAGTTCAGCTGTAGATGGTCCGTTGGAGGGTCCTTTCAATGACAGGAATAAAGGAAAGCCTCCCTTCAAATTCACAGAGGGGACCCTCACTTCCCTGGTAACTGCCCCTGCCATTTCCCACAATCTGCATCCTCCAGCTCCTTCAATGAAAGGGGCGTTTGTGGCTCTTGGCTGGAAATGCGCTTCAGCTGCCTTGCTCGGAAGGTGCAGTGGGAGCCCCGGTGGGCTCTCCCAGAACGGGGGGCTTGCACCCAGGAAGAGTAAACCCGCAAAATTTCTTAAAGGAGACACCACCAAGTGCCACTGTCCCCAAGTATTTGGGCCATTGGACTGAAATGCAGCCCTCAAGACCCCCTGGAAAGGAGTGTCCTTTATGTCACATATGTGCTGAAAATGGCCCCTTCGTATAGGACACAGGGCCTTGGAGTCTGGGGACCTCAGATGCTCTGTGTCAAGGTGGACATGTATCAGTCTTCACAGTCTGTATCTATTCACTCGGCTTTAAGATTTTGTTCTTTTTTCCATGCCCCCATTTTAGGGCTCTAAAGTCTGCACCGAGAACAGAAGCGTCGCTCTTTCTATCTCTTCCCTGTGGGGGAGGCTGTTGGCTCAGGGGTCAGAGGGGCGGCCCGGCTACGGGGTGCTCGCCCAGAGCTCCGGGCTCTGCGGGAGGCTGCTGGGAGTGAGGGCAGGGTTTCTCCCGGAAGTCTTCCTGGCTTTGCCCTCCCGTGGGGTGCATGCCGTGATCTTTGTTCCCTAGGAAACCTAGGCACCCAGAGGATGAGCCATTTGCTCGGTGTCACCGGGCTGGCCCTCCCCAAAGGTGAGAGAATGGCCTCAGTCTAGATCCCAAAAGGGTCCAAGAAGCTGACTGCACCCCACTCCAGCTTCCTAACTGGGCCCCCAGCAAAGGGAACCCACTTCTCTCTCTCCACAGGTAAAGGTGCCGGGCCCTCGGAGTCGGTTTGAGGGACTCCTGCCCGACCCGCCTTTGTAGGCTGGTTCCTGCTGAGATACCTGCATGGTGCTCAGGAAGGGCCTGCTTTCGCTGGAGCGCCCCCAGTGGTAGGGAGGTCTGGAAAATGCCCGGTCTCCTAGACTTGCACAGAGGTGGCTCTTCTTCGTGGGACGGCGGATCGCCGGAGGCTGGCCGTTTTCTGTGTGTGTCACCACCACCCACTTCGGTGTCTGAAGCAGCTTGAAAGTGGTCTTAGTCTGCTTTCCTCCCATTCTTCTGCCCTCAGCAACCCGTTCCGCCCCGTAAGGACCCTCCCTGGGTCTTCTCTTTGGAAGTCAAACAGCCCTGTTTATGCTCGGAGTGTTCAGGGGCGCAGGCGGACCTTGGTTTGCTTCCCTTGTGATGCCATCTCTTTCTCAGGTGGCCCGTCTCTTCCCTACCATGGTCTCTGGCCAGGGAGTTCTCTGGGCACATCCATGAGGTGCTGTCATGGGGACGAGGAGTCGAGGGTCCCCAGGGATCCCCTCTCTCATGGTAAAACGGGACGGGGCATTTCCATCCAGAGCGTGGCCCCTGAGACCTGCCCACTTGGTCGGCATTAGAATCCTCGCCTGTGTCTCAGATCAGAGGACCAGAACCAGCTTGTCCCTCATGCTCCCTTCTGCCGTTATGGCTGCTTCATCACTGTTGACCACACCCCCGTCATCCCTCTGAATGTCTTGGGCTCGGGTGTCTCTCCCTCGTGCTCCTGCTTGGCGATTTCTGTCTTTCTACCCAGTTACCCGCGCCCACTCAGGCAGGCTGTGCGGCCGTGGAACTCTGCCTCCATTAGGAGGAGCAGGGGGGCAGCCGCGCAGCCGCCCGTTCTCCTGCCAGCAGTCAACGTGGATCATAGCTACTTAGGTTCCAGCCTCCGGCAGAGTGTTCTCCAGCTGGGCCCTCAATCCATTCCTCCTGTCAAAGGCAGGAGAAGGAGCACCATGGGACTGATGGCCTCAGACAGCTCTGGGCTCAAGGTTTTGTAGAGACCCTCCTGTTTTTATTTCCATCACACCCACCCTGGGCGGAAGGTGCTGTCACGCCACTGGACCCTTAGACTGCGTCTCACCCAGGAGTGAACCCACCTGTCTGGCTTGTGAAACACCTAGTTTGGCGCCAGAGCTGGGATCGGATCTTTTTTCCACCTGCGCCCTTCGGTCCTGGCCCCTCCCGTGCGCCGCTTTCTCTGCATGTAAATGCCTCTCTGAAGCCTCCACTTGTGCTCGCTGCCCTGCAGCTGCAGCGAGATGGGGGTGCCCATGCTTTGGGCGTGGTCTCAGCAGAACGTCTGCTGCCCAGGACAACAACCCACTCAGTCCCTAACTTTTCCAGGAGAGGAAGCAAGAGGACGCAGACGGCCGCCCAGGCGGCCCCTTCACAGGTGCTCCTTATAACCCATCTGCGAACGGGGGAAGCCGCCTGCCACCTGATCGCGGTTTCTTCCCACCACAAGGGGGCCCTAGACTGGGAGGCATCTGGACAGTCGCCTGGAAACCCACAGACAGGCCCAGGCAGTGCGTTTTGCTGCCTCACCCTGACCCGGAGCCTGTGGGGCCGATTCCCCTGATGGTCTCACTCCGCAGCCCCAGGGAGCTGGGTGGAGCGCAAGGAGATGCTCCCGGTCTGACTGTGTGCTCTCTGAGCTCCCTCTCAGCTCAGTGCGCCAAGAAGGGAGTCGCCACCCTGAGGTTCATGGCCCAGCCTCTGTCTCCGATCTTTGTCTTCAGTGACAAGCCTGGGTGAAGCCCATCAGGGGCGTGCACAGAGGCGCAGGGCGGAGACCCGGGGTGTGTCTGTTCTGTTAGTGACGTGCAGGCCGTCCTCTGAGAAGCGTGCGGTCAAAGCCAGAGGAGGAGTGTGACTTGAGACCCGTCACGTGCAGGCCCACTGCCTGGGTGGGGGGAGGTCTAATGTGTTTCTTTCTCACAACGTCATGGTTTGTGGGGGACCTTGGAAGCAGCCCCCAGCAGGGACCTGGCCTGCAGTGCCTGCATCACTGGCTCCATGAAGACATCACCCCGCCCCCCGGAGCCTCTGCAGCTCCCTTGGCCACTCGGGACAGTGGGGACAGGGTTCATGAGCGTCAGCACAAAGTGAACTTGACCCAGGAAGGCATTTGGCCTGGATGTTCTGGTCACCAGGCACATCTGAAGCGGGAGCTGCCAAACAGAAAACCGAAAGCATCCCACACAGCAGAGCCCTGGGAGCCAGGAGGTGTCGAGAGAGTGAGCGGTGGCGGGGGCAGGGGGTCTCCTTGCAATGCATCCTGGCTTCCCCGGAGCCCTGGCCAGGGGCCTGTTTTTATGTGGGCCTTCCTCTCTCGCTCAACCACACCTTGGTAGAGGCTGAAAAAAAATCTGTGACTACACTTTCTTCCTCCCCACCCCCAACTTTCTGTTTTGCAAATTCCAGATTTACGGAAAAGCCAAAAGAATCCTGTGAGGAATTCCCACCAAGACTCAGGGCTGCAGGCACTTTGCCTCATTGGCTTAACCCTCTCCCACCCGCCCCCACCACCCCCCATTCCCACTCAGAGGTATTTGGAGGATGAGGTGATGCCTGCAACTTTCAGTTGGTCCCTCCAAAGACAAAATTAATCTCCCAGGAACAAAAGCATTCTAGATAGCAGGGCCACCATTGCCCCTGAAAATGTCGCATCCGTGTACTAGCATCTATTGTCTAAATACAGCCCCGCTGCTCCTTTCCCCAGTTGTCCCAAAACTGTCCTCCAGGGGGTTTTGGTGAATAGAGACAGCCTGAGATCGCCTGCTGTGTTGCTGGTCTGGGTGCCCCGCCCCCCCGCCCGTGTGTGGGACATCCTCCTTCACGCTTTTGCCTTCCTGACATTGCCGTTTTGAAGAGTCCAGAGGCCACTGTCCTGTGGGATGGCCCACGACCTGCTTCTGTCTGCTGGTTGCCTCAGGTTAAGGAGTTTTAGGCAAGAAAACATCAGCTGTGATTAATGCATTCAATAGGGTTGTCTCTCTGGAGACCTCTGCAGTGACTTCTCTCATGTCACTGTGGATGAATATGTCACAGTAAATGTTCTCCTCTGCTGGAGAAGCTTCCGGACAGGTGTGCACACGTCTCGCCGCTGGGTCCCATTGCCGAGGCCGAGCGAGGCTCTGCTGTGTGAGTTCTCACGTGGGCCCCCCTCCTGGGCCCCTAAACGCCTGCAGGTGGTCCGGCTGTAAACAGACACAAGCGTGGGGCTTCGCATTCATGGGTCGAAAGCTGGCTGGCCCCGGAGGCTTTTGTAAGGGTCCCAGTATGCGAGTCGGGCTACGTGGGCACCCAGGAGCCTCTCCATGAGTGGTGGTGATTGCCGAGCCCTTCCTGACCTGAATAATCATCAAAATGGGGTTCGTTGCCATGGAAGTACTCTGGGACATTACGGGCTGTATTTTCGTGACCTGCGCCTTGGAGACATTTGCGCAGGCAAGTTCTACGCCAGCTTCTCGGTTCCGACAACACAAAGCAGTCCACCTGCTGTGGCCAAGTACCCGCTCATCTCGATCAAGAATAGCTGTCCGTGCAGACTCCACCTCTGAGCCTGCGCCAGGGCTGTTCCTGCTACCTGGAAGGTCTCCCTGCCGCTTTGCCGAGTGGAGGCGGGGACAGGAAGAACCCACACACCCTTTCAAAGGCTCTCTGATCCTCTGACCCTGATGGATTCAGCGATGCCCTCTCTGCTCCGTAGTCCTTCTTTCTCGAGTGGATAACACACCGGGGAGCAGACCAGTGGTCCTGCCTGGGGAGCTGCAGGCTGGGCAGCGCCTGGAGGGGAGCACCCACGATCTGATGCCTGGCTTCTTTCCAGGGGGCTGCTCATCACCGTTGCCAAGGCACGCCTTCACGTCAGCGGGAGCCCTTCTCACCCCCAGGGAATCCATGCGCTCCCACGTGACAAAAACCCGTCAGCCCCATGTTGGCTGGTCCGTGGTGTGTGCCGAGCAGAGCTGCATGTGCTGTGGGCAGTGGGGCTGAGAGCTGTCCACAGCTGGGCACATCCCAAAACGCAGGTGACTCCGGGAGTCTGCTGGTGACACTTCGCCCTGCAGCAGGTGGGCCCTGTGAGGGGAATGTCACCAGGAGCCCAGTCAGCACTGTTTTCTGGCAGGAGCTGAGCAGTGTGGGGACAGGTGCTGTGAGTGAGAGGGTCCCCCGGCCTGAGCCCTGTGCCTGCCCAGTGGTGGCTCTGGGCCCTGGACAGAGGAAGGCCAGTCTCTTCCCACCTTCGCGGTGCGGGTGTTGTGGGCGGGGGAGGCGTGCTGCTCAGACCGGGGCATCTCCCGTACCTGCCTTGGCCGCTCACAGCAGGCAGCGGCATTGCCTCTCTGGGCCTCTGTCCTCAGCCATGGCTGGGAGACAGCGTGTGCTGACAGTCACTGGGCACCCACGTTGCCCCTGGGGCCGGGTGCCTCTTCTTCTTGGGCTCCCACTGCCCTGGAGGCCAGGCCTGCGTTTCCTCTCTGAGGTCAGTCCCGGGGCACGTGACTTGCAATCAGACCGCGGAAAGGAAGTGATTGATCCTGGTCCAGGACCTCCGGCGGGGCTTCGTGCAGGAAGTGGCTTTGGGCAACCTTTGAAGAGAGCCTTAGGGGGCCGGCGGGAGCTGCTTCGGCAGAGGCCAGGCACGGTGAAGGCACAGGCGTGGGAAGGCAGGGGACAGCTTCCGCCCCTGGTTGGTGGGATCCTGCCACAGAGTCACGTCTGGCAGAGGCAAGGCCACACCACTGTCAAGGCCATTCACGAGCTGGCCACTCAGGCCGTCCTCCTGCTCGAGAGCCTGCCCTGGCTCCCTGGGGCCCCACGGGAAGTTTTCTTCAAGGCCCTTCACTCTGACGGCGTGAGCGCGGGCCTCCCACAGGGCGGCGCCAAACCTGGCCGTCCCGCGGGTCTTCCTCCGACAGCAGAACGCTGGAAGCAGGACCTGGAGTCTCGGCGAACTTGAATTCTGTGGGGTCTTGTTCAGCTGGAGTTAAGCGGATTTTTCTATTTGTCTGCTCTCTCCCTGGACCTGAGCTCTAATTTGCATGAGGGACTATTTCGGGTAAGACCCACGTGCCTTTCCCTTCAGCAGCCTGGGTGGGGGCTGCTCCCCTGAAGTCTTCTGCAGTTTTACCCAAGATTAGCACGGGACTAACAACAGGAAAACACTGGGTAATTCTTGGGCTCACTTGCCACGAAGAATCTGCAGTTTTGTGATCACCTCCGAGAACAAGAGCTTTTGGGGCTGCCTGTGACCATGACCTCTTGAGAGCTGGAGACGCTTGGGTGACCCCTGACCCTCGTTCTGTGTTTCTGCCTGGACGCCCCGTCCAGGTGGTCTGGTGCCGAGGACAGACAGGGGCCTGTGCA
Organism: Artibeus jamaicensis; assembly: GCF_021234435.1. Lineage (NCBI taxonomy): Eukaryota > Metazoa > Chordata > Mammalia > Chiroptera > Phyllostomidae > Artibeus > Artibeus jamaicensis. The sequence goes on from NW_026522059.1 coordinate 2,387,398, forward strand.
TGAGGCTGTCGGCAGGAGAGCCGGGGAGTCCGCTGCTGTGAGCACAGGGGACTCGGGAGTGAAGGCTGGCTGTCTGTCCTTCATACCTCTCCTGTCACCGGTGCAACAGGACACACTGCCAAGGCCCAGCATTGGCGTCTGTGGGGTGGAGCTGCCCCCAGGCAGCGTGGCGTGGACTCGATTTTGAGGCGAGGGCCAGGCTGGTGGAGGCTGAGGGGTGCCTGGCTGTGTAGAAAGATGGCCAGCCGAGGGAACGCGGTCGAACCAGGACTTGAGCCCTGGCCTTGTGATGCGCTGTGTGACCTGAGGCAAGTCGCTTCACTTCTCTGGGCCCTTGTTTCTTCCTTTCCAGACTAAGGGGTTGGCCAAGGTCCCGCCTTTCCAAGGCCTGCCCCTGCCCTCAGTGTGTGCTCGGTTCTCCCTGCCACCACCCTGCCCCGCCTGGGGACCACCGTGGGACCACTGTTCTGTGAGCATTTCCCAGATGCCTCCCGTGGCAGGTGGTCCCCTCCCGTTTAGGTTTATGAGAGACGTACGGAGCTTTAACTGGGCGGCAGCTCTGTGCGCTGCATCTCTGCTTCGTTTTCTCGACAGGCGGCCGTCCCTCCCGCCAGCCCAAGGTGCCCTGTTCTGGAGAGAAATCCTCGGCCCTCGGAGCCATGGCTGCCACAGCCACCCTTGCACACAGAGCTCACCCTCAGTTGCAAGAAGAGGGTGTGGGTCCCCAGAATGGGCTTTCTGGTTAAACCCAAACCCCAGTTGTCCTTCTACCCCGCCCCTGTCCTTCCCTGCCACATCCTCGGTGTGTCCTTATTCCATGGCCTTCTTTAGTTCCTGGAAGGACGTGTCCCCCACCTACAGGAGCCCCTGGCCCGGCAGAGACCCCACGTGACTCAGGTTCCCCGTCCGGAACCCAAAGCCAAGTGTGTCCCGATGGCGCGTTTCCGGCTTTGAGCTTCGGCTCGAAGGGAGGGCGGGTCCCTCTGGTTTTGCAGACGAGGGTGTGGGGGAACCCATCGGGAGGATTGGGGCGCGGGTGCTTCATTCTCCGGGAGGGGTGTGTTTCGGGCGGCCGAGTGCTGGAAAGGAGAACCTTCCTGGCCGTCAGGAAGCGTATCTGCTGAACCCCTTTTCTTTGTTTGGTTCTGAGAGCCGGCTCTGTGCAAAGCACCAGGGACAGCACCCGGAGATGGGCCCACACCCAGTCCAGGCCTTTGGGAGTTGTGCATCACACTCCTTTGTCCTCTGGAGCTCCTTCCGTGGCGGTGGACCCCAGGGTACACCCCCCACCCACACCCAGACACCCAGAGTGTCCCCTGCAGGGGGCAAAGGGCCCAGCCATGGGGGGTGAACGAGCTTCTGCCGAGCCCCCCCCCAGGCTGTGCCGTGTCACTGGGCGGGGCCCCTCTCCTGGGAGGTAGAAATGAGGACGACTCAGGGGAGGCCTGTGATGTTCCTGTGCGTCATCCCGGGGAGCCTGTCCCATCCTCAGCCTTTGTTCCCTATCTGTGCAGAAAGGACCGAAGTGTAGGGTTGTTCCGGAAGGATCGGGGGTGGAGAGCCCTGTCCTGTGGATGCTGCACTGGGGAGGCTGTGGCCCTCCTGTCACCTGCCCCTCCTGAACCGGTGACCGTTGGTCCCAGCACAGGAGGAATCGGGCCTGGGGGGGGAAGGAGGGGGTGAGCGAGGACAAGGTGGCTTTTCACTTGGGAAGTTTCTGTTCTTTGTGCCTTCCCGTTCTCTCCCGGATCCTTGCTCTGGCCGCTGCAGGCTCCCCTGAGGCTTCTTGGGGGCCTTTTGCATCCAGAAAGCGGTTCCATCTGGAGGCAGGGGCGTCTCGTGACGTTGGCTGTGAGCCAACTGAAAACATGCAGTCTGAGCTCCGTCCAGCTCCTTGGCCTTGGGCCTTGGTAAGCTCCCAGCCCAGACTTCCTTCCTTCTTGGTCATCAGGCTGCGTGGCCTTGGGCACGTCACTTCTTGCCCTCGTCTGTGAAGGACGAAGTGGTGGGTGAGAAGCACATGAGTCCCAGCCGGCTGGCAAAGAGGAGAGGACTTTGTGTACTCGGCTTTTGGTTGGCATTTGGGTGTGCCAGCTCCTCCCCCCTGGGGACCTCTTATTTTTCAGGTATAGTTTGTCTATGGACCTTTTCACACCAAAGAGTCTTGTCTCTGCCCAGAGCCCCCAACCCTTCATCTCTGGGTCTCTGCCGCCCAGCTGTCTGGTCCCAAAGGACCAGGATCATGGTGACGGTGAGCGTGGGGTGTTTTCCAGCGAGCCCGAGTCCCCCTTTCCCATGACAGACCTCATGGAATGTCTTCACCTCTGCCTCACCTGAGCAGCCAGAGGTGAGCTGCCGCAGTGCGGGGCCTGTGTGTCCGCAGGGCCCCCCAGGCAACGGGGCCTGCCGGCGGGCCCACCACCCCAGTGACAATTCTCAGAGCATCTGGGCGCCTGCCCCGTAGCCACCATGGTGAGAGGCCACTGGGGAGACCCGGATGTCAAGGCCCTTGGCCTCCCGAGGCCACGATTCCCACGGGCCGCGTGTTCCGAGGGGCAGGAGGTCCAGAAACAGAGTCCCATGAGCAGGTATTGGAACCCGAGCCCACCTCGGCAACCGCTGCATTCTCTCGAGCTAAGTTTCAGAAGTGGGGTGGACACATAAAAATGCAGTGAAAGGAAAAACGCGGATTGTGGGAACCCAGTGAAGCAGAACCCACAATTAACAAGATTTCTCTATAATTTGATGGCCCCTCAGGGGAGAACATACTCCTGAAAAAGGGCTAATTGCATATTTGTTTATTCAGCCCACAAATAGCATCTTGACGGCTGCTCGGGCCCGGGGGGCGGGGCCCTGGCCGAGGCCGTCCGAGTTCACCCTCAGCTTTGGCGGCAGTCTCCGGGGATGAGACGGCCCGTGGGGTTCAGGGGAGCTGGTGGCTTTCCTGAGCAACGTTTAACGAAGGACACGGACCCACGGAGGCTCTGGGGTCGTCCTGTACGCTGTACGTGCCGACCAGGTTCCCCGTGAAAGAGGCAGAGATGACACAGACACCAAAGAGGACAAGTAGGTTTCAAAGCACCAAATTGAGTAACGAGGAGGGAGAATCCCCCGTCTGTTCCCAGCAGGCCAAGAGGTCGCGCGTCTCCCTCGCAGGCAGGCGTACAGGTGTGACTTCAGCCAGGTACGTGCTCTCGTACCTCAGGACACGGAGAACGAGTGTCGTTTGTGACCCCAGGCACGGAGGTGAAGCTCGGAGGAGCTCTGGACTCACACCCATGAAAATAATGGGCAGATACGCACAGGGGTTCCTTCTGGGGGGCGGGGCACGGGGCGTGGACCCTTACGTATTTATTTGGGGCGTGTGTGTGTGCGCTGACTGGGTATCTTTGGGTCTCTGGGTTTTTCTCTCTTTGGGGCATTGCAGGGCATTTTTTGTGGCTGTGGTTAGAGGACCTGGGCTTGTCCCGATGGCCTTGCTGCTGCTAGCGGTCCCATGGCAGGCTCCCAGGCTGGGAGACGGAAATCGGGGATTTCTCCCCCAAGCCGGGCCTGCTTGGCCATGTTCCGGGCAGGTGGAAGGGGTTGTCCCAAGTTCCTAGCAGGGAGTCACCCTTCCATGTCGGCGGGAGCTTGGGGTGTGGACGGCAGGCCGGCTGGGCTCCGGGCTCCAGGCACCGGGCGTGGGGTGGGAAGCCGCACTGGATGTGGCAAAACCAGGGATGCCGATGGGACCGCAGCGAACCAAATTCCAAGCAGCCCCCTGTTCCTGTTCCTGTCTGTTTTCCTTGTTTCTCTTCTCCGGCCCTCTCCGCCTGCGCGGGGGGCGCCTTCACAAATGGCCTTAGAATGCCGCTCTGAAGCCACCAGAACGAGGCAGCCCTCTGATGAGCACCCGCGGTATTTACTGTCGCAGCTTATCTGAAGAATGACACAAACAAACGGTATCACCAATGTTTACAAGTCCAAGTAGACATCCCGCCCATGTAAAATATGTAATTTATGCAAGAGGTCCCACCTTTCTTTTGTAACGAATGCACTAAGCAACCCTGTATATATTTTACAACGTCTTTACAGAAAAAGAATCACTTACGGTAGTGTTGTAAAATAATGCCGTTTTCTAATTTTTTCATTAAAATCTCTATGGCACGTTTGCAAATGTGTCTTGGTCTTCCTTCACTAAGAGGGGGGACCGAGCGCTCGGGTGTGGCACTTTCCACCCCAGCCTCCTTCGGGAGACCTTTCAGGGCAGGTGGGCAGGTGGGCAGGGGCGGGTGAGCCCTGGGTTCTCGGGGATGTCCCCCTGGGAAGCCTTGCCCCACTCACCCTGGCCCAGACCACCACTGGGCTGAGAGCCCGTATGCTGATGTTCGTTTTGCTTCCCTGGCTGCAGAACCGCAGTTCAGAACACGCGGTTCGGAGACAGCCCCTTTTGCTGTCTGTCTGAGTCTGGAAAGAGAAAAAGGAGAAGCAGGCAGGCGAACTTGCTCAGCATTCTCTCCGCACCAAGGACACAGTCTGTGGGCGCACCTGCAGGCCCGTGGGTGTCCGGGGGCCTCGGACCTCACTCCTGTGCAGAGTCAGGGTGTGGGGCACTCCGGGGACACCAGGGGTGGGGCTTCCCGGAGGGAGACCTCCCCTGGGGGCTCCGGGAGACAGAGTGCAGCCCTACCCACCTGTGGCACAGGCCGGGGATGGGGCTGTGAGGTGCATTTCCCACAAGGCCTGTGGCTGCCACATCTGGAGGACCTCTCCTTACTGTCCCAGCTCTGAGGCTGAGGAGACCCCGTCCCAGGCAGCAACCCCTAAGCCCGGCTCCTACCTGCCTGTTCCCTGAGACAAGCACTCACTCACGCTCTCGGCCCCCCCCCCCCCCCCGCACCCAGAGGGGCCCAAGCAATGAACAGGCCCCACCCCCAGGACCTTAACTCACAGTCATTCACGTTACATCTGGGCAGCTTGTCCCTGGCTGAGCACCTCGTGCCGGGGCTGGGTCTTCTGGGCCAGGTGCGGGCAAGCAATTCCTGGGAAGAGTCAGGCGGGACACGCTGCCTGGGGCAGGGAAGCAGCAGGGACCACACGCAGTGCCGGGCTGAGTCCAGGAACCCTTCCTTTACGTGGGCGGAAGCTGGAACGCCATGTCCCTTCTGATTCCTCCCACCATCTAATACAACGAGGTAACAGGGGTCATTCCTAGCTGGTGGGTCACACAAAGACTGCGGGCCCTCACGCCACGGTGCAGAGCCCTGCCCTGGGCTCCCGTCCCCTGCGTGGATGGTAATTCACCACCCACCCCGCCTGCCGTGCTCTCATTGGTGGGAGGCAGCGGCAGGGCCAGGCTTGAAGGCTGTCCGTCCAGCGCCAGGGCCCCTACTACTCACAAGAGCACCCAGGGCTGAACTCGGTGCCGGGGACGGAGGTCCCTTTATTTTATTCATCTGTCTCAGAAGGGCTCAGAGGTTGCTGGCTGGCCTCCAGACCCTCCGCCCCAGGCTCTAAGTGGAGGCCACAGGGCGGACGCAGGGCTGGGTCCCCAGAGCCGCTCCTCCCGGGCCGCCTGGGCCCTGCTCCAGAGTGAGCATGAAGCGCATTTTGAACATCAGAATTTTTTGAAAACCAGACTTTTGACACGGTAATCCATGTACTTCCTGATGGAAGCCTTCCACAAACAGCTCTGCAGGAGGTCTATGAACGCCGGTAATTTAAAGGGAGCGGCGGGTGGAAGTGTTTTGACACAGCTGCCACTCTGTGTTGCGATGTGAAAATATCTGGGGTGCTGCCGAGGGGACGTCTTTTATTTTAAGAGGATGAGCAATTCTCCCGGGCGGCCCAGATCCTCAGGCACTCGGTGCCTGGCGCGTGGTTGCTTCATACCAAACACCCGCGAATTAATGACCGACCCATGGCCTCTTCCTGGACACTGTGCCCACAAGGGGGTCTGCTGTCTGGGTCAGCACTGCCCACTCCAGACCCATTCCCCATTTCAGCGACATTTAAAAAGATATAATCTCTTTGGCGTGTCCAGCACATCCGCCACACACGGGGACGGCCACTTCAGGCCACCATCTGCGAAGGATGGAGCTGAGAAGCCTCGTGCCATCCTGGATTCTCCACCGCCCCCAACCAGCAGTGGCCGGATGTGAATCGGGGGGCACGGGCTGCGGATAAGAACCAGGTTTGATCTGCATCCTGTGCCTGGAGCTGGCGGCAGCTGGGAGCCCGCCGAGTCTGAGCTGTGATTCTGGTCCCACGAGACCTCACGAGAGCCTGCAGGGTCATAGGCAAAGCCCAGGCAGCCTTTCAAGCCCCCCTGCCACAGATCCAGACCGAGGTCTAGTGACTCAGCTACAGAATCGCTTGAGAAGCTCAAGTCTGCTGTCCTGGCAGCTCTGAGGGGCTCAGCCCAGCCAGATCGAGAATTGTTGCATTGATAAACCCGAAGACCCCAGAGCATGGGGCTCCCTCACCTGGCCCACCTGCAGGGCCAGATGGAGGCGCAGGGCAGGTGGGGCCTCCCAGATGGCACCAGGTCGGCTTCCTGGCTCAGCACCCACAGCTCTAGGTGGAAATGTGCTTAACCTCGCTGGCTGCTGACTTCTCCCATGTAAAACAGGGCTCTTTTGAGGAATTATCATTATCAACACCTCCCGGTGAGCCGCGGCGCCTACTGAGATAATGTACGTAATGCTCACAGCAAGTGTTAGCGGAGGGCCAGGCTCTGCCCTGAGACGCCGTTCAGCTGCCGTCTGCACGCCACACTGGGTCCCTCGTCTGGCTGGCTGCTGTGCGCGGGGACATCTCACGTGTCCCTTCTTCTGGCCACCAACCAGACTCGAGCCAGTTTGGGGACCCGGAGCCCCTGAAGGAACAGGAGATTGGGTCCGCTTGAGGACCTGGCGGGGTCACCTAAACGTACGCCTTCTGTCTTCCAGCCCCTCCCCCACCGAGGGCACCTGCAGCCACTCACTGTGTGTCCGCAGCTCCTGGACCCGGGCTCCCAGCTACACCACCAATTCCAGGAGACCCCAAATGTCACCACAGCCCAACAGGCAGAGTAGGGGCTCCTGGAGGTCAGGTGGCCCATGAAGTTCAGCCCAGGTCCATCCCACGGTGGGCCCGGCGGGTCCCCCAAGCCGGGCCGAGGGGGTGTCTCAGGCTCCAGGATGCAGAACTGGAAGACACATAGGCGCAGCCCCTGGCAGGACCCCCACCAGGCCGGCAGGCCGTGCCCCAGGGGCGGGGTGGCCGTGACCACCCGGGCTGGGCTGGGCTCACCAGAGCACCATGTCCCCAGGCCAGAGGCTGCAGGGAGGGACACCAGGCCCAGACTGTCTCATCTGAGCCTGTTTCCTCCGCAACAGACGCTGGTGGGGACACACGCTCTGCCTGCCGCCAGCCGGGGGCCTCTCGGGAGGGACGGGCGGGACGAGAGGACAAAATCTGCCTTCAGACACCTCATGGAGGACCCGAGGGTGCGTGTGTCCGAGACCCAGCCATTCTAGAGGCCCGGGCTGCCCTGCCCTCTCTGCCGCCGGATGGGGCGAGCTGATCGATTTTCCCTGCACCAGCATGACCTTCCAGGCTGTGATGGGACCTCCGGGGTCCTGAGTCAAACTCTGTGCGGTGAGCCTTCTCCTTCCTCCACTGATCTCCCTCCACCTTCCTCTGCTCTGTGCCCTTGGGAACGACATGGGCTGTGGCTTCCACTCAGGTCTGGCCCGCCAGTCTGGGCCCGAGGGCCTGGGTTTGGGGGCAGGTAAGCCAGGAAGGAAGGGGGGAGGGCAGGGGCAGCATTCCCTGTTCAGAAAAGGGGGTGCTGGCTTGCACTCTGCGAACCACGAGGTCCCTACAGGACCATCAGAGAAGCCAGCTAGCCTGCCAAGGCCTCCCTGTTGCCCCGTTACCATGGCAACACCTCAGCACAGCACTAGGAATAGATGCTTTTTGAAGAGGGGGGGTGTCTTGTAAAAAGTGTGAACAGGCTGGGAGGAGGGGATTTTCCCTGAGGGATGCTCTGAGGGGCGCTGGGTCTGGGCACCCCCCTGTGCAGGCCTGTCCCCTTCTACCTTGACCTGCCCCTCTGCCTTTCGTTCTTATGACCCATGCCCACTGCCCACCTGGGGTGCGGGTCACAGAGCTGAGCACCAAGGAGGAGCCAGGTGCGAAGTGCAGGGCCCCGGGTGGGGGGTGAATCAGTGCCGCTTACCCCCGAGTCCTGGAGGCCAGGGCCCACGCTGGGCCACACGCCCTCCGCACTTCCAGGGGACGCACAGGGCTTGGGGTCGCATGGGCCTGGGGCCCAACCCTGGGTCTCCAGCTCCTGCTGAGCAGCTACAGGCACAGGCCCTGGGCCCTCAGGGGCTCCGACGCCTTACCAGCCAGTGGTCCACCAGGAAGGCAGGACCAGGAGGAGAAGGTGTTTAAAAGACTTACTGCGAGAAATTGGTTTGCACAGTGGTGGGGCCTGGCTTGGCCGGTCTGGGGCCCACAGGGAAAGTGCCTGGGCAGGGCAGGCCTGGCGCTCGGGCTGCTGGCTGTGGGGACCCTGTCTCTCCACCAGGGCTGCCTCTGCTTGGGCTTCAGGGGACTGAGTCCGGGCTACTGGGGACCAACCTGAGGTTGGCCGGTCACGGACTCCAGTCTCATCTGCAAACTGTCCTCCCAGCCACACCCAGACTACAGTCCAGCTGAGTAACTGGGGGCTGTGGCCAAGTTGACCCTCACAGGTGGCCCCTGTCCATGGGGCTCGTGGTTTGGGGGCGTTGGCTGTGTGATTGACAGGCGGTGTCTCACTGGAACCTCACGCTGGCAATAGTGATGAAGGTGATGACGGCTTGGCATGTGCTGAGTGGCGCTTTAACCCTCACAATGGACTTGCCTGGCCGGCACCTTCTGATCCTCATTACCAAAGGGGAAACCAAGTCACACTGCTCACCTTCGGTCTGACATCCCATAGGAAGCTGCAGGGGCCAGGGTCAAAGCCAGTGACCTTTCCCACCAGTGCTGCGGGGTCACTTCACAGACACACAGGAGGGTTCCAGTGGTGAGCATGGTGCCATCCCTGTGCCTTGTGGCCCCTCCCACCTCGTTTCCCACCCAGGTGGCAGCCTCCACCTCGCCCTGCTGTGCCCATCTTCTCCCCTGGCCCTCTGAGCCCCCGCATCGTGGGTGCCACTATCCTGCGTGATTGTCAAGGACAGAGACTGGGCTGTCGGTGAGGCGAGGCGTCCCCCGAGTTCTGTGTGACATGGGGTCCGCACCCACTTGGAGACTTCGAGACTTGGGAGGAAGCACCTGGTTCGGACACGGGGCTCTTGAACTCCACCTCCAAGGCTCGGTTCTGGGACCACCTCCCACGGGCGTGTGTGCCGGCTGCCCTCCAGCCTAACCCCTGCCTTCCGCTGCCCCCGTCCCGGCCCCGGGGGGCTGGGCCTCTGGGCTGCATCCCCCAGGCTCCGTCTGGCCTCCCACTGAAGTTGGCCAACGGGCGTGGGGGTGGGAGGAGGGGTGTTAGGGTATGTGCTGACCTTGACCCCTGCATCCCTTGCCATGGAGTGACAGCGCTCTGTCTGGGCCCAGCCCTTTCCAGGCTCAGAGTGGAGAAAGCTCCCCACAGTTCCTAGACCCGGGGCCTCACCGCCCTTCCTGCTTCCCCGACACTGTCCTCACTCTGCCACCTGTCCCTTCAGGGAACCCTTTCTGGGGATGCCCTCTGGAGAGTCCGTCCGTCTCCGGCTGGAGCCCTGACCGACCGGTAGGTCTGGGATCTGCTGGGAGGTGCCCACTGAGGGTGGAGGAACGTGTCCGCGGAGAGTGGAGGCAGGGAGGTGAGCAGGGCCGCTCCAGCCTGCGGAAGGGCCACCTGTTTCACGGCCCTCGGGCAGGGTCAGCCGGGTGTCCCACCACGGACGTGGAAGGGAGAGAGTTGGGCGCCAAAGTCAAAGCCATGCCAGTTTGCCCGGGGCTTTCCTGTTTTAATGCAGAATGTCCCTCATTCTCGGACTTGTCCCCACCGCCCCCCCCCAGGGCAGACGGGGACAGGTGGCCTCCCTAGAGGGAAGTCACCCTGCTGTTGGTGGACAGGATGCTCACTGGCCTGGCCACTCTGGGAGGTCCCCACACTGGCCATCAGGAGCCCTGGGCCATTCTCATGGAGTAGGTGAGAGTGATTCAACCCTCGGAGACCAAGGCCCAGAGGCGAGGGGGCAGCGGGGCAGGCCCTCCCTCCGTCCCCGCCGCACCTGGGAGCTCTCCGTCTGGAAGTGCCACTTCCCAGGCGAGTCTCCGCCAAGGCCTGGCGGGGTCTAGTTGCTGGCAGGCTGCACCCCCAGGGCCCAGCCCAATTACCGAGCATTTAATAATAATTAAAATACGACGAGATGAGCGCTCCTCTGCACCTCTCGCTGTTGGGCCTCGCCATGTCCCCCCAGGCCAGCGTAGTTGCCGTAATGGCAATGTCCACTCCCAAGCCACCTCCCCTTCAAGTCCCGACAGGGAAGGCTGAGCAGAAGAGGAACCGGCGGTGCCAGGCAGGGGACTGGGGCCACACAGCCCCGCCCTGGCGTGTGCTGCCCCTTTGCCTGGGCGGCGGTCGCCTCCCCGGTCAGCCCGGTGCCTACTCTCAGCAACTCAGCTCAGGGCTCACTCCGTGCCCCAGGTCCTGCAGCCTGGGCACCCAGCGCGGGCTCAAACCAGCAGTGGGCGGTAGGTCCAGGGACCGCCCTGCGCCTGTCACACCCATGGCTCCTACGCGACCCAGACCCATCAGAACAGTGTCAGGGGCACGAACCCTTCCTTGGGGCCCACGCGCTGAGGGACTTGTGAAACTCGGGGAACCAGGAGTGTCTGCTGCAGGTCAGAGAGGGGCCCTCCAACCAGAGGCAGTGACAGCGCATGAGCCCGCCTCCTCTGGGCAAAGACACGCCCACCACCAGCGTGCTCTTACCCTCAGTCAGCGAGAGCCCAGGAATGGGTCCCAGGCGGGGAAGGCCGTTGCCTGAATTCTTTGCCACGGACCACAAGGCCTTGCAAGTCCTGGCCCCCACTCCCCAGCCACAGTCCCCTGTTCCTGGCCCCTTCAGGTCGTGTGCGCTCTGACTCCGGCTCTGGGCCCTGCTCCTTGGTCAGCGTGCAGGGCCCCCCGGGGCCCGGTCAGCACCTGCTCAGCCTTCGGGTCTGCAAGGGCCTCCTGGGTCCTTTCCCCTCCTACTCTCACAACACCCTGAGCTTTGCCTCCACAGCAGTTGCGCGGGTTTGTAGGAAGACATCCAGCAGAGACTTGGACAACTAAGGACACCCCCCCCACACACTCTGAGAGCAGGCCTGCGTCCCACCTGCTTAGTGTCAGACCACCTGCCGCACGGCAGGCGAGGACGTGCCCGTGGGGTTAGATGCCTGCACACAGGAAGGAAGCGTGACTCCCTCCGGGAGGAGGAGAACAAACGCTCCGGGAGTCACGCTCCGTGGAGAGTAAGTTTTCCTCTCTCGCTTCCACTGCTCCTGAACCGCCTGCACGGCAAACCCTCCTCTGGTGCCTGCTACACGCCGGGCACTGTTCTCAGTGCAGGGCTGGCATCCTCTGGTTGAATTGTCACCACTCTGAGGCCAGTGCTGTTGTCCCCAGCTGCCACAGGAGGACATGGGCACAGGAGCCTTAAATAACCTTATATAACTGAGAAGGCCGAGGAGCTCGGCCAAGTGCGGGAGGAGAGTGGGCGGTTTCTTTAGGTCCTCGACCCCATGATCATAGGAAGGGAGGGAAGGGGTGAGCGCGTCCAGCGTGTGGACAGAAGCAAAAGCCTGCCAAGCTATTCGGGGTGTCTGACTACTTCAGGGGTTCAGGCGTCTTCCTAAGCACCCCTTTTTGTGGCAGTCCTGGCATTGCAGATCTTACGCACTAGCTTTTGGCCTCATCATAAGCCATAAGTTTTTCTAATTTTTTCTTTATTAAAATTTAACAGCCCCTGTAGACTACACAATCCACTCAACAATGAGTAAGACCATTTTTTAAAAAATAAGTTTCATGACAAAGCTGTGCACACAGGTGGTTTGAGATGGCAAAGACCGGCGAGCTGGCCACCAGCTTCGGTTTGGAAAGAACGAGGGGAGAGGGAGCAGAGGCGCAGAGCAGCGTCCGCGACAGTCACATTTCAGCTTCGCTTTATCCGAATTTTGTCATGAGACTTCGGAGGAAAATGATTCATCACTGAGAACGCTGTACCCAGCCACACTGTGATCTCGTGACAACTAAGAACAAGAACCCCTTCCGACAAAGTGCGCCCGGCTCTGACGGGGCCGAGCCGCTGTCCTCCGCCCAGACCAATCGCCTGGCACCCACAGGCGCCCCACTCTCCCACCCGCCCGCCTGGTCTCCCCAGCCCCAGTCCCTGTCACCGTGCACTCCTCCGTGGCTTTGCGGGGCGTGTCTTCTGGGAGCAGAACGGTCGCATGGCACGTATGTTCTCGGAGAACTTTTCTGTGTCGAAGTGCCCGTTTTACTGTTACATTTGGCTAATAGTAATTTGAGCGGCAATAAAATTGGTTAGGAAATGAGTTTTACTCAAATTCTTTCAACTCCCTCCGCTGGTGTGGCTGTGGGGAGCGAGAAGATGTCCCGAGAGCTGACCCCGTGCGGGTTGAGTTTCTTTCGAGGACAGCAGTGCGTCGCACGGTAACCTCGTGCCGATGAGTGGCGAGCGGGTGCAGCGGGCGGCCACACTTGCAGTCCGGAGAGCCACTCCCTCACTTCCGGGAGAACTTTTCAAACACTTACTTCCAGTGACTTCTCTGGCTCCCGTTTGTAGGACGCCCAGTCTTCACATCTTGGGTTTCCCAGGATGGCCCTTAACAGTCTCTTCTTTCATCTACTATTCAATCTTTTTTTTTTGCTCACGCCCAGAAGATTTCCTGAAAAGTTGTTTTATGGACATTCTATCGAGTTTTCCAGGTCTGCATACCTTTTCAAATCCCAGAAGGTTTCCGTCCTGATGCCCTTCCCACTGGAAAACAGCATCCCGTTTGCAGCCAGTGCCTCTGCGGTGTCAGTAACTTTGTTTCTCTACCTTTCTTCCCGCCCGCTCTCAATTGTCTCAATTGTTTCGGCTTCATGTTTTCCTGATGGGAGCCCATTACGCCGGCAACATTACAACGGCAACATTACAACCCAGACAGGCCTCTCCCCACGGACCGGAAATGCAGCCTTCCCATGAGGTGGGCTCTCCAAGGTACACCCGCCCCCACGGCAGAAAAGCTCTAAAAGGATTTTCCAAAGAAGTAAACAAACTGTGGCTGTCATACAGATAGGAAGATACACTTACTACTTATTTTGCTTAACTAAATAATGAGAAAACGGGTGAGTTGATACAGCCCAAAGAACACATTTATAGATCAGAAATGGTGAAATGGATGTGAGACGGAGCCAAAGGGGACTTTTTTTTGGGGGGGGGGAGGAGAGTAGAGGGATCAGCTGTGTTTCACAACAAGAATTATCTGCAAATCTGAGATGTCGAACGGCTCCCGTGAAGCCGGACTCACACTCAGCAGGGCACACTTACACGTGCGCTTGCTTACACACAGCTTCCCACTGGTTCCTGTGAAGTTGCTTCTGACCGTCTCCCCGCTTTTCGTCAACATTCATCTCTGAAGCAATTATTCCCGATCATAGAGCAAGTCTGGTCTCCTGCGGGGGGCCTGATTGTGTGCATAGATGCACCAAGGGTTCATTTGTCACGCACGCCTTTGGCTTCCTCTGCTAGGGGGTCACGAAGGACTCTCAGGCGGGACTTCCCATGGATGGGTCAAGGGTGCTGAGGAGGGCACAGGGGTCTGGGACCAGAACCACCCCTTCCCTCGAAGACCAGGAGCACGTGCGTGGCTGCATGTCTCCGACACCATTCCTCCCGAGCACAGTCTCAGCCGCCTACACTGATTACATTCGTTACTTTACACCAGAGTAGTTACCATGTCACAGAGCAGACTCGGGGCAGATGACCGGGAATGGTCCCACACCAGCCTGTAGCTGGCGCTCAGTGCCCGTGGACGTGCGACCCCACCGCCCCAGCCACACGCGCCCCTCGTCGGCCTCTCGGTGCAGAGGCTGACGTTTCGGCAGAGTCGACGCCGCAGGCTCTCTCTCTGTAGCAGTTAAAAATGGGAAGCCAGATCAGGAGCTGAAGATGAGGCTCGGTTGCCTGCTCCTCGGTTCCGTGTTGCTGGGAGCTGCCCTGGGCCCTGGGAGCATCTTTCACGTGGGCCCGAGGCTGTAAGTTCTCTCAGGGTTTGGGCTTCGCCTTCAAGCTGACGAACGACAAAATACAACGTCGAAGCACAAGGTCACCCCAGTGATGCTGCTTAGTTCAATGCAGATTTACGTTTCCCAGCACCTGAAATGTGTTAGCTCCCCGACCACGAAACTGTATCCGTTCAGGAAGAACGCACAAGTAGAGCAAACGCCGAGTGTGTTGCACTTACCACTGATCGTTCAGAGGGTGTTGCTTTCTGTTAATCTAAACATAATTTCATTTGCCGAAGATTTATATAAATTGTGTGAATTTGAATCCTTAAAATACTTCCGCGTTGACTTTTTAAAGATAACTTTGGTGAGGTAGAATACACACACCATAAGATTCAGGTTCAAGTGCACGGTTCAATGTCTTCTCACCTACAGCGGTGCAGAAGTCACCACAATGGACGTTAGAGCACTTCCATCTCCCTGACAAGCGCTCACCCCCATCGGACCCGGCGAGCACTCATCTGCGTTCCTCGCTGCTGCGCCTGGGACACCTCACACTGATGGGATCACGGCCCCCTGTCGCCTGTGCGTCTGGCTCCCATTCCACACAGAGTCTCGGCAGCAGCCCGAGTGGGTCCCTCACTGCTTTGCTGCGTCCCAGCGTCCCCTTGCACAGACCGACCCCTCCCACATCCCGTCGGCATCGGTGGATGGAGATCCGGGCTCCAGCCGACCGCTGGGGTCCTCCTGGCTGCTTAGGCTCACATTCAGTCCGAGCCTGCCTTCCAAATGCCCTACTTCCGATCGCTTTGGGCGAGCGCAGTTTTCCGTGTTCTCTTTCCTGGTCTGACACCCTTTCAAGTCTATTTCCACACACAGGCCTTGGTTGCGGCTGCTGTGACAACCACAGTGGCCGTTCCCATGGTGTGTGAGCCGTTGCTGCTCATTTTCGGCCTCTGGCCCCTGGCGTGTTTGGGTCCAACGGCACTTACTGTTCCAGAAGGAGTGAGAGCAGGCAGGCTGGGCTTCGTGGGGGTTCAGAGCCCTCTGCCAGGTGACTTCCCAGGTGAAGTCGGGGCCTGAGCCTTCGGACGGGCGGGGGTGGGGGCACTACGCCGGCAGAAATGTTCCTCAGTGGGGTTTGGAGGCTCGTGGTTGATTTGAAAATAATTACCTGAAGACTGGAAGGGGGATATTTTCAGGGCTCTGACCTGCACACACGAGCCCTGACGTGGCTGTGCACTGGCTTTGTAATCACTCCACCGCTTGAAGGATCAAAACTTGGGTTTGGTGTCCCAACACACCCACCCTACGACCGCGAGAGAGGGGCGTTCTTCCAGGGGTGTTTGAGATTCCAGAAGCCCTTTGGTTCTCTGACGAGCTCTCAGGCGCACTGAACACAGAGGTCTGAACCTGTCATGTTCGTTCCGTAATCTCCTCAGCGCAACCAGAAGTAGCCAGACTGCCTCCTTGTTGGCGTCAAATACCATATAATTCAGGAAACCAGAAAATCACCGTAGGTGCTTCGAGCAGACATGATCTAATTCAGGGAATCATAGACTCACAGAATCACCGCAACTAAGGCACGAACCTGAGTCTCAGGCTCGTCACTACACCCTCGGCCCAGAATGTGGGTCCTCATGGGGGTCACCCCAACCCCCACTGCTCCTCTGCAAGGAGCCGTGGCCAGGTGTGGGGGTGCTGCTCACGCTCGCCCTTGGCGCGGACCGCCCTAGAGACGAGGAAGTGGGCCCTGTGTTGGTTTCCTCTCCCGGGAGCGTGGCAGGAAGGGACTCTGCCGGGGCAGTGCCTAGACTCCCAGCAGACGGATTCTGGCATACTTTCCTCGGAACACACATAAACAAGGGCTTCCATAAAAAGTTTGTTCCTGAGTGGGTTGGCTTTGAAAATGCAGAGGTTCTGAATTAATAGGGGGAAAATGGTTCTGGTTTTGACAAGACCAGCAGATAGGAAAAGAACGGTTTTTCCTGAAGAACTGATTTTGGACTTGGAGTTGTTCAAGTATCTGTAGAGATAATTGGGTTAAAATTAGCGCTCAGCATTTGCAGAGTTTTGCAAGTAATTGTTTGGAAAGGTGCCTTCTCAACAATCCATTATGATACTTAATTGGAGGTGTGAAGTTTCCACGGTTAAATTTGTCAGATGCTTATTTTAGAATCTCCTATTTATAATACATGTGTGTCTTGGCCAAGCCGAATGTTTCACAAATCTTAGAGTTTAACTGTTTACTGAAGAAAAAAGAATCATTGATTTACGGCTTCCAAGCCTCCTAGAACAAAATAAACTCTGAATAATTGAATATTCGGTGTTTGAGACAAGGTATATGATTGAACTCCTAATCAAAATTTAATTTCCCTGGTAGGAAATGGAATTTTTAAATAAAACAGTCAGGGGTGAGTGACTCCGTGGGCTTAGAAGTCTTCACGAGACGGAAGCTTCGGGGCTCAGCAGAAAAGGAAAAACAAACAAGTAGAAATGCTGGGAGCCTAAGACTCTGCCTGGGGAGCAGGTGGGGAGTTGGCGAGCCCAGTCCCCTCGGCCCCCTAGTTCTGGAATAAGAGTGATGCAGACATGAAATGCCCCTGGCTTGAACCAGGGGACGGGGTCAACAACACACAGAATAATCCCCCGGCCTCCAGGTCTCCGGGACCACAGTCCTCACGGTGCTGTGAGTCCCACCGAATGCCGTGCAGCCAAGGGCAGACTAACGAACCAGAATTCGGTTTGTCCAATTGCCCCTAAACAGACCGACTGGATTTCCTTAAAGGACAAGAGCAGCCATTTCTCCTGGAGTCTCTGTCGAGTTTGACAGCAGCCCAGGCCTATAAGTCCGGGACCTCCTACCCTGAGAACCTGCTCATGCAGCAGAATTGCGGAAACCACAGGACACAGTGACAACCCCAGGACAGCGCGTGGCGCTCCGTGGGGACCACCAGGGCGGCGCTTGTCCTCACTGCGCAGAGGGAGAGATGGCCTCTAAATAGAGACCGGTCTGCACCTCCCCGTTTAGGGCTGAGAGAACTGCTTATGCTCCTGCGGACCACGCAGGACTTGGCCGTGGGACGGAGCCCCGGGAAGGGGACACTGATGGGGAGGGGTTCCAGGAAGAGCAGCCAGGAAAGCGAGCTCCCCTTCCAGGACTCAGCAACTGCCTCCCCCGCTCCCACACACTGCTGAATACGTGTCTCTTTGGCTTGTTTTTGGTTTTTAAAAAGTAACTATTGAGCTTTAGGTAGAACACAGAGGTCATAGCTTTTGCTGAAACTAGAAAGAGCTAGATTTTTTTAAAGTGACGATTGCTTGTCTTTTTAAAAGATTTTTTAAATTTTATTTTTAGAGAGGGGAAGGGGGCATGTAAAAGAGGGAGAGAAACATCAACGTGCGTCCCTTCTTGAGCGCCCCCTACTGGGCACCTGGCCTGCAACCCAGGCATGTGCCCTAGACTAGGAATTGAACCTGCAACCCCTTGGTTCACAGGCCGGTGCTCAATCCACTGAGCCACACCAGCCAGGGCTAGATATTTTTTAAATCACACTTTTCCAGCAGTCAGTGAACATGGATGCAAAGATGATTAGATAAACTGAGATTCTGGGGTGGGGAGTGAGGCATCAAGGTGAGCCGCTCACAGCCAGCTGCATTTTGCTGCTGGCAGTTGTCTGTTCTGGGCGTGGGCCGAGGACGCACTGGCCAGGCTGGGGGTCCTCTGGGGCAGAGAGCTGTCAGCTTTTGTTGATTGTGCACAGAGCTGCCGTGACAGCTTGGGCAGTTAGAGGGCTTGGGGGCATGAGTTTTCCCAGGTGACATCGACTAGGTCCTAGGGCCACACGGAAAGGCTGGGGTTTGGGCTGAAAACTTGTAAACAGCAGAGTGAAACTGTCAGGAGCCTGGGCACGCTCACAGCAGAGATGATGTTCTGGGGAGTGGGGCTGCCCAGAAGTGCTGCTCCCCTTCCCCCGAAACACGGGCTCTGTGTGCAGGCTACAGGTGGGTGGGTGGGGGGAGGCTGCACCCACTCCTGGGGCTTCAGTCCACGCAGCTGACCTGAGCCAGACAAGGGACCCGATGTGGGCTTTGGCTGCAGGGCCTGCCTGGAACCAGGTCGCTCAATTCCACCTTCATGCCTGGTCACCGCCCACGGCTCTTCTCTGGGTTTGCACCAGAGTCCTGAGCAAGCAACCAAGAAACCAGTTGTCCCTGGTGGAGCCCGGAGAGAGGGGCCTGGAGCCATTCCAGGTTCCAGCTTTGTGAAGCTCCAACCAGACAGGCGTCGGAGCTGGACTCGGAGGTTGCTGATGGTCACGGTGGTGCCGGCCCGGTGTACTGGGGGAGCACTTAGAGCTGGACCTCCGCAGCCCCTTGTGGCTCTCCGTGGCCCACCGACCCTCAGGCCAGCACCTGTTAAACAGTGGCATTTTAGCCATAAAGATGTCCCAGCCTGACTTCCTACAGGAGTGATGCCAGCCTAAGGTCCTGTGGAATTCTGCCCCCATGGCTCCTTGGGGAAGTCCCGCCCCTCCCAGGATTTTGCCTCATCTTCCCGGAAGGGAGGGGCATGGCTTGAACTGAGATGCTGTGAGACAGGGCTTGCCCTCAAGTCCTGCCCCCCTTCCCTGCAAGCTTTGCTGGGGATTGGACAGGTGAACAGGAGCGGTGATGTCCCAAGAATAAGCTGGTGTGACGGTGACTCTTCTTCCAGATGGTGGCCCATGCTCTACTGGTCGCTTATGAAACAGTGAGAACCCTGGGAACAGCGGCTTTGTGATCTGACTTTGGTACTAGAGTTGACACGTGCAGCGAATAGGAGCTCCTGCAGCCGGTGCTGCGGCCCTGAGTCACGAGCTGCGACTGCAGACGCCCGAAGGAAGCACCAGCGCACTCTGGTGCAGGGTCCCTTCGTCCTCCACGTCACGGAGGGTGCGCTCCTCTCCGACACCCAGGCAGCTCATGGGGGCCCGTCAGGAGTGACTGAGACCATTTTTGCTCCCTGTTTTTTACCATAAAAAATTAAAAGTCCAGTCACCGATACACACAGATTCTGCCTCTGGCTTCTTCACATTGTCCCCGACTTCAAGGCAACACTGGTTCCCACTTTCTAAATGACAAATACACCTGAAGCCACCTGGGGTCTTTGATGGAAGTCACAGGTTGCACTTTGTCCCACCGTCCTGGGGAAAGGGGCCAGTCAGACTGGCAGGTTCACCAGCTAGACCAGTTCTGTGATTTGACTCTCCCCATTTTTAGAGTTTTCGTCACAGCCGGGGACACAGAGCTTGGGATACAGGCCTCTGTCACTGTCAGCACGAGCCTTCCTTTCCTTCCATGCAGAATCCTGACCCTCGTAATCCTGGGATGTGGCTTGTCCCTGACCCCTCGGCCATAGGGAGTCTGGTTGCTTCAGCTGAGATCAAAACCTTCGGTTCATAAAGGTAGCAGCTCTCGTTTAAAGAGGCCAGACGGTCCCCGTGGTGAGAGGTGAGGGAGGCTCTGACAAGGGTCACTTTGTCCTTTTAGGGCGTCATGCCCCTGTCCCTGCTACCCACCCCAAAGGGGCACTCCGGACGGTGCAGAAAGACAGGCTCGTAAAAGGCCCCGTGGCCTCCCGGGCAGGTGTTCGTGGCCTGCGGCAGGGACCTCGAGGGCGAGCTCCTGCACAGCTTCAGGACTCCGCAGGGCACGGGCCAGCTGCTCTGTCCCCCTGGAGGGGCCTCAGGGTGGGTTCCTGTCTTGGAAGCTCCGCTGCTCCCGAGAACGGCAGTGGGCACAGGTCGGGGCAGAGGCCGGCCTGCGTCACCCCTTCCGACTCCGGACAGCCCCCGGCTGGGCTGCGGGGCCCCATAACGGACCTGCCCTCAGACCTCCTTTCCAGCGAGGGCCATTCTGGAATGGCACCGTGTTTTGGCCGGTGTCTTTCATATCCTGAAGACTCCCTCGGTAGGGAACTGAGACCTGCAAACGCCATGGGAGAAGGGAGGGGATGACGGTCACAGAAGTCCCTCTCCCCCTGAGCCTAGGATGACACTGAACCCCAGCGTTGAGCTGCATCCCCCCTGGAGGGGGAGTGTCCCTGCTGGGGCACCCACAGCCTCCCCGAGTCAGCCACGGGGGCCCCTGCGCCCACCGGCCCTGGTGGGACAGCGGCTAAATGGTCCCAGCAGAGACATCAGGGGGCCATGCCAGGTCACCAGTGATGTTGGTCTCCCACTGCACACCGCCTTTCCCGTGAGCCATGTCTGAACCTCGACACATCACATACGACAGGGACTGTGGCCAGGGTGGGGGTGGGGCATGGTCTGAGAACGTACGGTGCCAGACGTCCGTGTCCGAGGACACTCGACCACCGTGTAAGCCCACACTCGCGAGGCAATGCTGTTTGAGGGAAACGAGAGGCGACTCGGAGACTCAGCTCTATTGCAGCCTGTGCGTCCTGAGCCCACCCGGAGTTAGAAACTCTCTCGCTGCACCTTGGCTCTTGGAGCCAGAGGCGCTGCTCCTACGGGCCTCTCGGGAGGACGAAGGAAAGGCCTGACTGCAGAGGGACCCCGTACTGTCGGTCGGCAGGGCTGTTTTGCTGGGTGGGCGAGGCACTGAAGGGGTCTTCTCAGCAGCGGGACGGCGGGAGTGGCGGCTTGTGGAAGCAGGAGCAGAAGCCCAGCCTTGTGGCCTGGGGAGGGTGCTGATTAGTGAGCAGCTTTTGACCGCAGCCTCTGCACTGTACGGGTCTCAGAGAGGGGAGGTGCCCGCAGCAGGAGGGCAGGCGCCAGCTCTGCTGCCCCAGGGGGTCACTTGCCCTACAGGACGCAGACGCAGAGGTGTGTTCCTGCCCTGGTGTCTCTAAGTTCTCAGGGGACACTGCCGTCACCCGCTCTTGAGAGAAGCTCCCCCCATGGGCTGTTCCAAAGCAGTGTCCAGACAGACTCCAGCCTTCCAGCTAGCGGCTCACCTCCACTCGCAGCCCCACTGGAGGTGGCCCCTGCTCCTTGTTTACAGGTTCGGGTGGCAGCAGGAAGGCGGTGGGGAAAGCCCAGGGCTCCAGGGGCCAGAGGAGTCAGGCTGGAAGTGAAGGCACGCGGCCCCCAGTGTCAGGAACAAAATCCAGCCGGCTGAGCAGACCTGGGCCTGAATCCCTTCTCCAGCAGCAACCAGGTTGCTTTGAACAAGTTCCAATGAACATTTTCCTCCTCCTTAAGATGAGACTCACGGGTCCTAACTGTAAGGGAGAGAGAGGCAGAAGTGTACGAACATGTCACCGTGGACGCTGTGCAGGGAAGCCCTGGGTTTGAGAAGGGGCGTTTCATGCTCCCGGGTGACGAGAAGAGTCCTTGTTTGGGTTCAATTGGGTGTGGTTCATTGCACGCTCAGCCTTAGTGGGGTGGCCTTGAAGCTTGCAAGGACGCTGGAGGTCCTCGGCTTGTGCGTGCTAGTGGCCTGACTTGCAGGCAGGGCCTCGGGGACAGGAGGTGGCGCCCGCCAGGCTCTGTGAATTAGCACACGTGTCCCGCGGGTTCTCCAGTGGCCAGGGGCGGCCAGTGCCGGCCCCTCCCTCCCTCCTGGCTCCCTCCCCCCCGGAGTGCTTGGGCTGGTCCGATTAGTCAGGAGGTCCAAGGGCAAGAGCCTCTGTGACAGTCGTGTGCTGCCCAGAGAGGAGCCAGCGTCCTGACACTCAGGCTGCGCCTGCGGTGGGCCCTTGGCCCCTCTCCGTTATACCGGGCACCTCATTCTGAGGCTGGGTGGGCCACAGGAGGACGGTGTCACCAATTCAGGCCCCAGCAACCCCTTAGACCCCTCTCACACCTCACCCCAGCCCCAAGAGGAGGTGACAAGCTGGCACCTAGAAGACACAGCCTGAGCCTCAGAGGCCGGCAGGCAGCGGCCAGCATTGCCGTCCAGGAGGGGAGCTCCGTTCGGCCCTCCAGGTCCGCCTCTTCACCACCCAGCATCCCTCCCTCTGGTCCGATGGACGGTGCTGGGTGGCCCGACTCTCATGGCGGGCAGCCAGTGGCAGATGCCAAATGGCTGCACACGGACCCCATCCTGTTCTCCTGCCTTTGACCCAGGTGCCTCCTAGAGGTCTTGCCTCAGGCTCTCTTAGCCTTGACCTTTGCAGTGAGGGCAGAGCAGCTGGAGACCCTCTCTAGTTGTCCCCACTGAGGCTGGGCCCCCAGGCACCCGGCCAGCTCCTCTCGGTTTTCTGTTTTATTGGAGATGAAATAACTAAGGCAGTACCTTGGCTGGTTGAGCCAAAGAGGCACTGTTCCTAGTATTGGCTTTCAAGGAGGCAGGAAAGGCCTTCCAGCAGGGGAGGCAGCAGAAAGGGCGGGGAGGGCTGTCCGAGGTGGGCTTTGTCGGCTGTGGTTTCCCGGGGCTTCAGGAGGAGGACAGGACAGGAGGGAGGGAGAAGGGAAGCTCTTCAGGAAGAGGGAACTTGGAGGAAGAGCCAATCTGTGGAGCTCGAAAACCCTGAAACAGCTCCACTGCCCACCCGGCAGCTAGCCCCGAATCAGGGGAGCCGACCCCCGGGAGACTGGAGACCCCAGTAGCCCAGGGACGAGGCCCCCAGGGCAGCTCAGGCCGAGGCCCAGCAGAGGAGAGGGGCTGCGGGCCCTGACTCTTTATGCTCCTGCCACTCCCCACCCTCCACAGTCACGGGGAAGCACAGCCTCCTGGGCCTGTGGCCCCTTATCTGCCCTGCCCCCACCATCCCCTGTTGGGTCTGGGCTGACAGGGGGCACCTGGGGCGTTCAGGGGCCGAGGCTGTGGCCACTGCCAAGCAGGGGTCGGGGGAGGCCTGGAAACAGCCCTCAGAGGGCCAGCAGCTCACCTTGAACATGAAAACCACTCGTGGGGGGTCCTCCCGGGCCTGGGGGCAGTCCTGAGCAAACTGGACAGTGGTCACCGTAGCAGAGGAGGCAGGACGAAGGCCCCAGGGTTGGGAGCCGCAAGGGACTGGTGTGGGCTTGGGGCCGGAACCGTCAGCAGGTGCTGCTGGGAGCCGGAAGGAGACTTTCTGCCTCAATTAAACCCTCCTGGGTCTTCCCGACTTAGCTGCGTATCCCCACGCGAAGTGCTATTACTTCCATTCAGATCGCTTTAATTCTTGGTAGGAAGGCTGAGTTTTGTTAAACGCGTACCTCTGTGTGCTAGTTACGAATAAACTCGCCAACTGTGTCCATGAGTTTGGGGCTTTTTTATTAACTTTGATCACCCCTCGTTGAGGAGTCAGGGGTCTTGGGGCTGGGTCCACGCAGAGAAGATGGGAGGCCGTTCCGAAGGTGAAGCTGTGCGAACCGGCAGGAGAGGGTCGGAACTGAGAACGTGGACCTTTAACTCTGCGGTGGGCATAGGTTTATTTATTGCATTTTATTTGTCCCCAGGACAAGGACTCCACTGATTCAATGAGCCTCAGCTGTCAGCTCCGGTTTAAATCACGGCATCTTGAAATGATTTCATCTGTCAAGTTTTATTTCAACTGACACATATGAGGGTAATTTTAGCTAATGCATTTTAAACTTAATATACACATTTGCTGCGTCGTCACATGCAGTTTAAATGAAAATATTGGAGTGTAAACAGTGTAAGGTGTTTGTGTACCTTTAGCCGACGCTGTCGGGGCCTTTGGCTAACGTTGAAGTTAACGAGGTTGCATGCCCTCGAGACCGCCAAGCACCCGAAATACCTTCAACTGTTTCTAAGGGACGTGAGAGAAACTTCTCCTGGGAGCAAGGAGCCCTGGCCAAGGGACTGGGCTTGAAACACTGTGTGGCTGCCACAGGGTCCCAGGAAGGAGCTACCCAGGAGCCGGTGTTGCCCCTCCAGCCCTGAGGCGAGAGCAAGCCACCCTGGAGATGGGCTGCCCCTCCCAGCCGCCCAGCCTCCCAGGAAGCCAGGCCCCCAGGGAGCCGAGATCTCGGCTGCGTCTGCCTCCAGGGTATCCATGCCTTTGCCTTGGGGTGGGATTCTCACCCTGGCTCTGGAATGCTCCGGACAGAGTGCAGGGAAGTCTCCGAGCTTACGGAGGCTTCGAGGGGCTTGACCGCTAATGATCCTGCCTGCCTGATCCACCGTGGGGACACTCCCTGGTGTAGGGGACGCACCTTCCACTTGCCTCTTTGCCTGATTATTGATTTCAACAGCACACAGCTGGCAATGGGGGAATGGTCAAGTTGCTTTAAGGCTTTTTTCAACAGTGTTTTGGGAGTCCTATTTCTGCCCCTCTCCTCCTCCATCCCCCTTACACACACTGGGGTGACTTGACCTTTTTGCCAAGGAGATCACTTCTATCAGTGGTTCCTCGTGGCCCACGTGCAGGGCAGCTGGTGCCAGTGTCCACAGCGGGGGTTCACGGTCAGATGAGGGCGTCTCCTCACACACAGGTTTCACACGCTCCCTGCGACCTCACAGGCACCAGAACAGCAGTGAGAGGGGATGGCCCCGCCCCTCTGTGTTCAGGGTGGGAGGGGGCGGAGAATGAGCGAGGATGCGCTTTCTTGCTTGGAGGCCAAAGACAGGGCTTCAGAGAGAGGTTCACAGCGCAGAGGAGGCTGATGGGGGTGGGGGAAGCGACTGAAAATGGGAAGAAAAGCTGGAGCTGAGCAAGGGCTGAAGGAGGGAAAGGGCGGAGCCCTGTTTCTGTTTAGGGCGGAGTCATTTAATCAGGGAGCTACCTCTGCAAAGGTCCGGGGGGAGCTGTGCAGCCAGTTTCTCGGGGGGCAGGGAGTGGGGGTGGGGGATCAGGGAACCCGGCAGGAAAGGCGGCTGCCAGGGCCCCTGGGCCCTTGAACGTCTTCGTTGGGGCTTTGGTTTTTCCTTTATGCGACTTGGAAAGCCTGAGAAGGTTTCACACAATGCAGTCTGACTTGTGTTCTTAAAGGACACACTGCAACAGTGATTGTCAACGTGTGTGGGACCCCTGGGCCAGCTGCTTCTGCTGACCCAGAGAATGCACTGGAAGGGGCGTTCGCTGACCAGACCCCAGGCCCAGTGGGCCGGGAACAGCAGCCCCCCCATCTCAGCAAGCCCCCGAGGGGGAGACAGAGCCCAGGATGCCCTGTTAAATTTCGAGAATTGTATTGACTTTATGAAACAACACCTTGTGAAACAGCACCGTTAGTATGACGATGTCCCACGCGGTACTGCATACTTACACTTAAAAGGACCCGTTCGTCTGAAACTCGGACTCACTGGGTGTACTAGCTTTTGATGCGCTGAACCTGGCGACCCTGCCCCCAGGTGAGTGGGAGGCACGTGGAGGCTGAGGACCTCCTGACGTGGCAGTGACCGGGTATGTGTGACAGGAAACCGACATGGTGTACGAGGAGCCTCTTCGTGCCTCGAGTTTTCTGGTGACATCTCCCTTCCTCGTCCTTTGGCAAGTGCGACATCTTCCTACACATCCCAGCCTGTCTCACGGGCACTGAGAAACCTAGGGACACACATCTTATTCTCCATGTGGCTGGAGAACTTTTGAGGGGAGTGGTAGACAGAATACTGCTCCCCGAAAGATGTCCATGTCCTAACCCCGCGACAGTGTCACTTTATAGGTACAAGGGGCTTTACGGATGTAATTAAAGGTGTCGAGATGGGTGTGTCCAGTGTCATCAAGGATGTTTGTCAGAGGAAGGCAGGCGGGTCAGAGTCGGAGAGAAGGGGATGGCAGTGGGGTGGGAGTGGTGGGGAGGTGGGGAGAGGGGTGGGTTGATTTGGAGGGGGATTTGAAGGTGCCACCTGCTGCCCTGGAAGTCCAAGGAAGGGGCCCCCAGCTAAGGAAGGCAGGTGGCTTCTGGAAACCAAGGCGATGGATTTGCCCCTACAGCAGTGGGAGGGAGGACGGCAGGTGAGTTGGCTCAGTGGAGAGACCGTCGTCAGAGGCAGAGACTGGAGCCATGTGGCCGTGAACCAAGGGATGCGGGCAGCCCCCAGAAGCTGGAGCAGGCAGGGCAGCAGGGAGGTGGTTTGCCGACACCCCGATTTTTGCCCTGTCAGGTGCATCCAGGACCTCTGACCTCCAGAACAGTGAGGGAACACTTTTGTATTGTTTTGAGATACTGAACTTGAAGTGTGTGTAGTAACAGCAATAGGAAATGGATCCAGAGTGAACTTGACCAATGAGAGGGAGTATCTTCTCTCATTGGAGGGTAAGAGGAAGCAGGTCCAGACCCAGGGGCACGAGGTCCTCCTCCTTGAACCTGGCAGAGGGCAGAGCCTCACAGCTGTCTTTGGGTCACAGAGACAGTTCTGTCTGCAAACTAGGATAGTCAAACTGTCCCCCACCCGGTCCTCCTGGCCTCCCAGGGCCGCGGTGCCCAGTTCCCCGGGGGAGGGTGCCTGATCGGGACGTGCTCCGCCGTGTTCGCAGGCTCATCTTAGGTGTCCGAGCTGATCGCCTTTGGCGGCCATTGGACTCTTCCCTGGCTCACAACATGAGTTGTTTCTGCCTCCTCTGTCCCAAAGCTGCACCGCGTCCCCTCTGAAGAATCCATCCTTAGGAAAACAGCCGGAAACTAAGTATCACCGATTTCTTTTTTAACATTTTTTTATTGATTATGCCATTACATTTGTTCTATTCCCCCCTCCATTCCCCTCCACCCTGCACACCCCTCCCCCACCATTCCCCCCTTTAGTTCATGTCCATGTGTCATAAGTTCTTTAGATTCTGTATTTCCCCTACTATTCTTGCCCTCCCCCTATCTATTTTCTACCTACTGTCTATGCTACTTATTCTCTGTATCTTCTCCCCCCTTCTCCTTCTCCCACTCCCCTGTTGCTAATCCCCCACGTGATCTTCATTTCTATGGTATCACCGATTTCTGAGAAGGGTGGTCTGTGAAACAACCCAAGAGGCCTTGGCCCTCATTAACACGTCGTTTCCAAAGTCCCCGGTGGTTCCCCACGACACAGAAGGGGGTGTTGAAGCGCGGGCCTGTTTCCTCACTGCGAGGGGACCCCAGCCACGAAGGGGCCTGGTGTCTGTGGGATGGGCCCATGGAAGTCTGGCACGGGCAGGGAGGCACAGTCGAGAACCAGGGAGATGGGGGCCAGGGTTCTGTGTCCCTGAGCCTTGCTAGTTTCTGCCCGTGTGTGTGATAATGTGTCGGAGCCACACTTCTCTTGCCCGCAGACCAGGCGTGCAGAATCCCAGACGCTTCGCCCCTGCCCCCGCAGTGGAGAAAAGTCAGCTGGACTGGGCTGGGCTGAATGAGTCACCGGTCACTCAGCAGATGTTCCAGAGGCCACCATGAACAAATCTGGCCGATGTGGTTCAAGTCCATAGTTAGCTAACTTTGATATAGGGGGTTATCTTGAATGGGCTTGGCTTAATCAGTCGGAAGACCCGACAAGGGGGTTTACGCTTTTCTGGGGGAGAGACTTCCACCTTTGGATGACGAGCCTGTGGGTCCAGCCTGCCTCCCCCCCCCCCATCCACTGCCCGCCTACAGAGGTTCAGACTGGAGTGCCTCGCCCCCGCCCCCCGGCTCCCGCAGCTGTGTGGTCCCATTCCTTGCGATAAATTGATCTCGGTGTCTCTCTGTCTCTGTCTTTTCCCGCCCTACCCTCTACACACTCAGACCCTCCTGGCTCTGGGTCTCCAACCCAGCCTGGACGAGTACAATTACTCTGTTGCCGTTACCAATCAATGATTCTACTTGCAATTTTCCCAAAGCCTGTGGGCGGATACTTCTGGTTTAGGCCACTTTATGCCCGGAGTCGCAGTGTGGGATTGTGGGAAGCCGGAGCCATCAGGAGACAGAAGTCCCCAGCCTGCCGCCTTCGCCACTGAACACGCTCTCACAGACAAGTCACTTCAGGGCCCTGGGCCTCCCGTCCCTCGTGGGCAGCTGGCGAGCGTGGGCTGCACTGCCCTCTGGGTCATGGGTCTAGTTCAAGTCTGCTTTCCCACAGCCTCTTCCATTCATCCTATAGTGCTGCATTTCTGGCTTTTTTCCCAGGAGGAGGAGGGGGGAGTATGTTCTTCCAAAGGTGAGTTTAGTAGGGACCAGCGTGAGAGGGCGGTCAGGGGAGCACGGCTGCCATTGGCGAGGACGTCGGCTCCTGTTACTTCCTGCCCTCGCTTCCCTCTGCTTGTTCAGGGTCCCTGCAACGGGGGCCACCGGCCATCCACAGTCCAAGTGTCTCGACTTTGTTTGGTGAATGGGATCACATGAAGACCCTTCGGGATGATTTAAGGATGAAAACAGCAACTTTTACTGGAGTTGGTGACTCGGGGTGATGAAGTCACCACCCCACACTCCAGTCCTGCCTGACTACCTGCATTTCTGGGGACCTGGTCCTGTGTTTCCAGCATGTCCTTCCCTCCTGACCCTGACTGTGACTTTGGACCAGTCACTGGGCATCTCCCAGCCTCAGAGGCCCCCTCTGGAGGACTCAGACAATTCTGAAGGCCGGGACGTGGTCAGAGGGTGACCTGAGAGGATGAAACGTCAGCATCGCCCTTGTGCGAGAGCCAGGAGACAGAACAATGAGGACACGGCTTTGGCGCATTGTCTGAAAACGGGCACTCAGAAGACTGAGGGGGAGGGTGTGCAAGGAGTGCCCTCTGTGCAACGGGGAACTTCTCAGGAGGAAGGAGCTCTGCCCTCTTGGGGCTGCTCGTGACTGCAGGCGTGAGGACAGTCACAGCGCATGCCGGGACTCAGGCAAGCGGGACTCGGAGCCGCCATCCGTCCTGTGCTCACCCCTCTGCGGCCCACACTGTCCCCTCCCCCGACCCTGCTGTCACTGCCTGGCCATCTGGGTCTACCTGCCTACCCTGCACTTCCCCCTCCACCCCACGGTCGCCCTCGTTGTCCTGTTGGCCCCCCTTCTTCTTGCTCAGGCTGCGGGGAGGCTGGCCTTTGCCAGGAGCCCAGGGCGTAAGCGCGGGTGTGAGTCCAGTGCCAGCCGAGGCTGCCGAGACGTGTAAGTGGATTAAGATCCAACCAATATTTATGGTGCTCCCTGGGGGCCAGGGCTGTGCTGGAGGGAAGGACGCTGCAGAAGCAGCCCCACGGCTCCGTGTAGCGAGCGAACGGCGACCCTCCGCCAGTGCCATTTGGAAAGGATATCGCCTAACCAGGGGCCAGGCTGAACCCCGGGAAGTGCTTGGATTTGGTTCTGCAGATCTCATTTTTCATCTGAAAACTGGGAACGACCCACAGGAGCTTCTTCCTGCACTGATCTGAGGGTCCTCCGTGACCAGGCGTGCCAAGTGCTCCACGAGCGATGGATGACGTGGGCTGTCACGTCTGGGCGTCGAGCGCTTTGTCACTGTGGGACCAGTCGGGAGACAGAGAATTTAAAGTAGAGCACTGTCATCACGTAACCAAAAGGTCGGAAAGGCCACCCTAAGGTGCCCAGAGTTAGCAACCGCAGGGCTCCGGAGTCAAAGAGAAAAGCCCAGGATGACTGATATTAACACTCAGACATTTGGGGGACAGGTCGTGGAGCCGAAACTCATCCTCCGTGTGTGTGGGGTGTACTTGGCGGATACTCTGTGTGTGAGGGGCCCAAAGGAGCTGGCTCGGCGAGTGTGGGGAGATTGCCGTCTGCACTCAGTCACTTGCAAGGGACGGTGTGGCCAGTGCAGGGTGGAGGGACCCAGGGGGCCAGGACACAGACAGGAAGTCCATGGCCAGCACACCGGTGCGGACAGGTCCTCCTCCAGCCGACGGTCCTGCTCTAGTGTCCCCGCAGCCAAAGCTTGACGTGGAACCAGGCAGCCAAGCAGCCGTGCGCACTGCGGTCCCAGGTCCAAGTCACAGGAGAGAACGTTAGCAGGGGAGACCCCAGAGTTCCATAGTTGGCACTCGGCCTTCATTTCTAAGTCCTGCAAGATCCTGGCCGAGTAGCTATTGTCACTTCCATTTTATGTCACGGAAAACTGCCGCTGGGAGATATTCAGCTTCCCCAGACTTCAGCCAAAGCTTCCAGAACCAGGATTATAACCCAGTCCTGTCTTACTCTGCAAAATTCTCTGAGAGTTCACTTCCGATTCATTTTACTTCATATTCAACAAATATGTATCCCTCTCCTAGGTGCCAAGCGCTATTACACGGGACGGGGGCACGGCAGTGAGTAAGTTATAACCCATCCCCTCCTGGAATTTATAATCCCTGTTACATGTTCCAGCATGTATGTGCAGGCCCACTATTTATGGCATGAGTCTTGCCATTTTAATCAATTTAACAGCATTTTGAGTGTATGGATAAAAATAAAAGTTGTAGCATTTTACCAATGGGAGCAACTATTGAGGGAATTTTAGAACAAAACCTTGGTGGACTCTGAGTTCTGGACTCTGAGTTCTGAACTTTCAACAGGCCCCCGGTCACCGCCTCCATTTCTTTAACTATTGTTTCTAAGTTGTTGGACACTTAGCTTGCTTACGAATACTTTTTTGTTTTCAATTCCTTTCCTCTGTGATTTCAAAGCACACACTTTTGGGGGTTCTGCTGTGTTTTACTCTTGTAAGCCGGTTTCTAATACAATTACCGTATGACAAGAGATTGTAAACTATCAATACACTGAAATTTGTTAAGACGTTTTTATGTGATGCACGAGAGGCAGAGGCGTGTGTCTTAGTATATTCTTAGCATTGTATACATATTACTGCAATTCACTTTTGGAAACTTAAGAAGAGAGGTTGTATTTATTTATTTCTAGAGAGAGGGGAAGGGAGGCAGAAAGGGAGGGAGAGAAACATCGATGTGTGGTTGCCTCACGCATGTGCTAAGGTAGAGGTCCAACCTGCGACCCAGGCCTGCACCCTGACCGGGAATCAAGCCGGCGACCTTTTGATTTTTGGGACAAGGCCCAGCCAGCCAAGCCAGAAGTTGACCCAGGTAATTAGTGTGAGATCCAGCATTTGAATCTTCATGTGCGTGAGTCTATGTGTTTGACTTACATTGGGACAGTGCTGTCTCGTATTTCTTCCACGGGTCTCTGTCTCAAAAAAAATCAACCCATAAGAACACACAGAAATGGGTCTCATTTTAACATTATCATCATTCCCTTGCAAGGTTGGTCTGTGGCTGCAGATGGGAACTCGAATCTCGGGGGCGCTTTCCCAGAACAGGTAAGAGTAGCTACAGGTGCCCAGACTGTACAAAGGACACGGTGGGTGCTGGGCCCGCCTCCCTCCTGGCAGCCCAGAGTTCGGTCCGTGCCAGGCAGGGTGGCTGCAGCACCCGGCCCAGTGACAGCTCCGGTCCCCGAGTCCCTGACGGGCCTCCCTGGTGGACAGCACTGCCCATGGGCCGCATCCCTTGCTGGGGGAGCGAGTGCCTCTTACGTGTCTCACCTGGGCGGAGGCTTTGGAAGCGTGCCCCGGGTTTGCTCCGGATTTCCCCACGTCCGTCCCCTCTGCTGATCTCTGTGTCTGTCTGCTGTGGTGCCCCTCAGCCACGGGTCCTGTGAGTCCTCCTAGGGGCGTATCTTGGGACCCCAGATCCATCTCTTCGAGCTGCAGTTGTCACAGAGGTAGGGGCCATATTTTGGGAAACCCGGACTCATCACCCAGATGTCCCGCATGCAAGCGCACTGGTTTCTTCCCTATTTTGTTCCTAGAGTGAACTAGTGTTCATGGTTGAGGGGAAGATGTGGACCGTTGGGAGGACTGGGACTCCAGGAGGGGCACACCCGGGATTTCAACTTGTTCGACTTCCTTGCGTGTGTCCCCAGGAGAGGAGCCGGTATGGAGAGAACGGCCCACGCGGCTGCTGAGGGCCACGCGTCGTGCGTGGTCACACTCCCATTCGCTGGCTCTCTTCTTTGGTCCGAACTGCTTTCCTCTTGACTTCGGCCAGAGTCGACGCCTCGCCCTTCCGCCCACGTCAGAGTGAACCAGTGACCGTGCACAGAGATCTGGGGGCTTCGGGTACGGTTGCATTTAGTGTGTGTGTCGATTACATATCATTCGTGCATCAAGTTCTTTTCCAGGGTCTCAGAAGAGGCCACAAAAGAGTCTGGGCCACGTGGAAGGGAATTCACGGGTGACCCTGCATGCTTGTGATGGGCGATTGTGTCTTAACACAAAATGGTATGCCATGCTCTAAATCATACAAGAGACATGCAAAGCTCATGAGTCTGAGCCCAGAGTGAAATGCTCAGGCTCGTTTCAGACGAAAGGGGGCCTATTTTTACACAGCTCCTTCCCACCCACTGTACGCTCTCCCAGGAGCTCGGCAAATTAAAGCTTGGCCCGCTTCCATCTCATTCCGGATCAATCTGCATGAATGATCGGTTTCTCTTGTTCGAGACTGTGTTGAATTACGAGATTGCGTGAAAACAGAAAAGAGACCCTGGAGGAGAGGCGGCCCCCGTTCCGCCCTTTGTGTCGGCTTCCCACGTGGCTTCGCTACCCGGGCATGAGGGCGGCTGAGGGTTGAAGCTGCTGCAGAAGGAGCCACAGGGCCACTTCTTTCTGTGCGTCGTCCTGCTGGTCCCGGAGGCCAGGGTCCGGGCTTCCTCCACGGGGGTGGGGGCGATGTGAGCTCCCCGGTGACTGCACTGGCGTCTGACTCCTGGCTGCTCCCTGTCTGTGATGGGGCCGTTCTGGGTGTCTTCACACAGACCTCACCATGTCATCTCATCCTCTCAGCAACCCTGCGAGGCTCGGAAAGTGACAGCCTGCCCCAAAGTCCCAGCGTTGGGAGTTCGAGGTGCCCAGATGGACGCCTGGGTCTAAGCCGGGCCCTCTGCTCTTGGTCGGAGCAGACAGTTTGGTGTGCCTTGTTCTTGGGAACGCAGCCTCCTCATCCCCTGTCCCTCCTGCCCTGAGGTGCCTCTGCCTCTGTTCTGTCCTCACCTGCTGTCCCCATGCTGTCTGGTCCACGGTCACCTTCTTTCCTGTCTCCCTTCAGACTGGCCCGAGCAACACGAATAGCTAGGTAAGAGCTTCCCTGTGGCTACGAGCCAGAAGGGGCCAGTGTCAGGTGCCCACTCCATGGCGCACCCGCCGATCGGCCTCAGGCAAGTCAGCGATTTCAGCTCCCTTCCTCGCCAGGAGACACCTCTGGGCTGGAGGGCGAGGGCCCGCCCCGATGGGGTTTTTCTGTGCATTGACTGAGATGATGCAGACAAAGCCCTCTGCCTGGGACTGGTCGGTCAGTGCCAGTCAGGCCGGTTCAGTGAGGCACTGGAGCTCATCCCCACCCCTTACTGGTAGAAGGGTTATCGTCCCCATTTCACGGATAAAGGAAGGACACTCCCGGAGGCTAAGTAAAGCATCCAGTGTCGTGTGGTGAGTGAGTGAAGATGTCAAGGTCAAAGTCAGGCCAAGGGGCTTCGCAGCCTCTGCTTTCCGCATTCTCTTTTTTCTGGTAGCTTCTGCAGTCGTCCTCTCACCCGGGCCAGCCCCTCCCTGCTGTTGGAGCCCCTCCCACAATGATAACCTGGCTGCAAGGTCCCCAAGCCTGTACAAGAGCTCTTCCCCACTCTGGGCCTGCACCCACATAGCTCGACGTGGCAGGAGATGCTCCAAACCACCCCTTTCTGCGGTGCCCGTGAACCTCTGCGCTGCGGGCTTTCATGTAGCTCCCGCATCATCACACTCGGCCCTGCGGTGGTCACTGTCTCTCTGCCTGCACAGCAGCCTGCTTCTGGCTCAGGCTTCCCCCCGCCTCCCCCCAGCCTCCCTCTCAGGTGACAGTGTTGCTTCTAGTTTGGAAGATAGAAGCAGTGAGAAAAGCGATCCCCCTGTTCCCGCTCCCACACATCCCTGCCTGTCCGCACCTGCACCGTCTGCCTCCTCCTCGAGCCCTGCAGGTGAGTCCCCACGGCTCCTTCTCCCCCTCCCTCACTCCCTCAGCTCCCAGCCAACTGCGGGTCTGCCTTCTGCTGGTGCGGCGAATTTTGGGGATGGCAGCGTGCATCTGCCATTTGTCCCTTCGTGCAGGAGTTTGAGATTCCTCCATGGCGCTGCGTGTGACAACACAGTAGTCCGTGTCTCCTCATTCTGAGTGGCGTCCCTGGCGTACATACCCACATGTACCTCTCCATTCTTCTGTCCGCGGCCATGGGGGCTGCTTCCTGGTGTTTGCCCATCACGGTGAAGCGGCTAAGGGCTGATTGCCAAGGGCTGATGGCCACGGGGATGGCCGTGGATGCTGCAGGACAAGTTCTGGTGACCAGTCCATGCCTTGACTTCTCATCGCCACATGGGGACTTAATGTCTTCTCTCTTGTCTCGTGCCAAACTGCTGAAAAGGTCACATCACACAGCTCACTCAGCCACTGTTTTCCTTTACCAGTCCAAACACACCCTTTACACGCCAGCCTGCTTCCTCGTTCTCACACGGGTCCGAGACAGTTCCTGCAGAGTCAGGAGGCACTGGGAGTCGCCGAGGTGACACCCCAAAATGATCCTGCTTTCAGAACAGGCTCTGGTGGGTTAGCTCTCCAATCGTATTCCTGTGTCTCCATGGTATTCAGCGTGAGTCGATGCGTGCGGTCAAATCAGATTTCAAAACTGAAGAACCCAGCGAGGCAAAGAGGCCTTAAGAGCAAATATCAGATACATAAACAAAAGCACAGTGGATTTTCTAATTGTTCTTCCCTTGGAAAGGCTACATCATAAGATAAGTTTGTTTCACGCGCCCAAAGGCAGGACAGTCCCCACTTGTCGTTGCTGCATACGAGCCATCTCTGAACGTAGCAGCCTAACCCAGCAGCATCGCGTACTGACCTTGGGAGTCCGAGGTCCCTAACGGGGGCTGGCTCCGCGAGGCAGTCGTGTGTCTCCCTCTGGCCTGCCTGGGGCCTGCCAATGAGCCCGGCGTTCAGCTCCCAGAATGGCTGGGGGACAGGGGAGGCTCCGAGAGGCCTCCGGGGTCCTCCTCCACGTGGAATCCCAACTTCCAGCACAGAGAACTAGGTCCGTTGCCGTGGAAACCAGGTTCTCAGCGTGAGAGAGGAGGCTGGCAGTCCCTTCTGGGGCCCAGGCTTTGGATGACAGGCCATCAGAGCAGTGCACGGGCCCAAAGCCGGCGGCAGCTGGAGATGCGGGCCGTGCCTCTGACGGGCAGTGCCGCAAATCACTGGGCTTCTCCCCACCCATCGACCAGCGCGTCTACCAACCGAAGTCTGGAAAGTTCTCAGCTCCATGGCCTTTCGCACCTGTTTGTTCTGAATCCTAGATGCGGGACAGTCTGCTTATATTCTGGGCTCAGGGTGGCTGACTGCAGCCGTGGGCCGGACCGAGCCCTTGTGAGCACAGTCGCAGCAGGCACAGACAGTCTCTTCGCATGGTGGCCCTGTGCTGCCTTTCACGCGGCAGCCGCAGAGCTGGGTGCTTGCCGCTGATGTCGGTCGGCGCGCCAGGTCTTGACGCTTACGACCTGGCCCTTTACAGAAGCACTTGCTGGCCCCCGTCCAGCACCGGCTTGCAACTTTAGGGCCTCACAGGCTCTGGGGTGCGTGACCACACTGGAGAGTCACTCTGTGTAGGTACAGCACCACCGGGACGGTGGCAGATCTGTTTGCTGCCACCCGGAAGGGTGTGTCCCACCCGCCCCAGGGTCTTCTGTTTCAAAGCATCCTGGCGCGTGCCCTCAGTTTACTTTTCCCGGCTGAATGTCAGGGCCCCTGGTGGGGGTGGCAGTTGGAGTGGTGGGCACATAGGCTGACCTGACAACAGTTAACAATTGTGTCACGTGCTGCCTGACTCTGCTGGCCCGCCCATCACCTTCTATGACATTTTTGTGTGGGGAGGTGGTCTTTCTAGTTTTCGTTATTTGGTTTCTTCTCCAATAAGTTGTGTTCATTTATTCTAAGTCTGTTGAGGTATTTCATCCTTTTTATTGCTCTTATGAGTGAAAAATGTCTTCCTGTACTTCATAGTAAACGTTCAGGCGCATTAGAAGAAGCCGTTCAGCCACACTTAACGGGCTAATTTAATTAAAGCCAGTTCCCCGAGACTCTCAACTATACATCCCTTTAGTGGCTCTCTCTGCATATTTGCATGTGCTTAAAAGTAGGAAGCGCACACCTCACACAAGCACTTTACGATGCACGTCCCCCACGGCCCGAGCAGCGCGTAACTCTGACTGACATCACTCTCCTTAAATGCCCAAGGAGCTGTCCCTCACACTTTGCTCTTGGCACCGCTGACCCTTCTCAGCAAACCCTGTGGTCCCAGGTTGCACCTTCTGGTGTTTTCTGCTGAATCCGCTCAAATGCTCCTGTGACTCCTCCATCATCCCTGTGGTCACAGCCTCTTTGGGTTCCAACTTGGCTCAGGGAGCACTGCCTGTCCTTCCTCCCTTGGCAGGCGTCTTGACGTGGCCTTGACACTGATTTGAAAGGACTGCAATCTTGGGTTGAGGGGATGGCAGCCACGGCCCAGGAAAGGGGGGGTGCCACATGTCCCTCCTCGCTGTCCAGCGTGCGACCACAGCCAGGTCCCCCAGAATTTGAGCATCACATGGCAGCTCCCCCGTCCCCACCGTGGGCCGAGGTGCATGGAGAGCGGCCGCCCGGCCCCCTCGCCGTGGGGGTTATGGGCACCAGTCTCGCGGCTCTGCTCAGAGACACGGCGTTTTCTCCGGGTGGCCGGCCCCCAGGTGCTCTCATTTCCAGGGAACAGATGGCGGCGTTGACTCCGTGGCTTCGCGCACCGGCGGCTGCGTCCCGGCTCCAGGTTGCTCCAATATGTCTCTGGCTCAAACGGTTGGTGAATAATTTCCTGGGCCTATGAGTCGTGGAAGATGCCAAATCATACTTATTTTGAATCGTGCTTGTCCATGTCTAAAAGATGGTTTTGCTAACTGGACAGGGTGACTCTCAGTTAGCTTGATTTTAGCGTAACAAGGGGGCAACTGGGAATAATTGTGGCATGAAGATGCTGTCATGATATTGTCCTTTTTGTGTTGAGAAGGTGTCACGGGGCCTGCCCCCTAACAGAGCCGCAAGGACATCCTGATGATACAAAGAGATACTTCTCACACTACTCCAAAGAGAGAACCATAGAGAAATGCTTGGATAGTCTAGTGTTCGTGTTTTCTTTTTAGGAATATTTCTCTTTAGCAACTCAGATGTTCACACATGGAAATGGCCTGGGAGGTAGTGAGCTCTTGGTATTTAAGTAGGGAAGGGTTGCTTGCTGAGAGAATAATGGAGTTGGGATTCAGCTCTTCTTATTTCCTGTAGTGGCAAGTATGCTATTCTGAAACTTTAAAAAGAATTTACTTCTTTTTAGGTAGAAGGGAAGAAAGGGAGAAAGACGGGGAAAAAACATTAGTATGTGAGAAAAATATTGATTGGTTTCCCCACATGGGGACCAAACCCTGCAACCCAGGTATGTGCCCTGACTTGGAATTGAACCAGCGACCTCTGGCCCTGCCGGACGACACCCGGCCCACTGAGCTGCCCTGCTCGGGGCTGTGGTGTTCTGCGTGGAAGGGATGGTGGTCCGGAGGGGCAGACACAACACAGGCACTGGAGTCTGGCACAGCCTGTTAAAAGCCTTGGGGCAAGTCGCGTCCTCTCCCCAAGCCCGAGGCTCCCCTGCCAGGAAGCCCAGGCCACCCAGACGCCCCATCTCTGCGTTCATCTGCTGACCCTGCTGTAACGAAACCCCAAAGGCTGGGAGAGCTGAACGACAGAAATCGCTTCTCGGAGTGCTGAGAGCCAGAAGCCCAAGATCAAGGTCTCGGATGGCTGGTGTCCCGTGAGGACTCTCTCCCAGGTTGGCAGACAGCTGTCCCAGCCCCGTGTCCTCACATGGTCTTTCCTGTGTCCCAATCTCTTCTTCTCTAAGGACGGAGGTCAGGTTGGGTGAGGAGCCACCTTGATGGCCTCATTTTAACCAAACCGCATCTTTAAAGGCCCAACCTCCAAACACAGTCGCGTTCTGAAGCCCTGGATTAGGGCTGCGATTTATAAACTTCAGGGGACGCAGGTCAGCCCATTGGGGTCCCCTTCGTTCCATAGGCAGTGTGCGGGTGTCTCCCATCCCTACCGGGACAGAGAATCGGGGGCAGCTTCCTGCCGCCAGAATCGGCCCCCTGCAGAAAAGCCTTGGACGGAGATTTCTCAGGGGAGGTGGAGGAGGGGCACACACTCCCCCCGGCACATGGTTTATAACCACGAGTCAGCTTTTCTCTTTTTGAAACAGGTGAGTCAGATGCGAATGATCCCCTCAGTGAACATCTTCTCCCCGCTGCCGTGCCTCCATTCCTGGAGAGCTCGCCACCTCCAAGCGGCAACACCCGTGTTGGAACGTGTGTGCGAATACAAATAGATCCCCCTCTGGGAAGGGCACGCGCCGCCCTAGGCATCCCGCCTGGCTCCTTGGAGCCCGCCCTTCGGAGTAGCAGGGGGAGGGCCTCTCCCGGACGGCGCGTTTTAAGTGTTTTTCCTCTGTTCTCTCTCCCTGCTCCCCAGGGACCACCAAGCACTCAAGCCCCCCTTTCTTTGTGGACCCCACGTCCAGTGCCCACGTGAAGGTCTCCCTCCTCTGTCAGGCAGAGGTCCGCAGGTCTCCTTGTTCTTAGCTGGGCAGACCCGCCTGTGCTCCACAAGCAAAGGGGTTACCCCCCAGCAGGTAACGTCCTTCCCAGAAGGCGATCAACAAGAACTCCAGAGAGTGTCCCCTGTGCAGGAGGCCCACCTCAAGGTTCCCCTGACTACACACTTGTAGGAATTTTCCCGTCTCAGCTGGGAAGGGGGGGGCATGCGGACCACTGTCAAGGAGGCTTTTCCCCCTAAATAATGGATGAGCAGATGAATGTCATGGAGGGAACTCACAGATCCCAAGGGCAATGCGTTTACATCCTCACATTGGAGGTAAGTTACCTGAGTCTTGGAAAAGAAGGGCCCAAGTTCACCCACTCATCGGACACTGATTACAAGCAGGGGCTCTGGGACGAACACCGCAAAAGTGTTTGATAGATTAATTCAATGAACGAATCCTCGACTGCCAGTAGTAACAGTGAGCCTCAGAACGTGATTTTTTTTTTCCCCAAGGAAAACTGAACTTCCAAGTGGTGCGGCTTCGATGCAATTTTAGGTCGTCTCTCAAAATCTGAGTCCTTTGCACACTTGCTCGCTGATGGAGCTGTCCTGGCCCCGCGCCACGGTCCAGGCACCGCTCTAGACGCTGGAGCCGCAGCCCGCGGCGGTCCGGGCGAGGCGGGCTGATGCGCGCGCTTGCCGTGTCCTTCCGCATGTTGTCAGGGACGACGGCCGTCCCGGGCTTGGGTGCCGGAGGTGGGCAGGGAGCTCCCAGACCAGGCGACGGCTGAACTCCATGAGTTTGCCATGCGTGTCTTTCCAAGTGCCAGGACCCCACATCCAAGTGACTCAGATTGTTCTGATTTCTGCCCTACGTCTTGGAGGGGGATCTGGGCAGCTCGGAGAGTCCAGAAGGCTGGAGGAACCAGCCTCCCGCCTGCCCTGCCTTGTCCCCGCCCTCCTCCGACCTGCCTCGGCTCTCCGCAGGGTGGCCTCAGCCTCCATCCTCTTCGCAGGCAAGTCCCAGCGTGGACCTCGTGGTGAGGAGCAGGGGCTTCACTATTTTCCAGGGCCCAGCGCATGGGGCCTGGGGATGAATCCTGATTGGCCCCTTGGGTCACGTGACCTACCCTTGGCTGACCCAGTTTGCGGGACGCCGGGGATCAGCCTTGCTAAGCCCATCAGTGTGGCTGTCGGTGGATGAAAGGAGGGTGGGAAGGAGGTGAGGTCCGTCCCGGGAACGGGAGGAGGGCCCAGCTTGCCGGACAGATAGAAAGTAACGCCTCAGACCGGAGGACATCCCTGACTCAGGATGGGTGCTGAGCAGCCGCAGGGACCGCCCCTGGTGCAGATCCTCGGCACTGTGGCCTGCCTGCCGGCGGGAGGCAGGAGCCAGGCCTGCCTGTTCCCCCCGTCCTGGCCCCGAGGTGGCACTGAGGAGGCGAGGTGCCCAAGGCTGTGCAAGGAGACCACCGAAGGGGGGAGGAGGTGGCATCTGTCCCTTTCCTGTGGTTCCACCTTTGATGTGTAAATGTGTCTGGTGGGGCTGTACAGGGACAGGGAGGGACAGCGCTCAGGACCTCGCATCCTAAGTCATGGGGAGAGGGTGCAGGCGGCTTCGCTAGGCTGTTCCTGGGACTCTGCGCCATGTGCCAGGTGACAGGGACCGAGGGCAGGTCTACGGGTCACACGGTTTGCTTGGTGTCAGCCAGGCCTGGAATACTGTTTTCTCTTCCCTGATCGATATGGCTGATGGCGATTTCTTAGTTCTCTGTGTTCCAGGGATGCCTTGTTTGCCCTCAAGTGGTGATGGGGAGGCCCTTGAACTGTCCAGGGCGGCCAAGAAAAACCCACCCGTGGGACTGGTCCAGCAGGAACAG
Source organism: Artibeus jamaicensis (assembly GCF_021234435.1). NCBI lineage: Eukaryota > Metazoa > Chordata > Mammalia > Chiroptera > Phyllostomidae > Artibeus > Artibeus jamaicensis. Next base: position 2,427,969 of record NW_026522059.1, read on the forward strand.
TGACAGACCAAGGCATTCCCGACAGGGGGTGGTGGGCAGATGTGCAGGGGAAAGACCACAGTGAGGAGGAACGGCCACAGTAAGATCCCACTGACTGTTCTAGAAAGAAAATTCCAGATGGGGAAAGGCGTGGAAGGGAATAGAAAAGCTGTCCTGGCAGGTGGCGGGGCCTAGACAGGTCACGACAGCTGCTGAGGGCGCACAGCAGGGCCAGGGTTCCCAGGGATGGTCTCCAAGGGGCCCTGAACTCTGGAGATGGGATATGAATCAGCCCAGGTGCCTTTTCTGGGGAAGAAACGTTGGCCTCCATCCCATTTTCAAAGACCCACGAGAGACACAGATGCCCAGAAGCACTCCAAAGTGGGGTTGCCAGAGGAAGGGGTCCTCGCGCCCACGGGGCTGACCCCACTGGAGGTTAAGAGGTATTTTCCTTTTCTCTGAGACGAGGATTTGATTGGGAAGGTCTGTGGTTGCTACTCAGTGCCCCATAATCGGATTATTCCAGCAGAAGGGTACTTCACTGCTAATTGGCATGGGGACGAGTGTCAGGAGCCGAGGTGCTGGGCGAGAGGAGGCAGGGACAGTCAGAGAAGGCCTGGATACTCCAAGGTGCCTTTGGAGACGGTTAAATGGGTTTGCGAGGGAGCCTGCCACATCTGGTCGTGGGGATAATTAGATTTAGGAGGCAGAGAGATGGAGAGGGAAGGCGTCCGTGTAATCTGCCCCGACTCTGCCAGAGGCCGGAGGCGGACCCCAAAATAGACCACTGCAGAGGTGACCTCGGCGCCTGGCTGCAGCCCGGGCCCCGGGAGCCTCTGGCGTCTCACAGCAGCTCCTAATCCCGGCCGTGGGGTGAGCTGAGGATCAGAATTCTCCTGGTGGCTGGTTTGCAGACTCATCCCCCAGCTCCTGTCCCAGTGTATACCAGGCCCTCGGACCTGGGTGTGGCCCCAGGGGTCTCTGATATAAGTCCGCTCCTGGGTGATGCCCGCACCCATGCGAGTTCAGCTTGGTAGCCGGCGACCTAGTTTCTGGTCTCCCAGCGTTGTCAGTGTTGGAGAGGCCGAGAAGCGAGGCTCCCACACTGTGCCAGGGACCCTGTGTGTGGGGGGTCTCATGGCGTCTCCCCTGCAGCTTCGTAGGGGTGCCTGTATTGACTGAGGTGACAGAGAAGGGCACCGAGGTCCTGTGGGGACCAGAGACCTGCCCCAGGTCACCCGGCGAGTGAGCGGCAAGCAGCAGACCACACGCTGCCTTTAGGGACCCCCCCCCAGGTCACTGTCACCTGGGCTTCCTGCCATAGTCTACAGAGCCCCCACCGGGAAGTGCAGGGGAGCCCTTCAGCCAGCAGCACTGGGACCTCCCAGCTGATCCCCACAGGGGATGCAGCAAACATTGGCACGGCCCACCCAGGGTCCCTCCTGCACCCTTGCCTTGGCCTGCACCCCGTGGCCCAATCTTTTGTGTAGAGAGAAGAAATGAACCTCCCAGCTCCACATCCCCAGGTTCCCGGTTCTCTGTGACACGGCACAGCCCCTTCTGTAGCCCCTCCAGACCAGCACGCACGCCCGCGGAAGGGTGGCCATATCGACAATTATTTTAGGTAGCTTAGATTGTATTAAATCAATCTGCGCTTGTATCACACAGCTGAGAAGGTGGACTTGACCCTTTGCAATACCTCTTATCTCTATGACAGTCCCGCAGGTGAGATGGGTTGGGAATGACTCCCGTGGGTGAGCCCTGGTTCACAATAAGACAGACCAGGACAGCTGTTATTCCAACCCTTAGCGTTGGGGTCCCAGCAGGAAGCAGATGGCACACTTTGTGTTTCAGACAGAGCAGGTTTATTGGAATGTAATTTATGTTTCATAAAATCCACCCTTCTGAGTGTACAGTTCAGTGGTTTCTAGTACATTTGCAGGGTTCTAGAATTTTAGGGCATTTTTATTACCCCCAAAGAAACGCCACACACATGAGCAATAACGTCCCATTCGCCCTCCCCCAGCCCCTGGCAGGCGCTCTCTGCACTGATCGGCCTGGATATTCCAGAGAAACGGAACCGTAGGGTACGTGGTCTTTCAGGACCGGCTCCTTCACTTAGCGTGACGTTTTAAAAGCTCATCTGTGTCGTGGTGTTTATCAGCCCTTTTCTCCTTATTGCCAACGTGCATGTCCTATGTGGGCGAGTCCCACACTGCTTACCCAGGCACCGGGTGGCGAGCAGAGGCTGTCCGAGCCTCGGAGCGCTGTCGCTGTGCCTGAGCATGGTCGTGTGTTCTCATTCCCCTTGGAACCAACCCGGAGGAAGAACTGCTGGTTCCCGGGGTGATTCTGTGTCACACGAGCGGAGGAGCTGTTTTGAGGAGCGACCGGACTGTTTATGAAGGTGGCTGTGTCACTTGCCGTGTGGCCCAGCGGTGCGGAAGGTCTCCAATTTCTCTGCACCTTCGTCCACCCTTGGCGTCACCCTTCCCCTGGGTTTCCTGTCTTCCCTGGAGCGTGACGTGTGTGGACCTGCGTCTCCCTGATGGTCGGTGATGTCCAGCATCTTTTCACGTGCTTGTGGGCCGTCTCTGGAACTTCTGTAGAGAAACGTCTACTCAAATCTTCTGCCTATTTGTAGTTATATATTTTTTGTCTTTCTATTGTTGAGTAATAAGAGTTTTTTAATATTTGAAGATTCTGGATACTAGATTATATCAGATACGATATGCAAGTATTTTCTTCTGTTCTGTGCGTTGTGTTTTTACTCTTTTAATGGTGTTTTGCAAGCACAGAGGTTTTGCATTTTGAGGTCCAATCATGCCTGTTTAGCATCTCTGGGCGACCACGGGCGACCACTGCCCGACCCAAGGTCACGAAGGTGGCTCCTGCATTTCCTTCTGCGCGTTTCACAGCTTCGGCGCCTTCACAATGTCCACGGGTGCACCCAGATGGAGAACTTCCTGAAGGGAATATTCACAAGGGTGTGTGGGGGGGACTGTGGGGGGGGGGACAGCCAGTGGGGGGAGGGGAGTGCAGCCCCCAGGCTGGGCGTCTGTGGCTTTGCCCCTCGCACCTGAGGGGCGAGGAGAAGAGAGGCCTGGACCCACCTCGCCCTGGCTCCCTCCTCCCAGTGGCAGGCGCTGTTGCCCACAGACTGACCCCCAGGCCAGGGTGCAGAGCCCCTGGGTCCGTCAGGAGCCACTCAGGGGAGCAGGGTCGTTGTGGACGAGGGTGGGTGGGCCGTTGGGACTCACTGTGGAGTCGGCCTTGCCATCTGTCGTCTGTTGGAGGAGCTAGGAGTGAGAGCCCGGGAGTCGGAGACACTGTGTCCCAGCCAGCCTGCTGGTCACATGGCCTGAGGGCCAGAGCCCTCCAACAACAGAGCCCCTCCCTCCGCCGCCCCAGCCCACTGGGCCCTGGAAATGGCTGGGAACGCAGGATCCTGTAGGTCAGTCGTTTGGAATGGGCCCCGTGGAGCCGTTCCACTGGTTTCTCCCGAGTTTGCCCACTCGGTTTTGGTCAGCCCACAGTCATTGGGGAGCGGGGGACTCTCTGCTGGCCTCGCTCACACATCTCTCAGCCAGGCCCCTCTCCTCATCCTCCGGACACTGGTCCAGGCCTCCTCTGTGTGGCCTCTCTCGGGTTCTCTGGGAGAACAGAAGCTCCAGCCTTTTTGGCCCCCCCTCCCACCCCCTTCCTGGCTCGGGACTCCCGTGATGTTACTTTTGCTACATTCTAAAGGTCAAGCTGAGTCATCAGCCAGCTCAGACTCTGGGGGCTGACGAAGGAGGGGTAGGTGGAGAGACAGACTCCACGTCTTGATGGGAAGAACAGTGAGGCCATGTTGCAAAAAGGGCATGGATACGGGGAAGGGAGGAATTTGCGGCCATTGCTGGCGCTCTCCGGCACGGTTGTGGACTCCCGCTGCTCAGGTCAGCCTCGGGGCATAGAGTATAAGGCCCGGGAAGCGGGCGATATCCTGCCAAGCACTTTAAGAAAACATCAGAATGCCAGCAAGAGGGATGCTTTCCTGGAGGTAACCTTGAACTTTCCCCATGCTGTTTACGAAGTGCATCATTGGAAGTCCATCAGTCATTTCACGGTCATTAAGCTCCAATTACTGGGGATGCATCTCCTGGCTCACCGAAACAGGCTGGAGAGCAGACACCGTGGCCGAGAACCGCTCCTCCGGGCCACAGGGAGCACCGAGAAGGGGCCATAGTGGACTCTTCCCTGCGTTCTGCTCTGCTCTGGAAAAACAGTATTTCTGGAATGTGGGCCTATCAGCTCCAAAGAGGGTTTAGTTGTCCAAAAATTAAGCGAGATGATTTAGTCCAGTTCCACATCTTCCAAAGGTACCCTCTAGTTTTTCTTCCATGACAGGGAATGAGACCCAGGACTCTGAGCACGTCCAGACCCGGCATAGTTGATGTCTCAGAGCGCCTTTATTTCTGAAACAGGTGATTTGGAGCAGCCGCAGCCCGTGTGAAGAGTGGGAGAACCCCGCGGTGCGCTGGTCTGTGTGGTCTGACCCGCATGGGGTGTGCGGCCCAGATGGGACCTCACTAACCAGTCACTCGGTCCTCTTGACACATCCTTGCCTTTTACCACGATGACGGATGATGGATTTTGAATTAGTAAGCCAGTTGCTTGCTTGCTTGTTTTGAGTGATCATTCTAAAGAAATTTTAAGACAATTCCCCTGTGGGGATGCTTCTACTATTTAAATTCCTACACAAAACATGTTTGTTTTGCTTTGCTTTTCATTGTCATTCATTCATTCAACAAATATTTATTTTTGTACCTACTATGCCATTGACCGTGGTAGGCATTGGAGAGACATCTGTAAACCAAATCTATAAACATGCCTGCACCCCTCCCAACAAGGAGCTTAGATTTCACTGCAGTGCAAAGAATGTTGTTAATGGGAAGAAGGTTCTCAGAATAACTTCAGTGACAAGTAAACAGATAGCTGACTAATGGTAGCTTCAGATGTGAAGACTTATGAGTCACTTACAAAGAAGCCCAGAAGCAAGCAGTCCCAGTACTGATTCTCATAATCAAAGGATGTCGTTAAACTCTAGGCTCCTCACCCTGTGTGCTCTGCCACCCCCATGCATTGAGGTCTTTCTTCCCTCATGGTTGCAAAGTAGCTGCTGAAGCTCCACGGCACCTGTATTCACACCATAGCTCCCAAGAGAAGCATGGAAAGGGCAGCAGTAAAGGGACTTCTTTCTCCCTTACCAGTCTGTGGAGGGAACCTTTCTTAGAAGTTCAGTCAGACCCTTCCTTGGTCTCAGTAACCGGAAGTGAGCCACAGACCCCTACCACGTCCACCCCTTACATTTGCCGTCACCACCTTGGACCAACTGGGACCCATTTCCTGGGCTGACAGGCACAGTGCTGTCTGGAGAAAACCTGCTGTTGTGAGCCAACAATGAGAGGAATGGCTGTGAATTTGGCAACCTTATCTTTAATTTAATCATTTTCTTGGCTTAAACTTTTTACCTTGGAATTTTGTAGACATTACTCCATTGCTTTGTGACATTCACTATTGATCTAAAGAGGTTTGGGTCCTGCCTGATGTTCTGTCTGTCTTTGTCATTTATTTTTTTCTGCCTGGAAAACTTTTCTATGGTGGAGGGTGTCCTAGGGAGTTGGAGGGATTTGAGACAGTTTTCCCTGAGGTGTAACTTCAGGTCAACCCTCACGTGTCGCAACTTCTATGTTTTAGGGAAATTTCCTTGTCTTTTACCTTTCAATTGTCTTCTGTACCTTTCATTGGGTTTTTACCTCGGAGCCTTCAACTTTACTTAGTTTGAATTGTTTTTGTCTTGCATACCTATTAATGTATCTTTAATAGCTTTATGATTTCTCCTTGTCATCAGAAATGACTATTTAAAGCCTATTCTGTATGTTGGTAGTTCAATATGCTTATTCTGCTTAATAAGCTCATTAGATCTATAAAGTCAACACAATAAGTCTTTCATATACATTGTTTAACATGAGGTATGAAACGGATTTATAATTTTTAACTCTGTACATAAAGAAAATTCCAAAATTCTTTTTCTAAAAAGATAGAGTATTGACAGATTCAAATATGTCCAATTATGTCAAATGCAGTCAACTCCAGTTGCCTGCAGTGACCAGGCCAGCTCAGCTGCAGAATCGACGTCAGCCCCCCGGGCCCACTCCCCACAGGTCCACAGATGGGACTCCGATGCCTGTTTGCTCTGGGCTAGGCGTGGGACGGCTGGTGACGCCCACCACGTTTTCCTGGAAGTCAGCTGCCCTGAAACAGGGCTCACTGTCCTGGGGTCGCTGTGCAGTGAAGGGCCCGGGCTACCTGGAGAAGCCCTGGCAGGTGAATGTCATATAAAGACAGAGCAAAGGACACTGTGATGCCGGATGTGGGAGGGGTGCTGCCAGCCCCTGCAGTCCTGACCCATGAAATTGTGAGCTAAATAAAGAGGCTCCTTCAAACCACCAAACGTGGGGAGCGTTTGTGAAGTCGGGGTAGATAGCCTGAACAACCTTTGCGACGATTTCACGAAGTGGTTTTTTTAGGTCTCCTGGCCAGGTGGGGAGACACACCACTCCCCCTCAGTCTGGTTTCTCTCTGCACTCACGGTCGACCCCAGTTCTGCTCTGTGGCAGGGGGCAGGTCCGAAGTGGTGACAAGATGCAGTTCTTTTTAAGGGACAGGCTGGGGAGGTGGCAGGAAGCTCAGGCTTGGGAAGCAGGTGAGCAGCAGGGAACCTGGTGCTCAAAACAAGGCAGGTAGATACTTTATTTACTCCATTCTCAGCTGGCCAAACATTTCTGTTGCACCTGTCACGTGCCAGACATGGACTGACCACGGGGACAAGTAGACGAACAAGGAAGAGTGCAGAATAAGGCGCACACAGACCCAGAAACCTAGGCTGGGCCTCCCGTGACACGGGCTTCCACACGGGTCCGGGGAAGAGAGGCTGCGAGTGCTTCTGCAGGACAGACTGGGCCGGGGGCGGCGCACGTGGGCTGGGAACGGAGGGGCATCACGCCCAGGGGCAGGCAGAGCCGAGGCAGGGGCGCCTACGAGCTCTAGGCCTGCAGGGCTTCCGGGGCACAAAGCGGAGAGAGACCAGGGCCTGAGCTGCAGCCGGCACCTCGCAGCAGCGGAGGGCTGCATTCAGTGGTGTTCCGGAAAACGGGCTTTCGGAAAACGCTGGCTGGTTTGAGAATTTGCCATTTCCCCAACGAGCAAATAGTCCCCCCACTGTCCACTTCCAGCTAACGCCAGGTTAACAACTGGCTTGTAAAGTTCCTGAGTGTAAAGTTCCACTGTTAACAGTGGCTCCAGGGCGGGGTGCGGGGTGCGGGGTGCGAGCAGGCTGCAGCCGACGCTGGGCCAGCGGAAGGGTCTGGGAGGGACACGGACTAATCTGTGTTTGGCAGCATCACTCCGGGAACTGCTCGGGAGCCCGGGGCAGGCGTCTGGGCGAGAGACGCTGGAGCAGAGCTGAACTGCACATGCTGTGAGCGTCTGTATGCACGTGTAAATTACAAATGCAAACCATATACCGGTATATGTGTGTGTGTGTATGTACACGTCAGTAAGCGCAGTGGCAGGCTTTGGTGATAGGTCAAGTGCCGTGAGCGAAGCAAAGGGGCCGGAGATAAGCAGAGAACTGGCAGGTGCAATGGGAGGGCCCCGTGACGGAGGACCTTGCCTGTAATGTGGCAAAGGTCCTCGCCTGCAGCAGACGACAGAGAGCTATGGAAAGACTTTCAAAATGGGACAGGACATGACCGGATGTGTGGTTTTACCCTGAAGACAAGCGACGCTGCTTGGAAAGCATAGAGAAGCGCCTGAGAGCACCGTGTCATATAATGGGTTAGGGGGATGGGCTTTAATTTTTTAATAAACTTCATATTGCAACACTGTATCCCGGAAGTGCAAAGCCGGCTTAACACCAGGTCATTCACCAAAGCCAGTCCAGGTCTCAGCATTTAAGGAGGAAGGGGCATGGTTTTATCATTTGGCATTAAAAAAAAAGTGTTGAATAAAATTCAATGCCAATTCACGATAACTTGTGGGGGAAAATCGAGGTAAAAGGAAGCCTCCTTACCTGGGCGAAGAGTGTCGTGAAAAGTTACAGTAACACTGCTTACGGGGATCAGTTAGAGGCATCGCTGGTAAAAACGGGACCGAGTACGTGCTGCCTGTGTGTCTGTGTAACAACGTTTTACTGGAGGATGCTGTGTACACAGTAAGATAAGCAGAATAAAAAATGAGAGGCATACAAATTACTAAGAAAGAGAGAAAAGTGCAAAGGATTACAAAGGAAGAGAGAAAACGCCCTTGTTTACAAATGAGCCTGCCTGGAGAGTCAAAGAGCGGGCACAGGGAAACGGCTGATGGAAGGGGTGCGAGGACAAGCTCCCGCGGGCTGCGGGCGTAACAGGAGGCCCCCCCCCCCCCAAACTCCTTCCCACTCAATGCCTCCCAGCAGCTCCTCCTCCACTGTGGGCTCCTGGCAGCACCTGGAAAGCTCTTTGCTGCCCCCTACTGGCCCTCAGCAACTACTGGTGAGGACAGGAAAGTCTACCAACTTGCCGGGGGCTACCGCGGGGGAGTTCCTGGCTGATTTCTGTGGGTTTCACGCAGGGGTGCCGTCCAAATTCCCCGTCGGCACTGACGGAGTTGCTTCACCAGCAGCGGGGAGGCCAGGTGGCTAGCAGTTGTCCACTCTCGACTTCTCTGGAGCTGCGTCTGGGGAGGAGTGCCATCTGTTCTGACGCCCTGTCCCTACTTTGCAGGTCACTGCACACCTGGGAGTCGCTCCAGGAGGGGTGTGAATGGAGGACTGGCCCCACCTTCTAATTCGGGTCAGTTTGAGGGGTCATCCGAGCTTCAGAGCGTCTGGTAGTTTCCACTGAAGCCTTGCTGTGACTTACCACAGCCAGACCTACCTCCTGCCCTTCCCCCGAGGGTGAGGATCCCGAGAATGGTCCCCAGTCAGCATCCTGCCCCTGAGAGCCTGCTTCTGGGGAGCCTGCTGGAGGCGCATGGGCTGCGAGTCATCGTGCGTCCAGAAGGCCGTGGAAGCCGAGGGCAAAGACAGCCTGAGGCCAAGGTCAGCAGACCTGGGTCTCCATCCTGGACCTGCCACGGCCTTGCCACCCCACTAAGTCACTTCACTGCTAACCCCTCCTTCCTGAAAACAGAAGCAAAACAAAAACGAGTTTCCTTAGCGCTTGCCTGAGATAACAGTGGTGAAGTCGGGATAATGCCTTGAATCAGGTTAAATGTAACCACATGTGTTTAAAAGCTTATTAGCGGGCCACACAGGGAGCGAGGAGAGGTCAGGAAGCGCCTCAGTCCTGAGAGGCGGGAGACCAAGCCAGCGCACGCTGTGATCAGAGATGGCAAAATAGGACACAGACATTCCCTCCGGTTCCTCAGGACCCGGGCTCAGACTGCTTGAAAAGTCTCTTCTTTGGCTTAAGGTGATGTCTCTCACCCTTGTTAACATGAACATGCCCTCTGGGCGAGTTCAGCTGTCACTCAAAATAGTCCCGAAACTTTTGTAAGTCTTTGCGCTGTAGCCACAGCCCTGATACACAGACCCTTGCCCCACGGCGGGTTTGAGGGGGACCCGGGATCAAGAGTCAGTAAATGCTTAGGAGACGTGGCCGTGGGCTCTGCAGGGAGGTGGGTCTTGGGGGAAGCAACAGGAAAGAAGACAAGACAAACACTTGCCACCAGAAGCTACTGCTACCTTCTTGGTCCTTGGCCCTGGGAGCACCTGGCTGTGACATTTTGGGATGCTTCTCTGGCCCACCTCCTTCAGAATCCCTGGCTGAGGCCACTCGAGGGGCCTTGTGCTCAGAGGAAATGGCACCAGGTGGTTGGAGCCCAGAGCATTGTCACCGCTTGTAGTGAGAGTCGAGTTGGGAGGAACCTGGGCAGCAGCTGGACCTCCTGGTTCTCATTCCCCATCCCGAAGTCCCATGGCCACACCTCCTTGAGGTCCCCATTAGAAGAGGGCCATTGAGAGGGCTTGTGTGCCGGGCAGCTTCCGGGCAAGCGCCACAAGTCGCAGTGACGGGCACACAGAGGTAGGTGCATGTCGTATGTCCATGTGATGGTGTTAAATCGCGTGTGAGTGCTAATGACACATACGTGTGTGCATGGATACATACACACAATAACTGAACATCAGCTCTTGTGCCCGGGTTCCATTCTGAGAGAATAAATGTAACAGTGGCCACTGGAACGGTGGGGAATCGGAAGCCACCCACCATCGTTTTGACGCTGTTTCGGTATTGCCAGCTCTGACTAATAGGCGGCTCGTGGACGCGCAGCACGATCGTGTGAGAGTCCCGGGAACTAGCCTCAGAAGATACAGAGTCCGACCTGCAGGCCTCCTCGTGCTGGGAGTTTGCTGACGTTCAACAGTAAAACCGGGAAGAGGACGCAACCCAGACCATCGCCTGACCGGTTTGAGGCCCCTATGGGGATGCACGGAGCTCGTTGGCGTGTACAGGACTTGGCAACCCCCTCCCCGATCTCTTCGTCCTGCTTTCCCTCTCCCTCCTTACAAGCCCCCGCCTGCACTGAGATGCCAAGGCAGGCTTTGGGGCGAGAGTCCCTGATCTTCTTGAGATGCCAGCACGAGAATAAACCAGGCATTGCTCCTCACTGGCCCCCGTCTCTCGAGTCTGGCTCCTGCTGCAGCAGGCAGCTGACCTGTGTCCCACTCCATGGATTCACTGCGTTCTTCTGCAGCCTTTTCTACACTGAGTCCTGGGCTGCCCTTAGGTTGGCCTTCAGGAAATGAGGGGAGGGACCCTCCTGAGGCCAGCTTGATCCCCGGACACCAGGGTCTAATAGCAGAGCTCACGGTGGGGGCCGGAGATGGGCAGGGTTGGGGGTGGGCTGTGTTCGTGGTTCGGAAGACCTGCTTCCTCCCCTCATACGACAACCATTCTTCAGGCTGGTGCAAAGTCACTCGGTTTTGCTGTGCCTGTCAAAGTACCGCCCTCTGACACCGGCCCCCTCGGGCATTGAAGAGGGCTGGGTGTGCACGGCTCTGCTCCTGCCAAAGGCCGCCTCCCCGGGTGCGCCTTGATCCTGCCTCCCTGCGCAGCTTTTCTGAGTGACTCCGGAGCCTCTTTCCCTCTCCTTTCTCTGAAAACCTTATGAAATATGAAGTCTGCAATTCAGGGCTTGCTTCCAAGGAGATGATTAATTGGTCTGTGGGCCCTGATCCTGTTACAAACTACAGGGTCCGGTGCAGAATTGTGAGGACCTCCCAAGTCACAGCACCCCACTGCTCACGCCTACTGAGGGCTCCCCACCGCCTCGCCTGTCCTCAGCCCTGCAGTCGGCCCCAGAGGGGTCAGAGGACGGCAACAGGACTTCTCCAAGGCACAGAGTGAGGAAGTGACAGAGCCAGGACTCGAACACAGTCTCCACCTTCCACCCTGTCCTGGCAGCAGCCTGATGGGTCATCATGACTGGAGGGCTTCAGCTGCTCCTGTCATGTCTTTGAGCCACGGACCTGTTCCAGGTGTGCCAACCTGCCGCTGCCCCTGCTCCCGGTGTCATTGTCTCTGCCTGTGACCCCCAAGTGCTGAGCATCTCTTGGGTGGCCTGAGGATGGCTGGAGCCTGGAGGACGCTGCCCCAGCTGAGGAAATGCCCAGCCCTCCCGGGGAGATGCATGGGGACAGATGCACGGCGGTCGGAAGTCCGTGGTGGGCCTGTTTCCCCTGGTGGAAGACGGGGGCGAGCCCGGGTCTGGGAACCAGAGCCCCCTCCCTCCACCCCCCACTCCCCACCCCTGCTTCCCCCACACAAACGCAGAGGAATCTTAGCATTCTAAATTCAAACTTATCCTGGTGTGACTGCCTGTTTGTCAGCGCGGGAGAACAGACACGTTGCAGGGACAGCTTGCCAGTTTGGCTTGCAGCCGGTGAGTGATTAGACACGGGCCTCCTGTGTGCCCTGGGCCTTGTGCGTGCTGAGTCCCTGAGGGAACGTGAGCCAGGGCCGGGCGAGAGTCCCGCTGGGAACTGGCTGCTGCAGACCTGCCGGTCAGGGGGACCGCCCTCTGAGCAGAAGCAGGGAAGGGAGGCAGGACGCTGCAGAGTGGCCAAGAACGGCGGTGTTCAAGCGACATGCCGCAGAAATGTTTATACCACGTGGCACCTGACCATTCAGTCAAGCGCATTGACCGCTTTTTCCTTAGCCAGCCAAATACGAGAATGACAGCAGCCCACACAATAGCCCTCCGGTATGAATGAATCAAAATCACACCTATTTTGATTTTAAAATCAAATCAGCAAAAAATGTAGTTTTTGATGTGCTGCAGAATTTTAGTAATTTGTCGGTGTGTGCCGGGAGGTGGAAGGGCTGCTCCGCCAGCAGGTCACAAGGGAAGGGCAGCTGGGGGCCGTGTCAGCACAGACTTTGCAGGTGGAAAGTCTGCCTGAGATCCCGGCCTCCCTGTCTTCCAGCGGTGTGATTTTTTTCTTTCTCATGTGTATCCAGTTTTTCCTGCCCTATTTGTTGCCAAGTTATTCTTTGCTCCGAGGAAGTGTCAGATAACAAATGACAGGTGTGACTTGGTCTGCTCCTTCGACGGTCCCCCTGCTTGTCTGTCGTCACCCCAGCACCGAACTCTCAGACACGCCACCTGTGTTACTACGCCTCGGCGTCAGGCAGTGCGAGTGACTGGGGGTCCCTTGCCTTCCCACATGGCTGTAGAGACAACCTGTCACCTGCAACAAGAAACGTACCGTGGGTGGCACTACCTATGGGTGACCGGTGTTCACTGGGTTACATTTCATCTTCCGTACAATCCTAAAAACGGTACGGTTATGAAGACAGCTTTATGGATACAAAGACTGAGAGCGAAGAAGTTTAAGTAACTTTCAAGTCTTAAACCCAGCGCCCTCTTTCCCCAAACCCGGGGGTCCCGACCCCCACCGCTGAGCCTCTGCACGCCTCGCCCTTTCCCACGACTCACTGCTTTCACGGGGACCTGAGCGCATTCATCTCAGGTACATGGAGCGGCACAGCGCTCGGGGACAGGCAAGAAGGCAACCAAATGAACCACCTCCAAGGACCTCGAAGAAAGTTCAGTATGGGGGGACCCCCCAATGGTTATAAGAAATTATGTATTTTCTCTTACATGTGTAAACTCCAGTCACCTTCAAAGTCCTTTCCATCTGGTACAACACACCTATCGAGATATTTTTTCCACTCCTCAAAACAGTTTTTGTGTTCGTTGATTTTGATGCCTTTTAGTGCTTTTTCTTTCACCTCTCCCACATTGGCAAAACGTTTCCCTTTGAGGACTTTTTTCATCTAGGGAAACAAACAAACAAAAAATGTTGCTCAGGGCAAGATCGGGTGAATGGGGAGGGTGGGGTACGAGGGTCATGCTGTGTTTGGTCAAAACCTGCTGAACACTCAGTGAGCTGTGGGCAGGTGTGCTCATAACTCACCCGTCAGGAAGTGGGCAAATGAGGCAGCAGAGTCTTCAGAAAAACTCACTGAAGCTGAACGCAGCCTCTCACAACACCACCAGCTGGAGCACTGATCCAGATGGGTTCCTAGAGCACTCACCTAGCAGGAAAAACCTGTACTACAAGGGACCCTCTCTCCTGAGGGTAATTCTGGTTTTGGGTCTCCCCTCACAGGCCTCAACAGTTGCAGTTGGCACACTCACCACTGACGGTCTATGAAATTTCACTGTGAAGATCAATGTTTCCTTATTCTCCCATGATATGCGCAGAAGGTCTGTTCTCCACGGCTCTCATTGCTAGAAAAGCAGTGCAATTATTCTCCCCAGAGAAGTTTTGGGAGGACGCAGACATTCAGCCTAGGGCACCCTGTGTCTGGCCGTCTGTTTTGGACTTGACCTTGCATGCAGGTCACTGCTGCCTGTCCTTGAAGCGAAGCCCAGGTCTTCCCCAGACCTCCAGGCCGCGTCCCCTGCCCCCAGGGTCCCTGGAGCACAACTTCTCACTGTGGGCTGTGTGGATGCTCCTTCCTGGACTGCGATTCCCCGTGGCCGCCTGGGAGGCCTCAGCCGGACCCCATCGCCTGCTGGGTCCCACCCCCGCTCCCTCCTCTGAGAGGTGGACATAGTCACAACCCTGTCCTTCTCCTTGTTGTGATGAGGATCCAACGAGGCAATGTTGATAAAGGGAAGTGGAAAACAACATCGAAAAAGAAAGGGTTGGTTCCGATTTCCGGGCTTTCGCTTCACACTTTGGAGCTTGCGTCTGCTCGTGGTCCCAGCCCGAGGCCCGCCCTTCCCCCCAGGACCTACGGACGTGGTCCGGGCAGTAAGTACTTCAAACCGAGGGAATCAATTTCAAGTGAGGATTTATTCTCGGAGCATCGGTCTTATGCATAGATTTTGGTAAAAATATTGGATTTGGAAATATTATCGACGTGATAAATGAGGGCTGATATATTTGGAGTGAAATCTGAAGTGTGTGTGCATTTTTCAAGTGTAACTGCATTGTGCTTAAAAATGGCTTGCCTCTCTGGGTGGGCTTCCTTGTGCCACTGGGCAGATGCTGGGAGGTGTGAGCCCCCCCTCACTGCGGGGGGGCCTCGGGGTAGCCCCAGGGCAGCTGGGGGGCCGCAGGGCTCCACCTCCTCCCAGCTCCTCCCTTCCGGGACTCTTCCCGGAGGCCTTCCTTTGGTGCGGTTGCTCCTGACCCAGCCTTCTGCCCATCACCGCGGGGAGAAGCAGCCTCCTCCCAGGACTGGGACCCGGTGAGCAGAGGGGAACGTGGAGGCCGAGGAAGGAGCCAGGTGCTGACCTGTCGCAGCCCTGGGCGGCTCCGGGGAAGACCTGGGAGAAAAGTGCCGCTCTTTCCGCGCTCGGCGTAGAAACAGCGTCTTGCATCCCACAGCCTCACTGTCCAGGAAGGTCAAGGGCAGCCGGTGAGGCTTTCGGTGGGTCCTGGGGCTGCCGGGACACCGGGCGGCTGTGGCGAGGACAGGCGCGTGTGCTGCTCCAGCACCTGCTGTGCCCCATGGGGGTGCTGGCAGCATCCCCGGCCTCTACTCGCCGTGTGGCAGGGACAGAAATATGTCGCCAGATGCTGCCAACCGTCCCCTTGGGTAAAACTGCCCCTGGTCCAAAGACGTTTCCCTGAGTCGACTTCCGTTACACAGCCTGTGACCCTGCAGGCAGATTGGAGGGCCCGGGAGCCGATGAGGAAAGAATACTTGCCCTTCCAGCCGTCACCCCCAACCCCGCAACTCGGGGCTTGGTGGGTTTAGAGGTCAGGTTCCTCAAGGGGCGTGCTCCCCCAGAGCCCTGGGCCAGCCCCTGGAGAGTGTGTCTGCGGGCTGCCTGCTGGCCCGGCCTCCTTGTGCACAAGTGTGTGGTCACGGGGGCCCCGTGCTTGGCGGAGCTGTCCCTCGGTTTAATGCTCTGTTGTCACCGTCTTGAAACATGTAAAATATTTTCAGAAAGAGTTGTCGCTTTGACTGGGTCCCACTGTTCTATGGCCTGTCCTGTCGCACGCTCACTCCAGGATTCTCGGGCTGAAACAGCCCCCTCGCCCCCATCTCCAGCACCTCTGCTGGTTGTGCAAGTGTGGGGAGGGGCCTTGCCTTCTCTTTGCTACACCGCGTTGCAGCCTAGCTAACCACAAGCACAGCACCCAACGCCCCGGGGCCACACACAGGACAGGCAAGGTTCAAGTTCAGCGGCTGTCCACTAGAGGCTGGATGGAATTTGACCAGGGTGATTCAATCTCCATGAGCCCCAGTTTTCCTCTTTTTTAAGAGATGGGATGGGTGATTGCTACGCTCGTGTGGAGTGATGATATGAATGCGCTCGTGGAAGGCTGTTGTGAAATCTGCCAGCGGCTCCCCAGGGTGGAGCTCGCAGTGCAGGCTCTTGCCCACCAGGCCTGGGGATGCGGAGCAGGCCGGAGGGTCTGCAGTGGCGTCAGCCCACCGGGGCTGAACTGGAGTGGTGTGCCCGGTGCCTGGGAATGGGGAGAGCTGAGGTGTGCTCGTGCTATGCACCAAGTTCAAGTCCTTTAAAAATCACCATAGAGAAACAAATTATGAAGATTTAAAATCCTCCTCATGAGAGAGGTCCTCTTTGGGAAGTCTCACGTATTTTAAAAGTCACACAGAATCAAACTTTTCAGTCACGTTCACAGTCTCCCCTCCTCCCTCCTGCCTGCAGCGGCTTATCTCACAATGCCATCGTGTGTGGCTCTTGTGGTTGGGTCGAAGGCCCTGCAGGATGAGCCGGGGAGGAAGGTGAGACACAGGGTGGGCATCCGGCCACCAGGACGACCGGCCATCTGGGGGCCCAGCTGCTCGGAGGCGGTCACTCGGCGTCTGTGCCTGGCCGTCCCTGCATAGTGGGCTTGACCTCAGGAAAAGGGCTTTCTCCCAGTCTTTGGAAACTGTGTTTATTCTATCTTCACAGTCCTAGCCATAAAGGGGTTAGAGTTTTGGCAGAAGGAACAGACACCTTCCAGGCTATGTGGCCGTTGTGGCTGCAGTGAAGTAACCATCGGTGGGGACCTGATGTGCAAGGTGCAGAAATCAGAGGCTGTTTGTGGACCGTGGGAGGGGAAAATGAGTCAGAGGCTCGGATTTGCCGGCGCTCCCTCCCCCTCTGCCCGGAGAAGGGCGGCTCCTGATTCTTCTGGCTTCACCAGGTGTGGGCTCCCTGTCCTTCCACTCCTCACCTTCTTTCCAGAGACTTCCAGCAAGAGAGCCCTGGGGCCTGGGGCGTGGTCCCAGGCTCTGCCCTCTGAGACGCATGGCTGTGGACGTCTCCTTGCTCCTTGGCCTCAGTCTCCGGATGCGCTGGGAAAGTGTTGGGCTCTGTGGTCTCCGGAGGCCTTTCAACTCTGACCTTCCGGCGCCGGGCACCAGAGGGCATCTTAGTCCGGCCAGGCCCTGGCTCGATGCCTGGAGACATTGCTCTCAGGGAGCACTGAACACAAGGGGGAGGAAAACAAAGGGAACCGCGGCTCTCAGCAGGGGTGGCCGCTCCCACGAAAGGAATGAAGGAAAACGCCCCCCCCCACCCCGCGTCTACCTGGCCGACACCTGCTCCCTCCTCCTCCCACCTGGTGCCTTCCAGGTTGTGGGAGGGAGAACCGGGGGCAGAGGAAGAGTGGAGGACTGAACCGAGGGGGCAAATGGCTGACACCTTTCCCAGCCTCCAAGGATCCGAGATCGCATCACGTTCTAAGACGCGATTGTATCGATAACAGAAAATTGTCTGTGTTTGGTGCGTTGCAGATAGGAACATGATGCACACCAAGCCACCGTGTCTTATGATGGGGCAGCACAGTGCCCAGCAGCCAATGGGCCGAGCAGCAGGACGTCTGGAAAAAGGACAAGTCTCCGTGACCCCTTCAAATAACGAATGAGTATCTAAATATAAGACTAGAACATAGTGACTCAGGAAACAAGTGTAGCTGGAGCAGTACTCGCTTCTCTGACACACCGATGAGTAGATGACAGAGCCGATCGCGGACAGTGGCCAGAGACACAACGGCACTGCCGTGGGCGGGAGCGTGAACGCCAGGACATTGGAGACACGCTCTGGTGGAAGTGTGACGTGTCAGTAAGTTAAAAATATAGACAAAATGAAAAATCTCCTGGAAAAATGACCCAAACGTCTCTACACGTGGGCCCACCAGAACACGGAGAAAATACTTCTGCGATTCCCAACTTCATACAGATTCTCCCGTAAACTAAAACTCCCTCCACACCCTTGTGTGGTGGTGATTGCTGTGACCTCACAGCCGGGCCAGACAAGGGCGGAGGGGGAAGAAAAGTTCAGGCCAAGTTCCCTGAGCAGAGATCCAAAGTCCCGACCAAGAAGTGAGCAAACCGAGTGGAGAGGAGGGCGGTGTCCGAGGGCGGACGGTGGAGCCGGGGCCTGTACCAGGGGCTCTGCTGGATGGGGGTGGGCAGGGCGGCATTGGGAGCTCTGAGCTTCTGCAGATCCAGGTACCCAGCACCCTCCGTGCACACAGACAGGCCCCGAGCGCCGTCGTGGTTTTGGCGGTTGGTTCTCTGTCAGCCCTCCAGTGGTCGGGGAAGGGTGACTGGCCCACCCCCGGGTGCCTGAGGCTGCTCCTATTTTAGAACTAGAAGTCTCGCTTCCTGGGCATCCCTCCGGCCTGGGCAAACTGGGAGTCCCTGCCACCTCAGACGGGGTAGCCTAGTAGTCTGTTTTCCTGGTGGCCCTCTCTAGCAAAGAGGGTGGGGGAGCCTTGCAGAACACTCGGTTTGGTCTCCTGAGGATTTTACTTGCTTACAACTCACACACGGAAAGTAGACAAGTCACTTCTCTCGTGGTGAATTAGGACGATGGGTTGTGGAGAAGGGACTGGCCGCACACATCACAGAAGAGAGGATGTCTTGCCCCTGAGTAACCAGGCGGGGACTTGAGTGACGCCAGAGAAGGGCGGTGAGCCTCTGAGCACACACCCTACACCTACCCCGTCTGTACGGACCGGTGACCGCGGGACCCAGGGATGCCAACGCCACTTAGCATTTTTCATTGTCTCTCTTTCCAGGAGGTGAGGCCACGAAACACAGAGCAGAGACGGCAGGTGCACACAGTGGAAGCGCCGGCCTTTCTGGGGGGCTTCCTCAGCTCTCGGTCCTCGGGGACGCCCTGTCCCAGATGGCCACTTGGGTGGTGAGTGGTTCTCCGTTACCCACCCAGTGAGTGCAGCTGCTCTCTGGGCGTGACGGGTCCCAGGAATATGTCCGCCGTGAGGCAATGGGGGCAATAAGGCTGGATAGGCCACATCTCGTGAGATGATGGGAGGGGTCCGGGGTCATGGCCATCCACAGGAAAATGGTGATGACGGTGGTGGTGATGATTGTGAAGATGCTGATGATGATGGTGATGTTGATGATGTCATCATCTGACACGGAACTCACTGTCTTTTGGGAGCTCCTATGGACATTGTCCTGTCCACGTGTTATCCGACTGAAGTACCACAAATCTCCATGGGGACTGTCGTCATTATCCCAACTTTCCGGCTGGGAAAACTGAAGCTCACGGAGGTTAAACGTCTAACTCGGGGTCCCTAGCCAAGTTCATCCTCAGAGGGGGGGGTCCCCTTCTGTGGGCAAAGGAGGGGCCACCGGAGGGGCGTGTAGCAGGTGTGCCCTTCGGAGGGGAGCGGAGGACAGGGCAGAGCGGGCAGAAGCCGCAGTCCCTCGGCCGAAGGCAGCCGTCTCTGCCCGCTGTGGTTGTCTAGCGAGGGACTGGCCTTCTGGTCTGAGGAGTGGTCGCCCCGTCCCCGGCGGAGACACACGTGTGAAAGTGGACACACCTGAGTGGCCAGGATGCTGCGAAAGGGGCCCCGTGGGGCGGGGGTGCGGGCCCTGTGCTTCGGGCTTTCTGCAGTTCCTGATAACGTTCCCACGTCTTCCGTGGAACACCCCGCGTTTTGTGCAAGAAGCAAGATTGGGGTTAACCTGCCACCAGGTAAAGGCGGCAGCTGCACGTTCTCTGCGGGGAAACTGCTGGGTCTGCAAAGTCCAATCTGATGAAGACTCCGGGGCTTTTTGATAGGAAACAGTGGTTACGCGACACCAGTGGTGCGTAAACGAACCCCACGTGTTCTCTGCAGTGGGAGTGTCTGGGCCCCTTTGGCGGCGAGGTTACTGTCTGTGGGCGTGCGTTTGCCCCACTCTCCCCTCCCCGCCGTGGCCTGACAGAGGGGTCCAGAAGAGCCGCCGTTTAACTTTCCGGAAGGAAGTCATCCTCTGACGTTTTGCTCAGCTACTCTTCCTGTCCGGTGACTACATTTGTTGCTCCAGGGCCCCCCAGGCAGCCCGGACGACTTCGGGGGAACTCACTGCCTTCGACAGAGGAGGAGCAGGGACATCAGTGAGTTGGGGAATGGCAAGTCAGTTACTCCCGGAATGAGACGATGGCCTCAGAGCTCTCCCAGGTGGCCGTGTTCGTCCTGCGTCCCTCCCCTGGGCAGGAACTCACAACCCAGGGAGAAGGGACAAGAGAGAACAGGACGGGGACACAGGCGCCCCATCTCCGCCTGTGCTCTCCTTGTTGGGTCTTCCATGGAGTTTGGGAGTCCCCACCGCCACAGGGGTCAGAAGTTGAGAGGATGAGAGAGTTTTGGGTGCCAGGACATTTGTGGGGACAGAGTGTGGGCCAGGAGCTGGGCCTTGAAGGGAGAGGAGAGTTTGCGAAAACAGTATTTTCTGTGCTGCGCGCCAGGCGCCAGACCCAGCTCCCTTCTGAGAGCTGGGCCTCGATTTCCTTGTCCCATAAGAGGGGATTGTCTTCAAGGGCAAGTTACAAATTCAAATGATAAAAGCATTAGAGAAGCAGCCTTGAGTCCAGGTGTCAGATATCAAATGCCACTCGGGGCTGGGAGGGCCAGGGGCCGTGGCCACAGCCCACAGTGGCCAAGAGGCAGAATGCAGACGCTTCCAGAGAGCTTGTTTCTGAAGACGAGTTGAAAGCTGGATTCTGACGGGAAATATTTTCACCGTGAAATATGAGCCACTAAATCAATTTATCTTGCAACACCCAGGAAAAGGGAGATAGAATCCGGGAGGGCAGTTTGCCCTTCAAGCTGCCAGCTTTCAACTTCTGTCCCAGAGGAGAAGAATGGGGGTTCTGCTGAGATGGTTTTGTGGACTGGATGCTCCGTGCCCCCATGCACCCTGAATTCCTGTGCTGAAACCCTGACCCCCATGCGATGCTGTGGGGAGGTGAGTAGGGTGTGTAGGTGGAGCCTGAGATGGGGAGGAAGGCAGATGTGCTCCTCTTCCTCCTGCCTGGATGAAGAAGTCACTTGAACACCAACTGCAAGCCAGGGCAGCGTCCTCACCAGAGCCCAACCATGCTGGCACCTTGACCTTGGACTTCCCGCCCGCCCGCCCGCCCGCCCGCCCGCAGGACTGTGAGAAAGAAATGGTTCCTGTCTAAGCCCCTCGATTGACGGTATTCTTTCACAGCAGCCGGGACTGAGACAGGTGGGCCAGCTTGGGGACCCCCATGTCCACTCTGCCTCTGTTCTGTTACAACATCACGAACACGTGTGTGCATGTGCGTGGGGCCTCCCGGGAGGTTGGCACTAGAGAGATTTTGGCTCTTCCCTGCGTTTGCCCAAGCTCCACAACGAGGCCCCACTTGGCTGCTCGATGAGTCAGCGCCTGGCAGTGTCTGCCGGCACTCACCCCAGGAGGGTCTTTGCGGGGGTCACGTGTCCCGAGAGCCGACGGACTCTATTGGGCACCTGCAGCTCAGTGAATGACCACAGGCCGGTGCGGCACGGGACTGGCGCCCGGGGCAGCGGTTGGTCAGTTAACCAGGGAGCCTGAGCTGCTAACCACGAGCTTCCCATGTGTGATGACGTGCTGGTGACTCACCCACGGGAATAAGGTCAGCATGCCATGCGTGACTCGACCCACGTGATCACTCAGTCTCCACAACCGCCCGAGAAGTAAACGGGAGCACTGTTGCCCTTTGACAGAGGCATCCATGAGTGGCCGCTGCCCAGCTATGAAGCCGACCTGCTCAGGAACCACACCGGCCCCTCCCTTCCTCCTCCAGCTGGGAGAAGGGCCGGCTCCTTGCCGCTGGTGAGCTGGGGGAGGTGCCGGCGTGGACGGCGTGGACGGCGTGGGGCTCTGCGCCTTCACACGAGCTCATGTCATTCCTCATCTGGGGGATGAGAAAACGGGGGGGGGGCAGGGAAGGGGAGACACCGCCCAGCAGCTGCTCTTCTGGGGGTGAGGGGGCAGACGACATGAGCGTGTCACGTGACAATGCACAGCAGGTGCCAGGACAGGTGCCCTTCGAGTGCTCCCTGCCTCAGTTCACCGTAAACATGCGAGTGGGCCGACAGTAGCCTCTGACCCATCTCCTGGTGGCGCCAGGTCCGGGCTCACTGGGTCCCAGACCTGGAAAGAGACCTGCCCTCTGGGTGGACCATGTTAGCGAGACACAAACCTGACGGCAGGGGACAGAGCTGGCTCTTCTGGCCAGCAGAGTCTGCACCTTTATAGATTTATTTTTTATTTTTTGGCTACTTAATAAACCACCTCAAAACATCAGTGGCTTCGAGTGGCAAACATCTCCATTTCCCACTTGCAGAAGGGAAGGTCAGGTTCAATTCTGCTTTCATGCCTCTGCTCTCCTTGGGCCAGCAGCTTCCCCCGGCTGTGTCTGCTTCTGGAGATGAAGGCATGGAAGGGCCAAGGGAAAGTGGGGAGAGCAGGGGTGCCCCTGACACTTGGAGCTGGGACGGACTCTCGAAGGCCTTGGCTCCGTGCCTGCCCCCACCCGCCCCCTCCCACACTCTCATGCCCTTGCTCTCACTCTTTGCTCACAGGGCGGCAGCTCTTCGAGGCAGAACCCTGTCCCGGAGCATCGCATCCCGGGTCCCGGAGCCCCGCCCGCCGCGGGGGAGGCCAGCGTCAGGAGCACAGCACCTGTGCCTGCCACGCAGCTGCTTGTCCTCGTCCCCTCCTCCCGCTTCTCCCTCTGAGCTTCGAGACCCCCCCTCTTCTGTGCGCGCAGTCCGAGTCACCTACGGGAAATGAAAGTTTTCTTTACGAGATCTGTGCATCCCAGACGAGCAGCTTCCAGGCACATTCCTTTAAAAAAATATTTTGGCCCTGTCTCCTGTCCCCTAGGTCTTGGTCCCCTCAGCAGAGAGCCAGCCGATTAGATGAAGTCACCTCTAAGTTTTCGTTTAGTTCCACAGTGCCGCGACCCTTCACCCTTGATAATGTCAATTGCAGGAGCCATTGTCTGGGCTCCTGGATCCTGACAATGCCCTTTAAATGTCATAGACTGTGTTTCCTTAGTCATTATTCTAACGATCTGTGTGTCTCCTTGCTCATTCAAAATGGAGATGTCATATAATTGGCAACTCCCGAGACAATTGGGTTTTTAATGTAATTGTGGAAGAATAATGTAGGAGCAGAAATTATCACTCCACGGCTCTGCCTCCCTTGAAAGTGGGAGACACATGAACACAATATTCATTCACTCATTCATTCCTTCATTCATTCCTTCAGAAACACTTCCTGTAACCTCTGCTGTGTACTGAGCACAGGGCCATGTGTGCGGTGCGTGTGGATGAAGACACCCGACTCCACGTAGCTCGCAGGCCGAAGACGCTGCTTCCCTAAAGGACCCACTAGGTGCTAGAAGAGCCCCGATGGGGCCACCAGGCAGGCGGGGCCCCCAGACAAACAAGCTGGGTGTTTCCGGGGCACCAGGGCTGCTGGTGAGGCAGGCGGGGTGGTGGGGGCGGAGGGGAGGGTGCGCCGGGCAGAGGCAGCGGCAGGGGGCGGGGCACAGGCATTAATCACGGCCGCCACACACCTGCCGCCCTCCTGCCTCACAGTCTCATTTTTATCCCCCGAGAAGAGGTTGGGGCCCTTGTTATCCCCGCTCCGTGGAGGAACAGACTGAGCTCAGGGATGCTAAAAATAGAACCTAAAGAGACCAGTGAGTGGTGGCTAAGAGCAGAGCTTTGTGCTAGGCCCTGACTCCAGTTCGCGGAACGGGGCGTGTTCGGGGACGCGCTCTCCTGAGGCTGGAAGGAAAGAACAGGTGTGATGTAGGGCCGCGGAGACAGGCATCGACCGGAGCGTGTGGAGGGAGGGTTAGTGCAGGGGGCTGGGCTTGGTTTCGGACTTCAGGGAACCAACAGTGTGGAACGATGGGGATGCGGCCGTGAGCCCGGGGGACGCCTGCCGCGGTGACCCACAGGACAGTGGGGTGAGACGGTGCCATAGGCCAGCCCGGTTGTGTGAACTTGGAGTCATTCAGGCTTGAGATTGAATGCGACTCGGATGAGTCCTGGGTTCTGGTCACGGCTCCAGGTGTCCTGGCCCTCTGACCTTCCGAAAGTTACTCCAACTCTTCATGCCTCGATTTCCTGCTGACCGATGAAGCCCGCAGGACCCGTGCGGAGTGATGGAAGTCTATCTAACGCACATGAGGCAGGAGACCGTGGAACAGCACAGGGAAGGTGGAGGGCAGAGGAATGAATTCGTAGGTTAAAGAGTGAGAGGGCGGCTCAGTGAGTGAAGAATCTGGAAGAGAACAGGACCCACAGAGGACGGAGTCCACCCCACGCGGCTGGATGCCTCCCCCCAGGTTGGGGGGTCGCACACGATTCGACCCTCCGCCCTCTCCTTGAGTCTGCAATGTGAAGTGGTGGCCCAGCCTGCGATGCCTGGAAGCTGTGTGACCTTGGACAAGGGAGCTTCGTTTCCATGAACAGAGTCACAGCGGCCCCTGCAAGTGCTACGGGCCAAGTTCTCCGCCCTCAGCAGAAGGCAGGGCGGACATCAGTCTCTTTCTCAGGAAGAAGTGCAGCTCGGGGGGTTGCTGTCGGGCCCTAGGGTCCTTTGTCCCGTGTACAGAGAGATGCTAACCTGGGAGGAGAATCGCAGGCGTGAAGGAGAGTCCTGACTGCATGCACACGCTCAGCTTTTCTTTGGGGTGGCAGATGGCACCCGGGCCCCTGTCGTGAGCCTGGCGCTGGGCTTGACACTGATGCTCTCAGAGCACGACTCATGCCGTCGCTGCCACACTGTCTCATTGTCAGCAGCTGCCCAGAGAGGAGGAGCAAAGGCCAAGGCACGTGGCGACTGCGGTGACAGAGGTAAGTGCCTTTGGGAACAGAAAGACACCATGAGTCACCTGACAGGTCACACAAAATCCCCCAAAGCCACTGGTGCTGGAGCCGAGCCTTGAAGGACGGGCAACTGACTTGTCAAACACAGGCCGCAGAGACACACAGAGCCCAGTGTGGACCCAAGGCCAGGTTGCGTTTCTCAAAACGGAAACGCATTCTTGTGGCCGCTGAGCACAGAGTGACGGCAGCAGAAGACAGCAGAGATGAGGTGGGACGTTGAGTAGCTTCACGCTGGAAAAAACTGGACCATCGGATGGATGATTCTGGATTTCTGGTGGAGGGCGGTGGCAGAAACACCCTCACTTAGCTCTTCAGTGAAAGATGTTTTACTGTCAAAACAGACAGTAAAAATATAAAATGCAATAAACCCACAGAGATGAATAAACTGGGCAAGTATCACAATCAAGGCATTTCTGGGAGCGGGAATCAGGGGTGAGTGGGAGCTGACAGAAGGATGGGAAGTCATGACCTTGACCTAGGGCACTCACGGGGGATGTGGCTGCTCCTTCAGAAAGCCAGAGGGCATTGGATATGCAGCCGACAGATACGGTGAAGGTCAAGGATGAAGCTAGATCTGAAGTCGAATACGTCATCGGAAATGGGTGTCCAGAGAGTTTCTATCACTTTCCACAGGAAGCTGCAGAAAGATGTCTGCCAGTGAAGCGGCAGAGAGAACTCAGAGACAGCGAGGAGTATAGGGGGCAGTGGACTTGGGCCCCAGGAACTGGCGGCCCTGGGCGGACGGGACCAGTAGAGAGAGAGGTCCTGAGAGAGGGGGGCCTTATTTGGAAGGAAACAAAATAAAATAACTGAAAAGATATGACTTTCATGGATCACACAATGGAAGATTCAACAGAAGGGAGAAATAAAAAGAAAAATGTGGAAAAGGAACCTCAGGAAAAAACCCAGCTAAATAAAGAGGCAGCCCCATCATAGCACACACTCCGTTCTGCCTTTGAGCAAGTGCAGGGTGAGCAGTATTTATTGATCTAACCTTCGTGCTACAGTAACAGTAGGAGGAAGGGGAGAAATGAGGGGAAGGCTTATGAAAACAGAAACAGGGAAAGCTCTGGGGTTGGAGAGAAGGTTCAAAGATGGACCTGCTTTTGCACAGGGGACTACAGCACAGTTAGCCGCCAACAATTAACAGCAGAGCGATAGCAAGGAGGGGATTCGCGGTCAGGGCCTGCCTGGGCCCGGAGGGGCCTGGAGAAGGGGAGATGGCTTTGTCTTTGCAGAAGCACGTGTGTCAGGCGTGTTACCCTAGATGTGCAAGGAGAACAGGCAGGCTCGTTAAGGGAAAGATGGACCTTTATCAGGGAAAAACACTGGCCTAGGACGGGCTACCCGCCATGAACTGCTTTTAGTCAAAAAACTTTAATTTCAGACCATCCTACGTGGTCACTTCCCGTCTCTGGGTCTGCGAGGCTGCCATGCAGGCCCCCTGACCTGGTGGGCATTTGAGAGCGGCCCCTTTGTGCACAGTATGCAATGAAGTCGTTAGGAGGAAAAAGGAGGGGCTGTCGGCACATGAAACAACACAGGCACATCTCAACAGCATTAGATTAAGGGCTAAGAGCCCAACTCAGGAGACGTGGCTTTGTATATGGTAAATCCTAGTGAGGAAGGCTGAGAGGTGCGTGCCAGTGGGCGGGGCGGGGCGGGGCGGGGCGGGGGAGGGCGTGAGGGTGAGTGGGACCTTTCTGAGCCGTGGGGCAGCTCTGGGCCTTGATGGGGTGGTGGTTATACAGCTTACACTTTTGTCAAAACTTATTGGATTGTACTCTTAAAATTTGAAAAGAGAGCTGATTTTCCAAGTATCCATAAAGATAATAAAAACCAGAATAAAATTGTTGAAGGAGAAAAGACCCTTTTGAAATTAAACAGCGGATCAACACAGCAGAGAAAGGAGGGGTGACTTGGGGGATGGGTCCAAACGCAGCCCCGAGAAAGGAGGTGGCGAACGGGAGAGGAGGGTTGGGGAAGCCGGTGGTCGGCATGAGAAACTGACACAGCCAATCAGATTCGCCGATTCGCCGAGACGGGAGATGTCGGACTAACAGTGATCTGCTCGGAAGACACTGACGCACATATACAGAAGCACGCTTTCTACCAAGCATCATAGACAAAAGGAAATTCATACCTGGGCATATTGCATGAATCCCACAGAAAAAGACGAGACTCTCAAACATCTATAGAGAAAGCATCATTTACAAATAAATTACCATGAGGATTACTGACATTTCCTTACAAGTGAAATTGGAAGCAGGAAGCGAGTGATAAAATATGGGAGGGGAAGAGCAGCCTCCCACCGAGAGCTGAGCGTGAACACAACATGCTCATGGTCGTGCGTAAAGGGAACCAGCGGCTTGTGTCCTCCAAATTCCCAGAGATGTTATTCAAGAACACACTTTGGAAACAAGACAAAAACGACCCCCAAAGGAAGGTTTAAGTTGCAAGAAGGGAAAGTCAGTGAACAGATGGGTAAACAGGTAGCCAATTCTCAACAAATGTCCTTGGTGCTTGATAAGAGTGATTGAAATATTACGTGTGGTTAAGAAGATAGAATAACAAATACTTGAGTGTAAGTTAGTAGGGTCTTGTAAGAATCAAACTGTTACAATTAGCTTGATCTCCTAAACAATACAAGTAATGTTTTTGATTCATTGTGGAATATGCAATTTTAATAGTAAAATGTCAGAAGCTCTAAGAGATTAAAAATAAACAGGAGAAGTGTGCACAAGTTTCACATTGGGAAGGAATGTAAACAAAAAGGCAAAAAATTAGAGGAAGAAAAGTCACAAAAGACTTAGCAGAAGTTTCCAGAGCCCGCCTATGTCTCCCCCGCCCCCCAGCTCCCCTGGAGTTAAGCCACAGAGGTGTCCTGAGCCGGCAGTGTCTTCCTGCTTCTCCCTGCCTCCGGGACGCAAAGGTGATGCCCCGAGGTCACACCGGGGTTATCTTCACTGGGGCGCACCCAGAGTGGGCGACCTTGTGGCTTGTGTTTGGATGGTGGGTTCAGGCTGTTCATTTATCATACTCTACAACCTCTCCCGTTTCATGTTGTTTTGTTTTTAATGGCAGCAAAATACCCAGGACATAAAGTTTACCACTTTGGCCATTTCTTAGGGCACAGTTCTGCGGCACTAGGCACGTCCGCACTGCTGTGTGATGGTCACGCCGGCCACCCCCACGCTGTCATCTCCCCACACGGGGCTCTGGGCCCGTGAAACTCCGACTCCCCGTCCTGCGCCCCCAGCCCCTGGCCCCACCGCTCTGCCCTCTGTCTCCATGACTCCCCCTACAGGCAGATCATACAGCTGCGTCCTGTGTGACCCGTTTATCTCACTCGGCACAGTGACCTCCAGGCAGTGCAGGTGGCAGCAGGTGGCAGGAGTCCCGTCCTTCGCAGGTTGGAGGACAGTGCCCTGTGTGTGCAGAGCACCTGTGCTTCTCTGCCCCCCCACCGTGCGCGTTCAGGGCACCCCTCTGGGCCGTGGTGTGTTGTGAGGCTGTGCACGTGGACATGCAAATGTCTCCCTGCGTCCCTGCTTCCAATTCTCCTGGTCACACACCAGAAGTGGAAGTGCTGGACCACACGGCTGTTCCAGACGTGAGTTTGGGGGAGGTTCTGTACTGATGTCTGTAGTTGCTGCACCATTCTGTACCCGCACCGGGGTGCACGGGGTTCTCATTTCTCCTGCTAGTATTTTGAAATGAGAGGACACTGTGGTTGGCCTGTGCCATCTGCCATGGTCACAATAGGAAGGACAGTGACATGCACACATGGGGGCATGAAGTCCCGACTTAGGGTCACATCCCCTCCTCCAGCACAACGGGGGACCCACCAGCCGCCGACCCAGAAGCAAGAGGCAACCTTGCCCTCAACCTCACTCGCTTGGGGAAATGAGAGTGTAATTAACTATGAATTTAACTGCTGACCGTCCAGCAGACAGAAATTAATAGGATTTACAAAATTCATGGCTGGCAAGGGATTAGGAAAAAAAAAGACTTTTCATACATTGCTGATGGGATTATGAATTATTACGGTCATTTCAGAAAGTAGTCCATTCTATTAAAATTAAAAATGCATCTAACTCTTGACCCGATAATCTACTTTGGGGAATTTATACGACAGAAATGAAATTACCGGCATGTAAGGATAAACGTAGAAAGATATCTTTGCAGCACTCTCTTCGGCAGGGAAAAAACCCTGGAAAAATGCAATTACAGGGCGTTTACGGCACTGCCATGCACTGGTTTCTCTTGATAGAAAGAAGCCAAAAATTTGTAAAAGAAATAAATGTCCACTGCGGGTATTGAAGAGCCTGGGCGGTGCACACGCAGCTGTTACAGCCAAGGGCTTGCAGGCGCGCCCTGGGGCTGGAAGGAATGAGGGCTACTGAGCAGGGCCCGCTGGCGGGGAAAATCTAGAGTGGGCTGCTGAGGAGCAGGTACTGTTTCCAGGAATCTGCAGAAACGGTGTGATTGGCGTCGGATGCTGCTCTAGGCGCTCGCTGGACCCCACACCCGCTCTCGTGAATTTCATACCCACCTGGGAGGTTGTAGAGGCTAAAGGGGCGGAAGGGATAAGTGAAGAAAGGATGACCAGGGGGAGGAGGCAGGGTGTGGTGGGGCTGTTGGTGTGGGAAGGCGGTCGGGGCGGGGCTGGAAGGAGGCGAGCTGCGTGCAGACCCCTGGGTGAGACGACAGTGCAGGGCGTCTGAACACCTGAGGGGGGAGTGTCTGTCCCCCCAGGAAGGACAGGTGGCTGGGGCTCACGGGGTGATACGAGGTTGAGAAGGGGCCAGTGGACAAATCACTAGGAACTCAAAGGACATGGGAAGGACTTGCAATTTGATTTCTGCGTGAAAAATGGTGCTGAAGGGTTTCCAGGGGCGGCGACATAATACAGTTTACATTTTTTTGTTTTGTTTTTAAATCTACCACAGCCTGTCAATAGAAAAAATTTTAAAGTTTTTATTGTATTTTTTTACATTACATTTCACTCCACGGGTAAGCCCTTCCCCACAGCAATCACAGCCTATTGTCTGTGTCCGTGAGTCCTTTCTCCCTCTTGCTCAATTCCTCACCCCCTCCCTTCTCCCCCCCCACTAGCTGTCTTCTGGTCTCCACCTGTGAGTCGGTCTCTGTTTTCCTGGTCAGTTCAGTTTGTTCATCAGATTCCACATATGAGTGAAATCATGTGATGTTTGTCTTTCTCTAACGAGCTTATTTCACTTAGCATAATGTTCTCCTGGTCCATCCATGCTGTCGAAAAGGGTAAAATTTTTTTTTTTTACGGCCAAGTAGAATTCCATTGTGTAAATGTCCCATAGTTGTACCCACTCATCTACTGATGGACACTTGGGCTGCTTCCAAATCTTAGCGACTCTAAATATAACGCTACAATGAACATAGGGGCTCTTATGTTCTTTCAGATTAGTGTCATGGGTTTCTTTGGACATATTCCCAGAAGTGGGATCACTGGGTCACAAAGCAGATCCATTTTTAATTACTTGAGGTATTTCCATACTGCTTTCTCCCACAGTGGCTGCACCAGTCTGCTTTCCCACCAACAGTGCAAAAGGGACCCCCTTCTCCACATCCTTGCCAGCACTTTAAAAAATATTTATTTATGATGGCCATTCTGACTGGGAAGACACACTCCACAGGTAGCACTTGTCACTGCCTTGCCAGACATAGTCCGAAGGCTGGCTTATCTACCCTTATGAGGGCCCTCCCTGGAAGCACCAGTGAGGTCCCCCAAGCCAGGAGGGGACAACTTCCCCATGGCTGACCCCTGGGTGGTGCCGCCCAGGGCCCAGCTAGGACCTGAGCAGGGGCAGGCCGGCTGGCTTGGAGGGGACCAAGGGTACTCAGCCACTCATCGTTTGCCCCAAACTGGGTGAGCTGGGTTCCTGGAGCAAAGAGGCTTTGCAAACCCTACTTTACGTTTCACTAGACACAAAGGTAGTTCTGAGAAATGCACAGTTTTACGGAAAGCAGTAAATGGATTCTAACCCCAAATTTCCTATTTATGTGCCATTTTCTCTACTCTTGAAATTAAAAAACAATGTAGCAAAGTGGAAGCGGCATTATCAAGGGAAGTGCTGAAATGACGACTCTTTGAAGGTTTAAAAACACCCTCTGCACGATGTCCTCTGTGTGACAATGTCATTGCCTTCGTGGAAGCGCCAATGTGAAGATCTCCAGGGAAGCTGGTGGCACGTCCGAGCTCGATTTAGAGGAGGACACTTTGAACAAAGTCTCTGCCCTGCCTCGACTGCGGGAGCCGATGCAGAGGGGTGTCCCGTGGGGTTTGTGAGACAAGTAGCTGATCCGTGGTCGTGCCTTCGGGGGGGATTCTGTCACGAGAAGAGCAGCCGTTACTGCAGTTTAACTGGGGACCAGGGGACCGAAGGGGGGCTGTAACCACGTCTGCTTAGACGCTGGGTAGTTAATTCATGGCCAGTTGGCTGGTTCATTTCCTCCATCTCACCGGTTAGGGTCCAGCTCCGGTGCCCACTGTGGCTCCCATTTTATTTCTCACCTTCCTGGGGGACTCATTCAGGCTGTTTTGGCTTTTCTCTCCGTAAAACAGGTGGAAAGGGTGACTCCGTCTGTGACTTAGGGTACCTATGAACCCACACGGCCTGTAAATTAGTGAAAGGCCGTAAGTTCCAAGCTTTCATAAAAGATTCACTGTGTGTGTGTGACAATCTGGCTAAATCTTCAGGGAGCTGTGTATCCGCCTCCCATACAGTTTATAAAGAGATTGGCTCTGTCGTTGGTTGAGTGGGTCATTTCAAATGCTTAAACATATTTGTGCAGCTGCTACTTTTAATAACTTACAGCGGAGGCCATGTACCTCCTTAGAGGAGCCGTCGAGACTTGAGAGGCCGCTTTGCTGCATTACGTTGTCAGAGTTGTCCCTTCAGGCCACTGAGTCTGCTGCCTCCAGACCAGACAGTCTGAGCTCCGCCTTCCTCAGGCTAAGTCACTCCAGCCCACGCTACAAGAGCCCGGAAGCGAGAAGCCCGGCTAGCATGGGGGACGCAACGCGGGTCAGGGAGAGTGTGCAGAGGGGAAGACTTGGGGTGCCCGCTGCGCGGCTGTCCCAGAAGGAGGGGCTGTCCCAGGGCCTCAGGGAGTTTCCTGAAGCTGAGCCTGGGACCGGGGCTCTCGCTTGAGTGGTTGATCAGTGGACAGTTCAGAGCAGAGACCGTGGGGAGAGAGTTCACAGAAAAGGGCAGAGACGAGGCTGAGCCACTTGGGCGGACGCCGCCCTCCGTCCGGTCCCGCGGGGGTGGTGCCTCACACCCCACAGTGCACAGGGCAGTGCCCACCGCAAGCAGTTTTCTGGCCCCAACTGTCAATAGTGCCGAAGTCGAAAAACCCTGGATTGGTGAGAATTTGTCTAAAGGGCTGATGCTGACTTCCAGTCGGTGGTACCCCAAAAAAGTTTACAAAGTCACCTGCATTCCCACCACCCCCAGACATCCTCAGGGTGTGTGGCCCAGCGGAAGGCAACATCAGGGCTCCGGAGTCAGGCGGCCCTGGGCTCAAACTTTCTGGCAGCCACGTGATACCTAAGACGCCTTGAAAAGCCCTCTCACTTCTCGAGTCTCCAGTGTCCTTGTTTATGAGACTCTGGTAACTCCCCTCTCTGGAGGCAGCTGAGCGGTTTGAACAGACCCGCTATTTAATGCGCTGTGCACATAGTAGGTATTCCAACATTATCTGCTAATTCTGGCCACAGGCATGTGTGGCTTTAATAAAACTGTCTTCACAACACGGATGCAATTTTTTTAATGCCTCTTTATGACTTAGCAATATTAAGTACGCGCTTAGGGAACGCCAATGCCATTTGCAATGGCTTTGTCATATCCCAACCACTGCGTAATCATAGTTTGCTTAATGAATCCTCTCTCTCTATTGTAACGGACAACCCCACGCAGACTGCTTCCCCATGTGCGGATCTGTCCCTCGGGTAAATTCTGTGTGAAGGGCGGGGATCGTTGGGCTGGTGGGCGTGGACATCGGTCATGGCCTTCAGAGACCTCTGGCACAGCATGGATACGAGGCCGGAAGTTGGGTAAGAAGTGCCAGCCAGGAGGACAGGCCAGCAGCTCCCTGGGATCTTGAGGAAGAGGGGTCAACCTCCACCATGTCTGTCAGGAAGCCATGCTTCCTCAAGTTCAACCAAGTTGACATGGATACAATGTTCAATCGATCATGTCACGTTCAGGCCAGGTCTGGGAGTTGACCTGCTTGTAGCAATTCTCCTCTCCCGGGTCCGGTCCAGGGTCAGGTATTGCCTTTGGCTGTCGGTCTCGCTATCTCCGTGGAATTAATAGGTTAAGTGGTGACATTGTCGGCCAGCCTTCTGTCTTCCTTGGGTCCTAGTGACCGTCTCCACGGCTCTCTGCGGGCCGAAGACCAGGCGGCCACTGCACTGATGGCTGTGGTGGCGACCGAGCCCACCCTCCCGATGGCGGGCAGGCGCTGCCCCCTGGCCCTGCTGTTTGGGGACCCTGTGATTTCCTTGGCAGTGTGTCAGCATTCCTCTGGTTATCTGGCCCTGGAGGACAGCCACCAACTCCTCAGGGACACAGGTGCCTCTCTCGCCAGCACCCGCCTTGCTGCTCCGGGGCTGGACTGTGTCCCCACCCACTTCTGAACAACAGAGGGCTGGGGAGTCTTCTATGCTGATGTCACATGTCCGCTCAGGTCGGCCCGTTTGTGAGCCTTGGGTCTTGTCTCTAGCGTCTGCTACGACTTTGCCATTTCACACCTTCAAGCTGAGGACATCTCTTAGGGAGGGCCCCACACACTCTGAGGACGGCTCTGTGAGTTAGACCCGGAGCAGATGCTCTGCCCAAATCTATTTTCCTCACTCAGCCTCTGTTCCGCCCTCCCTGTGCTATGGAGAGATCTGATTGGGTCACCGGGGAGGAGTAGGGCGGGGCTGTAGGAGGAGGTTGCCCCCTGAGGCTGTGGTTAAAGTCTAGGGCAGGATCAGTTGGGAAGCTGAATGCCCCCAGAGCTCATGGCGTTATGGGTGAGAAGATCTGACATAAAAGAAGGGCTCTCTGGCTCTCCTTTTCCTTCAGGATGCTTGGATGACTGTGCTGCAGCTGCCTGCGTATCCCAAAGGAGGGTCTTTTGAGTGGGAAGGACGTCCAGGCACTGCCTAGGTCGGGCTGCCCGGCAGAGGGTGTCGGGGTTATTTTTCTTTGGGCGGCGTTCTAGGGGGGATGAGCTCTGAGGCAGAAGCCTGCCATTCTTCCAAAATTGTGCAGCTTTTGTATCTTATGTTGGTTTAGTTTGTAAACTAAGCTTATAGAAACAGGATAATTAAAACTAACAAGGGGAATAAAAGGAGAACTCAAGTGTAAAAGAGTTTAGCCTTAATTGATAGGCTTAAGTGATTAAAGCTGTTACTAAAGAATTAAAGAGTTTAGCCTCAATTGATGGGCATAAGTGACTAATACAAGTGGAAAGCTGTTATTCCAAAATTGTGAAGCTTTTGAATGAAGACTCCTTTCCTTTACCAGCAAAACTCTGCCTCTGGAATTCTGCCTACAGGGGGGTGGTGGGCCGCAGGACCCACTTGCTGTTTGGTAACAATTGGGCTTGACCCTCTGCATCCAGCTCCAGAATGTCCTCCTGGTTCTGCCCATGTAACAGGGTGCAGCCAAGGGGGCCCCCAAATAGGGATTTGGAATGGGGTCCAGAACTCAGGGTGTTCAGAAAACATTAGAGAAAAATATATATATGATGTTCTCACTCCCACCAGTCTGAGCTGGGGGATGGGACACATGGAGCAGGGCCACTGAGAGATTCTGCATAGCAAAAGCTTTGCAGCTAACCTCTGGTATGGTCATTTAACATATCTATAACTTTTAACTGGTTTCATGGATATGTTAAACAGCTGTGGCCATGCTTTGAGCCAGGTGGATGGGAGTGACTTCAACCCAGGATGTAACCGGAAGGCAACTCCTCCTGGTTACAGAGCCTGCGTCAGAGCTTGGAGATGACTGGCTCCACACCACAGGGCCACGCCTGCCCGGACTTACTGTGGCAGCCCAGTAAAGCTGGACGAATACAGGAATGCTGGCAGGTGTAACTGATTGTGGGCGGAGTTGGAAATGGGGCCACAGAGGAGGACTGGTGTGAGATTTAAACCCAGGTACGGCAGCCATACCAGAGGTTGGCACCACTGGGCTTTGGCTTCCTCCCTTTTCCAACATGGCTTAGGAATCAGGAGAGACTTTGCCTGGAAGAAAGGGGTGAAAAAACTCTTGCTGGTGAGCCATGAGAAGGTGCCACATGACTTTGGATTAACCGGAGATCATGGCAGTGACACAGCCGATGGTGCCGGGAGCCCGAAAAACAGACTTCTACTTGTATTCCTGAGATACGGTACCCTGGACTGGGCAGAGGGGGAAGGAAGGACTGTGTGTGTCTGTGGGTATTCCAAAGGACTTTAGTATTTTAATGAAGACATTAAGTCATTACTCTAAGTCTATATAACTTTTAAATAAATAATTCCTTTCCTTTTCACCAATCTCTGGCATTGAGAGACATTTTTCTCCTGGCGGCGGGCAAAGTGAACCTAGTATGGAGGGGGGAACCCCTGGAAAACAGGGGGGTCCTTTTCATAATAGTATATTGTTCACCTCCCCCCAGGTCTGTTCTGCAACACTGGACAAGTCTATGGGCCCTGAGCTTTCTTGGGGGTGGGGGGCCCCGCCCTAACCCTGCCCTCCTGCTGCAGACCCAACAGCGGGGCAGCAACCTCAGCCTAGGTGTTGGCCTGGTGGTCGTATTTCTTGCAGAGACTCCTGTGTCCCCGCGGGCCAAGCAAAGGCATGGGACGAGTCTGGCAGCCCAGAGGCTCTGAGCACTTTGGGGACTGAAGGTTTCCAAGTGCATCGCAGACCTCCCTCCCTGCCTTGTGTAGCACTCGCATTTCTCCTCAGTCTCCGCCAGGCCCTGGGGCAGAGGGCTCTCCTCCACCGAGAAAGGACACTCCCCCGGGGCTTGGCTGCCCTGGTCCCGTGGGAGGTCTCGGCTTCATTCCCTGTGGGGGTCTGAGAAGAGCATCTGTCTGCATGCAATTGAGGAATCTCCTGACCTTAGCTTTTGTATAGGAGATAAAAAAATGATTTTATGACTTCATATTTTTGGAAGGATTTAAAGCAGTTGTATATGTAAACAGCCCAGGTCTGAGTTTGGTATAGGGCAGTCTCTCCGTAAATGTCAATCAAATCCATTACGATATTAAGAATCAGACTGGGGATGGTTGGGGTTAGGAGAAGTGTCGTTTACCCTGAGCTGTGTCTATCCATGCAGGGAGCTACCTGTGGTGTGGTGACTCTGGCCCGGCCCGGCCTAAGCTCTGGAGCGCAGGCGGGCGTGGGTGCGCTCCAACCTCCACCTGCCACACTCAGTTGAACCCTCTTCCTGTTCACTGTACGAACCTGGGGCAGGTCTGCAACTTTCAGGCCGAGTTTGGTTACGAAAATGTCCAGTCTGATCCAGTTTACAGTGTGGGCTTCCAACCCGTTAAAGCCCGTGTTTCTGCAGCATCTAGACCTGGCCCCTGCCCTG
The DNA here is from genome assembly GCF_021234435.1 of Artibeus jamaicensis. NCBI lineage: Eukaryota > Metazoa > Chordata > Mammalia > Chiroptera > Phyllostomidae > Artibeus > Artibeus jamaicensis. The sequence continues at coordinate 2,464,288 of NW_026522059.1, forward strand.
AGGGGAGGGTCCTGGGGTGAGAACTGAAGCCTCCCTGCCTCTTTTCCTTTGCTACTGGCTCCAAGGCTCAGGGGCCTGGACAGAGAGGGGAGGGAGGAAGGGGGAGGGAGGAAGGGGGAGGGAGGAAGGGGGAGGGAGGAAGGGGGAGGGAGGAAGGGGGAGGGAGGACCACTGTCCCTTCTTCAGAGACTGTGCTGTGGTCCCCTCCTGGCTGTCTCACTCTGATCATCAGACGCACAGATGCTGCCTCCAGACCAGGACACTCGGAAGGCTTTCCCCAGACCGCTCAGGAGCCTCCTCACATCACGGTCACCGGCCACCGGGCTTCTGTTGCATCTCAATCTCTCCCACCAGACTCTGAGCTCCCATCTCTGGTCAGATGACTCCTCTTATTGGTTAGGTTTCCTTGCCCTGCAAACAGCCATCGTGTGTGGGTGGGTACCAGCAAAAGGCTTAGGCGCCTCCCCACCCTGCGGCTTCCATGGCTGCACGGGGCCACGGACTGCAGGCCGATGCTCAGCACCCCTCTCTCGGCCCCGGCATCCTGGGCTTGCCCGGAACTCACATGGACCCAGGGCGGTGGGGCCCAGGGCGGTGGGGCCCGGGAGGGTGGTTAGATCAGAGAGTGTACTGAACCGCTGTATCAGTTTCCTGGGGCCGCTATAACAAAGACCACCCCCTGGGGGAGTTAAAGAAGAGAAATCTGTTCTTGTGGGGTTCTGGAGGCTGGAAGTCCAAATTCAAGTGTCACAGAGTTGGTTCCTTGTGGGGAACGATCTATCCCCTGCCTTGCTGCCACCTTCTAGTGTTTTCCTGGCCATCTTCGCATCCCTGGGCTCCACCCGGATCAGCCCAGCCCTCTGTCCTCACCCAGTGCGCTCCCTGAGCCTCCATGTCATCTTCTTCCCTCTGCAGGTGACTCTGGGCCCACATTCCCCTTTTTAAAAACATGGACGCCAGTCATATTGGACTGATGCCTGCCCTCGTGGCCCTGTTTTAACCAGCTCACCCTGTAAGGACCCTGTTTCTAAATAAGGCCCCGTTTTGAAGTACCGGGAGTGAGGATTTAAACGTACCCTCTGTGGGGGACAGAACCCCACAACACTGGATCACTCAGCCCCCAGAGCCCATGCCCTTCCTGAGGTAGAAACTACATGTAAAACAAGGGGTGACGAATTCTGGGAGGGGAAGGATGGGCCGAGGGCCTGGAGGTCTTCGAGAGGGAGGTGATGCAAGCGAGGGCTCGGTGAGGGGCGCGGGGGCCCTGGCAGAGACTGGGAGGGCATCTGCCGGTCTCCTGGCAGCGAGGTGTCTACGTCCATTCCCCGTTTTTGCCGCCTTCCTCCGGGCCTCCGGAGCCCATGGGAATGTGGGACCCTCCAGTGCCCCAGGAACACCCATCCCACTGGGCACCTTTGGAAAGGGGTTGGTGGGCAGTTGGGGCAAGAGCCTGTGGTCGCACAGCCCTGAAGCATAGTTTTTCTTCCGTGAAGTGAAACGTAAAGGCTTCACGATCGCCCGCGTCCCCCCTCGACTGTTTCCTGTGTAAATTCGTTTCTGTGCTCACGAGAGGAGTGGAGGGGCTGTGGGCAGTTTCTCCTGGCCGAGCTGGAGATGCACGAGGACCCTGGGAAACGTCTCTCTCTTCACCCCACGCTGCGCATCATGCACGCGCCGTGAAGGATGGCCAGGCGGGATTCTAGACGTCCCAGCCAGCTGTTTCCATGGTTAACTTGCTGTGTTTTTCCGAATAGCGACAAGGGCTCTGGCTCAGAAACCCTGCTTTTCTGCCGAGGCTGTTCGTCTAAGCCCGTTTGCTCGTCCGCCCAGGAGCACTGTGGGCGGTGTGTGTTGAGCAGGTGTACGGGGGAGGCAGGTGAGCCCGAGGCTGGTAGCCCCCAGGGACCTCGGTCTGTGGTCCTTCCTGGCGGAGGGACGCCGGTGATTAAATGCGGTAATACAGGGATGCCTGGCTGTGGCAGGCACCTAATCTATCTCCCACCCTCTCCCCTGCCTCCCATGGTGGTGTCCGCCCTTAGCTCTGTCGCTGGGTAGCTCTGTGGCCCTGAACAGATGATGTGTCACCTCGGAGTGTGTTTTCTAAGCTGTAAAAACAAGGAATGATGGGAATGTTTTCCGCCTGCTCACTTCTACTCGCTATTATATAGGTCAAAGCACAGTAGCCCCTGTTTTCCACCACCAGAATCGATGGGAAATTGGAAGGGAAAGGACTGATGGAGAAGACTTACAAACATTCCCTGCGTTTGGGCGAAAGTGCAGGGAAAACAGCCCAGAGGTTCCTAAGTGGCTTCTCTTCCTTCGCTTCCTCCCGCTTGATGGTTCCCAGGCACCCAGGGAATTTACTCACCTCCTCAGCTGATGGCTCCTGGGCCTCCCTCTGCCACCACCACCCCCAGACTGCTTCTCCTGAGCACCATTTGTGGGACTCACGGCCCTCGGATTCACCTTCAGGGGTGTGTCACAGACGCCTAGAAGTCAATGTGCTCGAACCTGAACTTGCTCCCTGGCCCACTCCAGGCCCTTGTTTCCTGCCTCATGACCGGCACCCGTGTAGTCAAGCCAGACACCCGCTCCCTGGAAGTCTTCTTCAACCGGCTCCCCAACACCCGACCTGTCACCACATCCTGGAGTTGTCTCTGGAATAGGAGCCTCACCCCCACTCGTCCAGCCACTGTCTTAGGACAGGCTCTGGGACCGAAAGTCACAGCTCAGTAGTCTAGACACGGCCACAGCATGCTTGTCACAACCGGTCCCCCACCCTGAGCACCTCCCGTCACCCAGCCACGTGTCAGCAGCACCTCCTGCCACCAGCTCCCCACTCGATGGGAGCAGCAACACCCTCCAGCCCAGACAGAGCCCCCCTCTGCCAAGGCCCCACCCCCTCTCTGCTCTGCTTCCTGGGGTGGCTGCTGGCTGCCATGGCAACGAGCTCACATCTGGAAGGAGCCTGGGAATGATTGTCGTGCCTTCAGGGGACCAGGACCAGTACTCTGCCTCCCAGGAGTCCCGGGCGTGGCCTGCGCCTCCCTGCCTCGGCCCCTTCATCCCCAGGGACAGTGTTGGGCCCAGCTGGAAGGCACCAGTACTCGATGGGCTGCAACTTGCGGGTGGGGGAGGGGCCGGCAGTGAACTCAGGGGCCCTGAGCACCTCGTCAGGGCCAGGATTCCTCTGGACCCTTCACACCCCTGCTCACTCGCCACCAAGCGTCCCTGAGGTGGAATTGGCTACTTGTCCCTGTGTCTTCAGACAGAGGAACTGGGACTCAAAACAGGTCACCCTGTGGCGAAGCAGCAGACCCACACCCCACTCCCAACCCTCCTGCCGCAGAGTGGACATGAAAACACTTCGTTCTTGAATGACGGTCTCCTGTGCAGTGAGCGCACGTCTGGAATTTACTCACCTCCTTCATTGACACCTTATACCCGCTGACCAGCAACCCCCACTTCCCCTCCCCCAGGGGGCGCTTTCTTCTCCTACGAGTTTGGAGTTTGGCTATTGTAGATTCGGGGAACCCTGCAGGACTTGTTCTTCCTCCACTGGCAGGCTCACTCAGCACCATGTCTTCAAGGTCCAGCCATGGTGTCCCAAATGGCAGGACTTCCCTTTTTTATGGCTGAATGTTATTTCATTGTATGTATACACCACGCTCCTTTTAATCCACTCATCCATCTACGTGCGTTTAGCTGGTCTCCGCGCCTTGGCTACTGTGAGCAATGCCACTGTGAGCAGGGAGTGCGGACATCTCGCCGAGCTCCCGATTTCAATAATTTGGGTGAACACCCAGAAGTGAGATGGCTGGATCCTGTGGTAGTTTGGTTTCTAACCTGCGGAGCCGCCCACTCTCTTTTCCGCAGCTGCAGCATTTGATGTTTGCACAGTGGCGCGGCAGACTCGCTTTCTCCACAGCCCCCCGGGCACGGGACAGCCTTTTTGGACAATGGCCATCTGCCTGGTGTGCGATTGTATCTCATTGTGGTTGTGATTTGCATGTCCTCAATGAAAAGACATTCGTCATCAGTAATCATGTGTCTGTTGGCCATTGAGGTCCTCTTTGGAGAAGTGTCTATTCAAGACCCTTGTCCACTGTTAATTGAGTGCTGTTGGTATTTCTGCTATTGAGTTGCAGGAGTTCCTTATGTGTTTTGGACATGAACCCCTTATCGGATGCGTGGTTCACCGGTATCTTCTCCCATTCCGTGGAGGAACGCTTCATCTTGTTGGTCGTTTCCTAGGCAGGGCAGGCGCTCTCTGGTTTGCCAGAGTCCCCCGAGTCCCATGTGTCTATAATTGCTGTCTTTTCCTGTGTTTCGGTGTCCTACTCAAGAAGTCATTGTCAAGACCAATGTTGCAAGGGTTTCCCCCTTTGTTTTCTTAGCATTTGAAAATTTCAGGTCTCACATTTACATATTTAATCCACGTTGAACTGATTTGGGCACATGGTGCAAGATGAGGCTCTGGCTCCATTCTTTCGCATCTGGATCTTCAGTTTTCCTAACACCATTTGTTGATGAGACTGTCTTTTTCCATTGAGTATCCTTGACACCCTTGTTCAAGGTCAGTTGACCATGTATAGGTGGGTTTTTTGGTGGGGGGCTCTCTATTCTGCTCCACTGGTCTATGCGTTTGTCTTTATGCCAGGAGGATACTGCTTTAATTACCATAGCTTTGTAATGTATTTTGAAATCAGTAATTCCTCCAGCTATATTCTCCATTATCGAGGTGGTTTTTGCTGGTTTGGAATCCTTCATGGTACCATATGAATTTGGAATTGGATTGCCCTGAATCAATAGATTACTTCAGGTTGTATGGATATTTTCAATTCACAGACTATCAAGTCTTTAGTCTGTGAACACAGGATGTCTTTGCGTTTGTATTTAATTTGCCGTCTTAGTGGGAAACTCATTCCTTTCCCCGTATGACTCCTTTGCTCTCTCATACCTGCTCTCCGAATTGTTTCCCCCATGAACCTCCCTCTGGAAGCTCAGATGAACACAGTCTGACCACGTTCTCCCTAACTGCCGGTGACATGGAACATCTTTTCATGTGCTTATTTGCCATCTGTATATTCTCTCTGGTGAAATGTTTCTTCACGTCTTTGGCTTGTTTTCTAATTGAATTGTCTGTTTGTTTTTCCTGTTGGGTTTGGAGAATTCTTTCTACACGCTAGACACAAATCTTTTGTCTGATATGTGGTTGGCAAATATTTTCTTCCAGTCTCTAGTTTGTCTCTTTCAAGAAGTTCTTTTGCAGAGAAGTTTTTAATTTTGTCATGTAGCATTTTTTCTTTTTACATGATTTTTTTAAACAGATTCTGTCTTTGGTGTCATATCTAAACACTCTGCACTAGCTTCCTCCCCGCTGAGTACGGAGGAAGTCCCGGGTCCGGACGAGGTCCCCACAGACACCAGGGGGACTCCGTACTGCCCAGTGGGGATCAAAGACCTGGCTCCCACTTGATCTATGACCCCCTGGGGGGAGCGGTGGGAGGGAGGAAGGTGGGAGGCTTCCTTACAGCCTGGTGTGAGTGGGGGTCTGGGCTCTCCGTTTGGCCTTTGCTGGCGGGATGGAGGTGAAGGCCACGGATCCCCCCCACCCCCAGGACAGAGCAGCGGTTGTGTGAAAGTCTCCCCCTTGGCCAGGCTGTGCTTGCCTGGTGCTTCCGGCTGGAGAGAGCCGCCACAGTGGGCTTTTGGTGGCTTCTACTCATTGGCATTTCTAGGTTGGCATTGTTTTCCAAGATCTAGTCTAGGATTTTTGGAGCAAAAGGGAAACCAGTTGTTTCCTGGGTCCCGACAGCCCTAGCCAGCTCGCCTCTGGGGTTTTGTTTACAACATTCAGGGCTTCTGGTTTTCCTGAGAGCGAGGCAGAGGGGAAAACTTGTCCTCCCCTCTTCCCAGAACACGAGCTGATCAAAGCGGCCTGCCCGGGATGCACGATGGTCTCCAGGAGAGCGTCGCTGTCTGCCCAGCTTTCCTCTCGGCCTAATTGCCTGGCAATACAGCCATCGGATGAAAGCCCTGGGCTTTGACTTTGAACTTCCTGAGTTGAAGTCGGGGCACTGGCTGCCCCTTGCTGTCTTTCCTGGGCCCGATTGTTTGACCTGCCTGCCTCCCATTCCTTGGCTGTCCCCCGGGGAGAACAGCAGCGTCTTGCTCACAGGGAGGAATCTGAGGATGATCTTAGATGACATGCGTCCATCAAACAGAAAGTAACATGGATATTCCAGCCTCTGGCAAGGCGATTCATAAATATTAATCATTTTTGCTGAAAGGAAAATGTTTAGTAGTGCAGCACAGTGTACCTGGAGGCCGATGGTCCAATGCCCGGGACCTCCCCGATTTTCCCTCTGTACTTTCCTGGACCTGCCAGCTTTCCATCTGTTCCCCTCCCTCCCTCCCTCCCCACCCCCGCCCTCCCATTACCACAGGCTGGCTGAGCACCGGCTGTGTGGGGCCCCCTCTGTGCCCTTGAGGGGACCAGAGATTTGCAGGGGTGACAGAAGCGTGTGTGTGTCATGGCCACTGAGAGCTCCAGCCGAGGCCTCCAGGAGGTGCAGACATCGGGACTCTGAATCTGAGATGGCTGTTTGCTCTGGATTTAGTCGTCGCTTTTAGGGGGACATTGAGAATTAACCCTTCTGGCCCTGGCCAGGTTGTTCAATGGGTTGGAGTGTTGTCCTGATAGGCCAAGGTTGTGGGTTTGATCCCTGGTTAGGGCACATATAGGAAGCAACCAATGAATGGATCAATAAGTGGAACAAACTGACACCTCTCTTTCCCTCTCTAAAGAAAAATCCATTAAAAGAAAAGAATAAACCGTCCCATTAGGTAGCTGCAATGTTTACAGTTGAGCCCAGAGGCTGTGGGGGCACCAACCCCACGGACACTGCTGGGGATGTGGGGAAAGAGAAGGGTTTCTGCACAGGCTGAGTCCGGTCAGCTACCGTCCGGCCAGGGGTGGGTCGCAGAGCCCGGGAGCTTCTGTCCATTAGATATTGCAGGCACCTCTAGCTAGTGGTGTGGGTATGGATTTGAGAGAGCGCTTTGAACCTAACAGAACAGAGCCCAAACCAGACGTGCTTTGTTAAGGGGTGGGCCACGCATCAGAGCTCGGCAAACTTGGAGGGTGGAGCCCGGCAGCTGGGGCCCCCTGCTTGGTAGCCAGCTTTGGGCTGGGGACTCCTCGTTCCCTTTTCTCAGGAGCTCGGGCTGCTTAGTCCTGCTGGTTTCCAGTATCTAAAGTTTGTTGTGTGTGCAAAACAATTGCATATACAATACGAGGTCTGTCCAGAAGGGTTCCAGCCATGTAATATGGAAAAGTCATTTATTGAAAAAGATACAAGATTCAAGAAACATTGTACATAGGACAATGACTCCTCAGTCCCCTTCATATGAGGCACCTTGGGACCTCACACAGCTCCCAGTTGCCATCAGCTGCCCCATTGGATTCTCCTGAATCTCATCAACGGTCTGTAATCTCTTCCCTTTCAAAGGTGACTTTAGTTTTGGGAAAAGCCAGAAGTCACAGGGCACCAAATCTGGGATGTAGGGTGGCTGAGTCTCCTGGGTGATTTTTTTTTTGACAAAAAACTCTGCACTGGACATTGTGTGAGTGGGCGCATCGTTGTGATGAAGCCGCCAGTCACCAGCTGCCTGTACCGGTGGCCTCTGCATCACCTGAAGTTTCTGAGGAGGGATGTTCAAGCTTAGCCCAAAATCCGATGCAGATTCCTTGCTCTACTCACTCGGTCATTTTGAATGTGACGGCCACACAGTGCACACACTCACTCAGTGGTGTCTGTCGCCCCCACTGACTAGTACAGTGAAGGTATCACTGTTCACACATGTGCATCCCAGCCCCCTCTCCTGGGCTGCCAGGTGACATGGAGGTCGTGCAAACTATTCTCATTAGATTAACAATGGCTGGACTTTTTCTGGACAGACTTCTTATGTATGTTCAAATAAAATGCATTCATTTTCCTAGTTAAGGTGAAAAGTAAGTTTTGTTCCTTTTTCCTCTCTCCTGGTTATAAGTAAGAGTGTCCTTTATTTTTTCCGACCCATCTTGAAACCTGCAGGCTGCCGAGCTGCCCGAGGCCCCCGCCCCGCAGAGCTGGTCGCCAATAGGATCAAAGTGTGTTGAGAGTGTTTTTGCCCTGTGGTTGGCCTGAGAGGGTTGCTGCGAGTTTTCCTTCTTGACAAAAAGCCTGTCCTTTGTCTTGGGGACAGTAACAGCTCGGTGCTCTCAGGATGATTGTGGCTGAGAGGCAGGCAGGGCTCGGTCCCGGGGGCTTTAGCCACAGCAAGTTTGCGTTAAGGCTGCACGGGTCCACGCGTTCAGGAGGCCTCGCCTGCAGAGCCCATCAGAGCTTTCACACATTGGCTCCCAGAGGCCCAGGGAGGGACAAAAACGGAGCGAGTCAGAGTAAAGTGTGACGTGGCGGGGACAGGCGCCTGGGCTGAGTCTGAGGGACATGTGACTTAGGACGACTGGCCACGTCCCTCTGGGACACCGTGTTCCCCTCTGTGGGAATGAGGTTCGATGGTCTCCAGATCCCCTAAGACGGTGTTTTAAAGATCTGAACTTATGCCTGTGTTCACATTCGCCCTGCTTGTTTCTGGACAGGTAGGTGGACTTTTTACCCGGTACGTCCCTTCAGATTCTTCCGTGATGGCAGGACACTGCTCGGAACAAGAGAAAAGGTGATTTTACACAAACAGCCAACACCCGAATCATGTCAAGTGCCTAAGAGGCACCCAGCAAATGCTCTATGCTTTCAGCACCTGAGTGCACGCCATAGTTTTCTCCCTGGGCCACAGGGGGTCCCTGGCACTTGGGGAGTGCTGGCGACCGGGCTTGTGGGGGGCGGCGTGGGCCTTTTAACCAGTTCTGACCCCAGAGCAGAGGCTGGTGTCTTCATTCGTCATCACACTGCCCACGTGTCCCAAACTCGCCTTCTCCTTTGCTCTCTGGTGGTGAAGTTCTCCTACCACCTGGTTCCACCTTACACCTGTTCCTTCCAATGAGTGGTCCTCATCGAGGACAGCCCCTGCCGCACTCTGGGGACAGGAAGACCAAGGTGGGGGACAAGTCTCCATGGACAGGGCGCCACAGGGACCACCCCTCCCAGCCTAGGAGCTGGGCCACGTCAGCCTCCAGAGAAGCTGTGATTTGGTGTCCTGGGTAGGAGCTGCCTGGTGGTGGCCATGAGCTTGGAGCCCGGGTATGCTGGGTCCCATGCTTTCCTGGACAAGCCCCATGTGTGCCCAGCATGGAGACACTCAGCATGGCGCTGGCGCCTGCTGCATCCCCGGGGCGAGAATGGAGGGCACTGTGCCCCGCTCACTTCTACCGCCGTGGTACACATGAGGCCCCTATCACAGTCCACAGTACTGGGTGATAGCCGTCAGTTCACCAGGACGGTCTATGTGCTCCTGGGGCCCCTGTGCACCCAGACTGCCTCTGGTGGAGACACTGCGACTGAGGGTGGAAGTCGGCCAGGCCCGTGTGTGGGGCGTCGTGTTGCTGCTACCTGGCGGTGTGCCTTGGGTGAGCCAGTTAGCTGCTCAGCCTCAGCTTGCCCATCTGCAAAGTGATGGGGATTCTACCCATGGCGGGGGGTGCCTGGAGAAAGAGCCAAGTCAGCACCTGGGGGAGGGCTGCTGACAGCTGATACTCATGGACACTTCGTGGCCAAGGGCTCCCACGGGGCCCACAGCAGCGGGGAGTAGGTTCCCAGCAAACACCAGCTCTGCTCGCCGTCTATCCTTCCGTGAGGCAGCGGCTTAGTGACGGTCGCCCCCCATGCATGTGACCTCCCGTAGGAGCCCCAGTGGCCAGGCTGGTGTGCAGTTCCACTCTGAGCCCTCCTCTGCACAGCGAGTCTGTGCGCTGGAAATCTGGGACTTTGGCTGTCCGTCAAGCTCAGCTTCAAATGGAGGTATCTGTTACTGACAGTCCTGTGTCCCTCCCTTCCCTTCCAAGGCACTGGACGGGATCTGGGTACCGGGCCTCCCCCTGGCTGTCTGAGTCTAACCAATGAGAATCGGCTGACGAGAAGGCCTTGAGTCCTGATGGAGGAGCGAGCTGGCTGACGAGAATGCTGTGACAGCCACTCACTAGCCAGAGGTCCAGCCGGCCGGCCTCCCGGATCAGGGAGCTAAACGACCCTTCCATCCGAGAAGGGCGGGTCATCAGGACGCAGGATCACATCGAGGGAGGTCTTGGGGATTGGTTCTCTCCAGAGTGTGACAGAGAGAAGGGAGTATCTTCTCACAGTGAGCCTGGCCCCAGGTCGCCTCTTTTTCTAGAGACATATTTGTAACTCCCCTGAGGTTTCACGCAACTAAAACCCTCGAGATAAAGAAAGATGCCTTCCCACAGGATGGAGCTCCCTGTCCCCACAGGCAACCGAGCCCTCGCTGGAGGCATGTCGTTCCCAGCTGCTGCTCTGAGGAAAATTCTGCTGCTGCCCGGCTGTCCCACAACACCCAGCATCAACACTGTGACCTGTGACGAGCCACCTTAACCAACTGGAACTCATTTTCCCCAGTGGCACGGGGTGGGGGGCTGTCACGCAGGTGAGCAGAGGGGGAGGCACCGAACTGCCTGGGGTGTCTCTGAAAACTGTCTGCGTTCAGTCACCCTCAGACAGTCTTTGTGCTGAGTACCCAGCCCCCGGCTCCCCCGCTGTCCCCATTTCTGCACCGCCTGCCCAGCCCTCCTGGAGTCAGACAGCCGGGGAGGAGCGCCCACGCCGAGAGGAGGCCGTGGGCGCTGGGAAGGCGCTGCCCAGACAGCAGCGTTGCACGCGGCAGGTGGATTTCTTGTTGTGCCAGTAAGAGAAACACGTTCGGGGCTTAGATAGTTCAAGAACCTGTTTTCAACATCTCCCAAGGAGAGAGTCGTATTTTAAAATTCAGATGCCTTGGCAGCCCAGGGTGGCAATGAGGCAGGGGATCCCCAGGGCCAGCGGAAGGAAGGGGAGGGTGCCCAGAGGCCTTGCCAGGGAAGCGATCGCTGCCCATCCATCACTCCCTCAGCTGCTGCTGCTGCGGACAGTGAACCACAGGCGAGGTGCTGCCGTTCCGAGTGGGTGGGGAGGAGGCGGAGGTGAGTCAGACAGCAGCAGGCTCCCGGGCCAGCTGGCCCACGCTGGGGCAGGCGGGAGGGGCAGAACCACAGTGGCCACACAACGGCCGCCCAAGCAGGACCTCAGAGCAATCCCCGAGGCAGCCCTGGTGGGACAGTGCAGAAGGGAACAGGGGCTCCAACGTGTTAGCCTGCGGCCCGATGTCACCAGCAGCCCAGGCAGCACCTGAGCCCGGGCTACCTGCCTGCTGCTGTGCCCCCACGGCTCTGCTGTGGCCCCGGTCTCGGAGAACCCTGTCCCTGACCTGTCCCACCCTCACGCTGCTCTCAGATTGGTGTATGCATCGCTCAGTCATTCCTTTCTGCTCCAGGTGAGCATCTCTTGTGCGCCGGCTCAGCCCCCGACACCACGCTGGGCCGGGGGACCCCGAAGAGGCGGGTTTTCCAGGGCCTCCCACCAGGGAAGCGAGCAGGCAGGGCCGCCCGCCACTGGGGCTTGTGAACGTGGGCAGGCCGGGAAGGACGGGTCCGCTGACCTTCAGGCTCAGCGTCCCTCAGACCTGCAGAGCGACAGTGCAGGACGTGAAGCACAGATCTGCCACATACTACACACACACACACACACACACACACACACTTCCCCCTCGAACCCCAGGCCTCAGCTTGGTGCCGGGCTCCAAACTGTCGCTCACACGGCACGGGGAGTGGATGTGTGTCAGCAGGCTCGAGCTGGGTGTCTGAGCAACCACGGACTGCACGCGACCCGCATCACTGCGCCCTGCACGCCTGGCAGTGTCCCTGGGCCATGGGAAGGACGTCAAGGCTGAGGGAGATTCACACCCAGCAAGGCCCAATCAAGGCCTCTGCCAGGTGACCTTGGGCCCTCTCACGGTCTGAGCCCCATCCACTCAAGGCTTTTTGGCTGGAAGGAGGGGTGTGTGTCCAGTCCCTGATATAGGTTGGAGGTCACTGGGGAGTTCGTGGTGCCCAGAGGAAGGCTGGTGGGAGAGCGAGGGGCTCTGGCAACGAGAACAGCTTGACTCTAATGCCACTGGTGGGCCCACAGGCAGTGGGGGGTCACACTTGTCCCTCTGTCTCCACAACACCTTCACCAGAGGTAGCAAATGTCCATCAAGATGTGTGGTGGGTGACGAGCCCGAGGGGCAAGATCAAGCCCTGGGCCTGTGACATCAGCGAGGGACCCGGCCACCCCTCAGTGGGTGTCTGTCTTTGCAGCGTCTGAGCCAACAGGGGCTGCTGTCCCTAAGGGCCACAGGCGGTGGCTCAGACCACGGAGGTTTGTGGCCCACAGTCCCGAGGCCAGCCGTCCAAGAGGAAGACGGCAGCAGGCATGTGTCCTCTGGAAGGAAGCTCCGGGCGCCCACCCCAGGCCCCTCCCTGGTTCCGTCCCACGGCAGCGCTCCCCCCATGTGCCAGTCTCTCTGCAGAGCTCCCCTTTGGTCAGGGTGCCTGCTGCCATGAGTGGGGGCCCGTCCCACTCCACCTGAGACGACCACGGCCACACGGGAATGGTTACACCTGCATCGAGCCCGCTTGCAAGTAGGATGCACTCAGGTTCCAGGGGCAAGACTTCAACATGGACATTTGGGGAGGACACAGTTAAGCCCCCGGACACAGAGTAACCCCAGTCTCTTGGGTTTGTTACACTCGGCGGTGCCTATAAGGGTAAAGGCTGGAGATGCCATTCCCTGAGCAGGGACCTCTTGACCCTTTGACCCCAGCTGCTGAAACAGCAGCGTCCAGAGAGGTGGGTCAGGTGATGAGGCCTTTCCCCTCGGGACCCTAGCGCCCAAAATAGCTGCAGGGGTTGAAGGACCACAGGCTGCCCCAGGGGCATTATCTTGCCCAGTTCTCAAAATAAAACTAATTCCCCTTTCGTGGGGTTCTAGTTTGTAAGTGGGAAGCACTAGAACTTGAACTCAGGACATGATCCCAGAGCTCTGTGGGCCACACAAAGTGGGTTCCGTGACTTCCATTTGTGTTTTGAACCAGGACGCGCTAGGGGCCAGGCTCCGGTCACAGTGACTCAGCGCACTTGGCGATGGCTTGACCTGCAGAAATGTGTCCCACTGGTGTCCACGCCCTGCAGAAATGTGTGTGCCGTGTAAACACGGGGACAGGGGTTCTGGTGGGCTGACGTGTTATCGGTGGGCCTACAATAAATTGGTGGTCAGCAACATGGATCGTTAGCTCTCAAACCAGAGCACGATTTTCTATGAAAACATGTTACCGGAGGAGAAATCTCCATGGATTTAGCTTTGCCTTAAGACAGTGGCCACAAACAAGAATTCCGTCCACCCCGAGAGTAACGCTGACTGAGAAAGCGCCCAGGGTCCTCTCAGCCCCTTCCAAGGCTCTCACCTCGGTTCTTACCACGCTCACGAGTTACAGTGATGGTTTCATTCGCCCATTTCAGAACCGTAAACAGAACTCCTTGTGGGGCACAAGCATTTCATAATCTGAGTTTTGGTGGTCACTTTCATCACATCAATAACTTTCATGTTAGTGGAAATTCTCTGTCCATAACTTCTCCTGAAATATTGTCTTCTTTATCTTGTAGCCAATGCTATTCTTTCTTAAAAACAAACCACCAATGTCACCTCCTCCCGGGAGCGCTTCCTGCTTTACTCAGGCAGGAGCAGGGCTTCCTCTGTGTCCCTACCTGCACTCTTGACATGTTGTCAGAGGACATGGACGTGCGCCCTTGTCCTTGATTGACTTTGCTGGGTCCCTACTGCAAAGGGTTGATTTGTGACCCTCTCCCCACAAAAAGGTAGGTTGCCATCCTAACCCCCAGCATCTCAGAATGTGACCTTATTTGGAAATAGGGTCCTCAGAGAGATGACCAATAAACATCCAGGCCCCTTAGGGATGAATCAACATACTGTGCCTGCCCCCACCTTCAGGGCTCCCCAGGTAGTGGGAGGGGAGGGAGGGGGGAGGAAGGGATGGACAGATATGGGCAGGGAGGTTCCCAAGCACCTGATCCTGAGCCAGTCCACTGGCAGCAGTTCACCACTCGGGGGTGGGGGGTGGGTGCAGCTGGGGCACGCAGGTTTCCCCTGCACAGACCACCCCAAGGACTCACAGAGGAGCCCCCCCGCCCCCCTCCTGCAGGCCCTTCACCAGGCAGCCAGGGCCCCCAGTGCGTCTCTGGCGGCGGCAAGTGGCTGACTAGACGAGGAGCTGTCTTTTGACGTTAAAAGATCACTTCTCTCACACAGTGCCTTGCACCATTGTCCTCGCACCCAGGGAACATTTTTCACTCTCCTCCGGGCCCTTGTTTATTGCGGGCAATTTGTCTTTTCTCGGGGTGCCCTTTGCTGCCGCCTAGTTAATTGCCTGTTGTCCAGAGTTTTTCTTTTCACGCAGTTCCCAAGAAGCAGAGCTTTTTAAAATTGTGGTAGACATGCCAGAAACCCTGCCTTTCTTATCCTTTCCTTCCCTGCTCATGAACAGGTTACGGGTTGAAGGGGAATTTAGCGTAAGGTGAGGCCTTTGACCGTTTTATTGCGTTGTGAAGGGAGGCCCCCGTGCCCACACCCCACTCGGGAGGAAAATAAACTCAGGCTGTTTTGTTGTGGGTCTTTGAAGTTCCCAAATGAGTTAACACGTTCCATTCGAGACGGAACACTCTGGAAGAAAGCCTGTCTGAAAGGATGCGCTGCAGCCATTTTCAGGGAACTGGAGGGTGGGGGGCAGAGTGGGGCCCTGCAGACGCCCGTCCACCCTCCGACCAGCAGCTCCAGGACCCCTCTGCCTGGAACCCCTGGTCTTGCCATCCCGGCCCAGGTCCGTGGAGGGTCAGGCTGTGGCCCCTGACCCCTCCCCAGGGACATCTGCCCTGAGCATCCCCTCCAGGATCCGTGTCAAAGCCTCACCTGGCTCAGAGGGGCACCGTAGCTCCTGCCCCTGCCTGAAAGGCCACACATGTCCTTACTGCCGTACTTATTTCCGGTACCCCAGCCCCCGAACAAATCCTATGAACTCCATGGAAGCAGGGACTTGGCCTTGCTGCCCACTGTCTCTCCCTGGCGGGCACTCAGAAACGTCTGGTGAATGAGAACACGCAAGTGTGATGTCTCAGGCATCATGCTTCTTCATGCGAAAAATCACAATGTTATTGATATTAATAAAATACTAACCCTTAAGTAAACTGGTTTATTGGCTATGAAAGAAGTCTTAGGTATTAGATAAAGGGACTCTTGTGTATGAAATGAGTCACACTTTATAACAACCCTATGAGCTTCCTATCACTGTTATTCCCATTCCACAGGTGGGGGAACTGAGGTTCTGAGAAGCCTGGGAACTCACCCAAGTTAACAAAGGGCAGAGCTGGTGGACGTGGTGCCGCCCCTCACCCCAGCGCTGACCACAGCGGCTCCTTGCCTGTGGTGTCTTACACCATCAGGGACCCGGAGCTCTGTGCCTGAGGACAACCCCAAGGAGTCCAAGGTCAAACCTCTTGGAACTGCCCAGGACTCAGCATGCATGTCACCGTCTGAATGATCTGTCTGAAAGGTCCGTTGAGCGAACACCTCGGCAGGGAGTTTTGTGGGGAAGGAGGTCTCAGAAGCCAAAGCCGAAGGGACACCGGTCCCCAGAGGGGCAGCCTGCCCACCACTGGCCAGAGGGGTCAGGGCTGGCTTGGCAAGTGTCGTGGCACCTTCCCACCAAAGGGGAGGCATCGTGAGGACAGTCAGGTGCAGTAATAGTGATAGAGACGAGGCTCAGACTTGTGCAAGACTGTTCGGGGCTTTCTGTGCGCGGTTTCAGTGCACTGTCTCAACAGCAGCCCCCTCTCCACCCCACCGCAGGCAGCTTTCTTCCTAAGGGGAGGGGGGAGGGGGCGGGCGAGCTCTGGGAGGTTATGTAAGGAGGCGCAGCCCAGCTTGTGGGAGGCAGTGCCTGCATTCCCACTCCCTGCCGACCTGGCCCAGGGCCGGGCCACTTCAATGGCTCTGCTCTTCCGAGGCACATTACCGCCTCTATTATCACGTTTAAAAATGATCTTTCGCCATGTGCAGAGCTGAACGAGCCCCGTCATTCAGCTCCCGTTCTCCTGCTTAACACAAAGCAATGACCTTAAACGCTGCTAAGCAATCAGAGAAAAATTCAAACGAATTAAAAGGAAAATAAAAGGAGACTGGTGGCAGGAAGGAAAGCCAGGGACTGTCGCTCTGCTCCGAGGCTAACTCCTCTGTGCGACACTAACACGAGATGCCCTGCTGCCAGCATAGCTTGGCCTGGACCCTGACCCAGGGCTTCCACTTCTGCCCAAACTTTGTCAGGAAGCTGGGTGGCCGCGTCTCCCCCTCATTGTCTCCCACAGAGAAAGGAGGTTACCTGTCTTACCACCGCGTCGTTTACTTCTCATGGCGAGTGTGCTTTTGTGCATGTCTATTCCGGTCCCTATTTCTCTGGCAGCCTGGTTGAGATGTGACTGACATACCCAGAACTGCACGCACTTGGTGTGTACCATCAGGTGAGTCTGGACAGGGGTCAATACCCAGGATACTTTCTTGACAATTGAGGACACAGACACCCATCAGCTCCAGAGTACTCTAGTGTCACTTGTGCTCATTTGCACGCACATGTGTGTAAGCATGCTTCAGAGACCCCCCGCCCCTCATTCTGGAAGCACACAGGGCAGCATGCTCGGTACCAGTCGCCAGCAGGACTGGAACGTCACACCTCCCTGCGCCGCTGCCTGGAACGACTTCCAGCTGCGCACTGCCTCCCCCTGGCCGCCGGCCACACCCCACGTGTCCTCTGCTCCCGTGGCTTTTCTAGATCCCTCCTGTGAGGGGTCCTGCTGCCGTCCGTCTGTGTCAGCTTATTGCCCATCGCAGAACGGGCTCTGGGTTCATTTGTGTTCTCACAAAAGGCAGGCTTCCTTCTTTTTCAAGGCTGTGTTCTCGAAAATGAAGGTTTCCTCACGTTTATGGGAACAAGTGAGAAGGTTTAGCCACAGTCCAGGTTCGTCATCTCTGTTCAAGTCCCATCTGGCGGGCTTCTCCACCCTGCCCTGTGCGTTCTTGCAGAATAATGACGGCTCCTTTAAGGATGTCTTTGGGGGTTCCGAAATACTGAGTCGTCCAGGTCGGCCCCTGTCTATTTTTCCCCTTGTGATGTTTCTTGGCATAGCTGGTGATGTTTCCATACGCCCGTCTGACACTGTGTGTGGGATGTTGCCGAACCTCTGCTAGGTGGGTAGCGAGGGGTCAGCGCCCCCTAACCAGTCAGGGCCCGAGATCTCTCTCTAGGCGTCTGAGGCTAGTTTGACCTCGGGTTCATCCCAAAGCACGCCTTTCTACTCATAACCTGGTGACGTGACTCAGGTCCTGCTGGGGACCGCTCTGCCTGGTTTCAGGAGTTGTAACTACCCCCCACGTCTAAGGATGAGTGAGCGACCTCCAGAATGTGAGCCACAGGAGACAAAGCTTGTCTCTGGTAGCAAACGCTGCCTCAGTTTCCTCTCCCTGCCCCCAAAGCTCGGTTGGAAGTCAGAGACGGGTAAGACCCCTCAGAGGAGGGGCAACCTAAGCCAGACTCGATCACTTGGGAGGCCTTTATGGAAGGACTCGGGGGGCTACAACAAAGAGCAAGCAATGGACCCTCACCCCCTGGCTATTCTGACATAACCCCGAGTCCCCATGTCCTCTGGGAGAAGCACCTCCTGGCTCTAACCCACTTAAGCCTGAAAACCTGTGATGGGGAGGCAGTGCAGCTCCTTGCTGGCTAGAGCAGGATCCGGGGTGATCAGGCATAAGAAAGACTTCCTAAAAATCCTGTGAAACCTGCTCTGCTAAGAGTGCTTTCATTCATAGGTTAAGGGTCAGAGCAGAAAATGAGTATGTCTCCCAAAGTTTCCGCAACCCCCTTTCCTGACAGACACTGACTCAGACTAAGCCCTCAGATTTCTTTGAAATGTGATCTGCTGTTTGATCCTTGCCGCCCTGTATTCCTGTGTGTTACAACCCAATAAAAGCCCCTGGAGAAGGGGGCTCGAGGACTTTTTCCTCTGAGAACTGGCCACCTCTCCTCCCCAAGCAGATCATGTCTTGGTAGTGTTTGCTTTTATCTGTAGCAAATGGGGGGACTTGAGGGCAAAGTCGCCCCCCCTGCCCCCCCCCGCAGGACCCATCCTCCTTCATGGGCTGAGGACTTCGACTTCTGACCTCTCGGCATGCCGGTGTCGCCCCTCTCCGGGGGCTTGCGGCCGCGCCTTGCAGGCTGTTGCCCTGCTCACTACGAGAAGCCGGCTGCGCCCTGGGCCTGCTGCTCTGTGCCCTGCTCTGCACGGGGTCCGGGACCCGCCCGAGCCCTGGCTGTGACTACGGTCCCTGGTCTCCCCTCGTCTCTCCAGCCCCGAGAGACTTCCCGTCCTGCCTGCCCCTCTGCCAGTGCCTTTCCGTGGCATCCTCCCACGCCCCCCGGGAGCGTGAATCAGCAGACACACAGAGGGAAAAGCAGGTAGGGTGGGCTTTTTCCCCCTGCATTTCCCTCTCGGTGATCTTGCTCTCTGAGACCTGAACACTGCCCGGAGCTCCCACCCCTTCCAGTGGAGCATTCAGGGGTTCACGGGGCTCTGCCCTCGGCTCCCAGAGCCAGCCTGGCTCCTGGGGACACTTTCCAGCAGAAGGCCGGGCTTCTGATGAGCTCTAGAAAGGGAGCTGGAACCGGCAGGTCCTGCAGCAGCTCCAGAAGAGGAGCCACAGAGGCGGGGGTGGGTGGGGAAACAAGCAAGATGAGAAGCGGCGAGCGCCGAGTCAGGAAGTGAACAGCTCAGAACCGTGGGAGGCGAGACGCTAGTAAGCAGTGGGAAATAACACGCCGGAGGACCTGAATGACCAAGCAGACTTGGGGCTCATTTTCCCCCACACTGGGGAACGAGTGGAGGAGTTTGACTAAAACTAGGATTTCTAAGCTGAGTTCTTACACGGCTGCTTCTAAGGTTGGAGCTTCTAGTGGGCCCCAGTTGGAGGAGCCCAGAGGAGCTTGGGGGTAGTCAGGAGGTGAACGTGCGCGCTCAGTGTGTTTTCAGGGGGTAACAGCGGGACTTGGCAGAAAGACAGAAGTGGGAATTTGGGGGGCTCCGTTAAGGTTCCCACTGCAGCTCCTCTGATTCAGCCAGCCATTGCCGAGTCGTGTAAATCTTGGGGTGCCTCTCCCTCCCTCTGAGAGGACAGGACAGCCGGGTTTGTGGCCTTGAGCATCTGCAGAGGGCAGAGGCCCATTAGAATGCCACTTCCCGCTCGCACACGCCGACTGGTCGGCGGCCACTGCTTTCCCTGGGACAACGGTTCCAGCTGGAAAGCAATTGCCTGGTGATTGTGTGGCTTTCTCAGTGGAGCCAAGTTCACAGGCAGGCAAGCAGGCAGGCAGCCTCACAGAGGCCTTCACCTTGATTAATTCTCCAGTGCCAGGGGACCTGCGGGTTCACAGAAATAATTTCCACAGCCTGCGGGGGTGTGCATTTTTGCTCAGAGGGCGCTCACGTTAGCTAATCACTCAGGAGTGGGTACGTGAACCAAATGCCACCCGATTGAATTCTAGTGGGAGGTGGCCCGGTGCCGCCGGCAGACCCGTGTGGGTGCGGCGGTCCCACGCTCTCCCTCCGGGCAGGCAGGCCTGCTGGAGGCCACAGCACACCTTGCGCATTCGAATGAAGCCCCAGCAGTCGAATTCCACGGTCAAGAGGATAACCAGAGACCAGCACGAGGGTATTTCCACGCACACACGTCTCTCACGGCGGCTAGACACAGGAAGCCTTGTGGAGGGAGAGCAGCGGCAGTCCGCTGCGATGTAACCAATGGACGAGTGTGCGGCGATTCTGTTTGTACGTGGAGAAGTGAGCAATGGTGTGTGGAATGCAGACACTGCCGTCCTTTTACAGAGCAGACCAGAAAAGCGTGGATCATTGTGTGTGTGTATGTGCGAGTGTCTGTGTGCACCCACATGCGGGGGGGGTGTGGACGGTGCACACGGGTGGAGGAGAGACCTGGGAGAAAACGTGTTATTTATCTCAGAGTGACGGTCCTTGTGTTGGCGTTTTCTGCTTCCTCTACGGTGGACACACGTTAGGTTTCGCTCACAGGAAGCACGGTTAGCTGCTGATACTTTATAATACGTATGTTGACAGTATTTTCGAAAACATGACGTAAGGATGGTAAAGAAGTTGGAGACAGCAGAGTATCCCAGGGGGGAAAAAAAACTTCTCAAGCGAGGCAGACCTTGTTTACACGGAGACAGCCGATCGCTAGCCCCCGGGTCTCAGGTCTGAGAGAGCAGTTTCCCTGGGGGTCCCGCTTCCCTGGGCGCGGGTTGCACAGGCCTCCTTCTCACACAGCGAGGCTCATTTGGTGAGACAGCGTGCAAAGCACCCAGCGCATCCCGGGCACTCAAGGGAGGGAGCTGTTCTCGTCCTGTTGGAGATACTCTCCCCGGGTTCTCCCAGGCACAGACCCCCACGGTGGGGTTTTGTGTGCACGGCCTGGCCTCAGGACGCGTCAGCCTCTAGACCTCCGTTCACCCCCTGCCTGCCCTGCCGGACCCGGCCTGGGTGTGTTTGTGAGCGGTCAGGGCCCAGACGGCCCAATGGGAGGTCTCTGCTTCACCCCTTCTCCTCTTCCTTCTTGGCCGACACTCCCCTGTGGCCTCAGATGTTACTTCATCACCACATTCCATATACAGGAACTTGCACGTAACGCGGCCTCCGAGGCCTGCGGCCCCGGAAGGACACCGTCTCAGGGGCTGGCCACAGCCACTGCAGTCGGGCAGGCTCTAACCCCCGCCAGGTCCTCCCCTGCACACCTGCAGTCGGGCACTGCTCTGAGCAGTAGTTAAATTCAGGCTCTTCCCCGGCTCAGCCCTGTGATTCGAGCTGAGTCACTTCCTCCTGCTGGGCCCCAGCCAAATCTCAGACCCCCCCACCTGGGGAGGCCTTGATGCATCATCCCGTCCAAACTCCTCCTTGTGTCAGATGAACAATCCCTCCGCCTCCAGCCCAATCACTCTGCAGCCCCACGGATCAGCCCGCGCCCACTCTCCAGCCCTGAAGAGAAGGCTGGGGCGTCCCAGGCCAGAGGCAGCTGGTGACTCAGTGCAGGTGGGGGGCTCCTTGGCTGAACCGCCTATGAGTTTCTACATGCAGAGGAAATTCACCAGCAGGGCTCTGGGGCCCGATGAGTTATATTTCTGGTTGCAGCTTTCTGTTGGCAACGCTTGTCAGTTTCAGGTGTGACTCTAGTGTGTCGGTTCCCTAGTCTGTGCCGAGAGCAAGGTGTGCTAACTCAACACCTAATTCTCATTCAGTGCTACGGGAACACAAACATTCTCCTCATTTCAAGGATGAGGCCACCGGAGTTTGGAGGTTTAGATTTAGAGATTCCGGCCGGCCAGCTGTCACGCAGTGGCTATAAAATGCAATGGTGATTATTATTGAAATAAGGTGGAAAGCGTCTCATTTTTTCCTTTACATTTTTAAAAATCGTCTCTCGAGGACATTTTTTCGTGGCTTTGAGAAAGGAAACGAGAGAAGCATGGATGGGAGCACGGGCCAGTTGCCTCCTGCACGCTCCCAGACCAGGACGGAACCCACACCTTTCAGTTATGGGGATGGCGCTTCCCTCTGATGGAGTCACAGCGGCCAGGGCTCATTTTTCCCCTTTCACAGGCAAGAAAACTGAGGGTTGGTGATGGCCAAGTAGTTCCCAGGCCCAGACCTCCTGCTGCCCCCTCCTTGATGTCCCCCACCTCAGGGTTTGCTCCAAGACACCTGCTTGACCCCTGTGTCCCTGGGCTGCTTCTGCCCCTCACTTGGGCAACGAGCCCCTCTCCTGCCTTCTGTGTGTCTGCAGACCCACCCTCACTTCCAAGGCTCTGCCTCAATGACAAGGTCGGGAAGGGCCCTGAGGGAGACGCCTGCAGCCTGAGCTGGGCCGTGCAGGGTGGGGAGGGGGGCGCAGGGGAGGGGGCGACCCTGGTAGGAGCCGGGCAGGAGCGAACCTTCCTTTCTGAGCGCTGCAAAGCGAGGTCCCTGTGTTTGCCCGTTACTCTGCGTCACTTCCTTTCCCCGGTCACCTGTCGTTGGGAGTTGCTCTGCCTCCTTGGTTCTCGAGTGCTGGAAACAGCTCTGGCCTGAGAGTCACTGGACTTTATTTAGGTCAGATTGCGTTGTCCGTGGATTCAGGGTGAATGGGTGTGTGGCAGGTGCTTAGGAAAAGCAGGGTTAAGGCAGTTTAATGGTGATGATTGCCCACACCGAGAAAGAAGATCTCGAACAATCTAACTGTACATCCTCGAGGAACTCAATAAATGAAGCCCAAAGTTTGCAGAAGGGAGGAAATTACAGAGAGCTGAAGACTAGAAAAAGAAGAGAAATGATCAATGAACCTAGTAGCTGTGCTTTGGAAGTGAAATTGACAAACTGTTTGCTAAACGAAGAAAAAGACTCACAGTTTGAGATGAAAAGAAGCTGTGACCAGTGATGCCACAGAAACACAGACTCATGAGGCGGCTGTGAGGATGGAACGGTGGGAAGAGGGGGACCAGGAAGCCCCTGGGTGTCGAGTCTCTGGCAGGCAAGATGAGTAAGTCCCAGAGGTCTGCTGTACAGCCTGGTACCTGACCTTGACAACGGTGTCGTGTGCTGTAAAATATGCGAGGAGGACAGACCTCGTGTTAAGTGTTGCTGCCAACACGAAGCCCCCCGGAAGCACCCACGGCGACCCGGGGAGTAGGTTCACTAGTGCCCTGGCTGTGGCGAGGCTGTCCTGGGTGTGTGCTGTGTCCAGGCCCGTCTGGGTGTGTTGCTCAGTGTGCAGTTCTGTTTATCAAGCAGAGCTCAGCGAAGCAAGCGGACGCACTGCTGCTGAGCCAATGAATAGCGGTCCCAACTTCCACGCGTCCAGGTTGCAAACTCAGGGGGAGCAGGCTGCCTTCAGTGCCAGACTGGCACTGCACAGACTTGACTTTGAGTGCTGGCTTTGACTCGTCCGTGGCTTCACTCTTTGGGGTCCATTTCCTCGTCTCCGCCACAGTTCTGCGTGCTGGCTGGGAGGAAAAGTGTTCGCTGGCATTGATACCGCTCCCTTGTCTTTATAATCTTCCATATGATGAAGACGATGACAATAATGAAGCATCATCACAGGGGCAGGGGACGGGCTAGGGGCTGGAATGTTTAGTCCAGATACGTAGCCTTTGGTATTCAGAAATGTAATAAAAAAAGCCCACAGTGAGTGTTGGTATAAGGCTACCTTCTGGGGGCAGCTGAGTCATCTGGTTTAGACAGATGGGGCGGGTGGATTCCACGGGGATAAGCAGTCCAGGGGCAGACAAAGCTGTGGGCTGGTTTTGTTTGCTAAACTGTGCTGTTTCCACTGAGCTCTATTGCAGTGACCGCAAGAAACCCTCTGCCTGCAGACCGAGCCAGACTTGGGGCACCTTCCCCTCTTCCTGGGCCCGCAGCGCCCTCTAGTGGCTAGTCCCCTCCGAGTTCCCTCTGCTCAGGTGTTCCTGCTGAAGGGGTGGATGGCCGCTCCTGAGTTCTCCTCCCCTCCGGGCTGTCCCTCTCCCCTGGCAGCCGGGAGCTCTAGCAGGGAGGGAAGGAAGACAGGTAGCCCCCCCAACACGTTCAGACTCGGCTCCTCTCCTGCAATGGGTCTCGGCTGTACCTCCAACTTGCTGGGTGAGCTGCCCTTGTTTGCTGGAGCTCTCTGAGCCTCAGTCTCTTCCCGTGTGTTGAGAGGCGGAAGCAGCCCGGACATTTCCTGCCGCCCAGGCGGTTCACATGACGACCCTCCTCACCTCGACCTCCATGTTCTGTCTCTTCTAGACGACACTGCTGAAGTTCAGAAGAAGGGGGTGTTTGCTCTTTCAAGAGAAGCCCCCTGAGTGTGAAAGAGGTGGGCCCACGGGTCCCTGAAACCTGTGCCTCGCCCCCTGGGGGGGGGGACCTGCAAACCCACTGGAGAGAAGGAGCTAGGCAAGAAAGGAGTTTTTTGTTTTATTTTTTAGAGGTTTTATTTATTTTTAGAGTGGAAGGGAAGAAGAAGGAGTGAGAGAAACCTGTGTGGGTGCCTCTCATGTGGCCCCCACTGAGGACCCGGCCCACAACCCAGGCATGTGCCCTGACTGGGAATTGAACCAGTGACCCTTTGGTTCATAGCCCATGCTCAATCCACTGAGCCACACCAGCAGCCAGGGCAGAAGCCTTGATTTTCAGATGGTTCCTGAGAGTTCATCTTCTTAGTGTCCCTGTGAGCTAGTTGGGCTGTGTTCTCACCATCGTCCCAGATGGGGACGGGGTTGATGGTTCCAATGACCATCCCCCGGTCCATGGGGTACAACAGGGAGGGAGGTGGCCTTGGAAATAGGGCAAAGTGCCTTGAGGGTTAGCTAGGATCCTTGGAAGTCTACTTCACTGCCAAGAGAACAATTAGAAATGGAATCAAGCACGCGGCAGCCCTTGACCCAGTACGATACTCCCAAGGAATTATTCTAAGCAAACAATTTTAACGTTAAAAAAATTAATATCCTATGCAGAGAATATTGCTGTTAGCAGGCCTTTGGGAAGACCACACGAAAAAGGCAATAGAATCCTATTAACTGTTGGACTATCAGTCAGATTGTGCAGCCATATGAAAGGGAAGGCCCTAGAAGGTGGCAATATGGGTACAACCGTGACATGAACAAGAGTGGCATACGAAGCTGCACCTGTCTGCACCTGAAGAACCTGCACATGCTGGAGTGTTAGGGACGTGGGGGGCGAACGTCTCGAGAGAAAGGATGAGGACTAGGCTTTTACATGAAGGCACATACAGGTTTTAGGTAAAAAATCTTAATCCAACAAAACAAACAATTCGGTTTGCCCTCAGTTGTGTGAGAGTGAGGACAAAGCGTGACGTGTCTCTGGAAGGTGAGAGATGTTGCCTAAGGAGGGCTGGGTGGCCGTGCCCACAGCGCAGAGCTGGCAGCTGCCTGGACGAGTGTGGGAGTCACTGGGGACAGACAATGCTGGGGGCAGGGGCTTGGATTTGGGTGCCAACACCCCTGGATATGAATCCGCACTTGTCTTGCTGTGTGGCCTGTAGCAAGTGACTTAAATCCTTGATGACGCAGGGTCCTCGTTGGTAAAGGGAGGTGGCCGATGGGACCTATCTAACCGGGTTCTTGTGAAGTTACATCAGGTGATGCTTGGAAAGAGTTTAGACCAGTGTGTTGAGTTCTCGGGTGTTTGTGACTCATCATTGTCACTCTCCTCATCGCCACCATCCTGAGTTCGGCAAGAGGAGGAGAGCCTTGCCCCGGAGACTGGAGAAGGCGTGGGGGCGGGGCCGCGTCCGTTTCTGAGCAGAGTCATGTGTGATGGGGGTTTAAGGACCCGAGTGACTCCGGATTTTGTCCCACAGGGCCCTCGGAGACCAACCGGGAAGACTTGAGGACTGTCTGGCTACACACCCCTAGAGACAAGCTTCTGTGGACAGGAAGCTCAGGTTTGGTGGAGGCCGCGTGACCAAGAGGCTGTTCCCTTAGCATCTCTACAGAAACGCGGACGGCAATAAATAAAACCTCATGCGGATTTTATGCCCCAATTTCACGCTTGTGACCCTGGAAGAAGTTCAGCAAGCAAATAAAAGAAATTCAGCTGAATTTTATTGAGTGAGTTGACTCAGCAGCAGACAGAATTTTGGATTGAGCAACCCAAGTTCATTGTCTTTTACGGTTTTATTTCATTTTCATTGGGGCCGTAAACCTGATAGGGGACAAGCATGAAGAGAGGAGACTGAGCTGAAATGACAGTCACAGCTGTCCCGTGTCCCAGGGGAGCCACCCTGCTGTGACCGCTGTTCTGGATGGCGCATGAGTGTCATACAACAGGGGGCCGGGGCCTGATGCCACGGTCCCCCGTGCAGGGGTGGGGCCACATAGAAGGTGGGGGTGGGGGTGGGGGTGGGGGTGGGGCCACATAGAAGGTGGGGGTGGGGGTGGGGGTGGGGGGTGGGGGTGGGGCCACATAGAAGGTGGGGGTGGGGGTGGGGGGTGGGGGTGGGGCCACATAGAAGGTGGGGGTGGGGGTGGGGGTGGGGGTGGGGCCACATAGAAGGTGGGGGTGGGGGTGGGGCCACATAGAAGGTGGGGGTGGGGGGTGGGGCCACATAGAAGGTGGGGGTGGGGGTGGGGCCACATAGAAGGTGGGGGTGGGGGTGGGGGTGGGGCCACATAGAAGGTGGGGGGTGGGGGTGGGGCCACATAGAAGGTGGGGGTGGGGGTGGGGGTGGGGGTGGGGGGGGGGGGGGTGGGGCCACGAAGGTGGGGGTGGGGGTGGGGCCACGAAGGTGGGGGTGGGGGTGGGGGTGGGGGTGGGGGCGGGTGGGGGTGGGGGTGGGGGTGGGGGTGGGGGTGGGGGGTGGGGGTGGGGGTGGGGGTGGGGGTGGGGGTGGGGGTGGGGGTGGGGGTGGGGGTGGGGACGGGTGGGGGAGGGGCCACGAAGGTGGGGGATGGAAACCCAGCAGGCCGCCCACAGAGCAGGCTCGTGCCCATCAGCCGCAGCTGTGCCCCTGCTGCCACCAGACCCTCAGGCAGGTCTGGTTCTGGGTCTGTTCTAAACCCAGACCCGAGATCCCTCAAACGTCTTTGTCCAGTTCACGTGTTACTCTAGGGTCTTCAAGTCATCAGAAGCGAGGAGGGTCCTTCCCACTCTGCCATGGACTTTAAGGTGGGCGACTTCAGAGGTCAGGGGACCCGGGTTCGGACGCGGGTGCAAAGAGGAGACAGCGACAGGGGTCCTGCCACCGCCTGGCTTAGCCCCGCCGAGAGTCCCACTTCGGGCTCGGCGCCAGGTGCCCTTTAAAATTTTATTCTTCACACTAAGTGGTTGTAGTAGGGGTAGGGGTAGGGGGTGGGGAAAACGAGTTACAATCTTCAGCTGTGCCACTGGCTGGACAACTATTTGTTGAGTGCCTGCCATGGGCCACAGCTGTGTTAGCGAGTAGAGCTCAAGTAAGATGCATTGTACTAGTTAGGTGGTGTGAAGAACTCAACACTGCCTCTCAGGTTTTCTTAAAAGCAAAAAGGAACTGATCCTGCCTCTTCCCTGGCAGGACCGTCCACGGAGAGCAGGAGACACACGGCGTCCAGGGAATGGCTGCCTCGTGACTTCAGGGAGTGGGTGCTCCCGCAGTCCCCCGTTTCTCTGTGCACGAGCTCCGATCTAGGGCACCTGTGCCCCCCTGGGAGAGAAACGTCCAGAAAGATGTTTGGAAGACACATTTGAGCTCAGTAGAATTTAGCTCCGAGTTTCTCAGTTTTAACACTACCAGCATTTTGTATCTTTTGGCCGGATAAATCTCCGTGGTGCGGGCCGCCTGTGCGTTGGGGAGGTTTAGCTTCCCGATGTCCCCACTGAGGGTGGGCAAAGCACCCCTCACATCTGAGGGCCACAAACGGAGCCACAGGAGACGGGAAGGGTGAAGGGTGTGGGGTGTGGGGTGCGTGTATGAAGCACGTGGAAAGCAAAGGGACTTCAGCTTTATTTGTACATAGTAGGGAGTTCTTGTGAAGCTCTTAACAGAAAAAGGCTATGTTTTAAGAGGTCATCCTTTTGCCAGGTGGCTCACGAGTGGGGGCAGTCCCAGGTGGTGGTGTGCCCCTGAATTCAGCTCTAATTAGAGGGGAGACCTCGGCCGGCCCCTGGTCTGATCCCGTGCCAGGCGGCTTCCCTGCAGAACAGCTACAGTGAGACCTCGGCCTTCCTTCAGGTCCTGCTTGGCCAGGAGCCCTCTGTGAGGTCAAGGTCTTTAATCTCAAAGTGACGTGGCTCCTCTCCCAGTGTGAGCCGCTCAGGAGAGAAGGGGCTTTGAAACAGAACCTGGGTCTTTCTCTGATGTTTTTACAAAGTGAGGCTCTGTTTGGAATTGAAATTCAAAGACGTCTGGGAGCCAAAGGGAGAGAGTGGAGGGCATGTAGGTCTGTTACTTCGCGGGTGGGCTATGAAGAGGAGGGAGGGGCTCAGGAGTGGTCCGTGCCTCAGCGGTGACTGGGCGTGGGCTCTGCACACCACAGAGGACTGGCACTTCCCCGGGGCGATGGTGCAGGTGAAGTACAAGGCGTGGCACTGATGATCGACGCGTGATCTCCCCCACTGACCACCACAGGAGTGTGGGCAGTAGCGGGCAGAGGTGTGTGGACTGTGGGAAATCGGCTGGCCCACACTTTGATTTTATGGGTGGAGAAGAGTGATCTCTTGCTTAAAAGGCAAGCCTGTCTTTCACTGAGCGATCACGGTGTCATTCTACTCTGTGAGGAGTAGCAGACCCCTTTTCGCAAGCTCCCGACAGTTGTCGAGAGAAGACAACCCATCCAAGGTCACACAGAGCTAGCATGTGACGTGGGCGGTGCTGTCTGATGCCAGATGCCTATCTTCTTAAGTCCCAAGATGTCTTTAAGGGCTGGCAGAATTACTGGCATTTAAAGTTATCTTGAAATAAAATAAAACTGTGCCACTCAGATAAAATAGCAGAACCCTCTTGGGGGACTTGTTAAAGCAGGCGTCTGGGCACTGCCCCCTGAGTTTTTCAATCCAGGGGCCGCCCCCGCCGTTGGTCCAGGGACGTGGCAGCCTACCTGAGGTGTCTTGCCTCTGGGGGGCTCCCACACGCAGTTCCCGGTCCTGGGTGTTCACGGCTGTCTTCATCAGCACCCTGTCTCCTATTCTTAGCCTGTGCGCTAGTGCGCATTATTCATGGTTATTGCATTGGATAACTGGGGTTGAGGGCCTTCTATTCTTATAATAATTAAAGGGTTTGGGGGAAATAAATTTAGTTACCCACGTGCCCTCCAATAGCCTTGTAGGTTGTGGGCGAAGCGCCAGGAGTTGAAGAGGCCGCAGGCTCTGTCCATGGTGCTGAACAAGCCCTGCGCGCAGGGGGCCTGTTCAGACACAGCCCCCCTGCAAACTGACAGTGACAATAGTCACCATCTCAAGACAGCTGGTGTGAGCCAGAAGTCTCTTCTTACTGCCACCGGCCCCTGAGAGGCAGTGCAGACCTTCTGAAACCTTAGCGCGCATACAGATCCTGCGGGCGCCTCGTTAAAGTGCCGCCGCTCAGCGTGCCGGCAGCCTCAAAGCCACGGCAAGTTCAGGCCCAGGCCACTGCTGTGAAGGGAGTCGCAGTTCTCTTCTGGGGGGTCCTGCCTTCAGTCTGTAAAAAACACAGCATCTGTGAAGTCCAAAAACTCAAGGAGTGGTCTGGGGACTGGGAGCCGCGACATCAGGGGGGAGCTTGTTAGGACTGTGGAGTGGTCCCGGGGTCCACCCCAGACCTGTCTCATGTGGGACTCCGCCCTTTCACCAGCTCCCTGGGGGCTCCAAATGCACTTAAAGCTGCAGAGTCCTGGCTCAGAGAATGTCACGGGGAGACGCGAGGTGGCGGGCCATGTGAGGGGCACAGCGTTCCTTGGCTGGCAGCTCATCTCCTCCACCTCCATCCACTTTATATCCAACACTACTGCTTCCCAGCACCGGTGGTCAGGTGGCACATGTACTCTTCAGGACTTTAATCCCTGTAGCAACTCCGTGAGGTAGAGATCACATTCTGCAGGCCAGCGTGCTGGGAATGAGTAACTAACCTCTGGCCAGTAGAGTTCCTTCCCCTCCCCCCCAAATGGCAGGCCCAGGGTCCAGCCGCAGATCTTTCTTGCTGTCAGGCATGTGTTTTAGTGCTTCTCTGCCCAGCAGTTACCCAGGGAAGACCTTTGTCATCTGGACAAGCCGCCACCAAGATGGCTTACTTAGTGTCTTCCCAACAGACAAAACAAATTCTAGGTAATGCCACGTTCTAACAAGGAAGCAGTTTCTCTGAACATCTGCAGTGGTGAAAGCTGACTCGGGGCTGAAAGATAAGGAGCCCTCACACCTGGCTGTTTTCCAGGTGCTGTCTCCTGAGGCAGCTGTGGGTGCAGACAGTCCCTGGACCCTGAGGTGGGAAGGGGGGGTGTAGGCTTCTTTCTTGATGTGGGCCCTCTGGTGAGGAGACAGTGGGGGAGGACACTTAGATGGATCTGAGAACCAGAGGGTGCCTGGGGCAGTTGTCCTCATAACCTCACAGGTAAGACAAGCCAGAAATACTGTTTTACAGGAGAAGATGTGGGGGCTCAGACATGACCCCCGAACAACGCCGCCCAATGTCATTGCCATGTCAGTCTCCAAACACCTTCACAGGCACAGTCGGTGAAAGGTGTGCAGCCATGGTCTTTGTCAGTCTGAGCCACACACAGTCCTTGTCATTATAGCAGTGGCCGACTAGGTCCTGTGGCCCAACAAGTCCCCTCCAGCTGACAACGGAAGGGGGTCTGGACAGACTCGGTTCCACCCAGGAGACTGAGCCGTGACTCATCCTCTGTGGGGAAGAGCTAACGTGCTTTTACCATGCGTCACAGTCCCCAGTGAAGCCCACACCCGAGATCACTGGAAATCGATGGTAAGTCACATTTGATGACTGAAACCTGGAGAGCAGGTGACTTAGGCAAGAGCACACAGGTAGGTCACAGCCCCAACCAGAGCACAGGGGTTCCGACTCCACGTGTCCACACCAGGGTTTCTCAGAGGAGAGTCCACAGACTAGTCATCCGCAAAGGAGGATTTCTGGCACTTATTAAACTCCTGCTGCCCTGGTTCCTGCGAGAGGACACTGGGTCAGACTCTCGGGGGGCGGGGCCTGGGGCGGGGCGGGGCCTGGGGCGGGGCGGGGCGGGGCGGGGCGGGGCCTGGGGCTGTTTTCCACAGCTCACCCAGTGTCCCGAAACGCCCTCCGCTCCATTCTGCCTTCCACACAAACCCACCACACTGTGCCGTGTCTTTTTCTCCGGAATGTTTGCCCCCTCTCAGCTGCCTCTCCCTGCAGTAACTCAGGGAGGTCATTGTCCTTCATCCTCCTCAACTGCTGATGCTCACGGGCCACTCCCGTGGGCCTGTTCCGAGACGACTTGTCCTCGAACCTCAGTGATTGAGGAGACAGGGGTCAGTAGCCCCAACGATCAACAGGTGTGACAACTAAGGGAAGAGAAGAATTTCCACGAGGCGTCCCAACTAAGGAGAGAAGGGCTGAACCTGGACTTGAACGCAGGTGCATCGGATTCCTTTGTCTAATGTTTTTGAGCTAAACTCCAGCTGACAACACACAACAGAGCTTAGCACATGCTGTGTTTATTGAATGGCTGAGTGAGTGGCGAATGGCTGTTGGGAACTGTCCTGCCTGGTTTCAGGAGCTGTAACCTCACCAACAGGCGAAAATAGCCCACAGCTAGGGGGCCTTGGGGCCATAAGCCACTAAGGAGACAAAATGTATCCTCCTGGCAGGGGAACAGCATCTGTTCCCTTTAATCCACCCTGCTTGGCCCCTGGAGGATGGCTGGATATTCAATGACGGGTAAGACTCCTCAAGGGAGGAACAACCTAAGATAGACATGGTCATGAAGGGGCCATTGGGGAAGGATTTAGGAGATTATAGAGGAGGGACAAAAGACCCTCACCCCTTGGCTTTGACATAACCTGAATCCTTAATTCTATCTGTAAAAAGTGTCCTAATCTCTTGTCTGCCTTGATTCCCCCACCTGATTCAGGCCTGAAACAATGCCAAAGGGAGGTGCAGCTCCATGTGGGGGTGATGGTTTCTGGGATCAAGGAAACCTGAGAAGGAATGCATTAAATCCTGTGAAACCTGCTTTGCTAAGAATGGACCCATAACATTTAAATGAAGGCAAACAAAATGAGTTTGTTTCCCAAGGTTTTATAGCCTATTGGCATCACCCTGTCTACCAGACCCTGACTCAGAAGGACCCCCATGATCCCTGAAGTGTTACCTGTAAGCCACACCCTCCTTTCTTTGATTTGTGTCCCTATGCAAGCCAAACCCAATAAAAGCCCAGGGAAAGAGGTGCTTGAGGCCCTTCTCTGAAAGATTGGTTGGCCTTTTCTCCCCCTGCAGATCGTGTCTTGGTAGATTTATTGTCATTTGCAGCCACCAGGAGAGCTCTGCTGGATGGAGCTCTCCTATAAACGGCTGAGTGAATGATCTTGCACTTGAATTACTTGTTTATTCTGAGATTCCTCATCTCATGTTAAGTGACAGGGGCAGTGATACCTGCGCTGTGGGGCCCTGAGTAGAGGACACTGGTGTAGAGTTCACAGCGCACGGTCTTCATCTCCCGACCCTGTGCTGCACCTGGCTGTCTAAACAGTAGGTGTGTCAGCAGCAGAACTGCCCAGGGGAGCAGCAGGAAGGCTTGAACCTGGGAATATGACCATCTCCTGGAGCCAATGAGCTCCCTACAGGGGAAGCAGATGGGCAGGCGTGGGTCCAGGCAGCTCCTTGCAGGTCGGTGCTTGTGGGTGGCCAGACCCATGGGCGCTCACCTGGACAAGCTGTGGATTCCATGGGCTGAGGCCAGGCTGACTGCTTGGCACAGCTGTCCTGTTGTCTTTGGCATCACAGGTGAGGAGGGACACTTGGGGCAGCTCAAGGCTGTATTTGGGAGAGTGGGGTTAGGGGCCAGCTGAGCAGACACTGGCATAAAGGAGCATTGTGAGGGTCCTGGGGGTAGAGGGTCCACATTGACTTCTAGAAACTTTTCTGAGAGTGTGGAGGACACTTTCTAGACTTCAGAGCCAGGTTCCAAGTGTGCCCATGTTGGGGCACAAGGGATGCCACGCTGGATGTGGACGAAACTCTTGACATTGCTGAACTGGTGCCCATTTGTTCCTGCTCACTCCACCGTGTAAGTACTTTTCCATGTTGTGTTAGGGTTTCCTTAACTCATTAAACAAGTTGCCAGTTCGCTGAGTGTATATACCATGATTTACAAACCCATTTCCCAGTTATTGATTATTTAAGGCCCTTTCTAGTTTCCCCCCACTAAGAACAGTGCTTCAGGGAACAGATGTATAGGCAGAGGTTGCTTTTGTTTCTCAGACATAACGTTATATCCTTAGGCTTCGTTCCCAGAAGTGAATTATTGGGTCACAGAATATAAATATTTCTGTGGTTTTGGAAGTGTGTTGCCAAATTGCTTTCCAAAATAGTCATTACAATAAAGAGGCAGGGAGAATTTTACTAACTCCACCAGTAATAATGTTTTTCTTCTTTAACTGTGGTGGGTATTTTCACAAGAAAAACCTCATCGTTTGAGTTAGAATGTCTTTATTCGTAAGTGAGGCTGGCCATCCCTACCTCTCTAGTACTGGCTCCCTAGTCATACTTCCCATAAATCCTGTGTTTTTCCTTATAAAGTGAGGCCCCTAAAAGGCATTTGGCGCTCCTGCCAGTTCAGGCACAAGGCAGTCAGGGCAGCTGCAGAGACATGGGGGCCATGTAGTGGGGACAGCGGGGAAGATTCGAGCCTCAGGTTCTATGGTGAGCAGGTTGGGGGCGCTGACCAGCTGCAGAAGGGTGAGGGGAACGTGGAGACCCAAGGTCCACAGGGTGTGGTGTGTTCAGTTGTGATTTAATCCCCAAATAGCAATGATAGCCTGGGAATGAGAAGGTGGACAGTGGCCACTGCCCAGAGGTGGAGCTTGTCCCTAACCCAGAGCGTGTGGTGGGCAGAGAGAGTGATTCAGCCTGGGTATGTCTGCTGAGCCCCTGGGCCCAGCGGTCCCCACCGGGCTGTGA
Organism: Artibeus jamaicensis; assembly: GCF_021234435.1. NCBI lineage: Eukaryota > Metazoa > Chordata > Mammalia > Chiroptera > Phyllostomidae > Artibeus > Artibeus jamaicensis. The sequence continues at coordinate 2,498,095 of NW_026522059.1, forward strand.
ATACCACCGCTGATGCTGAGACACAGGCCTGGCCACCAGGACCCAGTGGCTTGGTTGGCCCGACTGAAGTCCACAGAGGAAGTGTCACGCATGTCTGAAGTCCCCGGAGTTTCCACACACTTGTCACAGGGAACACCCCGAGTACCTGTCAGACGAAGCAGCAGGTGAACAACAGAGCTGGGTGGCTAACATTCTGGAGTCAGACCCCCACCAAGGACAAGAAGGAACCGCTGGTGCCGGGACTAGGTAGGCGGTCCCGGTCCGTGACGTGACGGCCAGGCCAGGCCAGACAGGGCCAGCCGCTCCGGAAAAGCCCAGGAGGAGGCTACGGCAGACCACCTCCGCCGGCAGGACTCCCAACGGCCGAACCGACAAACTCTTCATTGAAGGAAGGGCCGGGTGGCCCCTTCTAGGACCATGGTGACCATCCAGTAAACAGTCATTTTCTCTGTTCTTCAGCAGGAACCTGTCTGTGCACACGTATTTAATTGGCAAAGCTGAAATACTACCTTGAAGCCATAAATCTGAGCATCATAGAGCTGGTAGGCATGGAAAAGACAATCCCATTAAACCCTGGGTTTTAGAGATGGGGAAACAGAGGCCCAGAGCGCTCTGGCGCCCCATCACGAGTTATAAAGAAAACCAGGCTCGTGCATCCCACGGCTCTGGGCTCCAGCCCTGGACTTGACTTTCTGTGGCCCATCAGAGCGTGAAGTGCCAGGTTGGCCCTGCCGGTCATCTCTCCCCCATCGGACGTGTTTCCCTGCACGCCCACACCAAGCCCTGAGTGCACTTCGGGGTTTACTGTGTCACCTGTGCTCAGCGCCAGCCCCCACAGGGGTCCTTGGGCAGCGGAGGTACCCCCCGCCCCCAGGGACGGAGAAGCCCGGGAGATGTGAGATCAGATGAGCCCATTCTCGCTCTGCTGAAGGGTGAGGCTCGGTGGCCCCAACTGCACCTGGGCATGCCCAGGTGACCAGAACGTCCCCGTCTGCACCCTGGAGGCAGGGATGCATCACAGCAATGCAGGTTGCAGGTCAGGAGCTCTGGCTGCACTCAGCCTGGGCATTCCCGCAGCTCTGCCTAAAGTGCCTGTGGCATGCCTCAGTCTCCCCCTCGGTCCGTGAGGCTCCTGCAGGGAGCGCTCTCTCCCACGCTCCCTTTCCGGCTGCGGCAGACTGAGCAGGTTGACCATGGAAACACTGTAAACCCGGGCGCCTCCTGCCCAAAGCATGGGGGTCAAGGCGAAGGGGTCAGCACCTACTCAGCTAGGGCACTCACATGTGAGAGCCGAGGCTTTAAATAGCTTGAGATGGCCGATGTAGATTCTTGAAGTTCTGGCTGTATTTTCAGGAAAATTTGCTCTTACAACTGGCCCACTGTACAGTTTCAACAAATGACCAGGCTTTTTTGTGACACCACTGCATTATTCAGAGCGTGCTGGTCACGGACATGGTTTGATCAGTGATATTTGGAGTGTGTGGCCAACGAAGGGACCTGTAGGTAAAGCGCTGACTTCTTTGAAAGACCCACTGGATTGCTCCGCAGGCTGCCCTCGGGAGCAGAGCGCTGCTTTCCCATCATGCATGTGGAGGGCTGGGGCCAGCTTGTGCAGCCCTGCCCGTGAACTTGTCACTGTCGAAAACCCAGCAGATTCTATGAAACTCGGAGCGGAGTCGTTCCTCAGGCACAGTGAGGAACGACGGCTTCACTGCCGGGTGGGGACCACCACAGGAGCTGCACGGGTAAGTGGTGATGGAGGCTCTGTCAGTCAAGACGTTGGAGGACACGGGATGGGAACAGATGCACTGGTCTGCTGAGAGAAGGCAAGGCCAAGTGCAGGGTGGACGGAAGGAGCACTTGGGAGAGGAACCAATGTGTTCAGTCTTCAGGGATTATGTCTGGG